>NC_133123.1:192748134-193377481 GCF_033568475.1 Henckelia pumila | reverse complement strand
TTATAGAAATTAATATAAAATTTATCGTGACTCCGATTGATAAACTGATTTTACCAATGTGCACAGAAACCATTTCTGCATCTTTTAAAGTCAAGATAATTTTTCTGAATCCGAATTCAGTGATTTCCAAAAATCCCCATCTCTATGTCATTTTAGGAAATTTCACTCCTTTTTAGTTAAGAAGTCCAACTTCTCTTTCATTAAATTTAACTCTTTAAATTTAACTATCTCAACGGGGTTTAGTAATCCATTACTTGTGTGGCCCTCAATGGTTCAGGATACAGCTAGCCGTGGGCTCACAACTCCTTGTGACTCGGAACAACAATTTCTGACTTACCCATCGAATCATGGTAAGAGCGCCTAGCAACATCGCCCCATGATTCCCTAGGTATCACTGATAGTGCCTGCAAGAACCAGTAGATTTTGGTTAGCGTACAGTACGGTCCCTTCATCCATATATCCCAATCGAATCAACAACCATTGGTGCATTGAGAGTTGTTCGAGATTCGATAACTATGCATTACATCTTGGAGATCAAATAGTGACATCGCATGTGTTACTAGGAAAACCGAGTAACCTAAAACACATCATGTACTCTGGCCAGAGATTCGTCACACTAATATCTCCTCAGATCGCATAGGATATCCACACTCGCAAGTATGTGGTGAATCCTTGACAACAAAGCATCGACTCATATATGTGTCATAACTGTACCCAATCCCGACACCTGTTGACCCCAATAGAGTCGGTAAACGAGTCAAAGTACAGTACTAGAATTTAGAGTCTCAATGATGTTTCAAGTAGTAAGGACTAATGGTGTACAACCAAAACCGCGGACTTTATCCACTCGATAAGTGATAACCACTTGGAAAGTTCGAATAGGGTAGTTCGATCATTCATTATATGAATATCCATTTGCATGCTTTGAACATCTCCATGTCCATTACCAATGAAACGTGGTACTTGGCATCACAAATGCTAGTCTCAATCTCGAGCGATCCTTATCCTTATTAGCGGACGTCTCAATTGACTAGGAACTGTTTAGAATATATAGTGACTATAAGATGTGTTTCATAATAGTGATCTCTCTTTATTCACTATCTCATCTTACTTACACTATAGTATATTCAAGATCTTTATCAAAATATCAATAGTATATCACAATATAACAATATGAATAAAGACAAAGAAAATGCCATTAATGAATGTAAATTATATTAAACAAAGATTATTTATACATAGAGTCACAAAAGCCCTTAGCCACAAGTTGGCTAACCGGGCACCCACTCTTTCAATCTCCTACTTGCTCTAAAGCCAACTAGTCACACTACGCAATCCCATTGCTTCGCGATGTTTGTCAAACAATGGTCCTGGCAAGGGCTTAGTAAGTGGATCAACGATATTGTCTGTAGAGGCCACTCTCTTGACAGTGATGTCTCCTCTTTCCACAATCTCCCGGATGATGTGGTATTTCCTCAGTACATGTTTGGATCTTTGATGAGACCTTGGTTCCTTTGCCTGAGCAACGGGACCAGTGTTGTCGCAGTACACCGGAACTGGACCAACAGCTTCAGGAATTACGCCCAACTCTTGGACGAAATTCCTCATCCAAACGGCCTCTTTAGCAGCAGCTGATGTTGCAATGTATTCTGCCTCAGTGGTGGAATCCGCTGTGGTGTCCTTCTTGGTACTCTTCCAAGAGACAGCACCACCATTGAGCATGAATACAAATCCAAAGGTTGACTTCGAGTCATCCACGTCGCTTTGGAAGCTAGAGTCGGTATAGTCTTCCAATTTCAATTCTCTTCCTCCATAAACCATGAATATATTCTTAGTCCTTCTCAAGTACTTAAGAATATCCTTCACGGCTTTCCAATGCATTTGACCAGGGTTGGCCTGATATCTGCTCGTGACACTCAGAGCAAAGGCTAGATCCGGTCTGGTAGATATCATCCCATACATAATACTACCTATGGCTGACGCATATGGTATGTGTGTCATTTTCTCTATCTCTTCATCAGTCTTGGGATACATAGACTTGGATAGAGAAACTTCATGACACATAGATAGATGTCCTCTCTTGGACTCATCCATAGAAAACCTTTTCAATATGGTGTCGATGTAGGTTGCTTGAGTGAGTCCTATCATTCTCTTAGATCTATCTCTATAGATCTGTATCCCTAGAATATAGGATGCCTCACCCAAATCCTTCATCGAGAATCTACCTGATAACCATATCTTTGTTGACTGCAACATCCCTATGTCATTCCCAATGAGTAGGATGTCATCAACATAAAGCACTATGAACGTCACCGCATCCTTAACTACTTTCTTGTACACGCACGGTTCCTCCGGGTTTTTGATGAAACCAAAGTCCTTTATTGTTTCATCAAATTTCTGGTTCCAACTTCTTGATTCTTGTTTGAGACCATAAATTGATCTCTGAAGCTTGCATACCTTATGCTCGCTTTCCATGGATGTGAATCCCTCTGGCTGCATCATATAGATTTCTTCCTTAATGTTTCCATTAAGAAATGCAGTCTTCACATCCATTTGTCATATCTCATAGTCATATCATGCTGCTATGGCAATAAGGATTCTTATGGACCTGAACATTTCTACTGGTGAAAAGGTTTCATCATAGTCAACTCCTTGTCTTTGAGTATAACCTTTTGCTACCAATCGTGCCTTGTAGGTTAGTACCTTGCCATCAGGCCCAAGTTTTCTCTTGTAGATCCATTTACACCCTATTGGACAATTCCATCGGGAGGATCTACTAAAGACCAAACTTGGTTTGTATGCATCGAGTTTATTTTTGACTGCATAGCATCAAGCCATAAATTCGAATACGCATCAGAAATTGCTTCCTTGAAGTTTCTTGGATCACATCCAATGTCGGGTTCACTTTGATCCCCTTCAAGAAGAAGACCATATCGAACAGGAGGTCTAGAAGTCCTCTCGGATCTCCTAGATATAGGCGTGTCCATTGAAGGTTCTTGAGGTGTGTGTTCGTTATTTTGTATCTCGGGTTCTTCTCAAATTTCTTCGAGTTCCATCATCTTGCCTTTCTTATCTAATAAGAACTCCTTCTCCATGAAGGTGGCATTCCTCGAAACAAACACTTTTGTCTCATAAGGATGATAGAAATAATATCCAATTGAATTCTTCGGATATCCTACAAAATAACATAAGGTGGATCGACTATCCAACTTATCTTTCACTGTCTGCTTCACGTAAGCAGGACATCCCCAAATCCTTAAGTACGAATACTTAGGAGTTTTGCCATTCCATAACTCGTATGGAGTTTTATCTACTACTTTAGTGTGGACATTGTTCAACAACAATACCGTCGTTTCAAGCGCATAGCCCCAAAACGAAGGTGGGAGCTCAGTGAAGCTCATCATAGATCGAACCATGTCCAACAAAGTTCGATTGCGACGCTCCGAGACACCATTCAGCTGAGGTGTCATAGGAGGAGTCCACTGAGAGAGAATCTCATTCTCTTTTAGATAGCTCAAACACTCGGTACTTAAGTATTATCCACCTCGATCCAATCGAAGTGCTTTAATACTTCTACCTTGTTTGTTTTCTACTTCAGCCTTGAATTCTTTGAACTTTTAAAATGATTCAGACTTATATTTTATTAAATATAAATACCCATACCTTGAATAATCATCAGTAAAGGTAATGAAGTAGGTGTGACCAAATTTAGTACCGATACTAAATGGTCCGCAAACATCTGTATGGATCAAATCCAACAGATTTTGACTACGCTCAGGCTTCCCTTTGAAAGGAGATTTAGTCATTTTTTCCTTTTAGGCAGAACTCACAAGTAGGTAGAGAGTTAATATCAGACATATCAAATATGCCCTCTCCCACTAACTTGTTCATTCTCCTTGAGGAAATATGACCTAGCCTAGCATGCCAAAGGTTTGCCGGGTTTTGACTATCGTTTTTCCTTTTATTTGTTGTTACCGGTTTATCAACATAATCAACTGGAACGTCTTTTAATTTTAAGTTATATAGATCGTTTTAAATTGTCCATTTCAAATCAAACATTCATTCTTGTAAATATTTCAAATCCCATTTGCAAATTTTCAAGAAATATCTTCTCTATCAAGAATAGAAAAAGAAATAATGTTTTAATGAAATCTTGGTACAAATAAAAAACATCTATCTCAAAATATAGCTTAAAATTGTTTTTGCAAAATTAAACAAATGTTTCTCATAGCTTTTGGATTCAACTCTGGAACCATTCCCGAGTCTTAACTGGGTCTCACACATCCTAAGCTTACAACTTCTTGTCATCATCTGCAACTCATTGCAAATGTGAGATCTACATCTGGTATCCAATACCCAAGAAATAGTATTAAGTGAAATATTTATAAAATATATCCTTTGTAGTTTGTAACTACTCGATATATATTCTTTGCAGTTGCGCTTCCAGTAACCGGGTTTCTTGCAGTGATGGCAAACTTATTTAGACTTGTCCATCTTTGCATGTAACATTTGGCCTTGAGATCATGGTCCTACCATTTCTCTAGTTTGGCCAACCTTTCCGAAGTCACATACCTACACAGTCTCAGAATACTCTCATTTCGGCATGGGATCGGTTCATTCATGTCTCCTTCTGCCTAGAAGCCTACCAGAAGCCGTTCATTGTCCGTGCAACCTCTTGGCACCGGCGATCACTCCTTGCCTCCTCAGCCCCGGGCGTCACATGCCCACCAGCTTCCGCTTGGTTCGTCCCCAAACCATACCGTACTAAGAGAGGTCGGCTCTGATACCATTTGTAACGACCCACTGTATCAAGACGAGTCTTTTCAGTGTGCTTATGTTCTCACTCACATGCACCCTAAGAAACTTTTCAGGAGGTCACCCATCCTATAATTGTCCCAAGTCAAGCAAACTTAACTTTGGAGTTCTTATGTGATGAGCTCCCGAAAAGAAGATGCACCTTCTTGATATGAGTAGTACATATGGAATCTTTTAAGCCCACCTCAACCATGTAGTCTCATACCTACACAGTCTCAGAATCCCTCTCATTTCGGCACAGGATCGGTTCATTCATGTCTCCCTCTGTCTAGAAGCCTACCAGGAGCCGCTCATTGTTCGTACAACCTCTTGGCACCGGCGATCACTCCTTGCCTCCTCAGCCCCGGGCGTCACACTTTTACTAGGAATTGTATTCTCACCGGAGTTATCCGGCTGTTGTCTTGTCTTTGTATGTGTGCTTGGAAATAGTTTGGTCAGGTTGGAGTCAGAGGCAGCATGACTAGACTGGGATTGTGATGATAGAAGTGAGGACTTGGTTTTAAAAGTCTAACTTTGTATTCGAACTCATTTGTATCTCGTATTGTATTTTGAATTTTAGAACTTAGAATTGATGCATGTTCTACTAGTTCGATTATTGTACAACTTAGAAATATCATGTATTGGGTTTATGCATGTTGTATATTAAAATTTGAGTATTTGAGTTGGATTTTGGAAGTTGCATGATCTGTTGTCTGTTATTATTTTTCGGAAAATTTACGAGTCCCCGTGCCTACATCCATTTAGGGGTCCGTGTACCTTCGCTTTTTGTGATGTTCAGGATTTTTTCATGCACGAACCCCATGCATAGGTCCGTGCATGGGTCCGTGTGATTCTCGGTCGAGGCGGTGTACTCCTAAAATCTCATTTTTAGAGTCCGGACCTGGGCACGGAGGTGTGCACGGGGTCCGTATATTTTCCTTCCCAGAGATTCCGCTGCAGACTTATGCACGGACCCGGGCACGGAGGGTGCAAGGGGTCCGGGCATGTTTTAAAAAAAATTCTTATCCTTTGTTCGGAATCTCTACGGTCTATTGAATGATTTATTTTTATTAGATGATTAGAATACATGTCCTCACATCACGTCTTTCTCAAGGTGTCACCTTTGAAGGGAGTAATGAGGTTTGGAATGAAAGGAAATTTGAGTCCGAGATATATAGTACCTTTCGAGATCCTAGAGAAAGTTGAGGCTCGAGCTTACCGAGTTTATTTACCTCCAAACTTATCAAGTTTACACAACGTATTTTACATCTCCATGTTTAGGAATTATGTCTCAAACACTTAACATGTGATTCGCCACGAACCAGTTGAGTGGATGCCAAACTTGTCTTATGAGGCGATGCCAGTTCAAATCTTGGAAAGACAAGTCAGGAAGTTGAGAAATCAAGAGGTCGGAATGGTTAAGGTGTTGTGTCGTAATCAGCTAGTAGAGGAGGCTACGTGGGAGATTGAGGATGAGCTGTTTGGTAATTCAAATTTCAAGGACGAAATTCTTTTTAAGAAGAGTAGGTTGTAAGGTCCAGTAGTCCACTAATTCACTCACAAGATTTTTAAATGATGTTTATGGTTCTAATTATTTAATTTATGAGATTTAAAGATTATGCTAGGATATGCCTGATGTTTTTCATGTTGCAAGTCAATTTAGTGTTTTCAAGTTTGGGATTAATTCTGGACTTAGAAAACGAAACTAGCCTACAATCGAGGTTAAACAAATATTTTATATTTATTTTAAGTTTAATGTTAAGGCAGTTTTATTTTAAAATAGAAAGGAGAAAATTTTAAAAGTCGGGATTGATGACTAATGGGCTGACTTCCAAGCCCATTAGTCATATAATGAGTGGACGTTCAATCTTCTTACTCTTTTCTCTCAAAACACACCGCCTACTCCCTCTCCCTCTCTCTTCTCGTTCAAAATATGCACCAAGAAAGAATAATGTAAGGCACGGGATTATTTGATTTAATCCGAGATTATTTAATTTTGATTAGAGATTATTTAATTTGAAAATATATGGAGTTTAGATTTGAATTCTAATATTCTTAAATTATTTATGATTGAAATTGAATTAAAAGATTTGTCGAGGACTGAATTACAAATCACTGAAGTTATCAGGGACTAAACTATAATATGTTGATATTTATCTCATTTCCACTTGATTTGTAAGCATTTCAACGTGTCCAACATATCATAAGAGAAGGGAAGAAGCTTAGAAGCTTGGGAAACGCCATTTTTGTCTTTGAAAAGTTCCGATATTTCGATATCCGGCTGTCAGAATTCAGAATCGCTTATATATTTGTGATCACGGCGCTGAGAACTTCGTTTTGGTATATATTTTCTGAAGTTCTATCATAACTTGAATTTTGATGTTTTTATGGGTCTTGAATATTATTGGTTATATGCGTATATGAGCTTGCATCGATTGTATATTCGAAGACGGATCGAAGAAAGAACGTCGTATGAATTTGATATGAATTGTTGAAGCTATTTTTGAAATCCTATCTTCTGAATTTTTGGTTTGGACTTATGATATGGATGGTTTGATGATATCTATATGCTGATATGTAGTGTATTGAGTTGGGAGTTTGAATTCGATATCGTTTTGGTTACCTAGTTTCAGTCATTACGCCGTTGGCTTATGATTTGAATTTGTTTTGATATCTTGATGATTGAGCTGACTTTGAAGTAAGTTGTTGTTGGTTGTTGTTGATAATTGTAGCTTATATATACTTCATTTTCAGCTTGGACAAGAGATTGAGCGACTCGACATTTCCATCTTTGAACCGAGCAAACTTTGATCAAGGTTTAGAATTTGTTTTGATATTGAAGAGTTGAGGATGACTTGAATAGCTTGTGATATATGTGTTCTTGATTGTATTTCAGATTTGAAGTAAGTATCTACAATCCGAGAAGAACGAGAAGGTATAAGACAACATCGAGAGTCAGGAATTCAATACTCAAGAATGACGCTTCTTGAGTTATTCCGCAAAAACCACATACTTGTTTATCGTTTGTGTTTATATTATTGATGTTGTTGATCCATTTCAGGTAGTGGATCTTTATTTGATATTATATGATATGAGATATGAATTGATTCTTATGTCAAGGTCAGATGGACCTTATTTTCGAGTCTGATGAGACGACGATAGATGGATATCCATGTTAAGATCGTATACGAATCTTGATGGCAAAAAGTGTGATAGGAATCACTTCTTTATATATGCGTTTACTCTATTCTTGAGTCGAAATGTTTAGAGTAGATATGAATTTATTTAACACATGTATATGTTGATTATACTGAGAATTGTATTCTCACCGGAGTTTATCTGGCTGTTGTCTTGTTTTGTATGTGTGCATGACAACAGATGGGGAAGGAGCTGGCCAAAGTCGACGAGGGTAGCTCATGAGAGAAGATTAGACGTGGACTCGGGTTGTTTATAGCTGAATCGACGTGTACTTTAGTCCTAGCAAGAATGTTAGAAATCACTTGTGAATATTGTTCTTGAGAAGTTGATGAACACTTGTGTAGTTTCATGCTTTTGTTGAATTCCAAACCGTTAGATTGATGTGTAAACTAGTTATAAATATGTGTAGATCTTGTTCTTTGTATTTATACATGTTCTAGACTTGTAAAACATGGATTGGAATGAGTTGGAAGGATAAAAAAGTGTTGTTGAAAAACAGAGCAGCAAGCTGCCCAGATCAGCGCCCGAGCTGCACTTTTTGGCAGCCCAGGCATTGCCCAAAAATTCCCAACCCGAGAGTTGGGTTAGGGAGGGACGCTCAAGCGGCGGTTTTTGACCTCCCGAGCGCACCCCTATTTTTAAAAAAAAATTTGTTTGATTTTCTTCCTTACTTGTTTAATTAATGTTGTTTAATTACTAATGGCCTTAAGAGTGAGATTAGCAACCCGAGGCCCCACAACAGGTGGTATCAGAGCGAAGTTAGTTATTGGACTGAACTAGAATGAGCGGGGTAGATCGAGTCTATCTGATTGTTTATTTATTCTTGAAGCATGTTTACTATCTGAACTGATTTAAAGCTTTATGAATTGCATTCTATCTGCTTATCTGATTTGATTGGCATGAATCAAAACTCGATCTCTTGAGAAGGCATTATAGTGCTAATCAGAGAAGGACTGTAACAGATTTGTTATATCTGAGATTGAATTGTGTACTAATCTATTGATAATCAGATATGCATCAAAGACCAGAGACTAGACAGACTAGGCAGTGATAGAACCGACAGTGCCACAAGAAACAGAAGCACCGAGAGTAGAACCGACAGTGCCACAAGCAACAGAAATTCCTAGAACTGAACAATGTAGTACTTCGAGAGATATGGGGGATATGACTGCTACTCCGATGGAAACTTTATTGAAACGCTTTCAGTCATTTAAACAGCCAACACTGAAAGGAACTGAGAATTCTGTGGAATGTGAGAGTTGGCTCGAGGATATTGAAGAGTTATTTGAATCCCTTGACTATGCAGAAGATCGTCGAGTCAAACTTGTTATACACCAATTACATGAAGTTGCAAAAGGTTGGTGGATAGCAACACAAAGAGCACTAGAGCATCGAGGTACGGTCATTACATGGTCTGTTTTTAAAATTGCTTTCTATCAACGATTCTTCCCAGTGTCTTATAGAAAAGAAAAAGGAGCAAAATTTGCTAGCTTGCAGCAAGGGAACTTGAATATTGAGTAGTATGTTGCCAAATTTACGAATTTGCTTAAATTTTCTCCCCATATAGCAGACAGTGATGAAGCTCAAGCTGACCAGTTCATTAATGGGTTGAATCCAAATGTTTTTACTCTCGTGAATGCGGGATGACCGAACAACTTTTCCGATGCTCTTAATCGTGCAAAGGGGGTTGAAGCTGGGTTACTGAGACAACGAGGAGCACCTTTTGTGCCATTACCAGTGAGACAACCCGAAGAACAGCCATAGATTCCACCACCGCCTCGATTTGAAGGAGGAGGTAGAAGCAGTGGTAAAAAGAATTTCTTTAAAGGGAAAGCAAAACAGTTTAAGCAATCTGGAGGTAGTTCTTCAAGCTCGAGTGGATCCAAACAATTTAGAGTTGGACAAAAGTCTAGTGGTTCTGAGGTGTACTATACTAAGTGTGGAGGTCGTCATGCCAGCGACCAGTGCCGAGGAGTGTTTGGAAGCTGTCATATTTGTAATCAGACGGGACATTTTGCGAGAGTCTGCACACAGCGTGGTGTTGGAAGTTCACAAGGGGAGGGATCATTGAGATCGATGGCTTAATCTGAGAGACAGGCATATTCTGTTCATTCGTTCCAACCACAGTCTCAACAACAAGGTAGACAAGGAGGAATTCAGACCGTGTGTCAACCTCCGAGACAGCAAGCTCGAGTGTTTGCTTTGACTGAGGAGCAGGCACAGGCATCACCAGATGATGTGATAGCAGGTACTTGTTTTCTTTGCGGTTATCCTACTTATGTGATAGTTGATACAGGAGCTTCTCATACCTTTATTTCTGAACAATTTGCATTATTGCATTCATTACCTGTTGAATTGTTATCTGGTATTGTGTCTATTTCATCACCTTTGGGAAAAGGTATTGTGTCTGTGAAATTAGTGAGAAATTGTACATTGCAGATGACGGTAATGAGATTGAAATAGACTGTATTGTGCTTGGTTTTTCCAAATTTGATTGTATTATTGGCATAGACGTGTTAACCAAGTACAGGGCTACAGTTGATTGTGTTCAAAAGGTTGTACAGTTCAGACCTGAGATGACTGATGAATGGAGATTTTATGTTAAAGGTTCAAAATCTCGTATTCCTTTGATATATGTTCTATCCATGACACATTTATTGCAAAAAGGAGCAGAGGGATATCTTGTATATGCAGTAGATGTGACGAAAACTAGTCTAACATTGGCTGATTTGCCAGTGGTTAGTGAATCGCTGATGTCCTTCCTGGTGAGATTCCAGGATTGCCTCCATTCCGAGAGATAGACTTCAGAGTTGAACTGATGCCAAGTACAAAACCTATTTCGAAAGCACCTTACCGAATGGCACCAGTTGAACTGAAAGAGTTGAAGGAACAGTTGGAAGATCTATTAGCCAAAGGGTGCATTAGACCGAGTGTCTCTCCTTGGGGTGCACCGGTACTTTTTGTACGAAAGAAGGATGGAACAATGAGATTGTGCATCGACTACCACAACTGAACAAAGCAATGATAAAGAATTGTTATCCTTTACCTCGAATTGATGATTTGTTTGATCAGTTACAGGGTTCGTCGGTATATTTGAAAATTGATTTAAGATCCGCCTACCATCAATTGAGAGTAAGAGATGAAGATATATCGGAAACTGCATTTCGAACTAGGTATGGTCACTTTGAATTTATTGTAATGTCGTTTGGTTTGACGAATGCTCCAGCGGTATTTATGGGTCTTATGAATCGAGTGTTTCAGAAATATCTTGATGATTTCGTTATCATATTTATTGACGATATTTTGATCTATTCCAAGTACCTATGTGATCATGCTGACCATTTGTTAACAGTTCTGAAGACTTTAAGAGCAGAAATATTGTATGCCAAGCTATCCAAATGTGAGTTTTGGTTGCAAAAAGTAGTATTTCTCGGTCATATTATATCTGGAGACGGTATTTTTGTTGATCCGAGTAAGGCTGAAGCAGTGATCAGTTGGCCTAGACCGACGTCTGTACCAGAGATACGGAGTTTTATGGGTTTAGCAGGGTATTATCGTCGCTTTATCAAAGATTTCTCGAGTATTGCCAAACCTATTACTCAACTCACACAGAAGAATGCACCGTTTGTTTAGACTGAGGCTTACGAAGATTGTTTTATTGAATTGAAGAAGAGGCTGACAAGTGCACCAGTCTTGATTATCCCTTCAGGTACTTGTTATTTCACTCTTTATTGTGATGCTTCTCACAGGGGACTAGGATGTATGCTGATGCAGCGAGATAATGTTTTTGTTTATGCTTCAAGACAGTTGAAGCCACATGAGACAAGATATCCAATTCATGATCTTGAATTGGCAGTCATTGTCTTTGCATTGAAAATATGGCGTCATTATTTGTACGGTGAGAAGTTCAAAAATTATTCTGATCATAAGAGTCAGAAATATCTGTTTACGCAATTTGAATTGAACATGAGACAACGAAGATGGTTAGATTTTTTAAAGGGCTTTGATTGCGAAATCAAATATTATCTAGGAAAATCAAATGCAACTGCAGATGCCCTAAGTAGGAAGGTATGTATTTTGTCCTTATCTACTATAGGCGTATCTCATTTGATTGAAGATTGTTGCATTTTTGGATTAACATTTGAGACAGATATGAGGTCTATTCAAGTTTGTGCGATTCGAGCTGAGCCTGAATTGTTGATTCGAATCAAGGATGCACAGAAGGAAGATCAGGGATTCAGAAATCAGTTGAAATGGTTAAGTCTGGATATCAATCTGAATATAATGTCAGTGCTGATGATATCTTATATGTGAATAACCGACTTGTTGTTCCAAATGTTTCTGATCTGAAACAGCGGATATTGAAAGAAGCGCATTGCAGTAGATACAGTATTCATCCTGGTGGCAGGAAAATGTATAATGATTTGAAGAATCATTATTGGTGGAAACAGATGAAATCCGATGTCGATGAATACGTGTCTAAATGCATGAATTGTCAACAGGTGAAGGCTGAGAGAAAGAAGCCTGGTGGTCTGTTACAGAGTTTGTCAATTCCTGAATGGAAATGGGATCACATTTCAATGGACTTTGTGATGAAGTTGCCATGTTCATCCCAAGGTTGTGATGCAATTTGGGTGATCATTGATAGGTTGACGAAATCAGCTTGTTTTATTCCATACCTAATGACATATCGACATGATCAGATGGAAGATTTATATGTCAAGGAAGTGGTAAGATTGCATGGAGTGCCTAATTTGATTGTATCTGATCGCAACCCTCGATTTACATCGCAATTTGGGTGATCATTGATAGGTTGACGAAATCAGCTTGTTTTATTCCATACCTAATGACATATCGACATGATCAGATGGCAGATTTATATGTCAAGGAAGTGGTAAGATTGCACGGAGTGCCTAAGTTGATTGTATCTGATCGCGACCACCCTCGATTTACATCGTACTTTTGTCATAGCCTACAGCAAGCTTTAGGTACACATTTACATTTGAGTACTGCTTATCATCCTCAAACTGACGGACAGTCAGAATGAACGATTCAAACTCTTGAGGATATGCTGAGAGTTGTAGTACTTGATCTGAGTACAAACTAGCAAGATTCGTTACCACTTGTGGAGTTCTCGTACAACAATAGTTATCAGACTAGTATTGAGATGGCTCCATTTGAAGCGTTGTATGGTAGGAAGTGCAGATCACCGTTATTGGGATGATGTTAAAGAGGTACCTGAGATTGGTCCTGATATGATTAGAGAGATGACTGACAAAGTAAAACTCATTCAGAAGCGAATGAAAACAGCTCAAGACAGACAGGCAAAGTATGCGAACGTGAGACGTCGACCTTTGAGTTTTGAGCAGGGAGACAGGGTATTCTTGAAGATTTCACCTTTCAGGGGTACTGTTCGATTTGGTAAGCAAGGGAATTTGTCTCCACGTTTTATTGAACCGTATGAGATTTTAGAGAAGATATGCGATCTAGCTTATCGACTTGCATTACCTCCAGCTTTATCTGGTATTCACGATGTACTCCATGTTTCGATGCTGAGGAAATATCAGCCTGATTTATCTCATACTATCCAAGTGGATGAAGCTGAACTTGATGACAAGCTGAGCTATTTTGAGAAGCCGGTTCATATTCTTGATCGAAAAGAAAAACAACTCCAAACCAAAACCATTACATTGGTGAAGATTCAATGGAGTCGGCGTGGAGTTGAAGAAACGACATGGGAAACGGAAGACGACATGAGACAGAGCTTTCCCTATCTATTTCATTTATGTGAGTTCTTATTCAGTTTCTGTTATTTCTTTATCTTATGTGTGTACAGATTGCTTATGAATTCGAGGACAAACCTATGTCTTAGAGGGGGAGAAATGTAAGGCTCGGGATTATTTGATTTAATCCGAGATTATTTAATTTTGATTCGAGATTATTTAATTTGAGAATATATGGAATTTAGATTTGAATTCTAATATTCTTAAATTATTTAGGACTGAAATTGAATTAAAAGATTTTCCAAGGACTGAATTGCAAATCACTGAAGTTATCAGGGACTAAACTGCAATATGTTGATATTTATCTCATTTCCACTTGATTTGTAAGCATTTCAACGTGTCCAACATATCATAAGAGAAGGGAAGAAGCTTAAAAGCATGGAAAACACCATTTTTGTCTTTGAAAAGCTCCGATATTTCGATATCCGGTCGTCAGAATTCAGAATCGCTTATATATCTGTGATCACGGCACTGAGAACTTCGTTTTGGTATATATTTTCTGAAGTTCTATCATATCTTGAATTTTGATGTTTTGATGGGTCTTGAATATTATTGGTTATATGCATATATCATCTTTCACCGATTGTATATTCGAAGACGGATCGAAGAAAGAACGTCGTATGAATTTGATATGAATTGTTGAAGCTATTTTCGAAATCCTATCTTCTAAATTTTTGGTTTGGACGTATGATATGGATGGTTTGATGATATCTATATGCTGATATGTAGTGTATTGAGTTGGGAGTTTGAATTCGATATCGTTTCGGTTACCGAGTTTCAGTGTTACGTCGTTGGCTTATGATTTGAAGTGGTTTTGATATATTGATGATTGAGCTGACTTTGAAGTAAGTTGTTGGTTTTTGTTGATAATTGTAGCTTATATATACTTCATTTTTAGCTTGCATAAGAGATTGAGCGACTCGACATTTCCGTCTTTGAACCGAGCAAACTTTGATCAAGGTTTAGAAGTTGTTTTGATATTGAAGAGTTGAGGATGACTTGAATAGCTTGTGATACATGTGTTCTTGATTGTATTTCATATTTGAAGTATCTACAATCTGAGAAGAACGATAAGGTATAAGAAAACATCGAGAGTCAGGAATTCAATACTCAAGAATGACGCTTCTTGAGTTATTCCGCAAAAAACCACATATTTGTTTATCTTTTGTGTTTATATTATTGATGTTGTTGATCCATTTCAGGTAGTGGATATTTATTTGATATGATATGATATGATATATGAATTGATTCTTATGTCAAGGTTAGATGGACCTTATTTTCGAGTCAGATGAGACGACGATAGATGGATATTCATGTCAAGATCGTATACGAATCTTGATGGCAAAGAGTGTGATAGGAATCAATTCTTTATATATGCGTTTACTTTATTCTTGAGTCGAAATGTTTAGAGTCGATATGAATTTATTTAACGCATGTATATGTTGATTATACTGAGAATTATATTCTCATCGGAGTTTATCCGGTTGTTGTCTTGTTTTGTATGTGTGCATGATGACAGATGGGGCAGGAGTTGGCCAAAGTTGACGAGGGTAGCTCATAAGAGAATATTAGACGTGGACTCGGGTTGTTTATAGCTGAATCGATGTGTACTTTAGTCCTAGCAAGCATGTTAGAAAACACTTGTGAATATTGTTCTTGAGAAGTTGATGAACACTTGTGCAGTTTCATGCTTTTGTTGGATTCCAAACCGTTAGATTGATGTATAAACTAGTTATAAACATGTGTAGATATTGTTCTTCGTATTTATACATGTTCTAGACTTGTAAAACATGGATTGGAATGAGTTGGAAGGATCAAAAAGTGTTGTTGAAAAACAGAGCAGCAAGCTGCCCAGATCAGCGCCCGAGCTGCACTTTTTGGCAGCCCGGGCGCAGCCCAAAAATTCCTAACCCGAGAGTTGGGTTAGGGAGGGGCGCTCGAGCGGCGGTTTTTGACCGCCCGAGCGCACCTCTATTTTGAAAAAAAAAATTGTTTGATCTTCTTCCTTACTTGTTTAATTAATGTTGTTTAATTACTAATTGCCCTAAGAATGAAATTAGCAACCAAAGGCCCCACAAATAAAGACTCTCAATCTCATTCTTCCAAGGTTAGATCGATACCAAAATCCATATTAAACCCAACATACAATAATCAGGAAAGTTTTGAATGCTTTTGAAACCACCGTTAAAGAATATAGATATTTTGATATTAAAAATCTGCATGTTGATGTGTATGTAAAGTAAATGGCATTTATTTTAGGATATTTTGAAGAGCATTATGTAGAATTATAAAACATGAATCGTTCTTGACGTTTTGAGTACAGATTTTTTAGATTTGATGAGAAACTATGTTTGAATCTGAGTATTTTTGGTGTGTGTATTTGTGTGCAAAGTTTTGATTCAAATCTTTTGAAGTTTGATTGTTATTGAGCGAATCCTTTTCGATTTTTTGAATTTTTTTTCATGTGTAGGATCAAAAATTTCAATGGGTGAGTGTGTATTTTTTAGGAAAAAAAAAACAAAAGGACCAAATCGAGGCTAAGGATCGCATAGGAACACCTGTGCGATGCTTCTGGTTTCCCAGGCAGCATACCACGCCCTCCAGCATGCAGGTTTGCTCACTCGAGCGTGTTGGGTTCTATCCAAGAAGTTGATTTTTGGGTTTTAAGGGTCCAAATTCATTTGTAAAGTATTTTAAGGTGTATTGAGTCTTTTTAAGAGTCATTATGCATAAAGTTTTAAGTTTTGATTTCTAGAACGTAAGGACTCACGGATTGGTTTTTAAGTATTGCATTATAATTAGTATTTCTTCATGAAACATATGTTCTTATGAAAGGCATGTAATTTTATGAAATGATTAAGGGTGTTCTTGATTTTATTTCAATTTATCATGCGTGATTTTTTTAATCATGAAGAATTTAAAGAGCATGGCACAAAAAGATGTTTTATGATGAAAGTTTATGAATGTGAGGATGTTTATGAAGCATGATGGAATGAATATTTATGATGAAGTTTTTATGAAGTAATGATGATGATGTTTCATAAAAATGATGAAGTATGATGATGTTATGATGATGCATGAAAAATATTTTGATGTTGTATGTGTTCTTGTGGTATCAGTACGGGATTGATACTTCGGATTGATCCCCGAAGGGGCCATTCCAAAGAATGAAAGTTTAAGCGACCAAGGGGTGAGATGAGACGCATAATGGCTAAGGTCAGTATGTTCCATATGCTTGTTGTACAACGACCGTGATCACGGAAACCTAATGTGCTTATAAACAGTGGTTATCACAGTTGCATGTATTTCATCGCCCAAAATGATGGATTTTATGACATGTTTTCTCATGCGTTATGGTTTTATTATGTTATACTTTAATGGTGCAGGTAATGATATTTTAGGTGATATTATTGATGAGTACGTTGAGGGGCATGAAGTGGAGTAGCCGGTCCGATGAGGGAAGATGCACGAGCGCGCTGTTAGAGGAACTTTATTATATAGTGCATCGTTAAAGTTTGTTTGAGGAGAAAAAAAATTTTAATCTTTACACATATTGACAAACTTTGGTGAATGATTTTATTACAGTTGTTTGGTGAAAAGTTATTTTTTTAATGAATTTTTTTTATTTTTCCTATTTTTCTTATGTTTTAAATAATGTATGTTTAGTAGCGTCCTCGAGTTTTGAGAATGTTACAGATATTCATATAAAAAATTTTAAAATAGATAATATGAATAAATATGTTTAGAAACTTAAAAAATTTTAAAGCAGATAATATATGTTAGTTATACTTGAGTTACAAATTTAATAAAAATATATCTCTTATGAGTCAGTATCACATGTCTATATTTATGAGACGAATCGACCCATATTTTTAATGTAAAGTAATACCTTGACATATGAAGCAATATTTTTTTCATAAGTTGGGACAAATAGGAGATCTATATCACAAAATGGACAGACTGTCTCACAAGAATTTTTGTCTTTAAAAAAAATTGGGATGTATATATTTTTGAACTACTTAAAAATTGAGTATTTCACAATTTGATAAGGTGTTTTTGGTACTTACACAAATGTGTAATCAAGACATCAAAAATAATTACTCTAAAGGATTCATGTTTTAAGTTTACTAGAAGATCTAGTGTAATAACTCGAATTCTATTTTACAAGCTTAAATGATTAAACTTAATTAAAAGATTTTAATACGATTAATCGGACCAATAAATCGACTCCAAGATGTCAGAAAATTGTATAAGAGTCAAAGTTGACACGGGTAGTTCGAAAGGTCCGAACATGGACTAGTATGAGTTCGGAAGGTCCGAAGAGTTCGGACCAAGTGGTGCAGTTCGGAAGCTAAGGGTGAGATCAAAACCACCAAACGAGAGATTGTAACTTCCGAAGAATTGGTTCATGTGCACTAGTGACCTGTCGTCAACGTTTTGACACGTAATCACATTCATGAGATCGGAATGTCTGAAGGGTGGGATTGAAGCTTCCGAACAAGGCAGTTGGGTACGTGGAAGGCATGCGAGTTTGGAGCTTCCGAACCAAAGATTGGAGCTTTCGAAACCTTTCTATAAATAGGACGATAAATCTCATAATTTAGTGTGTGTTTAAGGTGTTGACCTGATTCAGTGTATATTTCTTAGGGTTCTAGTCGTCTTCTAGAGGGTCGGGAGATAACGAGGTAGGGATGGAATCGGGTCGGGACCTGTCCCGTAATCCCCTTACCCGATTCCCGTCCCGATAGGAATTGGGATTTTTTTTTCTCCCAATCCCGCACCCGAGATGTGTCGGGACCCGAATGTTCGGGATCCCGAACATTCGGGATCCCGTCGGGTTGGGAGAGGGTAATCCCGAATAATATTTTTTTTAAAAGAAAAATTCTATGAAAATATTTTTTTGAAAAAAATTTATGAAAAAAATCAAACAATTTCTTAATACATTACAAATAAATTAAAATTTCTTTATATATAACCATTAAAAAACTAAAACATTTTTTAGTACATTACAAATAAACTAAAACAACTACTTGATTAATAAAAAACATATAATTATTCATAATAATAAAAAAACAAAATAAAAAATTATAACTCAATGTTAATAATAAAAAATATAAATATAAAAAAAATTATATGGTATATAATTATAAAAAATTAATATTAAAACATAAAATTAAAAAAAAATTAATTAAAAAATATTATTAAAAATATTATTTTTATATTCGGATCGGGTCGAGAATCCCGTCGGGAAGGGTTGCCTATCCCGATCCTGATCCCGACATTGATCGGGTCGGGAAAAATCCCGAACGCTCGGGTCGGAAAAAGTTCGGGACGGGAAAAATTCAGGACGGGAACGGGTTGGGAATCGGGACGGGTCGGGATTTTTTAAAATTTTGCCACCCCTATAACGAGGTGCTACGGGACTTGTAACGGAACTATGCTTGGGTCAGGACCTTCGACATCAAAGGGCTGACGACGTACGCAGGCTTGGACCCTAGGATGATACTACTAGAACTGCTTTAGTAAGGTACACAAGTACACACTGAAATAGACAGCTAAGTATGCATGTTTATGTGTTGCATTATTATCTGACATGAGATGCGTGATGTTATAATGTTCATGATTTTTATACGACATTGGCATATCATGTTGAGCATGTTATCCTTTTGAGATAGTCAGTTGTGTGTAGGATCGCTCAGCCCTAGGGTCTTTCTTGTACGATCGGATACCGTGTGACACCCACTGGACCTACGGGGCAGTGTGTGCGGTTTATCCAGGACGATGATAGTCCAAGGTCGGGTTCATTATGTGTGGCACTCACTGAATCTTCGGAGCAGCGTGTGCATGCTGGAGGTGCATATGTCATGAGCATGTTATTCCAAATTTGATCTCAATTACCGAGATCATTCATGTTGCATGCATCATATAAACTTGTACACTTGATATTTTTGTACTGAATGTTAGCACTCGTGTCCATGTTTTTGTATTTTTTGGACACCTTATTCGATGGAACAGATGTACAGGTAGACCAGAACGAGATTAGTGATTGGTCGATGACCAGGACTTGGTAGCAGAAGTCGTCGGTGATTTTTAGATTAAACTTTTATTGTTATTTTTTATTATTCGATTGGTTAGTAAACCGGTTT
Organism: Henckelia pumila; assembly: GCF_033568475.1. Lineage (NCBI taxonomy): Eukaryota > Viridiplantae > Streptophyta > Magnoliopsida > Lamiales > Gesneriaceae > Henckelia > Henckelia pumila. The sequence goes on along the minus strand of NC_133123.1, from coordinate 193,357,560 downwards.
TAGTTTCCGTTGTTTAATCTATTTTATCGCGTTGATTAAGTTATCTTGAATGCATGCTTGTTAAGGCTAATAGTAGGTGATCCGGATCGGGTCACTACATCTAAGCACACACGATGCGTATATTCCATAAAAAAAATTAAAAAATGGACTTTTTTAAAAAAAAACTTTAAAATATATTTATTATATTTTGAAATTAAAATTGTAGGAGTGAAAAATAAAATATATAAAAAAAAAAAAAGTTATCATGATATAGTAAAAATCATTTAATTAGTCTTGTAAAAAAACCATTTAATTAGTTTGATAAGATGGATGTGTTTTAGCATTTGGAGTAGGTCTTTTGTGAGATGGTCTTACAGATCTTTATCCGTAAGACTTGTCAACTCTGCCCATATTACAATAAAAAAAAATTGGCATAAAATGTAATATTGTTCATCGGTGACCCAAATAAGATTTTTTGGCTCACAAAATTGACTCATAAAACTGTATAACAGAAATTTTTTTGTTAGCATTTTAAACAATTCCAAATTTATACCATGACTTCATACAGTTAGCAAAGGATTCTCTTTATATATAGAATTATATAGTAAAACTATAAAAGATAACATAATACTAGTGTCTCTATGCACAAGTTGTATATTTATATAGTCGATAAGTACTCTGGTAACAAAAATTCAAATAATTTTTTTTTAAAAAAAAGAGTAAATTTTGGTTCTTTTAAAATATTTAATTTTAGATAAATTTAATTTATTATGGAAAAAATAGAAGAAATTTTGGAAATCGAAAAAATTCACCATCACACTAGCTTGTCTTTAATAAGTTTAAACTTAGGTTACGTTTGGTGTGCCGGATAGTGTAAGGATTAGGCAGTAGTCCTTTGTTTGTTTCGTTTTTTGCATATGGGTGGATACCAACGGGCCCGGGAATATTTTGGTGTCTTCGCTGGAAAAGGGCGGAGTAAATAACCCACGTGAAGCCAGGTATTATGAATCCTAATTGCTACAGTAGGTGGAAGAAGAAGAGTTTTTACCGATTTGTCCCTTGCCCTAATAGACCACAACTCATTTTCTATTCTCATCTCACCACCAAAACACGAGAAGAAAACTTGTGTCGCGACGAACAAAGAACTGAGTACGTGCTATCATACTACAGATCTGGTCTGAGTTATTCATCTTTTGTCAGGTAAGTCGAGTGTTCCTTAGGCTGATGTACGACGATTGTTCTAATTTCGAAAAAATTGCTGCAACTTCAAAATACAGATGCGTTGATTTTTCCTTTGTCCCTGATTTTCTATGCACTCAATTATCATTCAATTTTTTTTGGAATGAAAATTCAAAAAATTTCTGGGATGATGGTGTTTCATTTTTTCCCTCGTATTTAAACGATTCATGCTCTAACACTCGATTCGTCCAAAATTCACATTTTATTACCTTTTTGTGGGATACATGAAAGACGATGATTGAAACCTTTGCACATAATTTATGCAAAGCTACTGTCCAGTTTAATGTTCAATATGGATATGGTACTTTGTGGTGTTCTACACCCATCCCCGTATGTTATTGAGTTCTCAATTTATTTACACAGTAATGACTAGCCACCTTCGTGTTTACTGTAGTAATTAGGCAAAGTAACTTTTCAATATTTTCTAATTCTTATTCTACAGTGTACTTTAATTTATTTCTTATAATATTCTTTTAGAAAGATGGACAAAAAACGTAGAAACATTATCCTCGTTCTCGTGGTGTACCAAATGTTATGTCGAAATTTTTTGATGCTAAGTCTTTTAGTACGACAACGTTTGAGATTACTCGAGAAGTCGCGACTCTTCCCTCGTAGAGCAGCTTCAGCGTACACCATGACCGGGAGATTAAATGCCCAACTCAACCACCTGCATAGGATAATTGACGCAGGAGATGTTCAATGTGTGGTTAACTTACGAATGAACCGCAATGCATTTGGACGGTTGTGTTATCTGCTAATTAACGTAGGAGGGCTAGTTGATTCGAGATATGTGCGGGTAGAAGAGAAAGTAGCTATGTTCTTGTCAATTTTGGCTCATCATAAAAAGAACCGTGTCGCTGGACATGACTATATTCGTAGTGGGCAGACTATTAGCGCACATTTCCATCAAGTCATGCGAGCACTTTTGAAGTTACATCCATTACTACTAGTTAAACCTTCCCCTGTTGATGAGAGTTGCACAAATGAGAACTGGAAATGGTTCAAGGTACTGTAATGTTATTGGAACATAAGCAGAATTGAATTTCTTCATCACGTAATATGTTTAAAATTTACTATTTCTTGATCATAATTAACTGACATATTTTTACGAGCATATCAGGGCTGTCTGGGGGCGTTAGATGGAACACATATCTCAGTACATGTCCCTGCTCGAGACAGGGCGAGATACCGATCTAGAAAGGGTACTATTGATGTTAACGTATTGGCTGTATGTGACCGGGAAATGAACTTCATATATGCTCTGACTGGGTGGGAGGGATCAGCAGCAGATGCACACGTGTTAAGGGATGCATTGACTCGAGATGACTCTTTCAGGGTTCCTAGAGGTTAGCTTCTTGTTCGGTCATTTATTTTCATTGTCTTTATCTCATAAATGCATCATCAGATTGTGCAATAACATTTTCTATATATTTTCAGGCTGTTATTACATATGCGACAATGGATATGCAAATATAGAAGGTTTCTTGACCCCTTATCGCAGAGTAAGGTACCATAGGGATGCCTGGGGAAACCGTGCTACACATCCTGAAAATTACAAGGAGCTATTCAATTGGAGGCACTCTCAAGCTCGAAACATCATCGAAAGAGCCTTTGGATTGCTAAAAAAGAGATGGGCAATCCTTCGAAGTCCCTCGTTTTACCCGATAGAAGTCCAGAACAGGGATCATACTAGGTTGTATCCTACTTCATAATTTTATTCGGTCGCAAATGCCAGACGATCCAGTTGAAGACATAGAACAAGATGTGGGCAGCCCGGGGGAGAACCAGGAAATTGATTTCATAAGTAGTTTCGAGTCGTCCAACGTATGGGATGCTTGGAGAGACGAGTTTGCCTTGAACATGTGGAACACAAACCATTAAATAGGCTTTATTTATATTTCAGTTTTTCAATCTTGTATGGTTAAATTTGTTTGTTTGCTTTCTTTTTTTGACACTTTGATTCGTATTATTCGTTTCTGTTTGTATTTCTGACCTTGAATGTTACTGATGCGTACTTTTATGCGAATGTTCTCTTTTCAAGTAATTCATTCCACGTAAACCATATTTTCAGTTCATATCCAATTAATGATAGTAGGTTATTCTAATTCATGATAATGAGTGCAGGTGTAGTACCGAAAGGTGTTACATATCATGGAAAGCGGAGCAACTTCTGGAAGTTTTATTGGGAAGTCAAAGAAGGCAGATAAAACTAGAAGAAGTTGGACCGCACGTGAGGAGGAAGTTCTAATCCACTCGCTGAAAGACGTGATTACAAAGGGATGGAGAAGTGAAAATGGATTCAAATCTGGGTATTTGAATTTGTTGGAATCTGCATTGAAGGAGGCACTTCCAGGTTGTGATTTACGTGGGAATCCCCATATCAACTCAAAGGTACATGTGTGGAAGAAAACTTATAGCACTTTAGTTTCTATTTTGAGCAAAAGTGGTACTGGTTGGAATGACACTAACAAGACTATCGAGGCAACAGATGAGACATGGGAGGCACTCATTAAGGTATTACCACGTTCGTGCTTGTGAATCAAATAAAATCATAACAATAAATATTGTTTCCGGTTTAATTGTTTTTTTCCAGGCATTTTTATTATGAATAATTCATATAGAGATCTTGAAAATGAATTAACTTTGGACATGTACTTATAATTGTAGGGTGATGCAATTGTACGGTCCATGAGACACAAACAATGGACGCATTACAACGACTGGTGTGAGATATTTGGTAATGATCGGGCAGCCGGGGAGAAGACAAATAATTTTAGAGACGTGCTGCAAGATGTCCTCAACCTTGACAACGACACTCCTTTGGATTCGTTCAATTGCGAAGTCCAAACTCCTACTTTTCCGCATGTACAAGCTGCATCTGAATCGATCTCCGATACTCATTCTCCATCATTTAGAACATTTTCAGGTGCATCCTCTAAGACCAAAAAAAGGAAGAGAATAGATGAATTTGAAGACTCTATTGTTGTAGCAATCAACAACTTTGCTCATGTTACCAAGATCACAATGACAGACTTGGTGAAGCAAATGGCAGCCGAGGATAAGATATCGGATGCACAAGACACGGTCTTGGAAGCTATTCAACAGATTTCAGAACTATCGGAGGACGAGCAAGTGCGGGCTGCACAACTTTTGTTCCACAGTCACGATGACTTGGCGCTATTCAAGCGTCTAGGTGAGAAAGGGAGGATATGTCTGGTGAAACGCATGTTAGGTGGCGAGTAGGCGTTTGGAATAATGGTTACATGTAATGTTTTTTTTTGTACTGTCTGCGTAGCAGAACCGTCTTTGAATGTTTTATGATGTTGAAGTATTTTGTAGTATATATTGTGTAGATGGTCCTGTAGACTCGGAACACTACTATAGGACTTGGTTAGTATTGTTTTGTGCTCGTCACTCGCTTCACTACTTGTAGTGATGGAAGTTGGTTGTTAACCAAGGAGGTGTTTGGTTACAAACATGTTTTGTTGTAATGTGTATTAAGGTGTATTCTGAACATTACGACATCGTATTGAAATTATGCACTTGGTGGCACTTCATATTTTCTAATGTTAACTTGTAATTGGAGTAGATCAGTGCATTCTCTTTGAATCTGTGGGAGGGACACAATTTCTGTATTGTACTTGGATTAGATCAATGTATTTTATAATTTTCACTTGTCATCTCAATATGTCAATGCATCTTCTCGTTTGTAAGTTTCACTTCTATGGGAGAGAAGTGCAAATGTTCTCTGGTAGATACCCATTTTAAGCTATAGTTACAATTATGTATACATGTATGTTTCTGTATGTAGGTACGTTTGTATGCATATATAACAATTGATTGAATGGGCTATTGTTAACCCGATAAACCTTTTAGATTAACTTCCAAAACATGGTAATAAAACATTACATACATCACAACACCATATGTTACCCATACTATACAAAACACGAGCACACACATCGTACTCCAATACTATTCCACATTACAGGAATCTAACAAAACCAAAATAAAGTGTGGCAACCATGAGAAATAGGCAAGTGAAATTGAAATCATCCAGTAGAGCCATCTGTGAGGTCGATCACAGGTACAAATTTTGTGGGCTTCGCCAAGGAACGAATGTTCTTACGTTTGTCTTTCATCACAGAAGTAGGCTGCACGACGGTAATCACCTTATAGTCCACGGATTTAGTTAACTTTCATCACACCCACGCACACATACACACGATAACATATATTCATGTTGTACAATTGTATTTTATGCACACTTATTTTTTGAGATTATTTTTTATATAAAATGAAATTGATAAAGTACGAGGAATTGATAATCGGCTTCATAACAATCAACCCATGAATGTAATCCAGGATGATGAAGCCCATAAAGAAAGCAGGCCTATAAATGTCAAAGCCCATGCACAGAAGATCATTTGATGTATTATTTAGTTATAAATATTTCTTTTGTAAAGAAAAACCATATAAAAAGTAATTCAAAAAAACCATATGAGAAATTTGTAGGCCCCAAAAAGAAAAATCTTCCCACCATATCAAAGAGAAATGGATATAATCTCCTTTGTGTTCTTCGTAAAAATCAAATCACTATAAAAACCTACATCCCAAAAGGTGTCGGGGTCCGGATGGAGGGGGAGTGGAACACCATCTCCTACACAGGTTGCGCGTACTCACAAGCAAAGACCCATTCCACTAGCAGCAAGCTGCTCTGTCAAGCCAGCTCGATGTGTGAATAATGTTGTGGCCAGAAGAGGAGCTCTGGGGCGCCACAATACACAATCATCTCTCTGAAAGGGTGGGGGGGTGCCCCCACCCGCCAACACTCAGCCTGCAGGACTGATGCACATTTTGCTGCATAGATCCATCGCATGGAATCTCCTCAATTTCAAATAGGTTTAGCTTTTGAGTACGCACACTATGCACTACCCACAGTGGAATAAGAGATAAATGTTATAATCACTCGCTCCACCTCCTGCCGCCTTATTGCCCCTGCATAGGTTACAAGCTCTCGCAACAGAGCCCGGCAGCAACTTGTGTGAAGATAAAGATCTATAAAGAACAAAATTTTGTTCTATTAATGCGATGTGGGAACTGTAGGTATTGGGCAAAAAGGCAGAGCACAAATGCTTTTTTTGGGAACCCAATTATTATTGGGAAATAAGGTAACTTGTCGGGTGAGATATTAACAAAACGGAGTCACATTTATGGAACCATAATTATTATTGTTAGTATTATTATTTTATTTCAGAAAAAATTGTGATTCCGTTTTGTTAATTTTTTTCACTGTTTCCACTCTTTAAATTAAGATAAATAATTGATTAATAACTCATCGAATATATATAACATTTTAAACACCCCTTTAAAATTGAAGGGTTGGTACATTGGTATGGTCAACTCTTTTATTTGTTTGTCCTTTAGTATATATTTAATTACAAAAATATCATTTTATTTTGTCCATTGATAATTAAATATTTACGAAAATTCCACTTTCACTATATTTTTGCCTTTTATGAATATTTATTTACAAAAATATCTTTTTTTATTTCACTGTTTATTATTTTTTTTATTTTCAATTAAAAAAGTGAACAACACGCAACGTGTGTGTCCGAGTATTAATATATATTAATTTTTTAAAACGAAACGCACACACAATATGATCTTTTAAAAAATTGTGCCAAAATAAATTACAACTTGGTTTGTCATCGCTAAATAGCATTTTTTATAAGTGTTTACACTTTATGGATGATGACATCATATTTGTGGTATCTAATCAAATAACGAAGTAGATTGGAATTAGGTTATCCGAAAGTACCTAATTACCGTCTAATATTATATAGTTATTAATTTAGGGGTGGTTTTCGGTATACCGTATCAAAAAAATTCATACCGATACCGATATCGAAATTCTAAAATTTTGGTACAGAAAAAATTCATATAGATATCATATAGATACTGAAAAAAATCGAAAAAATATTTGTATATCGAAAAAACGAAAACATTTCGATACGATATATCGAAAACTCGATATTTTGAGCTAGTATGTCAGCTCTAGTTATTATGGTGTAATACTAGCAAATGAAATATGTTGCATCAGATGACTTAAATGATTGTGGCTGTATTGTTTTAATTCGATTGATTGTCATCTTAATTGATCATTAACACCAAATAAAGTTGAATTAACTGAGTATCATGTCTAGTAATCCTAGCCAAATATATAGTAAAGTGCTCAATTTCTGTTTTATAAAACATAATAATTCTAGTTACATAGTACTTGATCAACCTTAAATACAAAATTTATCGGTGGCCGAACATTATTAGCCTTTTAACATAACTACATAAGTTATGTTTTAACAAGGTACTTTAGTGTAATTTTCTCACATTTGAAAATTGTCAAATAACTAGTACTTACGATACCAATTGGTTTTTAAATTAAGTGAAATTTTCATTAAAAATTGAAGTAAAAAAACATGGTTGAACAGAATTTTTACAAAAAAAAAAAAGAAAATATCTAATTTGTCTCCATACTTCGCAAATCTGTCATTTATGTTTTCAGAAAATTCCTAAAGCTTAGTTTAATAACTGAAATCGTCTAGTCTTTTATTTCATTTATGTCAAACACAACTGAGGCATACAAATTTAGAATTTCATTTCAAGAAACAAAAGGCAGTATAAGTACATAGTCAAAACTCAAAAAGTAATCTAACAAACTCCACAGCTCAGCTGTGAATCCTTTGCCACTGCACTTCTTCAAACGGATCCTACAAAACAAAAAGACCAAACCAACACAACACCCTCCGAAAACCTCACCGGTTAAACATTGATTAGTCGTGTTCTTAGTTAACCATATCGCCCAAGATAAAGGTGTGTTGGTCCCTTGTACAACTTTCTTGGCCCTTTAAATTTTCCTCGCCTTTAGTTTACATGGGTGATATTTATGACTGCCACTGGACTGACATCTATTATCTAAATTTTAAGAAACGAACAGCTACTTTGTTTATGCTTCCTACGAATGGACGAAATCCTCGAAAGTTATGATATACTAATGTATCTCATCAAACTACGTGGCTCATACGCAAGAAAGTTCAAACAATAATGGAGCCAAAATTCTATAATCTATGGTATAATCCTAATAATAGATATTAATTCGTATCTCGTGTCCAGATTGCGCAGACCCGTTGGGTACAGTTCAAACATTAGACTCCTGAATCCTCATTCAAACTAGATCAATCTGCTAGTTTTATCCCTTTATAGAATTCAAGCATGGACCAGGGGCAAGATTTCGCTTTCGAAGGGGTGGAAGCACGTAACTGCATCCCAATAATGGTACAAAATTAATTTCGTAAAATCAGATAGATGGGAAGCAACTCTGGTTTCATTTTCAGCATTTTCAGACAAGACTTCTATGGATGTGTTTTAGAAATTCGTACCAGACAGCGATGAAAGTTATCCTCTAATGTACAAGAAATCTCTCCGGAAATGAAAAACAAAAATATTTTAATGTGATTTAAGTTCCCGCGTTGTTTGAATTCTTATACTCGTAAAGTCACGGGCCTTCACACCACATGAAGTTCAAACAAATGAAAAATGAAAATGAAGCCTTCTCTTGTAAACGACGTCTCGATGGAAAGAAACACGATGACCAGATGAAAAGCTTCCACTGGAGATCCAAGTTACTGTGAGCCGGAGATATCTAATGATGAAATAAAGAGGAAAGGACTACTAGTAAATGTGATGACTCGATTAATTATTAGTCAACTTCCAAAACTCAATCCTCCAGACGGAAGCCCCTCCATATCAGAAAACTAGGTAGAATAATCTGCCGAAAATTCTGAATTTTATCCACATTTCTACTTTAGAAGCTCACGAGCTTCTCTGCAAGTCTGCTTCCAAAAATTCAGGGTAGTAAAAAATTAAATAGTTCTTCTCTACATCTAAATCCACGTTACTTGATAAAATAACTTAAGAGCAAACAACCAAAATCACTTCATCCCCTAAAAATTTATTCTTCTCATTGTCCTTGAAGCCCTATTTCTTCCTAGTTTCTGATTGACAAAAGGCTGAAGTATGAGAATACAACCTAACAACGAGTATCTACAGTCCGAATATTATGTTAACAGTTAACTGCTAAATATGTGAACGACAAGTTTCTGGGTCATATTAGGAAATTAATCGAGAAGCTTACATAAAAGTAAAATCACAGAAGTTAAGACATAATTGAGCAACACAAATTAAGATGTGAGCAAAACTCTGAACACCAACCATATCTTACCCACAAAAGAATTGAGTAATCAATCTGCTTAACTCTCAGCCCTTTTTTCTCTTCTGCTTCCCGAAGAAAAACAGGTTGAAAGGAAATGATCTATGATACAAAAAATTTCAACCAAAAAACAATTAAACTTCAAAAGTTGCAAAAATACAACTTTATCATCAGGATTAGGAATTAGGCCTCAATTGACAAGGGCAAATGTTAAAATATGAAATGAAAAACATCCTTCCAGTATATAACCAACTAGAAAGCTCTTCATTAACAATTCCTGAAACAATAAAGATGACTTTCCTAGGCCCATCCAACCAGAACCCTCAGCTACGTTGTCAAGACTAAATGATTTACCCTATTTTAGGCCCTCCTATGCACTGTTCAGTAGCGGTGAGCAGTATAATTCCAATAAATACCATGCTATTCATCTCAAGTTATCTCATCACCATTTCAATTTAGAGCAGGGCCAATAGGTTCACAGCCAAAATATCTTACGAGCATATCCAAGATTGCCACTGCCTGACGAATCCAAATGTTAAAACTGATTTGAACGATGATAAACAAAACTTATTTTTGGTTCCAGCAACTTCAATAAGAGCATCTAAAGAGCGTTGTCAGAGTAACAATAATAATCCACAATATTTGAAACTTCAATTTACTCCAATGATCTCTTTTCATGGTCCATTACATCTGCTTTAAAATTGAGATAATGAGATGTTGCTTCTTCAAAAAGTTTAAATTTTTAAAGGTACAATGCTCCTCAGCCAGAGTCAAAATAAAACCAGATGTCCTCTAATTCGCAAGATCAAGGTCAATTTATAATCCAGGTCCACAAGTATCTAATTGTGTAGTTAGCCAATGGGTACTTTGTACTGCTTTCAAACTCAATACAAGCATCATCTTGTGAAATATTAAATGATTAAATCAGAATCCAATATCTTAACCCGAGAGTCCAAAATTGATTCTTATTGCACCTTTTAATAAAAACTATTCTTGTTCATTTTCTCGATCAACAAATTCGAGGAGTCTAAAAAGTCTAGGTATTCTCACAACCCTCCTGGTGGAAAACACAAATAATCAAAAACAGTTGGCACCCACCAAATACAATATCCAACACAATTGCCACATTCTTTGTAGTACCATCGCAGGGCACACTTCATTAGAACTCCAAACAAAAACTGAAATCAAATTACATTTCACATTACCTGCACTTACGTGGATATTTGCACTTCCAGTCTCAATAAGGTGGTCAACATGAACTTAACAATCAGAATTATCCCAGGCACTTTTTCCCAATCATGCACAACTAAGATCCCTCAACATTTTAATTAAAATTGAGCTTGTTTAACACAGCCTGTTAAATAACAGGCTTATTAAGATGTTCAGAATGCAGATGCAGATCTTGATGCTTGAAAACAATAACTGAAGTAAAAAAACAGAAAAATTTCAAAAAAATCCGACAAAAAATCCTTGTCTCAGAAATTTGCTTGTACATTCATACTAAAAAGGCAAAGACTGTCTCAATCAGCCACCTTTTATTTGATTTTACTTTTGATAAACGACTAAATAATATACCAAAGTACACAAATTAATGACAAGACAACTAGTTACACTTTGGTAAAACTGTGATATTGTGATCACTATGTTCCCTCTGAATCATCTCGGTTTCTTTTCATGGTCTGGGCATTTTACATCTATATAATGAACCACCCAAAATTGAGGAAAGGAACCCCTTAGAGAGATAAATTACCAGTTACCAACAATAACAGCTCCAGCCAAGATTTACACTCAACAAAATCATCATCATAAAGAAGGTAAATGGCCAACACAACAGCATGAAACGGAGATGATTCATGGTGCATGCCTTCAAGTGCAGAGTCTACTGAGACTTTAGTGAAAACTAGAAAGCAATCAAAGCATACAACATTGCATAATTTCGATGTATTAACCGACAAAGAAGACTAAACTGTGTTATTACAGTTAGCTGTTAGTCCAAAATTTTAATACCTGCCAAAATAAATGCAAGGTTCTCTACTACTAGTATGTTTAAGCAGAAAGGTTGGAAGGCTTTCTTCTTCAATGGCTAGCGAAAACATGATATTTTATTTCAATGTTATCCTACATGGTTATTCATACACGCCAGAAGCCAAAAGGTAAGCCCATGACAACCATAGGCCATAGGCATATGTGGTCCTTTGAAAACCCCCGATATTACTATTCAATACTAGTTGTAGGACAGGGCTGTTTTACTTGAACTGATGAATGATGAAAAAGATGGTGAATCTGATACAACGCTAGTTTATTGTAAATTTAGACATTTTGTTATATTCCGGTATTTTCCAAGAAGTCAATGGGATATTTATTTATTGATAGATAATATTAGAATGTGCTCAAGATGCTATATTATAAAAGATCATAAATAAGATAAAATGGCAAAGCTGAGAAGATCATTTCAATTTCTGATGTTGGCACTTAAACTGCTGTAACCAACTGTATGTTCTGCAAAATTTATTTTCTCATCCCTATATGTTTTGATGGTACCAGGAAACAAAATTCGTACCATTTACAAAGCCTAGAAGCGTCATTACCCGCTATTAAAACCCACAACATCAAACTAGAAGTTACTGTACAGTGTTTATAGTTTTACCGTTTGGTGCAGCAATTGAATCAAATAAACCATTTTTCCAGCAAACCTAAAGTGAATTTGCATGCCCATAACAGTGGAATGCAAAGACTTCAACCACTTGAAAATCATATTGCCAGAGCATCTAACCATTAGTAGATGACGTACCATACATCTATATCTTGTCTGTTCTATACAGTTGTGTTCTTTGATTCGTAGTTAGATTTATCTGTTTCCATACAAGAGTGCAAAATGTACATATATTTCATAAATAGAAGGCTCATGCTTTTCAAGACGTAGGAGTTCAGACAAGCATATGAGACGGTAATATGTAGCTTAGTTCACCAAGCTATGGGTCTTCTCTGTTATTCTTAAAATTTACATCTGTTTTTATTAAAGTCCACAAAAAGTTGGAGATAAGACGACTATTTTAATCCATTAGAGTAATGTCAGAAGATCTGACAGGAAATTTTCAACTTGGCAGGAAAGTCGTCTAATTGGTCCCAGCGATGCTAAAATTTAAAAGGATCTGAGCATGAGAAATGAAGGTAAATACCTAACAAGTACGATACATGATAAGTGAAGACAAAATATCCCATAACAAGAAAATAAAGGAAACCAAGTTCAACAAAGCTTTAACAACATAATAATCCATCACCAATCTATCCCAGAAGAAAAATCAGATGTCAAGCCCATAAAAAAAACAACTTAACTGCCACAAAACTTCATCAACCGCACCAATTCCCAAACCAATGCAGCAACCTGAGTTAGCAAATTCATGAAAAGCCAAATTATCAAATTTGAAGCAAATTTCATAATTTGATAGGATGACAAGAATGAGTGCTTAAAAGAAGCTTATACCCTGCCAGCAACAAAACCCAGTACTGAGTGTCAAGGTTTGTTCCCACGGCCATAACTACCCACTTTTTTACTCCTGCTTCCCCCATCATAACCCATGTGCCCAGCAGAAGTTCTGCAGTAATAACAAATAAAATAATAACAAGAATCCAGCAGAATAATAAGCAGTATACTTTATTACCTCTGCTTCTTTGTATTCCTTTGCTTAATGGTTTTTACCAAATCCATAGCCATCTTCTGGTGTTCCCTAGTTTGAGAATGCATTTCTAGCCCCTCCACAGTCTCACAATCAAACATACAAATCCTACACCAACCCATGCTGATAGGCTTTCTCTTCCTTAACTGATCAAAAGAATCCACCTCGCCCTGTAGATTTCAAGTAGAAACATGGATTCTTGAATAGTTACAATAAATATAAGCAGAAAATAAATGTACACACAGATTCATAATAGATCAATAAGGTAGGAAGTGAAAAAATAATAAATTCTTGAACACAATAAAAAGTCCTCGATCTATACTTACGGCAAAGCCTCCAGGATTAGGAAATCCTTGAAGTGGATAGTTGCTCCTGATACCAGGCTCCCCAAAAGGTGGAATACTTGGTCTGTCACCTCTAATAGATTCACCAAATGGTATCCGATGGTTAAAATTTCCCGTTCCACCCAATTCTCCTGCGTGGGAGTTACCAGAAAAGATACGAGGTCCAACAGCCTCGGACATAAAAGGACCAGGCAAATATCCAGGGCCTGAGAAGTTCACCCTCCCTAAGGGGACTGGCCCATCTTTTCCAAAAGCATCATCACTCTTAATACGGTTGTGGAGTGGACGAGCCATATGCTCTCCAAATCTATTGTGTTGACCATCACCGTTGTCTCTCCTCGGATGACCAGGCAGTAGGGGAAACCTGCTATCATGAAAAGGATTTCCAACTGGATCTGAAGGTAGATTGAAAGATCTGGATCCTTCACCAAACCTATGTGCTTCTTTAGCATTATTATCATCAAAGACAGGGGTGCCCCGAGGAAATCTGTAAGGCACACCAAATTCATGTGGAGGAATGCCAAGGTACTCCCTATCTGGACTACGGGAAGGGAAATGTTTCGCATGATGTCGTCCAGATTCAGAGCCAGGTCCAAAGCCATCTACATGACCCTGTCCAACCGAAGCACGATATGGGGGCAAAGGTCTCAAATTTGGATCTAATCCAGAATTTAATTTCCCTCCAGTGCCATAACTTGACCCAGGTTGTAATTTATCAACAGTCACTGATCCTGCACATGAGAAAGAACCCATGAGGACCCCCAAAAAGAAGAGTGAGGTAAAGTCCCTACAAAAAATAGCAGGAAAAATCCACCATGGAAACATAGAAAATTTGATTAAAAAATAGAAGTATCTTGTTCTAGAGGCCGAAATGGCTCCATCGAAAATGGGTTCAAATGCTCAGGAGAGCCAAAGTTGGAGTCTGTTTCCCCATTAGCCCTCCAAACACTTGGCTCATGCCCCTGCCTACGAGGAACCATTTCAACACACCCAGACAGGTGAGAGGAGCTTTGATGTTTCAACATGACACCTTCATTAGGTCTAACATGGTTGTGGAAACCAGACTGACCTTCAGGATGAAGCTGCGGGGCATTTCCAGTAATCCCACGTGGATCAATCTCAAAACTTGCAGGTGGAGGCCCAAAATAACCAGGAGCCTTGCCAGTATTGGATGTCGGGACAGGGAGGGGAAGAGATTGCCCAGGATGCGGCAAAATTCCCAATCCTTGGGGCCCTAGTGTCAATGGAGGTTGCTCTTTCACTTGTGCTTCATGCTTGGAGAGAGGGTACTTGGAAACCTTCTCAATATCAGTAGACAGACCCACAACTACTGCCTCTTTCCGACTTTCAAGGTCCTCCACCTGCTGTGGCAAATTTGAGTCTGCCACAGAATGGCTTTCTTTTTTAAAGGCATTGCCTTCTGTAGTCTTTGTCTCAATGGATATGGCACCAGATAATTTCTCTGTTGCACTCTCACTAACTTCATCCTTCACCCTAGTAGCAACCATTTCATGCGGTCCCAATTTGTTATTCAATAAGACTTCTTCTTTCAAAGGCTTAACATCAGTTCCAAGAACTTCCATTTCAGCAAGCCCCTGACCTGGAACCCTAGCATCTTGATTTGCATGCTTACTTGAAAAAGAATCCTCCTTCTCAAGTACTGAATTCGGATTTGTGGCTGGCCGAGTTGAACCAAGTTGTGCAGGTACAGTGTGAACCACAGCTCCAAAGCCACTAGATTGCAAATAGTTTTGTGCATGTGTGCCTTCATTTGACGTCATAGGTTTGCCATCATAATTTTGAGACTGCTGGGATGGAGGACCATATGGTGGTATCTCTGGTTGAAGAGGCTGTTGCTGAAAATGACCTTGCTGCTGAAATTGAGCCTTAACAGACGTAACAAAAGGCTGCTGTTGTGCGATTTGCTGGGGCACAGCTTGTTGAACTGGCTGCAGGACAGTACTATGCAGCGGAAGATGGTTAGAAGTTTGTGCATGAGCAGAAAATTGCTGGTGTGCTGGGGGGGCACCAGAAACCTGGCTTTGTGACAGCAAAAATGCAGATGGCGGTTGCGGGGGAAAAGAATCATGAGAAGGGGGTGGCCGCGTCACAGCAGGATGATGAAAAACTTGACCATGCAATTTAACTGGATGCAAACCATTTGTAGGACGTAGATTAATATGAGTTTGATCCAATACTCCTGAATGCATTTGATGGGCTGGTTGAGGTTGTTGATATGAATGATGTAAAGTAACACTAGACGCTGGAGGATGTTGAGTAACACTAGAAGCCGGAGGATGTGGAGGCTGCGGATGCGCAGCAGGAATAGCTGGCTGGTTGAGTGGTGGACGTACTTGAGGGTACTGATTCTGATACTGTGAAGCTTGTGGCTGAATCTGCAAATGAGACTGGTTTGAAGTTTGATTTTGGGGCTGGCTGTGAGTTTGGGAAGCATGAGAGTGATGAATCTGCAAAGGAGGTTGAAAATATGGAGGCAACTGAGGATGTTGGACAGCAGGCTGCATGCTCACCGCTTGAACACTAAGTGGAAGCTGGTTAGGCTGACCATGTGCTGGCAGTGGGGGAATTTGAGCCTGAGGGCGCATCAGATGTGAAGGTGGTTGTTGAGGATTGACTTGATAATTAGGAGGAAAGGTTTGGTTGGGTGCACGCAACCGGGGTTGCCCCTGAGAAGGAACTTGTACCTGCATTGGAATTTGAGATAGCATAGGTGGCTGAGATTGTAGTTGGCCTTGGGCTGGTGGTTGAAACTGGGGCTGCTGCTGGGTTTGAGGGACAGGATAGGACTGCAGCTGAGGCTGATGATGGCTATGAGACTGCCGCTGGGGCTGCGGCTGGGGAATGGACTGCAGGTGAGGCTGGGGCTGAGGCTGAGGCTGAGGCTGAGGCTGGGGCTGAGGCTGAGGCTGAGGCTGAGGCTGAGGCTGAGGCTGAGGCTGAGGCTGAGGCTGAGGCTGAGGCTGAGGCTGGGGCTGAGGCTGGGGCTGAGGCTGGGGCTGTGTGTAGACATGAGATTGGGGCTGACCATTCACATGCAGTGGATTTTGCTGGAATGGCTGAAGGGAATAATATTGCTGATGAGACTGTTGGTAAGGATCATATCCGGCATATTGCTGATAGTATTGCTGGTACTGTTGCTGATACCATTGATCAGTAGTTTGCACAGAAACAGCCTGAGGGTTAGCAATAGAATGCTGGATGGGATTTTGTCCAGGCTGCTGATTAACAGCAGCATTCTGACTATTCTGGGGCTGAGGAAGTTGCTGGCCGGATTGAGCTGTAGTGAGGTTTACAGTAGCAGTGGTTGTGGACAAAGCTGTGCCAGAGCTAGTTGCACCTGTAACGCCCTCTGTAGCCTGTTTAGCTTCATGTACTCCCTGGCCATGTAATTAAAGCTCGACATAAGAGTTCATTCTATCCTAGACTCCTAGTTCACATGAATGCAAAGAATATATGCTAGATACACTTACCGTACAACTCTGAGCGTGATCATGTACTTGGCGATGAACAATTTGGATACCACATCTGTTACATATAACTGCCGAACTTCCAAAGGAACACTCAGAACAATGAGAGGTACAATCAGATAGAGTACCCTGCCATGTGCAACCACTTCTGAAGAATAAACAGTGAACCTTAACATTTCCAATCTTTTCCGCCAGTATCCTATCAGAGTCAATTAGCGGCTGCCAAAAATTTTACAGCTTCAGAAAATTATGCAAGAAACTGTGTGTGTTATTAAAATGTATAGGCAGGGGAGACCACCTTAGAATCAGACTCGGTCACCAAGTATCCATCATAAGGGCATGCCTTGCTACCATTTGCAATGTGCGCCAAGCAAAGCTTGCAGTATAGGTGACTGCACTGTGACTGCAATGCTTCATTTGGATATACAAGCGTACGACAAACAGGACAAAAATACTCCCCTGGATAAGTTTGAATGTTTATTATGCACTCTATATCAAAACCCATGAATTCTCAAGCAAAAACTTGGACGACAACAAGCTCCCACGCCTGGATAAGAAATACAAGATTACTACATGCATGAAAAATATGCAATAATAGATAATGAACCTAAAAAATGCAACAAAAAACATTCTAACAAACAAGCAGAACTCTATTCATCAAAATATCTGTATACATCAGTTTTATCAAGAAACGATGAATTATCACGCCCAAATATATAAATATAGGGAAAAAAAACATGTGACACACCTCAAAACCCTAATCGAAATCTTCTCTATAATCGAATAAAACCCTGTATGCACGATTCGGACACAGAGCTTGAGGAGTGTAGAAGTGAATCGGGGGAAATTGAAAGGAGACCGAAGATGCCCTCTCGTGCGCCTAGGTTGGGATTTGCAGGATTTTAATAATAATAATAATAATAATAATAATAATAATAAATTAATAATAATCATGATAATCATAATAAGGAAAAATATCATTTTTGGTAGAGCGTGTCCTAGGGATGGCAATTTCCTCCGAACCCGATGGGAAATCCGATATCCAACCCGAGCGAAGGAGGATATGGAGGCATTTTTTGGACACGATTAAATAAATGGGTAAATGGGTATGGGAATCTCGTAAATGGGTATGGGGATCTCTTTTTAAAAATATTTTGTCATGCCACTTTTTGGTCTGTTCTTTGTAGAGTTTGGCATTTTCGTAAGAATGATTACGAAATTCTTCTATCTCATTCAACTGCAACAGTCGCTCTTCTCAAACAGCTTTCAGATCAAAATTCAACTTTTTCACGGCCCAATATGCTCGATACTCTAACTCCAGTGGCAGATGGCATGATTTACCAAAGACCAACCTATATGGCGACATGCCAATTGGAGTTTTGAATGCGGTTCGGTATGCCCACAGTGCATCATCCAACTTGATTGCCCAATCCTTCCGGTTAGTGTGGACCGTCTTTTCCAGAATTTGCTTGATTTCCCGGTTGGATATTTCAGCTTACCCATTTGTTTGTGGATGGTATGCACATGTCACTTTATGCCTAACACCATATTTTGTCAGTAATGAATTAAAGATTTTATTGCAAAAATGCGTACCTTCATCACTGATAATTGCCCTTGGAGTGCCAAACCTCATGAAAATATTTTTCTGCACAAACTTCACCACTACACGAGAATCATTAGTGGCGGTGGCGATTGCTTCCACCCATTTCGAAACATAATCTACATCCAACAAAATATAAGATTGACCAAAAGAGAGGGGAAACGGTCCCATAAAATCAATACCCCAAACATCAAATAATTCAACTTCTAAAATATTTGTAAGGGGTAATTAATGACGCTTAGATATATTCCTCATCCTTTGACATCTATCACAAGATTTGTAATGAACTGGGCTGGCCCAGTTCATTCTTGAACTCATGATCTTCTCCCCCCTGGTGGGGAGTTCTTGCCCTCCCCAGGATTCGAACCTTGCACTCCAGGTCATAAATGCAATGTTCCCTTAATCCTGGTACCATTGAGCTCAATGGTACCAGGATTAAGGGAACATTGCATTTATGACCTGGAGTGCAAGGTTCGAATCCTGGGGAGGGCAAAAACTCCCCACCAGGGGGGAGAAGATCATGAGTTCAAGAATGAACTGGGCCAGCCCAGTTCATTACATAAAAGGGCACGTGACGCCCGGGGCTGAAGAGGCAGAGAGTGATCGCCGGTGCCAAGATGTTGCACAGACAATGAGCGGCTCCTGGTAGGCTTCTAGGTGGAGGGAGACATGAATAAACCGATCCCGTGCGGGAATGAGAGGGGATTCTGAGACTATGTAGGTATGGGACTACATAGTTGAGGAGGGTTTAAAAGATTTCATATGTACTGCTCTTATCAAGAAGATGCATCTTCTTTTCGAAAGCTCATCACATAAGAACTCCAAATTTAAGCGTGCTTGACTTGGGGAAATTATAGGATGGGTGACCCCCTGGAAAGTTTTTTAGGGTGTGTGTGAGTGAGAACATAAGCATGCTGAAAAGACCCGTCTTGATACAGTGGGGCGTTACAAATGGTATCAGAGCCGACCTCTCTTAGTACGGTATGGTTCGGGGACGAATCAAGCGGAAGCTGGTGGGCATGTGACGCCCGGGGCTGAAGAGGCAGGGAGTGATCGCCGGTGCCAAGAGGTTGCACGGACAATGAGCGGCTCCTGGTAGGCTTCTAGGAGGAGGGAGACATGAATGAACCGATCCCGTGCGGGAATGAGAGTGGATTCTGAGACTATGTAGGTATGGGACTACATAGTTGAGGAGGGTTTAAAAGATTTCATATGTATTGCTCATATCAAGAAGGTGCATCTTCTTTTCGGAAGCTCATCACATAAGAACTCCAAAGTTAAGCGTGCTTGACTTGGGGCAATTATAGGATGGGTGACCCCCTGGAAAGTTTTCTGAAAGTATCACCTATGAAAGGGGTGATGAGATTCGGATGCAGAGGCAAGTTGAATCCGAGATATATTGGGCCATTTGAGATCTTGGAGAGAGTTGGCACGTTGGCCTACTGTTTGGCTTTGCCTCCAGGGCTTGCGGCAGTGCACAACGTTTTCCATGTATCAATGCTACGGAGATACGTCTCGAATCCGGTGCATGTACTAGATTTCGAACCTTTGCAGTTAGCACCGGATCTAGTATTTGAGGAGAGGCCTGTTCGGATCTTAGCCAGAGAGGAGCGGAGATTGAGGACGCGGGTCATACCGATGGTCAAAGTCCAGTGGCTGAATCATTCCGAGGAGGAATCCACTTGGGAGATCGAGGCAGACATGAGTACTCGCTACTCGGAGTTATTCGAGTAAGTACTCTAATTTTGAGGACGAAATTCAAATTAAGGGAGGGAGAATTGTAGCACCCAGTATTTTTAGTACGTAAATTCGCATGCATAATTAGGGATTTTATTTATTTAGAATTTTAGATTATGGGTTAAATAATTATGTGAAATTATTCGTGCATGTTTTAAGTTATTTTTAAGCATTTAACCCATAATTAAAGATTTTTCATGATTTATGGAAATTTAGTTATTTTATCGCGTAGACGGGACCGTGGACGGACGAGATGACAACTTTCTACCCAAATTATTTTTATGAGTCTTTTTAGAGCCCAAAAATATTATTTTGAGTTTTATTTCCTCAAAATTTTCAGTATTTGATTTTATATAATTGTAGGAGTCCTTTTTATCCAAATTTAGCCCAAAATATTGACTTTTAATTACCTTTAAAATTCCCTAAAATTTATATTTCGGGATTTTAAATTAGTTATCAAATTTTTACTTATTATTTAGAGTTTTTAAGTTATATATTTTATATTTAAAACCCTTATTAATATTTTAATTATCCAAAACCTTGTTTTAATTAAATTACACCCTAAATCTACCCAAACCCACGTCTTCAAGCCTTCAGCCGCCACCCCCTCCCTTGTTCTTCACCTCCTTCATCGTGTCAGCCCAGAAAACTCCATAGGAGATCGAGTTTAAGCTTCCAAGGTGGTTGATCATCGTCCCGTCGTCCCGGAATCGTTATCTACGCCTACTTCTCTTCAATCTTCGGTGCTAGGAATGTTTCTTTTCGTTTTTATTGTGCCATATCAGTGTTTATGCGTGTGTGTGTAAGCATCAGTTTTATTCAAGAATTTTCAGAAAAATCGAGATTTGGTTGGATGTATGCGCCTTGTTCATGTATTTGTTGAATCATGCTCACGTTTAATTGCCATGGGTGCGTCCAGCTGCTGGCCAAGGGTTCCTAGACTGTGTGAGGGTGGTCTGGACTTGAGTGGCTCGAGTGGTTCGAGCCAAACGAGCCCAGGTAAGGGCTGGTGCAAGATCGGGTCCCTTTTGTGCGCAGTTTAGGGTGGGTTCAGAGGAAGGGGCGATCGGCATGATGGCTGGGGCTGCATGGGGCTAGGGTTGTGGTCAGGTTAGGACCGCCCAGACGTGGGCTACGTCTGGGCGACGGAGCTCTGGCCAGGGGCGGCCGGAGCAGGCCGGCAGCAGCCATGGAGTGGCTGCTGCTCGCGGCCGAGGGCTATACAAGAGGGGGGGATCGGGTTTTAGGGTTTAGAGTGGGTCCGGGTCGGGTTGTTGGGTCCGGGTCGGGTCTGGAAAGTCATGGGTTATGTTAGTTGGGTCCGGGTTCGGGTTAAATGAGTCGGGCTTGGGTATTTTTATTTGTAAGTTTTAAGTTTAATTAAGTGTTAAATGGGCCTAATTAAATCCAAAAATTTAATTGAGTTTTATTTAATTATTTGGGTTGAATTTAATTGTTATTGGGCTTAATTAAATTAAATTAAGTTAGCCCGATAATTTCTATGGGCTTGGGAGCTCATGAAAGTTATTGGGCCAGTCTTTGGGCTTTTGGGCCCATTGGGCCAGATTAAGTTGTTATTGAGCCAAGTATGTGCTAATGGGCTTTAATTGATTTATTGGGCTTAGAAATGTGTTAATGGGCTTAAGTATGTTAATGGGCCAGTTTCAGTGTTAATGGGCCAGAATTTAAGAAAATGGGCTTGAGTGTGAGGGCCAGCAGTTCAGTACAAACCATGAGAAATTGCATGTGTCCTAATTATATATTTAATTATTTTATGCATGAAAGTTATTTTAGTATTTATATGTTAGTATAAAAATTAAATTAAATATATATGAAGGACACACATTTTTATTTAAGTACATGCATTCATGAAATAATTTTATGGCATGATTTAATGTTTAAGGTTGAGCAAGAAAATAATTTTATGTTGGAAGTTGAAGTAGTGTGACAATTTAAGGGGGACAAGCCCCCACATGTTAAGGGCAGTTTACTGTCAATTTAAAGGTAGTTTACTACCAGCAAGAGGTGATTCGTCACCGCCGCGTACGTTGGTTTTAAGAGACTGATCAGTCGAACCATTTAAGTTTAAGGTTACACTATGGATATGACCATGCGATGTTAGAAAAATGTTATGCTCAAAAATGTTTATGTATGTATTATATAATTATATTTAAGATCAAGTTTAAGCAAGATTTTAAGTTATGATTCATGATTTTTAAGCATGCCCATTCATGTATATGTTATGTATTAGTACTTCAGTGATTTAAATTATTTTAAATCCTTGTTATGTTAGCATGTTGGGCCTCTAGGCTCACTACACTTATATGTTGCAGGTGAGTACGTAGAGGAAGATGTAGTACCTACCGGCGGCGAGGACGTATGAGCAGACAGGCAGTGATCCCCCGCAGCCGTCGTTTGAGTCATTATGAATATTTTTAAGAATTTTAAACTCTGTTATTTATTTATTTCTTTTAAGTCTTTTCAGTGGCAAATTTTAATACTATTTTTATTAAGTAATTTTATTACATGCAAACTTTTAAGTTAATTGTTTTGACAGTATTTTATTTAAGTTTGACTCAGATATTTAAGTATGAAATGTTGCACTTTATTTAAGTTATTTTTAAATCTGTTTATTGTTGTGCATATATGTATGGGCATGTATGTACATTTATTTTACTTAGGATATAAATTTTTTTTTTTCGCATATGTTATTTTAGAAAATTTGGTCGTTTCAGTTAGAGAACGAGGTTTTGATCCTAATTCCCCTCTACCATTGTGGGATGTGCGACATGCAGCTCATGAGCGAAGATGGACGGGTTTTGTCCAACCTCCCAGTGATGCCGTGGTTTCATTAGTCCGGGAATTTTATGCCAATCTCAAATGCAAGCATGAGCAGTATCATGTTCTAGTGCGGGGAAAGAGGGTGGCTTTTGATGGACATTCTATTAACACCCTCTTCCATATGCCATCTCTTGATATGGATGACTATTCGGAGTTCTAGGCCGGCGAGGTAGACTATGATGAGATTCTAGCGACCCTGTGTGAGGAAAGGGCGCACTGGAAGATGAAAGATGAAAAGGTGGTGCATTTTCCATCTGGGAAAATGAAGCAAGACGCGAGGTCTTGGTTTTTCTTGGTGGATGCTCGTGTTTTGCCCACAGGTCACACTTCTGAGGTGACGAAGAAACGGGCTGTCCTGACTTACTGTATCGTCACTGGGAAGACGATAAACTTGAGAAATATCATTCAGGAATTCATTCTTGCAGCAGTTAGGGGGGCTACTACTGGAGGATTGCCGCACCCATCCTTGATCGCTGCGCTTTGTGCACATGCTGGAGTTACATGGGGTACAGATGAAGAGCTTTTTAAGGTCCAAGGACCTATTACTGGGACTACATGAGAGCATATACCACCCCCTCTGCGAACAGCAGCGCCTCGGGATCGCCCTGCGAGTAGCAGCCAGCCACCACCACTACCACTTACTGGAGCGTATGAGCATTTTGATGAGCGCTTGACGCGAATGGAGCAGCGGCTAGACCTTCATTGTCGTCGGACTGATATTTTCATGGATTATATGGTGGATTTCACGACGACTCTAGCCCAGCGCTTTCCTGGCTCCAGTGAGGATCCGCAGTTTCCCCCACCTCCTACTTGGCTCCCTTGGGATGATGACATGGACGATGACCACTGATGGCCATTGTCGTAGGTATGTGTTTGTTTCTTGTTTTTATTGATATTGCACATTGAGGACAATGCACATATCTGAGTTTGAGGGGATGTTGTTTGTTGTTTTAGATGAGTTTTGTTGAGCTGTTTGTTGAATAGATTGTTATTGAAGCTGAAGCGAAGTTGAGTTGCGAGTTTGATGGATTGTTGCATGCTAAATTAGTCACTAGTTCTTGCATCTGTGTTTTTAGTTTTCTCGTTCGTATTATGTTTTTGCTTGTTTTGTTTTGTGTCAGTTTTTTTTTTTTTTTTGTCTGTGTTCGTTTGTCTGGTTGTTTTTTTGAGAAAACAAAAACAAAAATGTGAAAAATGAGAAAAAAAAGAAAGAAAAATAGCATATGATGATGAAGTTGAAAAAAAAAATGAAAATGAAAATATAATCAAGTGTTGGCGACATTGGATCTTGAGTTCTCACTTTTTCTGCACTATAGCCTTGATTATCGATACTCTTGATAAGTAGAGAAAATTGTGTGGATTTTGTGAGAAGATTAGCTGATTTGATTCTTAACTTTGGCGATACATACTCGAAACTGAGGTAGATTTTTACAAACAGAGAAATGATTTAGGCAACTTTGTTTTTGAGCCTGCAAGCCTTTGATTTGTTAGTCTTTCATTTGTAGCCTTGCGAAAAAAAAAAAGAAAAAAAAAATCCAAAACTGAAAGAAGGCCGAAAAGAAAAAAAAAATCCAAAAATCCAATTGGATGAAAAAGAAAAGATAGAAAAAGATGAAGAAAGTAAGGTGAGGGGAGACATTGAAACTGGATTGAAATTCGAGTCCAAAGAAATTTTTTCTCAATTATTTTTAGACTTTGACACAGCTGCGAGCAATTTAGCAGATTTCCTTCTTCAACTTCTTCTTCTTTTATCTATAAATTCACCAACTCATGAATCTCCCTACATACACATAAACAACAACGAAACCGCATAAACTGCTCGAACAACGCAAAATTCAGTTAAAATCATAACCAAATTAAGTGCATAAAATGCACTTATCAACTGCTTCTGAAGTGGCTGAGTTCGAATGGTCCGATCATGCGTTCGGATCGTCCGAACTAGCCCTTTACTTCAAAACCCATGTTTTATTTTCTAAGTCCAATTAAGCCCTTGATTTGTTTAAATAGTAACCCTTAATCATATTTAACATTTAATTAACTTAAACTGGAATATGGGTTACTACAGTAGCTTCTTCTTCATCTCAACCTCTGATGCTCCTATCGTCATCTAACCTAATTGTCGCTCTGAAAGAATAACTTGGTCAACGCCTAAATTGTAAGGCCCGAGATTATTTGAATGAATCCGAAAATAATTTAATTTTAATTCGAGTATATTTAATTTGGGAATATTTAGAGTTTTTATTTAAATTCTAATATTCTTAAATTATTTAGGATTGAAATTGAATTAAAAAGAAGGCCGAGGACTGAATTGTAATTTCTGAGGTTTCTAGGAACTAAACTAAAATTATGTGATATATATTTTTAATTCACTTGAATAGTAAGAATTATACGTGTATTATTCAGAAAGAAAGAACCGAGAAGCTGAACATCTCCATTTCTATTCATTTTGGTATATTCCTACCAACCACAGCCTCCACCACAGATTACACCAGGAGGAAGCCAGATTGAGAGCTTACCTCCGAGACAACAAGGCCGAGTCTTTGCCTACCACCTGTTGTGGGGACCTCGGGTGCTAATCTTTCTTCTTAATGGGCAATCAATATTAATTACAAACCAAGAAGTAGAAAACAATTTTTTTTTTAATATGGGCGCGGGAGCGCCCTATGCCAGCGCCCCCGCGCCCAACCTGGCAGAAATTTTGTTCTGCCAGGGCACGGGCGCGCCCTGGACCGGCGCCCCCACGCTCAACCTGGCAGAACTTTTGTTCTGCCAAGGCGCGGGTGCGCTCGGGCCAGCGCAGGCGCGCTTAAACCGCCAGAAAAATTCCCAACATGATTTCTTTTGCTATCAAGAAAGATTTCATGAAGTATAACCCTTACATCCAACTCAAAATACATACAAAAAAAGTTTATATCAACAAACCTCAATCTACACATGTAATGCTACCTTAGTGCTTCAAAAGTTGATACAAACACATGTTTAACTAACATGTTTTCCAACCAACTAAGTTTGATACAAAGTCATGACAGCAAACTCTATTCATAACCCGACGTCTCCACAGCTAATCTCTCTCTCAAGCTACCCATGTCGACTCTGTCCAATTCATGTCTCATCTGTTGTCATGCACACATACAAAACAATACAACAGTCGGATAAACTCCGGTGAGAAATCATTCTCAGTATAATCGACTTATAAAGTGTTAAATAAATCATATCAACTTTAATCATAATCGACTCAACAATAGAGTAAATAAAGCATATATCGATCAAGAACTGATTCATATAACATCGTTTCCATCAAGATTCGTAACCGATCTTGACATGGATATCCATCTATCGTAGTCATTCTGGACTATAAAATAAGATTGTCTCAGATCTTGGCAATAGAATCAATTCAATATCATATCATTTCATCATCGTATCGACTCAAATTCAAAGATCCACTACCTGAGATGGATCGACAACATCAAAATCAAATCGAAAAGATAAACAAGTATGTGATTTTGGCGGGACAACTCAAGAAACTTCATTCTCGAGTTACAAATCCCTGACTTGCGATGTCTTCTTATACCTTTCGTTTTCTCGGTTCTGAATACTTCAAATCTAAAATATAACAATCAAGAACTCTATTCAATTCATCAATCAATCTCAACAATCATTCCTCAAAAGAACAACTCAAACCTTGTTTCAATCTTCTTAAAACTTGTTCACTTTATCTCCAAATCGAATCTGAATTCTCGAGCTTTTAAAACACCTATCCAAGCTGAAAATTAATTGATCACAAGCTATATATATCTGCAAGGTATGAAATCAAAATCAGATCAATCAATCACAGCCCAAACACGTTCAAATTCTTGACTCGACGGCGTAGTGACTGAAAATCGATAACCGAAACGATATCGAATTCAATATAAATCAATCTTCATACACATAGCCGCAATATATCATCAATAATCAGTATACTCATAGGTGAGAATTTTGAAATACATGCTGAATATCATATCAATCACAAACGATATTCGTTATTCGATTCGGCTTCGATATAACGATGCATATAAGCTCAAGATTACATATCTATGCCCAAAACTTGATATCTCCCAACATAATTTTCGAACACAATGAATCATAAAGAAGCTTACATCAAATCGAAGCTCTCGAAGAGAGGATTCCAGAACTATGCTCGGAACGGAAATCGGACTGCCGGATCAAAAGTTACGAAGGTTTGAAAGATCAAAATGAATAGAAATGGAGATGTTCAGCTTATCGATTCTTTCTTTCTGAATAATACACGTAGAATGCTTACTATTCAAGTGAATTAAAAATATATATCACATAATTTCAGTTTAGTCCCTAGAAACCTCAAAAATTGCAATTCAGTCCTCGGCCCTCTTTTTAATTCAATTTCAATCATAAATAATTTAAGAATATTAAAATTTAAATCAAAACTCTAAATATTCTCAAATTAAATATACTCGGATTAAAATTAAATTATTTTTGGATTAATTCAAATAATCTCGGGCCTTACATAAATGGCCAGAAAACCCCTAAAAACTACTCAAGGGTCGAGAGAAAGAAGGTGCAAATTGGCAAGAAATTATGATCTCGGATGCCCTATTTATAGAAGGAGATCGGATGATCCGATCTTTAGATCGGATGATCCGATCGTACAAGAAGTCCACGTCGCATGCATGCGAAGTTCGGAAGCTCCGATCGGGTTCGGACGATCCGATTTTGGCCACATGTTGATCACAATTTGACAACACGTCGGACACCTAACTAATGGGGTTGGGAAGCTCCGATCGTGAGTTCAGACCATCCAAACTCACCCTCACCCTCCGAACTCCAACTTATCTTCCGAAGTGTTCAAATCTTCCGATATCGGGATCGGACCATCCGAACTCACCCAAGACAAAAATTCAAAATTTAATATTTTTAATCCAAATTAAGCCCTTAATCCATCCTTAATCATATTTAACCATTTAATCTTGTAAAATGGAACTGGGCTACTACAATCCAGAATCTCAATGCATGCTATGATACCAAAAAATGTAGTGACTCGTCTTGAAATCACTAATTAACCAAATCTTAAAGCATGAAAATAACTTAAAAGCAATAATCAGAAATCCAGCGGAAACTTAAATAATTCAACTAAAAACCACCGGTAAAATACAACCGGTCCTAAATCAAAATAGTGCGTACCAATATCGTTATACAACCCCATCGAAGATAAATACTAAAATTCCAATAACAACAATAAACCTGGAACAATAAAATCCACCCTGTTGCAGCTCAATGACTGCTGCCACTGGTTTGTCTAACCTGAGTCCTGCCCCATGGAATGTGGTATTCAGAACAAAACCGAGGACGTGGGCATAAAAAGCTCAGTAAGAAATCATGAGTATACAAGTTCTATGAGTGCTAATGCAAGTGAAGGGTATTGGAAGAATATTGTTGAATATTTCTCAGTAAAAGAAGTCATGGTATATGTAGCACGCTAGGTCATCGCATCAGGATGTGACTCACATACCATAAACTGTGGACATATCCGGATCCAAATCCATGCAATCCATCCACAAAATATAATGGGGCTGAGCGACCCCTCTACTGGTAATAACAACAATAAAGGGCCAATATGATAATGCATGCAGCATAATATTCATGACATAATAAATGCACATATAATCGATGCCACATTAAACATGCAAACATAGTACATGCATACTCAACCAGGGTATCTCGAATAGTACGTCCGTACCTCAAAGTAAGTAACCTAGCGATACAAGTCCTCTAGTCCAAGCTTATAAACAGACAATAATTGTATCACTATTTATCCTATAAATGCCTTAACTATACTAATAGATACTCACTTAAGCTAATCTGAGTCTAGTAGTATACATGCATCCATTGTTAGCCCACTGATGTCGATGGCCTCAAACTTGGGTACAATTTTGCTACAACCCCGGCAGCGCTCCGTCGCCTCCTGGCCCTCAAATACGACACCCAAAACACCCTAAAACTAGCTAGAATTGAGGGAGAGGAAAGAAAATGGTGAAAATGGGAAGGCAACTCTCAGCCCCTATATATAGACACAGTTTCGATTGTCCGATCACTGAGATCAGATCATCCAATCTCCCTCCACCAACCACGTGTCCCTTGATTTGACAACATTGTTGTCGACAGTAGTTCGGATCATCCGATTGGGTTCGAATTGTCCTATCTCTCCCTTCGCCTACGAACTCCAACTCTTGCTTCCAAACTGATCGGATCCTCCAATATCGAGTTCGGACCATCCGATTAACCCGAATACTTGAATTTCTAGAATTCATTTTTAATTGTTATGAATACAATTTCCAACTCCTTAATCATGTTTAGGAAATATATTAGCTAAATTAGTAGTTGGACTACAACAGTGTTAATGCCCAGTACATAAATCATATCGAGTATACAAATCTATATGATGCATGCAACATGAAATATGAATGCACTGGTAATCTGAGATCAAATCTGGAATAACATGCTCAGAACATAGGCACCTCTAGTATGCACACACTACTTTAAAGATTCAGTGGGTGCCATACATACTGAACCCGATCTTGGACTATCACTGTCATGGGTAAACCGCACACGCTATCCCGTCGGTTCAGTGGATGCCACACAGTACCCGATCGTTGATAAGTGCAATTTATGCACTTAATTGCATATGATTTGAGTTGGATTTTATAATGTATCGAGTGATATTATTTGTATTTTATTGTTGTTTTTGTCGTTTGTAGGAGAGGAAGCAAGTACGAGTTTTTATGTCACAAAAGGAGTGCAAAAGAACATGAAAATGGTGGAGCAAAGCAATAATGGAAGAAGAAATAAAATTCAATAAGTTCGAGCAGGCGCAGCAATGCACCCGCACTGATTTGTACCTGAAGAATAACCAGAAATCAGAAGAATCCATGCAGCTGCGCAGAAATAAGAGTGCCCCTCTGCACTTTGAGAGAGTGCCCCTGCGCTGCAATCACAGTGCCCCAGCTCTTTCTGTGTGAATAAAGATAAGAAATAATATTGCAACCGCACTGGTTTGCGGCGCCCAGCTCGACAGATGCGAGAAAATGAGTGCAGAATTTTGAATTCTTAAAACACTCGAGTTGTCGGGCTTTATTCAACGGACTTCAAGGACATATAAAAGAGAAGAGATCGGACCCTAGTAGAGGGCAGAACACACGCACAAAACGCAACATGCACGAGAGATGATAGGAGAGAGCAGAACTTTGGAACAAGTTGGCGGCTAGGTTTCTCCCTTGTTCATCATTCTTTTCATTCATAATTTTTCGATTAAAAATTCCATGGCCCGTCGTGGTTAAGTTTTAATTTTTGGTTGAGGAAGACGATACCTTGAAGTTTTATTTTTCTTGTGAGATTTTGATATGTTCATTGTTTGATTTTTGGTTTGAATACCAAGAGTTGTTTGAATTTATTTATTATGCTTGTGTGTGTGATTCTTAGCTTGATCACCTAGTAATTTTTCATAAAATCTAAATCTAAATTAGATATCAAATCCATAATTGTTTGATCTTTCTAATTTGTGAAGAAAGTACGATTGATAATTTCTGCTTTTGAATTTATTAATTCGTAAGAACATCACTTGGCTAAATTAAACACAACTGCTTGTGTTTGTGTTGTTTAGATTCATCAATCTCACCAGTTTTAATGTTACCTTTGATTTAAACTTTAATCTCTTGTGTTTTGGTTGATTAATTGGTAAGAGATAATTTAGAACGCTTGTTTCTATTTAACTAAAAATTAAGGTGAGATAGAAATTATATTTCAATTATGAATATTCAAATATGAATCTTTTATTTTTAGAGAATCGATGATCAAGTTAATAAACTTCAAGGGTGTAGTTGACCGATATCAAGACTTGCTAAATTTATTGTTTGTAAATTTTAATTTTAATCTTGCATGCTAGTTAATTAGAATTTTCGAATTAGTATTTCTTTATTTTCTAAATCATTAGAAGTTAATATCAACAAACAAAACCCCTCCTTGCTTACTTTTGGTAGTTTTAATTTATTGCACAATAAATTACAATCCTCCTCGTGGAAACGATCCCTACTCTCGCTACTATATATTTACTTATTTGATTTGAGTGAGTCAATTTAGGCATGATACGATTAAGCGCTACCAATCGTACAAGAAATACCCTAGGGCTGAGCGACCCTAGAAACAACTGGCTATCTCGAAAAGATAGCAGACTCAACATGATATGACAATGACACATATAAATCATGAACAATATCATATCATGCATCTCATGTCAGATAGTAATGCAACATATAAACATACATACTCAGCTGACTATCTCAGTATGTACTTACATACCTTACTAAAGTAGTCCTAGTAGCACCAGTCTAGTCTAGGGTCTGAGCCTACAAGTTAATATTAATTATATCACTATTAATACTGATCTAAAAATCTTAATTAGATTAATAGCTACTCCAATAGCTTTTAAGAGCCTATAATTATACATACATCCATCGTCAGTCCACTGATGTCGAAGGTCCTGATCCAAGCACAGCTCCGCTACAGGCTCGCAACACTTGCTTTCGCCTGACCCTCGAGAAGACGAATAAAACCCTAAGAAATATACACTGAATCAGGTCAACACCTTAAATACACACTAAATTGTGAGAATTCTCGGCCTATTTATAGGCAAGGTTTTGGAAGCTCTGAACTCGCATGTCTTCCACATGTCAAACTGCTCTATTCGGAAGCTCCGATCTCACACTTCGGACGTTCCGATCTTATGCATGCGATTGCATGTCAAAACGTTTGTGGCACGTCACTAGTGCGCATATCCTAACTCTTCGGAAGTTCCGATTTCTCGTTCGGTGGTTTCGATCTCACCCTCAACTTTTGAACTGCATCGCTTGGTCCGAACTCTTCGGAGCTTCTGAATTCACACTTGTCCATGTTCGGATCTTCCGAACTACTCGAGTCAACTTTGACTCTTGGAAAATTTCTGAACATCCTGAAGTTGATTTCTTGGTCCGATTAATCGTATTAAAATATCTTAATCATGTTGTTTAGCCCAAAAAATAAAATTATTTTTCAGCCCAAAATATAATGAGTTCTTTGGCCTAGTTCCTGAAGATCATGCAGCCCAACCATTTCGGCCCATCAAAAATGAAGCCCAAGAACCAAAATTCCAGCGACAAGAATTGAAATTGGGAGTTACATTCAAAATCAAGACCAAGTCAAAATCAATCTTGGGAATAAAAAGTGGTGACGTGGCCCATTATGAAAGGTGATGGAGTGGGAAGTTATGGAAAATTGGAGACAAAAAGCAATCGGCTGAACATTTTAGAGGGACAACCAATCAATCACACAAATAAAAAACAACTCCAAAAGTTGCTATCGATTTTACAGTACTTTTTCTGCAGATTTTCATATTTTCATCTTTGTTTCATGTTTTCAAAAATTTCCAATGTACATTTTAGCTCATATTGCTGAGTTCCTCAAACATTCCAGCACCATGTTTTTATGTTTTTATGGCAAAACATTGTCATTTTGAATTTTCAGTAGCATAGTTAGAGTTTCTATGGCTATTAAGAATTTTTCTTCACAATTTCTTATGTTCTTTGGCGTTTAACCGGTGGAATTGAGACCGACGATGAAACCGGGGCTCACATTCGCTTGATTTTAGAAGTTGGATTTTATTTTTCATTTTTATTTTATTTCGGCACTCACGTGCCTGGTACGCCTGCAATCAACCCGCTCGAGCCAATTTTTGTGTGCAAACATATTTTTGGCACGCCCAGTGGGACCAATGACGTCGAAAACCAAAGGAAGCATTAAAGAAGGTGGTGATGGTTTTTCTACACAAGAAGAAGAGTCCGAGGAACCACCAGAACATTATGGATCAGAAAGCGCGAGGATCTATTCAGTTCATCTCGATTCCATCAGCTCTAAGGAACTGAAGATGATGGAAATCATGTTGAACACCATGGGACGCATGCTAGAGGCGAGTAAAATGATGTTAACCATCATGAATTACGCCAGAGAGGAGATGAGGAAGATCAAATCAAGTTGGAGTTTCCCAACAGGCGATACTCGCCGCTTGGTAAATCCCAATCAAGAAAATGATGATGATCGATGCACTATACTTTACAAAAGGGAGGAGAAAGCACTAGGAAAAACTCCACAGGATCCAAAATCCAGCAATGAGGTACCTAAAATTCAGAATGTTTTTGTCTCTAACCCTTGTCTAATTTCAGATGCACATGAGGAACCACCAACCCGAGTGCATGATTCTATTAAAACTCGGGGGGCATTGATTCACCCACACTTGTTACACAGTGTACATGTGTTGGATCCGAAAACAAATAAGGAGATGGTACAAGAACGTTATGATCTCAGGCTTAGGATCTCAGGTACCTTGCTACTTTCTGAGGAAGATGGACATCCCGCACTAAAGCACATTACTGGGTTCCCCAAACATTGCGAGGAACTGGTTAATCTCAACAGGTTTTCTATACTGAAGCCGGGAATATTTCTAGATTCCCAGGCAAGTACACCAATTTTTTGGTATGCATCAGTTCCTTGCAATTCTATTTTCATGTGGCGAGAAATGGCGGAGAAGTTTCATACTCAGTTCTCTCGAGTTGACCAAAAAGTGTGCATAACAGAACTATCAAGGTTGACACTACAAGATGAGACACCGAAAGAATGTTGTGAGTACCTTAACTCTTACAATAATTCCAATAACCTTTATTGTGTCTTCCAAGATTTAGTGCAGAACAAGACTAGTAAGGAAATGTTGGAGTTCCCTGGACATAAAGAGACCATGGTGGTGAAGGAGGATCATTTCCCAGCCATGGCATCTGTTAATTCTTACATGACAGAGTCACACTCTACTTTTGGCAAATGCAGGTAACCATGGATGAATGATTCATTAAGTCCCAAAAAAGTGATCAGAAGGTATTGGGTATCTAAGGACATGTTATACAAGGTCAAAGATAACATATCTTTGGTTCCCCTGATATATAGGAGTAAAAGTGCAGCCCACAGACAGCAGAAAACCTCCAAACACAGGCTAAGGAACCAATTTCAAGCCGAAAAATCCATGGTCCAAGGGCCAAGGAACTCTTCATTCAATAAAAAGGTTGCATCTTACAAATATCATCTACACTCTCAAGGAACCATGACCTATAGGCCAAGGAATAATTCTTACATTCGGGGAGTTGTTGTTCCCAAACAAACACATGAACAACTGACGAGGAACAACACTGGTCATCAGGGAACTACTGTCTTAATCTCAGAGAATCAACAGTTCACCCAAAGGGTTTATAACAAACCAACGAATGCTTCTTATCACCAAAGAGTTTTTTCTTCCAAAAATCACTCACATTCACATGAAACCATGGCCTATGGGCCAAGAAAAGATTTTGACAAACCAAGATTTGTTGTTCCTCCTAAGGTACACCTTGATGGGAAATGGCATGTAGTACAACACAAGAAGTTCCCAAAACCTTTATCTCGAACCCAAAAGAGAAAACTCTTGAGAAATAAAGCAGCAAAGAGAAGAGAAGAGCTTGAGGTTCAACTCCAAAGTGAGAATAAATTTGGTAAGCAGGCCACGAAAAACAAGAAATTTGATGATGACACTTTATTATCAAATGATGAGCTTAATAGTGAAAATTTCATCAAATTCAAGGTGGGTAAATTCAACATTGTTGTTGATCATGCTACAGATTGTGTGATCCTACCTAATACATTTAAATTGAAAGAAGAGAGTGCAAGTTTAGAGGCACCAAAACCGAAGGATCATAGTGAAGGAGAATTTAGGAAAATGTGCATTGGTCTAAGTATACATGAGGAGGAACCACACAAACCAAATAAAATGGTAATAGAAGTAGGGGTGTTCACGGTTCGGATAACCGTCCGATCCGAACCGAAACCGAAAATTTGGTTCGAATCGAAAACCGAACCGAAAATTTGGTTCGGTTTTCGGTTTTCGAATTTTCGGATTTTCGGTTTTTCGGTTCGGTTCGGTTCGATTCGGTTTGGTTTTTTTTTCGCGGTTAACCGAATCGAAAAACCGTTTTTTTGTTTTTTGTTTTTTTTGTTTTTTTTTTGTTTTTGAATTTGAATTTTTTTACAAATCAATTAATATGTACATCAATATTGTGTGCCTATAAAATTAATTTTATTGAAAAACTGAAAGAACAAAAGTCATCCTTCATTCTTTTTTTAAAAAAACATAATTGGTTTAATTATTTATCTAATTATTCAACAATACTTGAATTGTGAATTAAACTTGAAAAATGTATTGATTTAGTGATTTTAAAAAATATTGATTTTTGAAATAGAAATAATTAAAAATTAATGAAGTTATTTTATTATATTATATATACACATATTTGCATTATATATTACATTATTTTTATAAATTCATAAATTATTATTATTGAAATTAAAAACGTTAGCAATTTTTTTTTTCTAAGTGCAGTTGTTTTCAAATATATTTTTTGAAGTATTAAATCACAAATATTTGATTTAACCATTAATTTCTTCCAAAAAATTATTCGAATAACTAAAAATATTTAGTTTTTTTAAAAAAACCGATTTTTAGAAGAAAAAAATTCAAAATTTTTTTTTTAAAAAAAAACCGAAAAACCGAACCGAAAAACCGAAATAATTTCGGTTAAAAACCAAACCGAACCGCCCAGTTCGGTTCGGTTTTCGGTTTGGCTTTTCGGAGAACCGAAATTTCGGTTCGGTTCGGTACAAACCGCCCGAATGAACACCCCTAAATAGAAGAACCAACTTGTGAGATGACCAAGCACGTCGAACCATTTTATATAAAGATGCATGCTAATGATCAACATATTTCGAGTTTGTTAATTGACAATGGTTCCTCAACGAACATTCTGCCTTCTAAAGTGTTCAGGAACTTGGGCAGAGTGGAGGATCTTATACCAACAGAAGTATCAGGCTCTACATGCACTAATGATGCCACCAAAACCATTGGAGGGTGGTTGACAGTAAGTCTTCTATTTCAATGTTTTTTATTGTTAACTCTTTTGTTCATTCGCTGGCTTTGTTAGGCCATGACTGAACATATGCATATCATTGTATATCATCATCAATGCACAAGTTCCTGCATGATCGACCATTTTGTTGGAATGTACATTGATGACATTGTGTTAAAAGGACATAAGATCATGTGGATCATCTGATGAGAATTTTTGGGAGGATGATGAACCATACACTCAAATTAAACTCAACATAGTGTGCATTTGGGGCAATAAAAAAACTTCCTAACGTTCTTGGTGCACCAGAATAATGTGTAGGTGGACCATAATAGATCTAAAGCAATGCTTGATGCCAAACCCCCAGGAACAAAAAAGGTCACAGCGGTTCCTCGGTCAGGTAAACAATTTGAGAAGGTGCATTTCTAACCTGACAGGAAAAAAACTCGAGAGTTCCCATGGCTACTGAAGCTGAGGGATACATAGGAATTTATATGGGGACCTTGTTTCCAAGAATCTTTTTGAAAAGATCAAGGAATACATGTCCTACTACCGGGGGTTTATGTCTCCGAGGTATGAATTTCTTTTAAGTTATACATTGTGGCCGCTCTAGAATCAATATGCTGTTTGTTGGAACAAAACAATAATGAGCTTAAGCAGCAGACTATATATCATCTAAGTTGTTCACTCAATGATGGGGAAAGTAGATACTCTACTATTAAAAAGTCTTGTCTTGTCTTGTTCCATGCACATACTTAATTAAGACACTATTTATTTCAATCTAAAGTGCATGTGATAACAAAAACTGCTTTGATTTATGCTCAGTAGGCCAGTTCTTTCAGGTATAATATGGAAGTGATATTTAGCTTTGACAAAGTTCACTTTGATCTATTATCCTCAAAATTCTATGAATAGGCAAGCCATCGTGGATTTTTAGATAACCATCCAGGTACAGAAGAACCATCCATACACTTCTCAAAGAGGATTACAGTTCTTTGAGAAGAAGATCCCACATGGCTTGGAGATGGGTTGGGTTCCCCGAGCCACTAGAGGCCATGAAGCAGGAACCAAAGACAAGGAACTCAGGCCAGTATCCATGAGAAATCCAACAGAAAGTGCATGTTCCCAGCTTGCAAGAAGAACAAGGCGGGGAACCATGTGATGACTGTCAGAATTCATGTATTCGGATCCTCAATGCTAGCATAATGGACTTCTAGGCCATTTGCGATCTTTTTTCCAAGCTATGACCATAATATTTCAAATTTATATCCAGGCATATTGGCCCGTTGGGCCAACAGCATGCGGGGGGGCATTTGTTTAGCCCAAAAAATAAAATTATTTTTCAGCCCAAAATATAATGAGTTCTTTGGCCTAGTTTCTGAAGATCATGCAGCCCAACCATTTCGGCCCATCAGAAATGAAGCCCAAGGACCAAAATTCCAGCAACAAAATTGAAATTGGGAGTTACATTCAAAATCAAGACCAAGTCAAAATCAATCTTAGGAATAGGAAGTGGTGAACGTGGCCCATTATGAAAGGTGATGGAGTGAGAAGTTATGGAAAAATTGGAGACAAAAAGCAATCGACTGAACATTTTAGAGGGACAACCAATCAATCACACAAATCAAAAATAACTCCAAAAGTTGCTCTCGATTTTACAGTACTTTTTCTGCAGATTTTCATATTTTCATCTTTGTTTCATGTTTTCAAAAATTTCCAATATACATTTTAGTTCATCTTGCTGAGTTTCTCGAACATTTCAGCACCATGTTTTTATGTTTTTATGGCAAAACATTGTCATTTTGAATTTTCAGTAGCATAGTTAGAGTTTCTATGACTATTAAGAATTTTTCTTCACAATTTCTTATGTTTTTTGGCGTTTAACCGGTGGAATTGAGACCGACGATGAAACTGGGGCTTACATTCGCTTGATTTTAGAAGTTAGATTTTATTTTTCATTTTTATTTTATTTCGGCACTCACGTGCCTGGCACGCCTGCAATTAACCCTCTCGAGCCAATTTTTGTGTGCAAACACATGTTTAACCACTAATCTTGTAAAATGGGATATGTGTTATTACACACATACTGCTGAATTTTTTCAAATTCGAGGTTCTAAAATATAATTTACCTCACTCCTTGTGATGTTTCAAATTAGTGGAGCATAAATCAGAATATCAAAATCAACAATTCGGCCGAATTCGGAGTAAAATTGCATCGGCTCACAAGGAGGAGAATACATTTGGGGTGTCGTGTGTTAGTGTATGACTGTATGTAAACAAATGCAATCCTCTCGTGAACAATCGATATTAATGCGTGTAAATTGTTTCTTATATAAATTCAAAAAAAAAAAAAATCTTATAAACACGAGTGCATTCTGAAATTTTTGTATGTTTTGCTCCGGAATTTAATTCTCATCACCAATACTTATTTTCTTTCTTTTTTTAATCTACCAATACTTATTTTCTAAATAGTTATCTACGTATCGTTGATTAAGAGGTAATTAGATTTTTGGCCGTCCAATATCAAAATATTTTATTTACATATAATTTATTATTAACGTAACAATGAACGGATGTGATACATATAGGAGTGAACATTGATTCGGTTTAACCAAATTAATGGATCGAGCGGGCTTAATTGAAAATGTGGCTGATTATTTAAGTTTTGAGTTTAAAAAAATCGACTAAATCGGTTCGATTTTGATTTTTGATCAATTTCTTCTAACTAATAAATCTAGAGTAGAACAATCTCATGAAGAATTCACCGATTTATTTTGTTGGTTCTCGATCAAACTCCAAGCCGTGATTCCAGAATGGATTGCTCCAACTCTCCAAGACGGGCAGCGTGGATTTAAGAACTCCAACTCTCATTCTTAAATTTTACCCCAAAATTCATCCCTAAAAAACTTGATGTACCGTTTCTTTCCAAATAAGTTAATGTTTGAGATTTCTTAAAAAAGTCTCAAACTTTTGTGATAAAAAACTCAAAAACATTTTTTTTAAATAATCTCAAACATTACCTAAAAATATAGAGATATGGTTAAAAATGATAAAATATAATATGATGTTATTTTAAAGTGGATATGTTCACATATATTATATTATATCATATAAATGGGGTGATGCATCGTTAAATAATAATAATAATAATAATAATAATAATAATAATAATAATAATAATAATAACCGAGACAATAGAACCAAACTTATTTATTGTCAAAATAACCTGAGACAATAGAATAATACCAAACTTATTTATTGTCAAAAAGTAAATATGGATACAAATCAGGAAGCTTGATGGAACAAAATAAAATTTTCAAAAAATTGGTAAAACCATCGCAATTCAAGTGTCAACTAAATCTAACAATTATACATCATATCTTGATATTTCAAAATTTATCTTCAGACACTATTGTTGTTGTTTTTCGCTCGCAAGCGCACGATATCAAGTTTTAGTAAAAGATGAGTAGAGTATCATTCCCATGATATGTATTTTAAAATATAATAATACTTGTAATTAAAATAGCCGATACTTTATTTAGAAAATAAGGAAAATGAGGTCATTTCAAATTTAAATAAATTAACTAGAATAATTGGTAAGAAAACACACACAATTGAGCAGATATCAATGACAAAAAATTATCTAGGATTTCACTTAATTTCTACGATGACTACTCCCTATCAAATTTATGTGAATTCCACTTGTTTAAAAGCTAAGAACATTTTATTATTTCTATTTCTCTTTTTCAAATGATAAATGGAATGCATCATTAAGTTTAGATTTCAATATTCCTATTAAGCTTACAATCGTTTTCATACTTAAATTTTGCTGAAATTATATGCCTTCCTAACTTTATAAATTTTCAACAACGCATTTCTTGTGATCTTAATTCAAATCCCTTCTCCCGTTAGATAGAATCATAATTAGATCATTCAATTCATGACCACTAAACTAAAAATATTAAAATCTAGAAACACAATTAAACTTGATGGAATTCCATCACATAAACCGAAATGTCATAGAAATTGTCAAAACTAAGGTATCATCCCTCAATAATCAAAGAGCTAGCATGATGCAAAAGAAAAAAAAACATTTTGTGAGTCTAGACTTCGAACTGCAAAATTAAGAAGAAAAGATAAAGAGCAACGAAGCCAAAGTAGCGTCTCTATCCCCAGATTCAGCATTCTTCATCTTCACGATCAATCCTTCCTTCCAATTCCTTGCTTTTGTGCGTGTGAATTGTCTCTTGTTTCATGCCCTTCTCTGCGATCTGATTCCTCCCCCTCCATGTAAGATTATTTTATACATCCTCGAAACTTGATGAATAAAGCCCAAAAATCTCGATTTCCTCACATCTAGTAACCCTTTTTTTTTCTTTTTTCCTCACAGGAGTGGCGCTGCAGCCCTGAAATCGGTGCTGCATATACCTTCAAAAAATGTGTGGGTCAAGTCGCCTGAGTACTTCTTCTCGTCAGGCCTGAGTGCCGCGACGATAAGATGCAGCGCCTAGGTTGCAGCGCTTGATCGTGGCGCCTTGGCCTTGTGCTTCGACACTTTCTCCAATTTAGGCGCTTAGGCACATCTTTTTTTTGTGCTTAGGCTCTTCATTTTGTACTCTAACACTTTACCTCTTCTTGGTTCTTCCTCAATTTCCTTTGTTATCATCAAATATTCCTCTTTTCATGCATATTCGTAGACTTAATTGTTGGTCCCAGGTGCGGCATTACGAGATAAAAACTATGGAAATTGAAGAATAAAATAGACACCAAGATTTACGTGGAAAACCCCCAGAAAATATTAGGGTAAAAACCACGGGCAAGATCAAAAGATTTCACTATAATATTTGAAGAATTACAACCTCTCTCTGTGTTTCCAAAGAGACACTCACTCTCTTATACAGGAGAAAACCTATCTCACAAATATATATAGAAATATACTGAAGAGAAGAAAAGCACTCGAGAACTGAAGAATTGCTCGAGCTGTGGGATACTGAAAATGAGGACCGAAGAGCTCTATTTATAGAGCCCTTGAATTGGTGTGAGAACGCATATCGTTTTTTCTTCCCGCAACGTGTCAAGTGTGGCAACCGTGTTAGTCAGCAAAACTTTACAAAATTTGCTTCTATCACATTTATTGTACTTTTGCCACCTACCCTTGTCTTTGCTTTCTACATTTGCCGACATTTCTCCCACTTGGAGATTTGATTGAGAATCAAATACATCTCCACACATCCTTTCAATCTTGCCATTCCCGCTGCTTACGTTCCTGCTAGGCCACTTGAGGATCTACACCATTCAAACTTTTCCGTGTTCACTGGCTTGGTTAGAATATCAGCAATGTTATACTTTGTATGGATTTTCAGCATGTCCACACTTCCTTCCTCTACTACTTCCCGTACAAAGTGAAATTGTAATCCAATGTGTTTAGTCCTGGAATGAAAGGCTGGATTCCTTGCAATGTGCAAGGCACTCTGACTGTCACAAAACAGAGGAATATTTTCTTGTTTGTGCCCAAGCTCCTCCAATAACCTTTTAATCCATATTGCCTCCTTACAAGCTTGAGTAGCTGCCATGTATTCTGCTTCCGTTGTAGATAATGTCACAACTGTTTGCAGTTTTGAAACCCAGCCAACTGCACCTCCTGCAACTGTAAACACATAACCAGTAGTAGATTTTCTTTTATCTGGATCACCTGCGTAATCTGAATCCACATAGACCCTAAATGCAAAATCTGATCCTCCAAAACATAATGCAGCATCCGAGGTACCCTTAATGTATCTAAGGATCCTCTTAACCGTGCTCCAATGCTCTTGTCCAGGATTCGCCATATACCGATTGACTGCTCCCACTGCTTGTGCAATGTCTGGTCTAGTACAGATCATAGTGAACATTAAACTTCCCACTGCTGATGCATACAGTACTCGAGACATCTCCATCTTCTCTGCTTCACTGCTAGGACACATCTCAGAAGATAACTTGAAGTTAATAGGAAGAGGGGTTGAAACTGACTTACTATCTTGCATGTTGAAGCGTTGCAAGACTTTCTTCAAATAATTTTTTTGGAAAAGCCAAATCTTCCTTTTACTTCTATCTCGGTGAACTTGCATCCCTAGAATCTTGTATGCTGGTCCCAAGTCCTTCATATCAAATTCCTTAGCCAACTGTGCCTTCAATTCTTGGACCCGATCTTTGTTGGGGCCTGCTACCAACATGTCGTCCACGTACAACAGCAAAATGATATAATCATCATCACCAGACCTCTTGAAATACGTACAAGGGTCTGCACTGAGTCTGTTGTACCCAAGGCTCATGATATAGGAATCAAATCTCTTGTACCAACACCTCGGTGCCTGTTTGAGACCGTACAGAGATTTGTTCAACCTGCAAACCAAGTTCTCTTTGCCTTTTTCTGCAAAACCTTCTGGCTGGAGCATATAAATTTCTTCTTCAAGATCGCCATGAAGAAATGCCGTTTTCACATCTAGCTGTTCTAGATGTAGGTCAAACACCGCACACATTGCCAATACTATCCTGACTGTTGAAAGCCGAACCACAGGAGAAAATATCTCATTGAAGTCAATTCCTTCTTTCTGAGCATACCCTTTGACAACCAATCTTGCACGATACCGCTCCACTTGGTTATTGCCATCACGCTTGATCTTATAGACCAATCTGTTACCGATAGCTTTCCTCTCTCGTGGTAGTGTAATAAGATCCCAAGTTTTGTTCCTGTCCAATGCTTCCAATTCTTCCTGCATCGCTGTTATCCACAGGGATACATCCTAGCTTTGAGTAGCCTCATGGAAACTTGATGGATCACCATCCTCTGTTAATAGACAATATGCAATGTTGCTTTCAGTGACATAATCTGAAAGCCAACCTAGTGGTCTTCTCTCTCGAGTTGACTGCCTCACTTTGGAAACCTCTGACTCAACTGGTTCTTGTTCCTCGTGCTCTGGTACTGCTTCACAAGAAACTTGATCTTCGTCTGTCTTGTTTTCCACCTGAATGATAGTAGTTTTTGAATTCTGTGTGCCTTTGTCTCCCTTCACTTTATCTTCCTCGAAGATAACATCTCTGCTGATGATAAGCTTGTGGACAGTAGGATCCCACAAGCGAAACCCCTTTACTCCATCAGCATAGCCCAAGAAGATACACTTTCTGGATTTAGAATCCAACTTTGATCTTTCTTGCTCATTGTACATAACGTACACCGGACTTCCAAATGTATGTAATCGAGAATAATCAACTGGCTTGCCAGTCCACACCTCCATCGGAGTCTTCAAATCAATCGCCACTGAAGGAGAATGATTGATGATGTAAGAAGCGGTTTTAACTGCTTCTGCCCAAAATGACTTTGGTAGACCCGCAGTACTCAACATGGCCCTTGTTCTGTCCAACAAAGTTCTGTTCATCCGCTCTGCCACTCCATTCTGTTGAGGCGTGTAAGCCGTCGTGAACTGTCTTTTGATGCCCTCATGCTGACAAAATGCATCAAACTCATCACTGGTATATTCTCCTCCATTGTCAGTCCTCAAACACTTGATTTTCTTGTCAGAATCAAGTTCAACCCGCGCTTTGAAAACTTTGAAAACTTCAAAAACATCTGACTTCTTCTTGATTGGATACACCCAACATCTCCTAGAGAAATCATCAATAAACGAGACAAAGTATCTCGCTCCTCCTAGGGATACAATCGGTGCTTGCCAAACATCAGAATGAATCAGCTCCAATATTCCTTTGCTCTTGGCAGTAGACGTGCCAAACTTCAATCTGTGTTGTTTATTGGTAACACAATGCTCACAAAAGGGTAGAGTCACTTTTGTAAGCCCTGGCAACAGTTTCCGTTCAGAGAGAATCTTCATTCCTCGTTCTGACATATGTCCAAGCTTTCTATGCCACAACACTGTTGATTCTTCTCCCGAACCAATTGATGCAACAGCTAGTTCTGCCTCTTTGTGTGTTTTCCCCAACAATACATACAGATTTGCAGCAACCTTTTCCGCCTTCAGAACCACAAGCGCGCCTTTCACAATTTTCATGATCCCTTTCTCAATACGAGTTTTGCACCCAATATCATCCAATTGCCCCAAAGATAAAAGATTTTTTGTCAGGCCCTTCACATGTCGTACCTCCTGTATGGTGCGAATAGTACCATCAAACATTTTGATTTTAATGGTAGCAACCCCAGCGATTTCCAAGGCATGATCGTTTCCCATGAATACAGATCTTCCTGAGACTGGTTCATACTGGTCAAACCATTCTCTCCTTGACTTCATATGCCACGTCGCTCCTGAATCCATAATCCATGCATCACAAAATTTG
This sequence comes from Henckelia pumila, assembly GCF_033568475.1. Classification (NCBI taxonomy): domain Eukaryota; kingdom Viridiplantae; phylum Streptophyta; class Magnoliopsida; order Lamiales; family Gesneriaceae; genus Henckelia; species Henckelia pumila. The sequence continues at coordinate 193,313,042 of NC_133123.1, read as the reverse complement.
TGTCTGCCTTCCGCAACCGTTGCTGCTTCGCTGAATAATATTTCACCACTTCCTGAAGTACTGGCCACATTTCCTTGAGATCCCTTTTCGATGCTCTTCGTACACTCTCTCTTGAAGTGCCCTTTACCGTCACATTTAAAGCAGTAAATATTCTTCTTCTTACTTCTTGACTTTGATCTACAATATCTGTGGCTCCCACTGGAGTCACGCTCCGTCAATCTTCCTCTCGTCATCGGTAAAGCCTCTGCTTGCTTCGACGTTGCCAACCTATCTTTCTTGTTCCTTCGACGACTCTCTTCTCCAAGAACCGCAGTTAAGACGTCGTCAAAATTTAAATTATCCGAAAGAACATTGTTGGTAACATTGATGATGAGATGATCGTATGAATCTGGTAGACTCTGAAGTAGAAGCTCCGCACGTTTTTTTTCTCTATTTTATGCCCCATAGAGGTTAGCCGGGAAAATAGAGTATTCAGTGTGTTGATATGTTCGGTCATCGATGAGGATTCCGCCATCCAAAGAGTATAAAGCTTTCTCTTTAGGAAAATTTTGTTGTGTAGTGACTTGACCTCGTACAATTTTGTCAGAGTATCCCAAATACTCTTGCGCTTTTTATTTCCGAGATACTTGACAAAACTTCTTCCGCTATGGCCAAGTGCAAATTGGCAACAGCATTGTGATTCATCTCATTCCACTTTTGATCGTCCATGACATCCGCCGGTCTATCTCCAATAGCTGCCAAGCAACGCTCCTTTGTTAGAATTGCTTGCACCTTCAATTTCCACAGCAAAAAAATTGCTTTCATTGAACTTTTCTATCTCGTATTTTGCCGTCATCTTGACTACAATAATCCTGCCTTATAAAATCTCAAAAAATCTTTTCTGATGTGGAAGATCAGTCACAGCTGCAACCACAGAGCATACTCAGAATTTTAAGAAATTTTATGCCAATGCTCTGATACCACTTGTTGGTCCCAGGTGCGGCATTACGAGATAGAAACTATGGAAATTGAAGAATAAAATAGACACCAAGATTTACGTGGAAAACCCCCAGAAAATATTAGGGTAAAAACCACGGGCAAGATCAAAATATTTCACTATAATATTGGAAGAATTACAACCTCTCTCTGTGTTTTCAAAGAGACACTCACTCTCTTATACAGGAGAAAACGTATCTCACAAATATATATAGAAATATACTGAAGAGAAGAAAAGCACTCGAGAACTGAAGAATTGCTCGAGCTGTGGGATACTGAAAATAAGGACCGAAGAGCTCTATTTATAGAGCCCTTGAATTGGTGTGAGAACGCATATCGTTTCTTCTTCCCGCAACGTGTCAAGTGTGGCAACCGTGTTAGTCAGCAAAACTTTACAAAATTTGCTTCTATCACATTTATTGTACTTTTGCCACCTACCCTTGTCTTTGCTTTCTACATTTGCCGACATTAATTTGTTTACTTCTTGCATACTACAGAAACAATAACAAAATATGTGTAATAGTCATCGATTAATAAAAAAAAGCAAGCTAAATCATCTAATATTGAAGTGCAATTTTAAGTACATAAATTGCACTTATCAACGATCAATAACATTATTTATCTCAAACAAAAAATATAAAAAAGACGTTTGAGAACATCGATGCAACAAAAACAAAATCTTCATAATTTTCTGTGAAACTCTTCACAATAATAAATATACAAATAATCTTAAAATCTCGTTTCAACCCGTTGTCATTTCCTCATGTAAAATAACATTCTCTTGTACATGTTGGTTGCTAAAATTCACTCACCTCACCATCGCGAAATTCTATGAAGTAATTAACTCGTGAAAAACATGAAGCATAGACAACATGAGTCCACATCTCATGTATACAAGACATAAGACACCACACCAAGTATATCAATATCAACAAAAATGTCAATTGTATCATAAAACACCAAAATTTCTTATCCATTCTGCTAATGTTATATGTGTTTTTGAAATAATAATTAGAATTATATATATAACCGATACAATATTTTAAATACTCGTTCTATTTTTACAATTTTTATACTGATAAATACAAAAATAACAAAACGTGCTATACTATTATAAAACTTTCAATTCTACGCTAAAATATATTTTCAAGATTGTTTCCGAACACCATCTTGGTATATTGCAAATTATCGAAGTTCGAATTTACGAGTTAGAATTTTATCTTATCCTTGAATCATTATTATTTCAATGATTTGTATATATATTGAATTCAATATTATTTAAAATCATTTAATAATAATTAACCGCATAATTCCGTAAAACCCGTTTTGGCAATTTGTCACGTAACCCCTTCAGAATCTTCTCCCCTGCGAACACCTGCACCAAACACAAGAGCTTTCAAAATTCAGTTCAAAAATGGTTTCATCGCTGGAAATTTTCTAGTTTCTTGCTCCGTGAGTCACGATTTCAACTATTTTTTTTTATTTTCGAAGATTCGTGTTCAATTACTTTTCAAGATTTTGTGTCTTGTACGTACTGCCTAAGCGGAGCGTGCACGTCTCGAAATGATTGTTTTTGTCCTGTAATTTCAGGTTGCTGCTTGCTTAATCGTGACGGCGAAACCGAATAAATTTTATCTTTTCTGCTGCATAGATTATTGACGAACTAATTTGAGCATTTTCGATACTGATTAGGTAAGCTGCCTTAAAGATTTGGGTTTTGTGTTCTCTTATTCTTTCTTGTTGGTTATTTGATATTGTGTTCCAGGTTGTGCTGCGAATACAAATATTTTGCCACCTCGGTACCTTCTCGCGTGTGTTTATGTTCCTGTTTCAATTGTTTCGTCTGTGGTCAGGAAATGCTGAGAAGCTATTGACCAAGCGAATCAGAGCTCTTGTTTGACTTACCATGGCGGGACTTATTTTGTTGCCAGTATTGTTTTTACTCTTGGTAGAGAATGGGATATCCGTAGAATCTGCTTCTAGCTATTTACTCGGGCTTGGAAGCTATGACATAACTGGACCAGCAGCTGATGTTAACATGATGGGATATGCTAACATGGACCAGACTGCATCTGGTGTTCACTTCAGGTTGCGAGCTCGTGCTTTTATTGTGGCAGAGCCGCAGGGGAACAGGATTGCTTTTGTAAATCTTGATGCTTGTATGGCATCCCAACTAGTGACAATAAAAGTCCTCGAGAGATTGAAGACGAGGTAGTTATTTCTTCTTAAACAACTGGTCTCTTCTATGTTTGCTATATATAGCAGAACCCAAGTCGTGGTGAAGATGACATAACTAGCATATTTTGAAAAGGGTTATAACCTTGCTATGTAGTTGTCTATGGGGTGTAATAGTAGTTTCGTTAATTTTGTGCTATTTGATGTGAAAGATGTTCATTTTTGCTATTCCAGGTACGAAGGTCTCTATAACGAGAACAATGTGGCCATCAGTGGCATCCATACCCATGCTGGCCCTGCTGGCTATCTTCAATATGTTGTGTATCTTGTAACATCCCTTGGTTTTGTACGTCAATCATTTGATGCCCTTGTTGACGGAATTGAGCAAACCATCATCCAAGCTCATGACAATCTTCGACCAGGATCAATATATGTGAATAAAGGTAATAGAGTAGTTTTTATAGTCTGTTGACTGTTAATGGGAATGTTCATGTGTATGCCTACGTGGAATGAGTGATCTGTATCTCTGCCTTGAGTCTCTACTTTTATTTTTATTATTTGTGTTCTTATGGTTCTTTAGAAGGAACAGATCTCAAGTATCACTGAATATGTTAAAGTAGATTGTTTAAAGAAGTAATTGACATCTCTGCATGGCATATTCACCAATATTTGGATCAAATAACAGGGGAGCTTTTGGATGCTGGCATTAACCGTAGTCCAAGTGCCTATCTCAACAACCCAGCAACTGAACGCGGTAAATATAAGTATAATGTTGATAAAGATATGACCCTCTTGAAATTTGTTGATGATGAATGGGGCCCAGTGGGAAGTTTCAATTGGTTTGCGACCCATGGAACATCTATGAGTCGTACAAATTCATTGATCAGTGGGGACAATAAAGGAGCTGCAGCACGCTTTATGGAAGATTGGTTTGATCAGAATAGTAGCGGTGATTCATCTTTTATCATCCCTGATGTTGATGAAAACACCCGAAGAGTCTCAAACATTATTTCGTCTGTGAACGACAACCGTAAGTTCTTGGATCATTAACAAAACCAGTTGTGGTATTGTATAACAACTTCAAATATAAGTTATACAACATGGTGCTTGTTTAGCATGTGGAATTGTAATAGCAGGGAATCTCTTTCGTTCTTTGCCTCATGTCACTCTTTCAACTTCAATCTTCAAAATACAAACTTAAATGACTTAGCCACTGCATCGTGAAAAGAATGATTTTATTTGTCAAGAAAAATGTTATTAATTTTCTAGAAATGATCGAGGGATTAGTTTGTTTTAATTTGAGGGCTTGAACATGCGAGCCTGGCTACAATGCTTCAGTTATTACATATTCATAGAAATATCACATTCTGTTATTGGATGATTCTCAGTTTTTTATGTTGAAGAATGTTGCTGTAAGGAGGAACTGTGTTTCTTTGTAAAATATTATACTGATTTGGATTAAGAACTTTGCATTACATTTTGCTATATATTGTTACATTATACTGTTGGAAGAAATATTATTACAGGCTTCCCTTCCTCCTACTCAAATCCATTATTTTGTGTCTACCTCTGTACGATCAATTTATTTGTCAAGTAAAGACAGCATAGTACCTTGATCTTTGTAGACATGAATATGCCTAAGAACGAACCTCGGCACAATACTTAAAAACTGAATTCTATTATTCTGCTTTGTTAACCGTTTATTTTGCGGTCCCTATGCAGATCATGAGTTACTAGAACTTGCTGCTTCTTTTGAGCGTCTGTCTGGTAAGTCAACCACCAGATTTACGAGCATTGCAAGACGTGTAAGAAGTTCTCTTAGGCAGTCTGATAATCCAAGATTTGTATCTGCATTTTGTCAAACCAATTGTGGGGATGTTAGTCCAAATGTGCTTGGGGCCTTCTGCATTGATACTGGATTGCCTTGTGATTTCAATCATAGCACATGTGATGGAAAGAATGAGTTGTGCTACGGTCGAGGACCTGGGTATGTATGTTTCCATATTTTAGGATTTTGTGGAATTTTACCGTAGTCTTAACTTTCTGCTTGACTGGAGAACATAGAATTCTCGTGTAGGCCAAAATCTGAAAATCTTATATTCAACTGCGTGACAGGTATCCGGACGAATTTGAAAGTACACGCATTGTTGGAGAAAGACAATTCAGAAAAGCAGTGGAACTTTTCAATTCAGATTCAGAACAACTGAAGGGGAAGATTGATTATCGCCATGCTCATGTAGATTTCTCCAACCTTGAGGTGACAATTCCGAAACAAGGAGGAAATGATGAAGTTGTAAAAACCTGTCCAGCAGCAATGGGGTTTGCATTTGCCGCTGGTACAACTGATGGGCCAGGGGCTTTTGATTTTAAACAAGGGGACAACAAAGTATGGCAATTGAATTTGTGTACAGGTTTACGCTTCAATTTATCATATATTAATGCTCTCTTTTCAGGGGAATGCATTTTGGAGGCTGGTGCGCAACTTACTCAAAACACCAAAAAAGGAACAAGTCGATTGCCATAGTCCGAAACCCATTCTGCTTGATACTGGTGAAATGAAGGAGCCTTATGATTGGGCTGTGAGTTGTAATCCTACCACAAATCATTTGTTTTTGTATTAACTCCTTGAAATCTTTTCCACTTTGCCTTTGAAGTAGTCATCTGAAGATCCAAGCATTCACTTAATGGTTCCATCAAAACATAACAGATATATTGCTTACTTTGGTTTCCGTGTGTGGTTCTGTAGATGCGTTACTCATCTATGAGGTAACTAACTTTGCTTTGAGGATGTAAAGCTGAACACAAGCAAGTCAATCTAATCGCCATGCGTCCCACTGGGAGACCTTAAAAACTCGGGGGTAAAAACACATTCACACAATTTCAGAGAAATTGAAAGTTTACTAGAGAGCAACAAAACTTAGGAGTTCGAGCTATTGCTTTGGGTGGCAAATAATGCAATAGAACACATTGTAACCTTAGTAGTTTGACATCGATCGCCCTTGATAGAGCATCTTGAGTAGTTCAATGAGCCCCAACACTGATTCTGTGAGTGGATTAAAGGGCTCTGACTATGCATTCATGCTAATGTTGTAATTACACAGAACAATCTAAAGAAATGTGTTTCGACCAATTTGGTTGAATTTTTTAAATGCATTTTGAATAATATATTTATTTGAGGTGAATTTGATTTTCAGGTTTTGCGGTCCGTGGTATTTTTTTGTTCTAGTTTTCATGAGATTAGTTATGCATTGGAGATTTATCTTTAATTTTTAAATTTTGAGTATGTTAATATTCCTCGCTCCTCCCCCCTCCTCCTTATCTGTTATGTCTCACCCTCCCCGAGAATCATAAATTTATCATCTTTAATGCTTTTCTACTCTTTTGCAGCCTTCAATACTTCCAATCCAAATTCTGAGGATAGGGCAACTGGTCATTCTCAGTGTACCCGGAGGTACAAAAGTTATTTGGAAGTGTTTGTATATGGGGACATGAACTTATCTGGCAACATGAGTTAATCATTTTTGTTAAAATTAAGGGTGGGTTTAAAATAATTACTATCGGAGCCCAATATGCCAGACTTGTACAAAGACGAGGGACATGTTTTGACACGTTTTGTTGAACTTGCTTGTTTCTTGATCGCTCTTAAATCTATACTCCTTTATGTTTTTCTGTGTGGGACTTAGGTAGTGTTTGGGAGAGCTTCTAGGAAAGCTGAGAAGTGCTTCCTAGAAGCTCTTCCATTTTGTGAAAGAAAAACTGAGAAATGCTTCAAGAAAAGCTGAGAAGTGCTTCCTAGAAGCTCTTCCAAACACTACCTTAATTTGACATGATTAGGAGCTAAATACTTTTTTTTGTCCCGTGTCCGGTGCAGAATTCTCCACAATGGCTGGAAGACGGCTCCGTGATGCTGTGAAAACAATGATCACAAGTGGAAATAGCACTGAATTTGGTAGTCATGTCCATGTTGTCATAGCTGGGTTGACAAATGCGTATTCGCAGTATGTAACAACTTATGAGGAGTATCAGATACAAAGATACGAGGTAAGCATTCATTAATTCCGATTAATTAAGATGATTAAAAGTGTGAGCCTTGAATGTTCTCTTGATCACATCACAAACATTTCAAAAACCAGGCATGGATCCTTTTGATTTGTCTGAGAAAATAAAAAAAACTAGCAAGTAAACTTTTAGATGTCGCATATATTCTTCCATAGTACAAATTTGACTGTCCAATAGCGAGCCGGATCTGGATACGAACATATTAATCACTTATTATTGGTTTAGTATAATATATTAATACAGGTTATACACTATCATCCAGTTAATAAATATCTTGGAGGTTTTTGTTAGCGAACCTAGCTAGACTCGACACGGACATATAACACACTTACTGGTTTAGTATAATATTGGTTATCCTCCAATTAATAAAGATCTTGAGGTTTTCGTTAGTGAACCTAATCTCAACACGGACATATAACACACTTACCGGTTTAGTATAATATAGGTTATCCTCCAAGTAATAAAGATCTTGGAGGTTTTGTTCTGGATGGGTACCTGAAATGCAATCCAATATGATGACCAAACGTAGTGGAGAATAGTTGAGATGGATTATTTAACAATTTATAAGACACATTTGATTTTGTTTTTTATGATACCAATCAGGGTGCATCAACATTATACGGCCCACATACTCTCACCGGCTATATTCAAGAGTTCAAGAAGCTTGCAGCTGCCCTTGTAAGTGGAAAATCAGTAGAACCTGGGCCACAACCGCCTGATCTTCTAGAAAAACAAATTAGTTTACTCGCACCGGTTGTGATGGATGCAACTCCTATCGGTGTGAAATTCGGAGACGTATGCTTAGATGTACCAAAGAACGCCACCTTCAAGAAAGGTGACAACGTGACGGTAGTTTTCTGGTCAGCGTGTCCCAGAAATGACCTAATGACTGAAGGCACATTTGCTCTTGTAGAGATTCTTAAAGGTAGCAATTCTTGGGAACCAGCTTACGATGACGATGATTTTTGCCTGAGATTTATATGGTCTCGGCCTTCTAAACTTAGCACTCGGAGTCATGCAACTTTAGAATGGAGGATACCCAAAACTGCTGCTTCTGGTGTGTATAGAATTCGGCATTTTGGTGCTTCAAAGGGTCTTTTGGGATCAATTAAGCATTTCGCAGGTTGTTCTAGTGCTTTTGTTGTCGTGTGAAATTTAGTTTACTAATATATATTATGCATTAAATGTGTTGTAGCATATAATTAACGGTATACACTTTAGGCTTAATGAAAGGGCTGTTAGAGCATGTTGATGGTTTCAGATACTTTGCAGTATTTACATGTTCTCAAGTCAGGTCTAAAATCGACAATATTAACTAAACCATAACATTAATTATCATATATACAATCGGAACATGCCAATGAAAATAAGTTCAATTAATAATTCCAGAAGGTAAAATGGTGAGTAAAGATAATGTAATTAATCGAGGACGTTGATATCTAGAGGTATCAAAATTCAGATTCGTCGGCACCTCGCTGTATAGAATAGGTGGATTGAGTGGTACTTTTTCAATCTACCAAATTGACCCACCTCGCTATATAAAATAGGCGAATTGAGTTGGCAATTTTTCAATCCACCAAATGACGTGTCGGCTCGTTCTTTTAATGGTGATTCGCGGATCAGCCCGCCCAATCTTTCAAATTACCCGTAAGTCTGTTGGGTTGGTCTGACCCTGTCACTAAAATAATTGGTTGGGTTTGTGTTTTTTAATCGGTGAGCCGGTCCGTCCAATCCAATGGTGGGTTGTAAACCGGGTCATTTCACTAACCTGGTTTGCTACATCTGTTGATATCTATAATATATTTTTTAAAAAATATAGAACGCTATCTTAGCTTGTAGGTATATTTGCATGTTCAAGTCCCGTCGGTTGTGTGCGGACAATTTCATTCTTTAGTGTTACAATTTGATGTAATTTGATATTCGTTGTACTTGTACTGAAAAAAAAATGCAAGGTTTTTATTTTGGTTTTTTTTTTAGGGACTTTTTATTTGTCTTATTTGAGGAGATTTTATGAAAACATAATTTGAAATATGACAAATTTGTGGGTGTTAAAATTTTATTTAATCTTGAATAATCTAATATACAATTAAAAAAAATGACTCTCACACTCTATTTTCGTTCTATGCACTCTCTGTAAAAAGTTTGATACATCAAGGTATCGTTCGATACTGAAGAAAAAGTCATACATAGTTTTTATGTATTTATCTCAACCAATATTTAACTCGAATTTTAACAACATATATCCAAAGGTAAAAATCATCATGTCATCCATAACTTTCCATTATTTGTTATTCCCACATTATATATACTTAATTATCTCATAATATATACCAGCAAAGTTATAGCCAGTAAAATAACACGGAAGCACAAATTGGAGTGAGCAGAAAAAATTTATCCCAATATGAGAATTCCATTCCCGGTTGAAATCTGGTAGCTCGTATAAAAACAAACAAGCTTGACTACTCAATATTCTTGATTCTTGGATGTAGCTCGACTCCCAAACGGTTAAGCATCTTATCTGAAGGAAATCTAGCCAGTTCATCACGCAATCCGAGTAAAAACAATTGATGGGAGAGCAATGAAGCTTGAGCTTTGGAGGAAAGTTCGGTCCAACCCCATGGGGTACATGTAGGCATGCGATTGGCCAATTTATGTGGACCCCACATCAATTGACGTGGGTTCCACATGAATGGACCACTCACATGCTGCCACCTACCCCATGGGGTAAAATCCAACGGGTAAGGTCGAACGAACCAGCTTTGGACATCCAACTCGATACTTGTAATTGCAAGAAAAGTTATTTGTCATCACAAAAACGGGTGGTTCGAAGCTACAGAGGCATAATACCCCCTCTGCAGCTTGTGGCCTTTCATTGGCCCAAAATCATGTGGGTCCCACATGATTGATGCGGGACCCACATGATTTTGGGTGTTGGCCACACACCTACAGTGGGGGTAATACCCCTACTGTAGGATCGAACCACCACTGTAGGATTGAACCACCCCACAAAAACTAAGAATTTTACCTTCACACTCCACCATCTGACACATGCCGACAGTTTTTTCCGACAAATTTATTGTTTCATTTTCTACGGCGTTTGTGTCCAACACTTTTTCGAATTTCCAATGAATCATTAACAGATTTCAAAAAAGTAAAAGTAAAACGATGATTAGACTTGCTTCGGCCACAGAAAATAGCAGCTCAACACTCTCAATTACCGATATTTATTTAATAATATTTTATCAATAAAAAATTGTTCTTGTTGTATATATGATTTTTTTTTATTTAGATGAAACTTTATTATCATATAATTATAATATATTATATTTTTTTTATGGGCGATCGAGTAAATATGTAAAAAACAAAACATATAATTATCATATTATAATACAGATGTAAAAAAATAAATATTATTTTATTATGATTTAGAAATATTTTTGAAATATATTATATTTGAGTATATAACTTCTCTATTGTGTTATGTTTTTTTTTTTTTTGAAATAGCTATTGTGATATGTTTGAATTAAATAATAGTTCTAATTTTAATAATGTATGATACTCATTTATCTTATATTATATATATATACTAATATTTCGTCCATGCGATGCACGGAAAATTAATATTTGAAAAATTATAGAAAATTATTGATATGATATAATAAATATATTTAAAATTTAAATATTATTGTAAAAAATCGTTATATCAAAAATGTTTTCGTCAACTGAGATAATCTTGTAAATTCATTATATCAAAAAGTGATAACATTCGATTAAATTTTAAAATTTCAATTTTAAATTGATGAATTACCATATATACATATATAAAGTTATCATATATATGGACAAAACAAAATTAACTGAAATTAAAAATAGTAATAAATTCAATCAAAAATTTTGAATGAAATTAGTAAATTACCGTATATAAAATTTAAGGATATTTTCACATATGTATGAGCAAAAAAATGGTCATAAAAATAACTAAAATTAAAAATTAATTATATTATTCAAAACAAATTTCAATTATTGAACTGAAAATTGGTACATCATCATATATATCATTAATGAAAATTTTCATAACTTCATATATATATGTGGACACAAAAATGAGATGTATTTGTTGCAGGAATTTATTTACCCACTTCTCAGTGGGGAGACCAGAGTTCAATTCTCAGCAAGGACGAAATAATTGAAACCCTTTATCCAAGCCCAACAGGTAGAGCTGTCAAACGGGCCAACCCATGGCGGGGCGGGCCGGCCCATAAAAAACCCACATTTTGGCAGGTCGATGGCGGGCCGACCCACCATCCTGACGAGCTGGAAATCCTCAACCCAATCCAACCCAAGGTGGGTTGCGGATTAGACGGGCCGGCCCGCGGGTTGGATCACGACAAAAAATAAATAAAAAATATTATAATGAATTATAAATATCATTTCATAAATAAGAAACATATTAATAAAATTTTTAATTATTGATTTCATGTGTGTAAATTTTATATAAAGTAATTAATAAAAAAAATCACTACTTTTATTAAAGAATACATATAACAATAAAAATAAAAATAAATTATTAATTTTTCAGGTCCGCGAGCCTAGGCGGGTTGGCCCATCTAGGCCCACCTTTTGTTGGGTTGAAAAAATTTCAACCCAACCCACTTAAATTGTGTGGCGGGCGGGGTCAACCCGGCGGGCCTAACCCTAATTGACGGCTCTACCAACATGTGTGCTAATGGTGATGAGTAGTGTGATGTCACGGATTTTTTAAACATTTACAAGATATATGATGCGAAAAATATGTTTTTCAAATTCAAAAGTCACTACAAGAAAGTTCACATTTGGCGACGCTGCCTAACGTCGCAGAATGTAAGGAGAATATGTCGCTGAAGTTTTGGCGACGCTTTCGCCACATATTATATGCTCTTTGGCGACGCGTTGACTTAAATGTCGCCAAATAGGCACACATTTCGTGACGTTAGTCAAAGGCGTCGCCAAAAGGTATTATCATTTGGCGACGTCTAAATTGCATCGTGAACTGTAATTTCGAATTCAATATAAAATATTACCATAATTATTTAGTGACATGAAAATCTCATTGCCAAAGATATAGTATCTTTTGGTAATGTCATCCTTACGTCGTTAAATGAACTTTTCAATTCACTTTTTGGAAATTATTGTAATTATTTGATGACGCAAAAATTTCGTCGCCAAATTTAAGTTCAAAGTAATAATGAAATAAACGTATTTAGATATTAAGTTTTTTTTTTAAAAAAATAAGGGGACAAAAATAATATTTTGAGACGATCTCGTGGTCAATTTATGCGATATATATATTTTGACTCATGAAACAATATTAATTTTTATTACTTATAGATTTGAGCTGTATAAACCGGTCATAAAGATATAGATTCGTGATAACATCTCACGGGAGATAGGAATGTTCACCGAATGATTCGATTCAGTTTAACGCAACTTGATTTTGGTATTCGGTTTTCAGTTTTATGAATTAATTCAGTTCGGTTTTATATTAAAACAATTTTATTTATTCGACTCTGTTTATACGGTTTGGACAATTGCTTAAATTAGTAATCAAAGTATGAGCAAGTTTAAAATTTTATTGGAGTTTTCTGACAATTAAAACGAATTATCAGCTCAATTGTAAAATTTTTCTTAACAAATAAGTTGATGTAATAACTGATCCGATCAGTGTTGAAAATATCTTGCAATTCAAAGTTGAGTTGATTTACTAAGCTTATGCATATTTTCTCCTTCTTTTGTTTCTTAAAGAATTTTGATTGGAAGTCTTTGATTTATAATACTCCTTGTACAAACCGGATTTAATCGACTCTCGAATACAACTCTTAGCAACTTAGTCTAAAAAATCTCTCTCTACTTAGAACAATTTCAGATAGAGTTATCAACAATTTCTAATAGACTTGAAATTGTATGATCAAATTCTTTATGTAGATCAAATTAATTAAGTTTTCTTATCAGGTCTATTGGTTTTTAGACCAATTAAATTTTATGTAATGTTTGTTTTATAAGTCCTTTTCATATGATTTGTATGCCCATATTTCATTATGATTTTCTTGTGTACATGTCTTATGTAATCACCAAAATTTAATATACGTTTACATAACAAAAGTGAATTAAATAAAATTATTCCACTAAAAATTACAAAAATGATACATAATTTCAAATTATTATTTTATAATATATATATAATCTATATAAAAATAAAAAAAATCAGTAATATAATTAAAATTTGATCTTTCCAATCAATTTGTTTTTAACATACATAATTCAAAATCTATACCGGAGATTTGATCCTTATTAATGGCATAAGGCAAGAGAAATTAATTTTGGTTTTTTTTAAAGCTCTTTGCGATGGTTGGAATGCGTCATGGAATGATTACGCTTTTGGCGATGCTCCCGCTTTGTCTTTCTGCGACGCATAACTGAGTCGTGTTGCCAAATGATTGAGTCATGTTGCCAAATGATCGAGCGCGTTTTAGTGAAAGAGTGGGTGCCCTGCTAGCCAACTTGTGGCTAAGGGCCTTTATGACTCTATTTGTAAACAATCTTTGTTTAATATAATTTACACTCTTTATTGGAATTTACTTTATCTTTTATCATATTTTTATGTTGTGACGTACTATACGATGTTTAGATAAAGACCTTGAATATACTAAAGTGCATGCAAGATGTGATAGTGGATATGGATGACTATCATGAAACACATCTTGTAATCACTGTATATTCTAAACCAGTTCCTAGTCAATTGAGCCGTCCGCAATAAGGATAAGGATCGCTCAAGATTGAGACTAGCATTTGCAATGCCTAGTACCGCGTTTCATTGGTATGGAACATAGAGATGTTCGAAGCATGCAAATGGATATTCATTGGATGAATGATCGAACTACTCTATTCGGACTTTCCAAGTGGTTTTCACTAATTGAGTGGAAAAGTCCGTGGTTTTTGTTGTACACCATTAGTCCTTACTATTTGAAACATCATGGATACTCTATATGCTAGTACTGTACTTTGACTCATTTACCGACTCTATGAGGGTCATCAGGTGTCGAGATTGGGAACAACTACGATACATATAGGAGTCAATGCTTTGTTGTCAAGGATTCACCACACGCTTGAGAGTGTGGATATCCTATGCGATCTGAGGAGATATTAGTGTGACAAATCTCTGGACAGAGTACATGATGTGCTTTAGGTTACTTGGTTTCCTAGTTGCACATGCGATGTCACTATTTGATCTTTAAGATGCATTGCATAGTTATCGAATCTCGAACGACTCTCGATATATCAATGGTTTTTGATTCGATCGGGATATATGGATGAAGGGACCGTACTGTACGCTAACCAAAACCCACTGGTTCTTGCAGGCACTATCAGTGATACCTAGGAAATCATGGGGCGATGTTGCTAGGCGCTCTTACCATGATTCGATGGGCAAGTCGGAAATTATTGTTCTGAGTCACAAGGAGTTGTGGGCCCACGGCTAGCTGTATCCCTGAACCATTGAGGGTTACACAAGTAATAGATTTCTAATCCCCGTTGAGATAATTAAATTTAATGAGTTAAATTTAGCGAATGAGAAGTAGGACTTCTTATTGATGAGTAGAGGGAGTGGGATTTCCTAAAATGACATAGGGATGCCATTTTTGGAAACCACTGAATTCGGATTCAGAAAATTTATCTTGACTTTAAAATATGCAGAAAAGATTTCTGTACACATTGATAAAATTGGTTTATCAATATAAGTCACGATGAATTTTATATTAATTTCTGAACATGCGGGCTTTGCTTGTCAGGCTTGAACTTATGACTAACGGGCCCTAAGATATTATCAGCCCCTATAATAGAAATAAGTTATTGCAGTACAGAAATTACACAAAATATCTCATAATTTCGAAAACCTAGAGAGCTCTCTCCCTAGGGTTGGCCGAAATTCTGTCTCCCTATTTTTGAAAATTCCGGACTGCAATTCTCGATTTTTGCAGTCTGGTTTAGCAGATCAGATCTGTTAAATCTCTTTGTAAAAACTTCTGATAGACTTTCTAGTGCAGTCTTTCATAGGGTTTAGATTTCTTTTTGTGGACCTGATTCAGGAGTTGATCGATCGATTCATCAGATCCTGGGATATACAAGAAGAGAAGATTTATCTGTTGGAGTCCATAACCTCAAGTTGAGACTTGAGAGGTAAAATTTAATCTTGTTTTATTTTACTTATTTATTTTAATCATAAGGATTTGATACCCACGATCTGGAATCGTTCCAGATCAAAAAATAAAAATTTTAAACCTTCCGCTGCTACGGGTATCAGATTTGACAGATCTGAGTACGTGTTCCAACATTTAGCGACGCGATTTTTGTGTGCGTCACGAAATTCTTGCATACAGCAACGCAAGTAATAGTTGCGTCGGAAAAATCTTTCATATGGCGACACATTCATGATAGTCGTGGAATGTACCGTTTTAGCGATACAACACAATAAACACGTCACCAAAAGATAACATTTGGCGACGTGGCCCGTGTCATGCGTCGCAAAAGGTAAGAATTCTTGTAGTGAGTGCAGGGCATGCATCAGACTAGCAAGTTCAATAAATCGTGATTGTAATTAATGTCTTAAAGTTAACATTTAAAAATTTACATGCATAAAATATTTGAAACAAATGATGCAACCCTACACACAATGACCGGTTCTTATACGGGCATGCCAAAACTCTTTCATATAGTAAAACCTAAAGCGACAATTTAAAATCTTATAAATTTTGACGAAAAGCGCGTGCCAATAAAATAAACTTAGTGCGAAAAACCAATTTATAATACATTCGTGAAACTAAACATAACTATCAAATGAAAACAACTTAAAAAGATCACCAGCTTAAAATCATTGAAATCTATTGACACAAACCGTCAATGAAAAAACTTAAATTTAAATTTTCTTAAAAACCGACTTTCAAAGGTCGTGCATAAAATAATGTAACCATAAAAACATATGGAAAAGCTTCTTGCTTGAGAAACGTCAGAGCTTCGAAACCTTCGTGTCATGCAATGTCTTCGCCTCTTGGACTCTTCAACCTTTCCATCGAGACTTTTAAATATCTCAAATCTAATTGCACCAATCAAGTATAGTGAGTCTAAAGACTCAGTAAGAAACATGCATAAAAAGATCTTATTTAAACTTGAGATGAGAAAATAATAGCATATAATTCTTCATGAAAAACATAACATGACGTAACTTAACCAGAGCCGTACCTGTTGTAGTAACCCGCATTTCTAATTAGTGATTAATGAGTAATTAATCACGTGATCATGTTTAGATTAAGTAAAACGTGATTAAGTAAGTTCCTGTTGGGATAACGGACTTCAGAAATGGATTCAGAGCACTCGAATTAGTTGAATTGGTTCAGCAGGATCGGACGATCCGAAGTAGACTTTGGAGGATCCGAAGTGGATCGAAAACTCCGTGCTAGGATCGGAGGCTCCGATCGAGATCGGAAGCTCCGTCGGCGAGATTGGAAGCTCCGATCTGGACCAGGGCACACATCATCACTTACGTCAGCAAGGTGACGTCATGGCTGACGTAATATTGAGCGATCGGAAGCTCCGAAGGTGTGATCGGAGGTTCCGATCGAGTTCGGACATTCTGAACCAGGTTTGGAGCTCCGAACGTTGTCTATAAATATGGGGGCCAAGGGTTCATTTGGAGTTCACCAATTCCTCTCTTCTCTCTGATTCCTAAGCCTTCTAACTCAGATCTAGGGAGATCTAGGCGTCCTACGGGGAATCCGGAAATGGCTTAGTGATCTAGACGTTGTCGCGGAGCTATGGCCTAGTTTTGAGGCTATCGACAGCAAAGGGCTAACGACGGATGCAGGTATAGCTTTGGCATCCTAAAAATATTTAGGATTATGCAATAGCTTAATTAAGGCTTTTAGAGCTTAATTGTTGATGCATGGATATTTGCATTGTAGTAGCAGTAGACTGGACTAGTAGGCTTGGAGTATAGGCCAGTGGAGCTAGGTTGTCCAGCAGTGTTAGAGGTACGTAAGTACTGACCGAGATAGCCGGCATGATATATTTGCTTGTATGTTGCATGAGTATGTGCTATATGCTTTATCATGTTTTAGCATGTTTTACCGTCTTAGCACATACATGATTTTACATGTGACTGCATCCGGAGAGATGTGAGTCATTGACAGTCTCCATAGGGAACAATGATCTCATTATGGACTCGAGTCAGGTATGACAGTTTCCATATGGGGCTTGTATCCTGTTTTGGATTCGGGTCAGGATGGGGTTGGCTCAGCCCTGATATGGAGTATACGAGTACCCCGCGGAGTCACTCTCTAGCCGGTACTGTATATTCTCGGCGCCATGAGCAAGTGTTTTCACTTGAGTTTTAAATCATCTGTGTGCGCATATTTGTATTTATATCATTGCTTCGTATTGAGCGTTCTAGCTCACGCCCCTGTGTTTGGGTATTGTGTACCTTGTGGCGGGGCAGGTTTGAGGCTGGACGGTCCAGGCGGCTCTCAGCAGGATTGAGCTTTGGAGAGTGCGAGGTTGTAGAGGGTAGGAATTTATTTACCCTGAACCTTCGATTTGGTTGTATAATAGTACTTATACACTTGTGATATCGTCGGTTGTATTCTGCCGATTGGATTTGTTGTATTTTAATTATCCGCACTTTACGCTTTAAGCTTTTATTGCGTGCGCTTTTACTGTAACTCTGATTAGGTAGTGGATCCGGGTTGGGTCACTACACCTGTGATCAACCGGGCCTGCGGCAGTATAAGAAAAGTGGGCCCTCTTGTTGCGGCAAATAAATGTAAAATTTATTTCGCAAATGACATATACACTAAACAACATATAAATATACCATAAACAATATATTACATCAACGAAAAGACAAAAAATATTTGAATAACTACATAAATACTACTCGTCAACTGTTTAGAGGTGAAAATATTTATCAAATCTGTATAATCCAATTGTCGGACCATTATTTTTCTCAATTAACAGCATAGCTAGCACATTTAATTTATCCCGCGACATTGTTGACCGAAGATAATTTTTGATTAACTTCAACTTTGAGAAGCTTTTTTCTGCAGATGCAACTGCATGGTTAACAAAATCTTATAGGAAATATAAGTATTTGGGAATAAACTATGCAATTTCGTCAAAACCTGAAGCATATCAATTGCTCTTTTCGTTTGTTAAATAACATCTCACGACCATCAACTCTGAACAAAACTCATCACCACTAATGTCTGAACGTCCATCGTGACTAAAAAATTATGAAGCTCTATACAAAATTTCATCAAGATATTTAAAAGATTCACTCTTTAACTTCTCTAAATATATTGTAATTCATTAAAAGATCAAAAGATCAGAAAAGTAGGAAACGAAAAATCCAAAGCAGGAAACAAAAACTCCTATATATATTTAAATTCATTAAAGATAAAAGTTGAAAAGGAAATGATTACTTTTTATTTTTTTAATGAAATTTTCTAAGCCATCAACCAAATATATATATATAATTTAAAAAATTTTGGGCCCCTTATTGAGCCGGGCCCTGAGGCCATGGCCTCATTGGCCTCACAACAGGTCCAGCTCTGAACTTAACTTAACCATAACATAAAACTTTTGGGAGCGATGAAATACATGCATTTGTGATAACCGTCGTTTGAGCACATATTTTGGAAAAGCACTTCCGGAGCTCATCTCGATAAATCCAAAACGAAAAACAACGACGATGAAGGCGTGTAGGCAAATGTCTCTTCTATTACGAAGACCACCTGGTCGCGAAGCGTAGTGGCTCCCTTCCATGCCTCATTTCATAGCCTGCATATTCCGTATCGTTTTGACACCACAAATTCACATACAACATCAAAATATTTTCATGCATCTTTCATATCATTATCGTATCATATCATATCATCGTCATTCTTTTTTTTTATCATAAAATAGTCATAAAATTTTCTTCATAAACTTTCTTAAACTTCATAAACTTTCACGAAACATATACTTAAAAACATCTTAAAATCATCATGAAACTTGAACATAACTTTAAAATTATCATGTCATTATAAACTTTGAAAATAACTTGAAACTCAACAAATCATGCTTCTTAAAATTCATTTCATGCTTGAAAATCATGCGTGCTAATTAAATAAAAATAAATGCATCCATAAACCTTTCGTAACATTTCATTATTTCATAGAAAAAAATAGATTTCGTGAGAACACACTAGCATATAATGCAACACATAATTAAACTTATCCATGTAAGTCGTTCTTCCCATTCTTGACATCAAAACTTGAAACATTTTGCATAAGGCATCTTAAAAATACTTAAAACACCTTAAAATATCATAACCATAAATTTAGGAATTAAAATGAAATTAATAATTTGACCGTCCAGTGCAAGTGGCGCCCCCGCCCTAGTGCAAGGGCTGGACAGTCACTTGCACGTGCACGAGTGCGGATTGTTCTGCCTTAAATGTTATATTGAGTCTCGTATTAGGAAAAATGGTAAACACGAAAGTTGTAACTCTATATCTTGTATTTCATTTTCCGTCGACGTCACTCAATTTGGACATTGCAATAAAAATATATACTCGTTCTACCAAACTGTGTTGGTTCAAAAACTTACAATACACATGACACACTTCGGGATGATTTTGGTCATTCTTAAAAACATATTTGGAAAAAATTTAAAACATGAAAGTTGTAGATAAATGAATTAGATTTCTAATGAAATTGGCCTCATTTCAATTGGATTGATACAACAGTCTTGATCTTTAAAATCGTAACTGATGTCGCTAACCCGATGTAACCCAGCACATGTAAAATCTTTAAAACGTGAAAGGATTTGATTAAATAAACATAAAACCTTCAAAAAGCTTTTTAAAAAAAACATACATCCAAATATACTCATATTACATTTTGTTTTTCAAAATTCTTTAACATCTTTCTCAAAAATCTTTTACCAAAACATCAAGAACAATTCACGTTTCACAATTCTACATCATGCTCATAAAAAACTCATAGAATCAATGCAATATACATAATTTACACATCAACGACATACAAATTTTTCATATCAAAATATTTATATTCTCAATTGGTGGTTTCAAAAGCATTGAGAACTTGCCTTTCTTTTTACTCAGTATGAAAATACAGACTCTGGGAACACGATCATAGCCTTCTCACGATCAAACCTTGCGAGAATCCTTGAAAACTTGAGAGAGGATTTTGGAAAACTTAGGGGTGGGGAGAGGTTGTGGCGTGAAGGGGGAAGAAGGGAGAAGAGATTTGACGTATAATATTTACTGCGTTAAGCCTGACTTCATATTTTTCTCCCTAGACTTTTAAATTAAATATCATGCAATACTTATAAAATAAAATACTCATAAAACATATTGGATGTAAATTTTATTAAACTTTGCTCATGGGCTAGTCTCGTTTCCCTTCGTCACTGGAATTAACCCATACCTGAAACAAATTAAAATCTAAATTGCACCAACAAACATCAGGAATTTCACATAACATTAAATAATTTATTACAAAATTTAAAATTATATGTTAATACTCCAAAAACTCAACTTTGAAATATAAAATCTCATGCAATACATGTAGCACGAGATCTTTTAAACAACCATTTAAATCATGATTTTATCACATAAAATCCTTTAAATCATAAATAAATTAAAATAAAATCATTCAAATTTCATTTAAAATCCTATTAATATTCGTTATTGAATTTATGGATTTTTCGGACGTTACAAGTAGGCTTGGATCCGAAACCTGACTACTTGGCCCTGTTGGGCTTGGACTATCCAACACTAGTAAGTGGGATTCTATGGTACGACAACTGGTCTCAATGAACCCGATCGCTCTACCAGGCCCATAAAAATGAAGTTTGATCCACTCCTGGCCCGCATGAGGATAAACTGTGTAAAGGCAAAAATAACAAACTTCATTTTTCCCACAAAGACATAGACGAGTTGATAAGGCCTGAGATAATGTGGGAAAAAATTCCTCAGCATTGCGGGTTTGATCCTCGTGTGGAGAATATTCCTTGCTGAAATATTGTGGGGGTATGCTCTGGGGGTTGGCCATGTTGCTCTCTCCCTCAGGTCCCTGTCGCTCATGCACATCCATCGATTTAACCTCCGCATGAGCCAATGAATATCTGACTTATGTGGGATGAGGTCCCTTAAAGTTAATAAATTTTTAATGACTTTTTGTAGAATCTGATAGATTTTTTAAAGATTTTAACAGAATCTAGCAGATTTATTTTTTTATTATTTTCATAGACATTTGTAAACTTTTTCTAAAACCATAAATTTTGTAATTTATGTAAATTTATTTCTTTGAATTAGTAATTGAGTCAATAACATCTATTTATATTTATTTAAAATAATTATATTTATTTAAAATATTTTTATCTATCAATATAAATAATTTTTACTTAACAATTTGATTTACAAAAATTGATAAATAGTAAGAAATCTATTGTTGTTAACAATCAACACTATAAAATTTTAATATATTTAATCATAAAATTATCCGTATAATTTTTTCTTCACTATTGGCAAGGTTCTAAAAAGCGTGAAGCACGTCGAAGCGTGGAGGTCAAACTTAAGCGAGCTTAGAACGAGCTTAAGCGTGAAAAAACGTTTTCAATTTTTACTATAATTTTAATTATTTTAAGACAAACATTAAATAAAATGTTAAATTAACCATAAATATATGATTTAATAGATAATTCAAGTTCTAAACTATAAATATACATATTTATAAAAATGTTTTTATTTTAAAAAATAAATGAAATCTTCCGTTCTAAAAAGCGGTCGCTTAATCGAGCTTAAGCATGTTAAAGCTTAAGCAAGATTAAGCGTCTCTTAAGCGAGCTTTTTAGAACATTGACTATCAGATGAATTTCGAGTTTTAAGCGACGGATTAAACTAAAATTATAGAAAGAACTAAAACATTATATTTTATATAATAAATATTGAATTACTAATAAAAAATTATTGTTATTTTCAATTTATTAGTCAATAAAAATATTATCATTTTTGTGTGTGGTATTATAAGATTTTATTTTAAAAAATTTATGAAATATGATAAAAATGTCGTGCAGTTTCTTTGTTATCAGAATTCAAAAATAAATTAATGATGTCAATAATTTTTTTTTTTGTAAATTTGAAATAGAAAAAAAAAAAATTTTGTATAGAGATTATTTTTAATATAACTAATATACATGAGAGTAGTGTTTGTATATAAGTCTGATTTCATATTTATAGAATATTCTACCATTAAGTCACAATCTCATGTAAATGAGCTGCCCATTCCTACACCTTGCTTGTTTGCATTTTCAATACCGATGAAGGAAAGTGATACCCCGTGAAATTATTTTAAACCGGACCCGTTTATTATGGGTTTAAGAGGGTTGGCCCAATTATTGGATTATTATTATATATAAGGTCCAGCCCAATTCCCTACCTGTTAGGGCGTGTCAAGACCTGGGCTGCTGTTAATGGGCCGACCCGAGCTGGGGCCCAATGGGCTTGGTATGTTTTCTAGTTCAAGTGGGACTCGAATACATTGAAGATAAGCTTGACCATTGCACAGATATGAATGAGATAGGGATAAACTCAAGGGTGGACCAATGAATGAAGAGTCCTACTCCAGGACATGTTATAATTCGACTAGGTAACTTACTCTACTTTTCCCTATAAATACAGATACTGTTATAGTTGTGTTCATTCATTACTTACTATTCACTATTCATCACACATTTACTCATTATTCACGCACCCATACTCTCGTTTTCGCATTAATCATACCCTCTGCCTTCAAGACACTGACTTAGGATCGGAGGGGTCACGCCGAAAACAATTTCGGCGCCCCTTGAACTAGTTGTTGCTTGCGCAGAACTTGGTGGTACCCAACCCGACCTGCTTTATAAAGGAGTTGGAGGACTCATTCTACCAGACCGAACCCGAGGTAAAATTCCGACATCATCAATTGGCGTCGTCTGTGGGAATTTGAAGAAAAAAGAGTTTCGATGGCTAATCAGAATGGAGATCATCCAAATTTAGAGGAATTAGTAACTCAAGCTGTTCAGAGGGCTTTGGCAGAAAGGGGTGAGGTCAATCCTCTGCGCCCCGATCATAATGCCCACCTCGATGAGATCAAAAAGTTGAAGGAAGAGATGCAGCAGCTAAGGAAGAAGCAGGCCGGGTACCTAGCTACCACAACAAGAAAAATTCCTTTCACTCAGGAAATATTGGACGCCGATCTCCCTAAACAGTTTAAATTGCCTCACGTCGGGGAGTATGACGGTAAAGGAGATCCTGAAGACCATTTGGCATGCTTTGAGAATGCCGCTTTGTTGCATAAATATTCTGATCAGATCAAGTGTAGGGATTTCCTTACTACTCTCATAAGACCAGCCCAACAATGGTTCAATATGCTACGCCCGGGGGAGATCAAGGAATTCAAGGATTTTAGCAAATCCTTTTTGCATCACTTAGCCAGCAGCAAAAAGCATCCTAACACTACCTTCAGCCTTTTTGCAATCAAGCAACGGGAACATGAAAATTTAAGAGCTTATATCTGCAGGTTTAGTGCCTTGGCTCTCGAGGTACCCATGGCGACGCCAGACCTGCTCATCAGTGCCTTCATGCAAGGGCTGGATACAAAAGATTTTCTTAAATCTCTAATAAAGAGGCCGCCGGAGACATATGAGGAATTACTCGCCCGAGCGGAGAAATATGTCAACATGGAAGAAATATAGGTTTCGCGGGCAGCTGTGAAGAGGGAATTAACGGCCAAAAATTCCAAAGAGCAATAGGGTTTCGAGCAATAATTCAGGGATGGGACATCCATTACAACCCGCGTTGTTGTGAGAATTCACCTCTTTCACTCATTTACGCATGAGTAAAGTCCGAGCCCTACAAATTTGTGACGATCGGAAGCTCACACAAAGACCTCAATGGACTGAAAAGGGACCTCGAAATAGGGAATCAGATAAGTATTGTCACTTTCACAATGAGTATGGGCATACTAAGGAGAACTGTCGTCAATTAGATCAAGAGATTGAAAGGATAATACAACAACACTCTGAATTAAAAAAATATATTGACCCGTCAAGAGGGGTATCGCCCGAACAGGGGACATGGAGGAAGGTCAAGACAAAGAGCCAGGACTGTTCCTCCCCACGAAGACTTCAATCATCCAAATCAAGACCAGCCCAGGGATGACCGAGCTCATCAAAGACCAGCCCCGCCTGCTCGAGGAATTATCAACATGATTTCTGGAGGCCCTACTGATGGAGATTCCAATCGAGCTAGGAAAACTAGCAGCCAAAAATTAATAAATATGGAGATTGACAATCAGACTGTCAACACTGGCCCGACCCTATCTTTTGGGCCAAAAGATTTAAAAGGGGTTTCTAGAAACCATAATGATGCACTGGTAATAAGGGCCATGGTCGCGAATTACGGCGTGGCCCGGATATTTGTGGATTCAGGCAGTTCTGTCAATGTTCTATTCCAAGAAGCTATCAATCAAATGGACCTGGGACAGTACAAAATGGAGCCCGTCATTACATCACTCCTTGGTTTCACGGGTCATGCAATCCGGCCTGTTGGGTTAGTACATCTACCCCTAACTCTTGGAAAAGGCAACGGTCACAAGACCACGATTGTGAGATTTATTATAGTAGACGATCCGTCTGCCTATAACGCCATATTGGGTAGACCTGCCATGACCACTTTCATGGCCGTCGCATCAGCTCTGCATCAGAAAATAAAGTTCCTAGTTGATAATGAGATCGGTGAAGTACAAGGTGATCAAGTTATTGCTCGCAAATGCTATGTGGAGGAGGTCAGTCTGTCAGAATAGAACAAAAGGTGACCAGGACTGATAGAGTTGACAGACCTAGACTTTCTAACATGGAAAAAGTAAACCTGATAGAGGACGCATCTGTCAGTGCTGAGGAAGAAATCTAGGAAATCATGATCTCACCTCCTTCTGGGATGGTAAAAATTGAAGAAATTGAATAAAGAATGCCTTAAAGATTGCTACCCCTACCTAGAATTGATCAGCTTGTCGATTCAACTGCAGGGCATTAATTACTCAGCTTTTTGGATGCTTACCAAGGGTATCACCAAATTCCCTTAGCAAAAGAGGACAAAGACAAGGTGAGTTTTGTTACATTAACAGGAACTTATTGCTATGTGGTCATGCCATTTGGACTCAAAAATGCCGGGGCAACATACCAAAGATTAATGGACAAAGTATTTGAGCAGCGAATTGGAAAAAATATTGAAGTCCACGTTGATGATATCCTGGTCAAGACCCGCATGGCCAACCAGTTTATTACTGACCTGGCTCAAACATTCCAGACGCTGAAAAATGATCAACTGAAGCTAAACCCTAGCAAGTGCACCTTTGGAGTCCGGGCTGGAAAATTTCTGGGATACATGGTTACAAGAAGGGGAATCGAAGCTAATCCAGAAAAAGTTCAAGCCATCATTTTTATGAGCTCCCCTAAGAATATACAGGAAGTACAAAGATTAACAGGAAGAATTACAGCACTGGCCCGATTTATAAGCAGATTGGCAGACAAAAGCCTACCTTTCTTTAAAGCACTGCGAAAGACAAAAGATTTTGAATGGAGTGATGAAAGTGAAAAGGCTTTTCAGGATTTAAAAACCTACTTAAAGCAATTGCCTGTCCTCAATAAGCCTACTCAAGGGGAAGAGTTGTTCCTCTATTTGGCTATTACTCCTCGAGCAACCAGTTCGGTCCTTGTCAAAAAAGATGAAATGAATCATCAACTCGTATACTTTGTAAGTCATGCCTTGAAGGGACCCGAGCTCAATTACCTAACTCAGGAAAAGCTTGCTCTAGCTCTGGTCATCATAGCGAGAAAATTAAGGCCTTATTTTCTCTCGCACCCTATCACCGTACTCACCAATAGCATTTTGGGAAAAATTGAAACTAATCCAGACGCATCGGGGAGACTTATCAGGTGGATTACAGAGTTGAGTGAGTACGACATCAAATTTGAGCCTCGAACAGCCATAAAAGCTCAAGCCCTGGCAGACTTCTTAGCAAAGACAGTTCAGTTAGAACAAAAGGAACTTTGGAAGATTTTTGTAGACGGGTCATCATGTCAATCAGGGAGCGGAGCTAGAGTTGTGATTATCTCACCTTGGGGTGAAGAAACAAATATCTCAATTGGATTGGACTTCAGAGCTTCTAACAACGAAGCAGAATATGAGGCATTATTACTTGGACTCAAGGCAACACGGAATCCGGGTATTTCTCGGGCTACTCTATATTCCGATTCCCAATTAGCTATTCAGCAGAGCAACGGAAAGTTTGAGATCAAATATGATAAGATGAGGAAATATGCCAAGGCATTAGACAAAGCCAAGGAAGGATTCACCGAACTGAACTTGGAGCTCATCCCCCGAGCTGAGAATATCAAGGCCGACCATTTGGCTCGCTTAGCCAGTGCCTTGAGTGACCGACCTGACCCCATTGTTGCAGGTCGGGCGCTCGTATCTCAGCTGGAAACTCTTGATGATATGCTAACTCAAGTACAAAAAGGGGATTGGAGATATGATCTACACAAATATCTTACCGCGAAAGAATTACCAATTGATAATAAAAAATCTAAGGAGATAAAACGAAGGGCACTTCGTTTTGTCATGATAGATCAAATTCTGTTCAAAAGATCTTTCTCTCAACCTTTGTTAAAGTGTTTAGGTCCCGACGAAGCAAATTATGTATTGCGGGAAATTCATGAAGGGTCTTGCGGAAGTCATCTAGGTAGTCTTGCCCTGGCTCGGAAAGCCCTTCTTGCTGGTTTCTTTTGGCCTACTATGCGGAAAGACTCTTCAGATCTGGTTCATTCGTGTTATAATTGCCAGAGACATGCTAACTTACAGTGGAGACCCGTAGAATATATGAAGGCAGTAGTGGCTGCTTGTCCTTTTGATAAGTGGGGAATGGATATTGTAGGGCCATTCCCTGTCAGCACGGGGCAGAGGAAGTTTTTGTTGGTCGCAGTCGATTACTTTTCCAAATGGGTGGAAGCTGAGGCCCTGTCAAAAATTACAGAGAATGAAGTGCTCAATTTTCTATGGAAAAATATAGTGTGCCGCTTCAGGATCCCTCGCAGGTTAGCATCAGACAATGGAAGACAGTTTTGTGGATCCAAAGTCCGAACATGGTGTCAAGAAATGAAGATCGAACAAGTTTTCACCTCTGTAGCATACCCGCAAGGAAATGGACAGGTCGAAGTTACTAACATAACGATAGTCCAGGCTCTTAAGACATGACTGGATGCAGCCAAGGGCAAGTAGGCGGACGAACTCCCTTCCGTATTGTGGTCTTACCGAACTACAACTCGATCCGGTATGGGTGAAACTCCTTTCAGTATGGTGTATGGGACTGAAGCTGTTCTCCCAGCAGAAATTGGACAAGAGAGTGCTAGGATAATGGCATATGGGGCAAACAATCAAGAACTGCGAGCAATGGATTTGGACTTACTTGAAGAGCACAGGTCCCGAGCTGCAATTAGGCTCGCAGCCTATCGCAAGCGAATGACCTAGGCCTACAACAAAAGAGTATACCCTAAGGTTTTCCAGGAGGGAGACCTGGTTATGCGAAAGATACAACATCCAGGGGAAAGAGGAAAGCTAGAGGCCAAGTATGAAGGCCCATTCAAAGTGATAGGAAAAGCTGAAATAGCTGCATATTACTTGGAAGATGCCCAAGGAAAAAAGGGTAAAATGCTATGGAATGCTCAGTACTTGAAAAAATACTATCCCTAGTAGCTCAGGTCGGGTCTCGTCATATTATCTTACTAAGCTGGTTCTTAACCAGCCAAGTCTTTTTGCGTTACAGTCAGTCCTGTTTTGTTTACATCAGGGCCAGTCCTCTTTTAGCGTCAATTTTGTTTTTTGAATGTTGCAAGAGTCAGTTCTGTTTTATGGAACACCCTGTGATTTTTTGGTAACATCCTTTACTCAAAGTCCACCTCAGTGGCCCATATCAGTGGAACTCAAAGCCCAGCCAGGTCTGGCACTCAAGGACCACATCAGGGAACTCAAAGCCCAGATAGGTCTGGAACTCAAGGACCACATTAGTGGAACTCAAAGCCCAGGAAGGTCTGGCACTCAATGATTTATACTTAATAAATTATAGCTTGACTAGAATTCGGCCAGTCCGGGTACATGTAGTTCGGGCTCTCAGTAATTTACACTTGGTAAAATCATTAAACTGGAATTCAGCCAGTCCGGGTACGTGTAGGTCGGGCCCTTAAAAGATTTATACTTGATAAATTTTGTGGCTTGATTTTCATTCACACTTATAATAGTAAAATCATGTTAGAATATAAGAATCATTGAAGAAACCCGAACCAGGCAAAAACATTCATGCACGGAAAATAGTAAAGTAATGTATCAGCCCGAACTAGGCAACAACCAAAATCAATGACCGCACAGGGTCTACCATTTAGATCATGTTTTAAACAGTATTTATACAAATAATCAAGGGGCGGAGGCATCCTGTGACTTGAGCTCTGGTCGGGATCTTCTGGCTTCTCTTGCTCGGCCTCCTCTGAATCTTCATCAGGCATGTCATCAAGAGCCTTGGTACAATCTAGGAAAAGGGCGGGGTGCTCGGCCTCTGAGTACCCATTAGCCCTGAACTGGGCTAAGCACCCCTTGAAACCCTCATCAAAGAAGGTAGCCGCCTTCTCAGCTACGACATTAGCAAAATCGGCGGAATTCAAGAAATCCTTTTTCCCAACCTCCTTTGCAGCCTCAAGCTCTTGGGTCAGGGCCCGTACTTGGTTCTCTAGTTCAATCTTATCCACCTCCAGCTCGGCAATTTTAGTATTGGCAGCTTCCAGGGCAGTACGATAGGACTCAATCTCAGCCCGCATCTCGGCCTGTTCTTCCTCATATTCCTTTTTCATATCACGGATCTTCCGCGTGAGTTCAGAGATCCGGGCCACAAAAGCCTCCTGGTTCATGGCATGCTCCTCTCGGGTTTTGAAAGCTCGGCTAGTGATCTCCCCTCCCCAAGCTAAAGCCTGTGATAATATACAAGGATAAATACCAGCTCGGTGTACAAGTTATAAAATTAAAAAGTAATATACCTGCAGGGATGCCAAAGCAAAGTTATGTTCGGCTTCCAAAATTGGCACCCCTTGTAGGATTTTTAAGTCAGAGCGGGAAATTAAGTTCTGCATTATGCCCAGACACCCTTGGGGGATCCGAACTCCATTACTGGTTCCTTGCCATGAGCTCGGGACGAGGAAACAATAGGCGGTTGCTGAAGCTCAGGAAGATCAGTGCTGGGTTTTTCCTTAGTCTTGGAGGTTTTCTTCTTGGGCTGTTCAGTAGGAGGAGGCTCGGGATGAGTGCTGGCCTCACTATCTTCTGTTTTCTTCCTCTTCAAATTCTTTAGAGCAGCTCTAAAATTAGCAGGCATGGTGGTAGATCTGATCCTGTCGTCTGAACAAGTAGAAATACGACAAATAAATATATTGACAAAAAGTTAAATAAAGGTAGTACGGGTATAGGGGTACTACCTACATCCCCTTAGATCTCTACTCCCTTCCCACTGAAGCCATAATGACAGAGCAGATCCTCCTCAATCAGGCTCTCAATATCAAAGGTTTGCGCGTACATTGTGTTGATAAAGTTGGTGAAGTCATGAGTGGGCAGAGCTGGGGGTTCAGGAGTTGTAAAATTCATAGCCCAATTGGACCGACATTCCCAGGGCTGGTTTGGTTTAACAAAGAAATATCTGTTTGTCCAGCCCTTATGTGAGCTAGGCTTACCTCTCAAAAATGGGTATTCAGGTCGCATGGAAATATAAAAATGGCACGGGGCAGTTTTCTTAATTTGCAAGAAAAAGATAAAATTTCCTTTGTCTAATGGAATTCGAAAGAAACAGAAGAGGACACCTAATGATAAGATCGAACTAAAAGAGTTCGGAGATAATTGAATTGGACACATGCAAAAATATTGACACAGATATGATACGCAGCTCGGGACGGGAAATCTTAGACCCATCTTGATTTGGTCTAGGCTGAAGCTCAAGAAGTTAGGGGGAGGTCTGTGAGCCCGGTCTTTACGGTTCGGAATTGTAAGATCATATGAATCGGGCATGTCCGATCTCTCCCTAATGAGGGGACCCAGGTCTGGACTTAGATGGGAGGCCAGTGCCTCATACCATTGTTTTCCCTTGGCAGATAATCGGGCCTCATCCGACCTAAGTCTGTGTAGTCGCTTTAATTTTTCCTGTCGAGTCTCTGATAAATCCAGCTCTGAGCTTGGATTATCGGAATCGGAGGGCTCGGGGTTATTAGAGGGAGAGTTGGGTGCTTCAACGAATGCTACTATTTCCCTAACAGAAGTCTCGTCAGGGGACGACATTAACTAAACCTAATGAAAGGGAGGTAAGACTTACAAATGGAAGGACTGCAGTAGGTGTAGCTCGGGAATGATATTAGCAGGTCGGTCGTACGCAGTTCGGGTCGGGCGAGCTCTCGAAATTTTAGCAGCGTAAAAGTACAAGAGTAAAAGGTAAAAAATAAAATCTTTTACTGATCTATTTATAGGAGTAATGAATTGATCTCGGCCGTTGATTTGTTATCTCTATCTACGGCTCGGGGCGGGACAACTCAGGGTCGTCTCAGCTTTGGAAGGTGAACCGTCCTAAGATATCTGGGCCGTTCGTAGAAAGCACATCACACGGATCCTGATCTGAACCGTTCAAAATAAACGCAACGTGGACTCCATTCTGGGTTGTCCAAATGAAGCATGGGTAGTTCGGGATCAGGACTGCATTATTGGTCTAAACTCATTCTTCTTTTAGACCAGTTAGGGAGGTACTATTGATACCCCGTGAAATTATTTTAACTCGGACCCGTTTATTATGGGTTTAAGAGGGTTGGCCCAATTATTGGATTATTATTATATATAAGGTCTAGCCCAGTTTCCTACCTGTTAGGGCGTGTCAAGACCTGGGCTGCTGTTAATGGGCCGACCCGAGCTGGGGCCCAATGGGCTTGGTATGTTTTCTAGTTCAAGTGGGACTCGAATACATTAAAGATAAGCTTGACCATTGCACAGATATGAATGAGATAGGGATAAACTCAATGGTGGACCAATGAATGAAGATTCCTACTCCAGGACATGTTATAATTCGACTAGGTAACTTACTCTACTTTTTCCTATAAATACAGGTACTGTTATAGTTGTGTTCATTCATTACTTACTATTCACTATTCATCACACATTCACTCTCATTATTCACGCACCCATAATCTCGTTTTCGCATTAATCATACCCTCTGCCTTCAAGACACTGACTTAGGCATTGGAGGGGTCACGCCGAAAACACTTTCGGCGCCCCTTGACCTAGTTGTTGCTTGCAAAGAACTTGGTGGTACCCGACCCGACCTGCTTCATAAAGGAGTTGGAGGATCCATTCTACCAGATCGAACCCGAGGTAAAATTCCGACATCATCAGAAAGTGTTCAACTCCCTCACTGGAGATCAATTTTGGCTTAATAACTTTAACTAAAGGATTTAACAAATAAATAATTCTAAGTTCTAGTTTATCTTAGTTGTCTAAATGATCGAAATATAGGAGTTAGTAAAATATCGGTTCAACCAAAATAATCCAATTAATTTGAAATTTTGGTTCCATTAGTAGGGAAGTTTGATTTTAATTTTGAGCCTAAAATACATTAATTTCAAGTATTTTTCAAAATGTTCGAATATGATTTATCATAATTAAACCGATTAAAATCCTTAAATCAACATGATATATATATCAAGTCTCGGCCATGAAGAAATGAAAATATATACCTATTTTCCATTATGGGAAGATTCCCTTTAATTAATTTAATTTTTTCTTTTAATCACTTTTTTACTTCCTTAAATCGGCACTCACCACCACTCCCTTATTTAATTTGTAACTTCCTCTTCTTCGACTTCAATTGATTAGGCTGGTAGGAAGGTTTACTTCTAATTCTTTGTTTTTATATTTTTAATATAAAAAATAATAATTTTTTATGGATGACCCAAATAGAAAACATGTCTCAAAAAATTGATCCAAAATCGTGTCATCTATACTATTAATAAAGGGAGAGAGCATAATAAAAACTATCTTTGGTGAGGCTTTTTTTAATATTTCAAATATACCCTTAATTTGTTGTGGCTTTTGTTTTTTTAATTCAAATTTGATTTACTTTTTTTAATTAATTTATTTAAAATTTATTTTTTTTTCTTTAGTGAAAGAATGTTTGAATTTGTTCGGACATAATTATAAATAATTCAACATTATATAATCATATTTCTTTTTTAAAAAAAAATCGTTCATCTTTTATATTTTGTGTACACGCATCGCATGTGCCACAGTTGCTAGTATAAATAAGCTTTTGTCATTAAGGAATGGGCCAAAAAAAAGAAGAAGGGAAATCGGTATACTAAGAAAAATTAAGTATTGACTAAAAAAAAAGTAAGTATATTAAGGAATGAGCCAAAAAAGGGAAATAGACCTTAACCGAGTAGTTAACGGACACAAAATCGATAAATCCATGTTTTCATGTCTTTTTTATAGTTGTGATTTTTCCCTTGATTGGACTTTGCTAGCAGAGAAATTTAATCCCTGTATAACCTAGGATGGTCTCCAAGGAAAAAGGTTTGAGGATAAATCCTTAATTTAGTCGAAGTCGTCTTCCTCAATTTAGGATGGCCTCTGGCTCTCTAAGAAAAATGTTTGACGATAAATCCTTAGTTTAGTCAGAGTCATCTTCCTGAATTTGGCACAATGTAGGTGGTCACTCTGCATCTCTGTAAGGGAAAAATCTCTCCTCTTACGCGAGACAGAAAGAAGAAATGGAGGTCTCGTGTAATTGCATCCACAATTCACAGGTGAAGATACAACATGCTGCGATTCCTCCTGTTGTTCTTCTTTCTAGTACCAGTCTCAGGTATTTTTTATTTTTTTTTAAATTTTAGTTGTAGAATCTATTACGTGAAGTATCAAAGGAAGGGCAGCAAATCTTGTATTCAATCGAAAAAATCTCAGTCTCAAACTTTTACAAGAACAGAGTTAAAACCAAAAGAAAAATTACGGATTTTTCAATCATTTTCTCTCTTGAAGCTTACTTTCTTTTCTTTGCTTTCTTGTATAGCAGCTAGCAGTTGGTCTTCTTTTTTCTTGTTATTTTTCCAACGGTTTGAGAATCACACTTTCTCTTAATTTGTTGTGGCCATCAATTAATAAGTCCGAGAACAAGAAATTAAAACACGCTTTAGAAATAGAAAAACACCAACTTGAGAGACGCTAATTCTAACAATCTGCACCTTGTATCCAAGGTTGTCTGCCCTCCTTCCCTCTGTCTGAGGAGTCTATTGTTTTTCCACTGCATTCATCAACCTCAAGCAGTGCATGAACTTTGTTTGAGGCAGCGCTTTGGTCATCACATCCGAAGGATTCTTGTCAGTCTCTTATGTCTCCTTCGAAGAATATGTCCCTTAAGAAATACAACTTGACATCTATATGCTTTGTCCGTTCGTGATAGACTTGGTGCTTAGATAAATGTATAGCACTTTGGTTGTCAAAGTATACTGTCAACTGATTTTGAACCACACCAAACTCTGCTGCTATTCCTCTTAACCAAATAGCCTCTTTGACAGCCTCGGTAAGGGAAAATCAGTATATTTGCTAATTATTATCATTAAGATTGTGGTCAAATAAAAATTCTTGCAATTTTGAATTAAGGTTAGACAACAGAAAAAAAATAAAAATTAGAGGCTATATTTCTAATTGACTCGCCAACAATTGTTTATATTGTAGGAAAATGGTGCGTGACAGACACGCATGTCCGTTGGGACATAGTGTCTGAGGAGTTGAAGCGTATTTGTGAGGCCGATAAACCTTCTTGTATGGATATACAAGAGGGTGGGATATGTAGTTCTACTGATGACTACACTCAGGCCTCACATGTATTTAATTTCATATATCAAAAGAATCCTTTGTCGGGTTTTTGCATGTGTGGGGGCATTTGTCTACTCACAGACATAGATCCAAGTAAGTAAAATTCTATTTATTATTGTTTTTCGAATAATTTTTTAGAGTCCTTTTGTTAACTGTTAAAAGCTTGAGCTACAAAAAAAAAAAAAAATAGTTGGGGCAAATTTTCCACTGAATTAAACTGAAAACCAAGCCATATGGGACCTTTTTCATATATTCTGCTTCATCATAATATATTGATGATAGTTTACTGGAGAGTTTAAAATGACCTGGAAGAGGAGTGCTTACTGGTTTTGCTGATATCATTTCAAACTCACCAAAAAAATTATTGATTGTAGCTTCTTGGTACAAGAACATACTTTTTCTCTTCCTGTCACGACTTATATATATTCCCAGTATCTTAGTAGCTACACCCAAGTCCATCTCGAACTCTTTCTTTAGTTCAAATTTCAGCTTGTCAATCTCTCCTCTGCCCTGGCTTGCTAATAGCATGTCGTGGAATATATCATCAGGTAGACTTGACCTAAAGTATTTTTGCTTGATATACACATAGCTATCTAATTTGGACTTCACATAACCAAGTTTCATCATGTACTGATCAAACCTCAAAATTCATTGCTGGGTGACTGTCTTAAGCCATACAATGCCTTCTTTAGTTGACAGACTTGGTTTGCTTTCCCTTGGTTAAAGCCCTCAGGCTGTCTCATATATATTACTTCCTCCAACTCACCATGTAAAAAAGTTGTGGTAACATTCATTTGATCAAGTTCCATATCTAGTTCTGTGACCAAGGTGAAAGAGTGGGTGCCCGGTGAGCCAACTTGTGGCTAAGGGCTTTGATGACTCTATGTATAAACAATCTTTTGTTTAATATAATTTACACTTTTATAATGGCGTTTACTTTATCTTTTATCATATTATTATGTTGTGACATACTATAAGATGTTTAGATGAAGACCTTGAATATATTATAGTGTATGTAAGATGTGGTGGCACATGGGGATGGCTATCATGAAACACATCTTATAGTCACTGTATATTCTAAACAGTTCCTAGTCGATTGAGCCGTCCGTTAATAGGGATAAGGATCGCTCGAGATTGAGACTAGCATTTGCGATGCCGATTACCACGTTTCATTGGTATGGAACATAGAGATGTTCAAAGCATGCAAATGGATATTCATACGATGAATGATCGAACTACCCTATCCGAACTTTCCAAGTGGTTATCACTTATCGAGTGGATAAAGTCCGCGGTTTTGGTTGTACACCATTAGTCCTTACTACTTGAAACATCATTGAGACTCTATATGCTAGTACTGTGCTTTGACTCGTTTACCGACTCTATTGGGTTCATCAGGTGTCGGGATTGGGTACAGTTACGACATATATAGGAGTCGATGCTTTGTTGTCAAGGATTCACCACATACTTGCTAGTGTGGATATCCTATGCAATCTGAGGAGATATTAGTGTGACGAATCTCTGGCCAGAGTACATGATGTGTTTTAAGAAATGGTTTCTTAGTAGCACATACGATGTCACTATTTGATCTTCAAGATGCATTGCATAGTTATCGAATCTCGAACGACTCTCGATTTACCAATGGTTGTTGATTCGATCGGGATATATGGATGAAGGGACCGTACTGTACGCTAACCAAAATCTATTGGTTCTTGCAGGCACTATCAGTGATACCTAGGGAATCATGGGGCGATGTTGCTAGGCGCTCTTACCATGATTCGATGGGTAAGTCGGAAATTGTTGTTCCGAGTCACAAGGAGTTGTGAGCCCACGGCTAGCTGTATCCCTGAACCATTGAGGGTCACACAAGTAATGAATTTTTAATCCCCGTTGAGATAATTTAATTTAAAGAGTTAAATTTTGTGAATAAAGAAGTGGGACTTCTTATATCAGAGTAGAGGAGTAAGATTTCCTAAAATGACATAGTGATGGACATTTTTGGAAACCACTGAATTCGGATTCAGAAAATTTATCTTGACTTTAAAAGATGCAGAAATGGTTTCTGTGCACATTGGTGAAATTGGTTTATCAATCTGAGTCACGATGAATTTTATATTAATTTTTGAATATGCGGGCTTTGCTTGTCAGACTTGAACTTATGACTAATAGGCCCTAAGCTGTTAGCAGCCCACATTATAAATAGGTTATTGCAGTACAGAAATTACACAACAGAGGCATAATTTTCGAAATCTACTAGGGTTTTTGAGACCTAGTGGCCGCCGCCCCCCTCTCCCCTCTCTGCTCGAAAAATCCCAGCCTGTGAATTTTGAATTTGCAGTCTGGTTTAACGGATCAAATTCGTTAATTCTCTTCGTAGAAACTTCTGATAGATTTTCTAGTGCAATCTATCAGAGGGATTAAACTTCTGTTCGTGGACCTGATTGAAGAATTGTTCGTCCATCAATTCCTGGGATATACAACAAGAGCAGAGTAATCTGTTGGTGTCCATAATCTCGTTTCGAGATTCAAGGTAAAATTTAATTGTTATTTAATTTTTACACGCACAATTTAATCGTAAAGTTTTGATACCCATGATATGGAATTGTTCCATATAAAATTTTTAAACTTTCGCTGCACCGGGTATCAATTCCAATTGATCTGATCACCGTTTTACAACAGTGGTATCAGAGCCAGGTTGCTCAGATCAAGCGATTAAATTAATCGATTGTACAAAAAATTTTTTAAGCCTCGGTTTTTGAAACAAAACAAATTTTAAAAATTAAATTTTTGGACGGGCAAAAACACGGGCAGCGATGGTCGCTGCCTGGCCCGAGCCCCTTTTGGGGCGCGGGCTGCCCGGGAACGTCCCGGGCGGCCCGGAAAAATTTATTTTTTAATTTTTTAATTAAAATTTTAATATGTTAAAATTCTATTTTTGGTCCGATCGAAAATTGTTTTTGATTGGTCCACGAGGCGTCGGATCGAATTGTTCGAGTCCGAAAATTTTAAAATTGATTTTTGGATAAATTTGAATTTTTGGAAAATATATAGATTTTATCCGCTAAATCAGATTTTATGAAATTAATTATTTTTGGTACAATTGATGATAAGATATGATCTTATGGAAATATTGAGTAAAATATGATTTTATGTATAAAATTAGATTTTATATGTAAAATATGATTTTATTTGATAAAAAGATAAAATATGATTTTGTATGTAAAATAAGATTTTATATATGGAATATGATTTTATCCTTTTTAAATTTAATTGCCATTGCATGTTATCCAATAAATTAATTTTGAATTAAATATTATTGGATAAGGATGATCGATTGCCATGACCAATTTTGTAGGTGTATGTTAGAGAATTTAAATTTGTTTTTATTGTTGTTGGATTTATTAATGGGCCTGGTTTATGGCACAATATGAATTGTCATATGTAATAAAAGTGAACCTGGTTTATGGCCCGTTCCCACCCCTTAAAATGTATCCCCTACTTGTCATAGTTATTTATTGTAAATACATTAGACTTAGTGGGAGATGAAGATTTGAAGACGGAGGTGGGCCCAGCAGACAATAAAGACTGAAGAAATGTAAATTGGAAGCTCAATGTAATAGGATTGCATTGCATACCTGCATATTACCTAGGATTGGACTTAGACTCGTGATTGGCAACCACGGTTCGATTAGAAATGGAATCGATCATCCTATATAATATATGATATTATCGTTGTATGCATGTTTTAGACTAAATTGTATGAATCCCGCAAGCATACAAATTTTAAATGATGAGACAAATTTTCAAAATTAAAATCCCTCATTTTAAATATGATTTAAAATTGATATCAAGATTAAAAGGAAATTTAAATATTGTTTAAATGTTCCTACCTTCCATCAACGATCAATGTATAAGATGCTACCCGCGGATACGGTTCGGCTCATATTATTGGGGGGGCCCGTTCGTCGAAAAGCTGTACATTGGATCGACACATGTTGTAAGTTGGGTGGAACTCCCATGGGATCGGCTCATATTATTGGGGGATCCACATGGCGACCGTCCATCACAACTTACTATTGATGGGTCATCTTGACATGTCACAATAAACGGCGTCATATTATTGGGCCCTTATTGGACATGAGGTAAAAATGTGGAGGTTGCTTTGGAAGCAATTGGGCTCTACCTTTTGAAAATTATGGTTGGCTGATATTATTCGGGACCATAGTTTGTCAATTGGACTCCATGTTCCCACTAAGGAAAACAGTTTCTCGTTTTCACTAGAGGGTAGTAAAATCGTTAAAATAGTGGGAGTGAGATTCATAAAATAAATTTCGCCTATTTTATGTCTTAGTAAATTAATTAAACAATCACTGATAATTGTCTGTTTCTTTTCAGTATTTCATTAAGATGAATTCGCGCAATCCACTATTCTCTATTCTCGAACAAAATAAACTGACTGGCGCAAACTATACGGAATGGTTCCGTAAGTTGAAGATTGTCTTGACCTCGGAGAAGATGCTCTACGTGTTAGAAAAATCTCCTTCGAAGGAAGCACCAGCTGACATAAGTCCGGAAGAGTTGGCCAAACTTGATACATGGTGGGACCATGATATCAAGGCCAAATGCTATATGCAAGCCTCGATGTCTGATGAACTCCAGAGGCGATTTGAGGATACCGTGAATGCTGCTGACATTCACGTACAAATCAAGGAACTTTTTGGGGCTCAATCGAGAGCTGAAAGGTTCGCTACTGTAAAAGAGTTAATGACGTGTCGCATGCGTGAAGGGACTTCGGTCCGTGATCATGGGGTACGAGTGATTTGGCTCATTCAGAAGTTGGTAACGCTTGATTTGGTATTGGAGCATGAACTCAACGTGGACTTATTACTTCTCTCTCTTCCTTCTTCGTTTGACGGTTTTGTGGTGAATTTCAATATGAACAAGATAGAGGCCTCCCTTGAAGAGATGGTCAATATGCTTGTAACATATGAAGCCACTTTAAAGAAGGATAAACCAGTTCTCTTGGTGGGCTCCTCTTCTTCTGCTAAGAAGGGGCCAAGTACAAAGGGTAAGAAACGTTCTGCCCCATCCAAGAAAACCGGACCCGAGAAGAAGAACAAGACAAAGGCTTCAAACATGGAAAAGTCCAAGGATGTTTGCCATCACTGCAAGAAACCCGGTCATTGGAAACGTAACTGCAAGGAATATCTAGAGCAGTTGCGAACTGCGAAGGGTATGTTCTATATTGAAATAAATGTTTCACTTAATACTACTTCTTGGGTATTGGATACCGGATGTGGATCTCACATTGCAATGATTTGCAGGTGATGACAAGAAGTCGCAAGCTTAGAATGGGTGAGACCCAGCTGAGGCTCGGAAATGGTTCTAGAGTTGAAGCCAAAGCTGTGGGAGACGTTTATTTAATTTTGCAGAACGATTTTAAGTTACTTTTGAGAGATGTTTTATTTGTTCCAGATTTGATTAAAAACATTATTTCTATTTCTATGCTTGATAGAGATTGTTTTTCTTGCAATTTTGTGAATGAGATTTGCAATATTTACAAGAATGAATGTTTGATTGGAAATGGACAACTTGAAAACAATCTATATAACTTAAAATTAAAAGACGTTCCAATAAATTATGTTGATAAACCGGTAACAACGAACAAAAGGAAAATTGATAGTCAAAACCCGGCAAACCTTTGGCATGCTAGGCTAGGTCATATTTCCTCAAGGAGGATGAACAAGCTAGTGGGAGTGGGCATGTTTGATATGTCTGATATTAACTCTCTACCTACTTGTGAATCCTGCCTGAAAGGAAAAATGACTAAATCTCCATTCAAGGGGAAACGTGAGTGTAGTCAAAATCTGTTGGATTTGATCCATACAGATGTTTCTGGTCCATTTAGAATTGGTACTCAATTTGGCCACACCTACTTCATTACCTTTACTGATGATTATTCAAGGTATGGGTATTTATATTTAATGAAATATAAGTCTGAAGCATTTGAAAAGTTCAAAGAATTCAAGGCTGAAGTAGAAAACAAGCTAGGTAAAAGTATTAAAGCACTTCGATCGGATCGAGGTGGAGAATACTTAAGTACCGAGTTTTTGGACTATCTGAAAGAGAATGGGATTCTCTCTCAGTGGACTCCTCCTATGACACCTCAGCTGAATGGTGTATCGTAGCGTCGTAATCGAACTTTGTTGGACATGGTTCGATCCAAGATGAGTTTCACTGAGCTTCCACCTTCGTTTTGGGGCTACGCGCTTGAAACGGTGGTGTTGTTGTTGAACAACTTCCACACCAAAGCAGTGGATAAAACACCATACGAGTTATGGAATGGCAAAACTCCTAAGTATTCGTACTTGAGGATTTGGGGATGTCCTGCTTACGTGAAGCAGACAGTGGGAGATAAGTTGGATAGTCGATCCACCTTATGTTATTTTGTAGGGTATCCGAAGAATTCAATCAGATATTATTTCTATCATCCTACTGAAACAAAAGTGTTTGTTTCAAGGAATGCCAACTTCTTGGAGAAGGAGTTCTTATTGGATAAGAAAGGCGAGATGATTGAACTCGAAGAAATTCGAGAAGAACCCGAAATACAAAATAATAATCCTACACCTCAGGAACCATTGATGGACACGCCTATACCTAGAAGATCCGAGAGGACTTCTAGACCTCCTATTCGATATGGTCTTCTTCTTGAAGGGGATCAAGGTGAACCCGACGTTGGATGTGATCCAAGAAACTTCAAGGAAGCAATTTCTGATGCGGATTCAAATTTATGGCTTGAAGCTATGCAGTCGGAAATAGATTCGATGCATACAAACCAAGTTTGGTTTTTAGTAGATCCTCCCGATGGAATTGTTCCAATAGGGTGTAAATGGATCTACAAGAGAAAGCTTGGGCCTGATGGTAAGGTATTGACCTACAAGGCACGATTGGTGGCGAAAGGTTATACTCAAAGACCAGGAGTTGACTATGATGAAACCTTTTCACCAGTTGCAATGTTCAAGTCCATAAGAATCCTTATTTCCATAGCTGCTTGGTATGACTATGAGATATGGCAAATGGATGTGAAGACTGCATTTCTTAATGGAAACATTAAGGAAGAGATCTATATGACGCAACCTGAGGGATACACATCCATGGGAAGCGAGCATAAGGTATGCAAGCTTCAGAGATCAATCTATGGTCTCAAACAAGCATCAAGAAGTTGGAACCATAAATTTGATGAAACAATAAAGGATTTTGGTTTCATCAAGAATCCGGAGGAACCGTGCGTGTACAAGAAAGTAGTTAAGGATGCTGTGACATTCTTAGTACTTTATGTTGATGACATCCTACTCATTGGGAATGATGTAGGGATGTTGCAGTCAACAAAGATATGGTTATCAGGTAGATTCTCGATGAAGGATTTGGGTGAGGCATCCTATAAACTAGGGATACAGATCTATAGAGATAGATCTAAGAGAATGATAGGACTCACTCAAGCAACCTACATCGACACCATATTGAAACGGTTTTCAATGGATGGGTCCAAGAGAGGACATCTACCTATGTGTCATGGAGTTTCTCTATCCAAGTCTATGTGTCCTAAGACTGATGAAGAGATAGAGAAAATGACACATGTACCATATGCGTCAGCCATTGGTAGTATCATGTATGGGATGATATCTACCAGACCGGATGTAGCATTTGCTCTGAGTGTCACGAGCAGATATCAAGCCAATCCCGGTCAAATGCATTGAAAAGCCATGAAGGAAATTCTTAAGTACTTACGAAGGACTAAGAATATGTTCATGGTATATGGAGGAAGAGAACTGAAATTGGAAGGCTATACCGACTCTAGCTTCCAAAGTGACGTAGATGACTCGAAGTCAACCTCTGGATTTGTGTTCATGCTCAATGGCAGTGCTGTCTCTTGGAAGAGTTCCAAGCAGGACACCACAGCAGATTCCACCACTGAGGCAGAATACATTGCGGCATCAGCTGCTGCTAAAGAGGCCGTTTGGATGAGGAATTTCGTCCAAGAGTTGGGCATTATTCCTGAAGTTGTTGGTCCAGTCCCGGTGTACTGTGACAACACGGGTGCCGTTGCTCAGGCAAAGGAACCAAGGTCTCATCAAAGATCAAACACGTACTGAGGAAATACCACATCATCCGGGAGATCTTGGAAAGAGGAGACATCACTGTCGAGAGAGTGGCCTCTGCAGACAATATCGCT
Organism: Henckelia pumila; assembly: GCF_033568475.1. Taxonomy (NCBI): domain Eukaryota; kingdom Viridiplantae; phylum Streptophyta; class Magnoliopsida; order Lamiales; family Gesneriaceae; genus Henckelia; species Henckelia pumila. The sequence goes on along the minus strand of NC_133123.1, from coordinate 193,270,533 downwards.
GATTCACTTACTAAGCCCTTTCCAGGACCATTATTTGACAAACATCGCGAAGCAATGGGACTGCGTAGTATGACTAGTTGGCTTTAGGGCAAGTGGGAGATTGAAAGAGTGGGTGCCCGGTGAGCCAACTTGTGGCTAAGGGCTTTGATGACTCTATGTATAAACAATCTTTTGTTTAATATAATTACACTTTTATAATGGCGTTTACTTTATCTTTTATCATATTATTATGTTGTGACATACTATAAGATGTTTAGATGAAGACCTTGAATATACTATAGTGTATGTAAGATGTGGTGGCACATGGGGATGGCTATCATGAAACACATCTTATAGTCACTGTATATTCTAAACAGTTCCTAGTCGATTGAGCCGTCCGTTAATAGGGATAAGGATCGCTCGAGATTGAGACTAGAATTTGCGATGCCGAGTACCACGTTTCATTGGTATGGAACATAGAGATGTTCAAAGCATGCAAATGGATATTCATACGATGAATGATCGAACTACCCTATCCGGACTTTCTAAGTGGTTATCACTTATCGAGTGGATAAAGTCCGCGGTTTTGGTTGTACACCATTAGTCCTTACTACTTGAAACATCATTGAGACTCTATATGCTAGTACTGTGCTTTGATTCGTTTACCGACTCTATTGGGGTCATCAGGTGTCGGGATTGGGTACAGTTACGACACATATAGGAGTCGATGCTTTGTTGTCAAGGATTCACCACATACTTGCTAGTGTGGATATCCTATGCAATCTGAGGAGATATTAGTGTGACGAATCTCTGGCCAGAGTACATGATGTGTTTTAAGAAATGGTTTCTTAGTAGCACATGCGATGTCACTATTTGATCTTCAAGATGCATTACATAGTTATCGAATCTCGAACGACTCTCGATTTACCAATGGTTGTTGATTCGATCGGGATATATGGATGAAGGGACCGTACTGTACGCTAACCAAAATCTATTGGTTCTTGCAGGCACTATCAGTGATACCTAGGGAATCATGGGGCGATGTTGCTAGGCGCTCTTACCATGATTCGATGGGTAATTCGGAAATTGTTGTTCCGAGTCACAAGGATTTGTGAGCCCACAGCTAGCTGTATCCCTGAACCATTGAGGGTCACACAAGTAATGGATTTTTAATCCCCGTTGAGATAATTAAATTTAAAGAGTTAAATTTAGTGAATAAAGAAGTGAGACTTCTTATATCAGAGTAAAGGAGTAAGATTCCTAAAATGACATAGTGATGGACATTTTTGGAAACCACTGAATTCGGATTCAAAAAATTTATCTTGACTTTAAAAGATGCAGAAATGGTTTCTGTGCACATTGGTGAAATTGGTTTATCAATTTGAGTCACGATGAATTTTATATTAATTTCTGAATATGCGGGCTTTTCTTGTCAGGCTTGAACTTATGACTAATGGGCCCTAAGCTGTTAGCAACCCACATTATAAATAAGTTATTGCAGTACAGAAATTACACAACAGAGGCATAATTTTCGAAATCTACTAGGGTTTTTGAGACCTAGTGGCCGCCGCCCCCCTCTCCCCTCTCTGCTCGAAAAATCTCAGCCTGTGAATTTTGAATTTGCAGTCTGGTTTAACGGATCAAATTCGTTAATTCTCTTCGTAGAAACTTCTGATAGATTTTCTAGTGCAATCTATCAGAGGGATTAAACTTCTGTTCGTGGACCTGATTGAAGAATTGTTCGTCCATCAGTTCCTGGGATATACAACAAGAGCAGAGTAATCTGTTGGTGTCCATAATCTCGTTTCGAGATTCAAGGTAAAAATTTAATTGTTATTTAATTTTTACACGCACAATTTAATCGTAAAGTTTTGATATCCATGATATGAAATTGTTCCATATAAAATTTTTAAACATCCGCTGCACCGGGTATCAATTCCAATTGATCTGATCACTGTTCTCCAACACAAGGGAAGCAGAGTTCTTATTGATGTTTGTTTAACCACAGGTAAGAATCTGTCATGTATAACACTATATATATGAGCAGAGTTCCAATTGATCCGAAATTATGAGCCTCTGTTTATGTAATTTCTGTACTGCAATAACTTATTTATAATGTGGGCTGCTAACAGCTTAGGACCCATTAGTCATAAGTTCAAGCCTGACAAGCAAAGCCCGCATGTTCAAAAATTAATATAAAATTCATCGTGACTCAGATTGATAAACCAATTTCACCAATGTGCACAGAAACCATTTCTGCATCTTTTAAAGTCAAGATAAATTTTTTGAATCCGAATTCAGTGATTTCCAAAAATGCCCATCCCTATGTCATTTTAGGAAATCTTACTCTTCTACTCTGATATAAGAAGTCCCACTTCTTTATTCACTAAATTTAACTCTTTAAATTTAATTATCTCAACGGAGATTAAAAATCCATTACTTGTGTGACCCTCAATGGTTCAGGGATACAGCTAGCCGTGGGCTCACAACTCCTTGTGACTCGGAACAACAATTTCCGACTTGCCCATCGAATCATGGTAAGAGCGCCTAGCAACATCGCCCCATGATTTCCTAGGTATCACTGATAGTGCCTGCAAGAACCAATAGATTTTGGTTAGCGTACAGTACGGTCCCTTCATCCAAATATCCCTATCGAATCAACAACCATTGGTAAATCGAGAGTCGTTCGAGATTCGATAACTATGCAATGCATCTTGAAGATCAAATAGTGACATCGCATGTGCTACTAAGAAACCATTTCTTAAAACACATCATGTACTCTGGCCAGAGATTCGTCACACTAATATCTCCTCAGATTGCATAGGATATCCACACTAGCAAGTATGTGGTGAATCCTTGACAACAAAGCATCGACTCCTATATGTGTCATAACTGTACCCAATCCCGACACCTGATGACCCCAATAGAGTCGGTAAACGAGTCAAAGTACAGTACTAACATATAGAGTCTCAATGATGTTTCAAGTAGTAAGGACTAATGGTGTACAACCAAAACCGCGGACTTTATCCACTCGATAAGTGATAACCACTTGGAAAGTTCGGATAGGGTAGTTCGATCATTCATCGTATGAATATCCATTTGCATGCTTTGAACATCTCTATGTTCCATACCAATGAAACGTGGTACTCGGCATCGCAAATGCTAGTCTCAATCTCGAGCGATCCTTATCCTTATTAACGGACGACTCAATCGACTAGGAACTGTTTAGAATATACAGTGACTATAAGATGTGTTTCATGATAGCCATCCCCATGTGCCACCACATCTTACATACACTATAGTATATTCAAGGTCTTCATCTAAATATCTTATAGTATGTCACAACATAATAATATGATAAAAGACAAAGTAAGCGCCATTATAAAAGTGTAAATTATATTAAATAAAAGATTGTTTATACATAGAGTCATAAAAGCCCTTAGCCACAAGTTGGCTCACCGGGCACCCACTCTTTCAATCTCCCACTTGGCCTAAAGCCAACTAGTCATACTACGCAGTCCCATTGCTTCGCGATGTTTGTCAAATAATGGTCCTGGCAAGGGCTTAGTAAGTGGATCAGCGATATTGTCTGCAGAGGCCACTCTCTCGACAGTGATGTCTCCTCTTTCCACGATCTCCCGGATGATGTGGTATTTCCTCAGTACGTGTTTGGATCTTTGATGAGACCTTGGTTTCTTTGCCTGAGCAACGACACCCGTGTTGTCACAGTACACCGGGACTGGACCAACAACTTCAGGAATAACGCCCAACTCTTGGACGAAATTCCTCATCCAAACGGCCTCTTTAGCAGCAGCTGATGCCGCAATATATTCTGTCTCAGTGGTGGAATCCGCTGTGGTGTCCTGCTTGGAACTCTTCCAAGAGACAGCACTGCCATTGAGCATGAACACAAATCCAGAGGTTGACTTCGAGTCATCCACGTCACTTTGGAAGCTAGAGTCGGTATAGCCTTCCAATTTCAATTCTCTTCCTCCATATACCATGAACATATTCTTAGTCCTTCGTAAGTACTTAAGAATGTCCTTCACGGCTTTCCACTGCATTTGACCGGGATTGGCTTGTTATCTGCTCGTGACACTCAGAGCAAATGCTACATCCGGTCTGGTAGATATCATCCCATACATGATACTACCTATGGCTGACGCATATGGTACATGTGTCATTTTCTCTCTCTCTTCATCAGTCTTGGGACACATGGACTTGGATAGAGAAACTCCATGACACATAGGTAGATTTCCTCTCTTGGACCCATCCATTGAAAACCTTTTCAATATTGTGTCGATGTAGGTTGCTTGAGTGAGTCCTATCATTCTCTTAGATCTATCTCTATAGATCTGTATCCCTAGAATATAGGATGCCTCACCCAAATCCTTCATCGAGAATCTACCTGATAACCATATCTTTGTTGACTGCAACATCGCTACATCATTCCCAATGAGTAGGATGTCATTAACATAAAGTACTAAGAATGTCACAGCATCCTTAATTACTTTCTTGTACACACATGGTTCCTCCGGGTTCTTGATGAAACCAAAATCCTTTATTGTTTCATCAAATTTCTGGTTCCAACTTCTTGATGCTTGTTTGAGACCATAGATCGATCTCTGAAGCTTGCATACCTTATGCTCGCTTCCCATGGATGTGTATCCCTCAGGCTGCGTCATATAGATCTCTTCCTTAATGTTTCCATTAAGAAATGCAGTCTTCACATCCATTTGCCATATCTCATAGTCATACCAAGCAGCTATGGCAATAAGGATTCTTATGGACTTGAACATTGTAACTGGTGAAAAGGTTTCATCATAGTCAACTCCTTGTCTTTGAGTATAACCTTTCGCCACCAATCGTGCCTTGTAGGTCAATACCTTACCATCAGGCCCAAGCTTTCTCTTGTAGATCCATTTACATCCTATTGGAACAATTCCATCGGGAGGATCTACTAAAGACCAAACTTGGTTTGTATGCATCGAATCTATTTCCGACTGCATAGCTTCAAGCCATAAATTTGAATCCGCATCAGAAATTGCTTCCTTGAAGTTTCTTGGATCACATCCAACGTCGGGTTCATCTTGATCCCCTTCAAGAAGAAGACCATATCGAATAGGAGGTCTAGAAGTCCTCTCGGATCTTCTAGGTATAGGCGTATCCATCAATGGTTCCTGAGGTGTAGGATCATTATTTTGTATCTTGGGTTCTTCTCGAATTTCTTCGAGTTCCATCATCTCGCCTTTCTTATCCAATAAGAACTCCTTCTCCAAGAAGGTGGTATTCCTTGAAACAAACACTTTTGTTTCAGTAGGATGATAGAAATAATATCCGATTGAATTCTTCGGATACCCTACAAAATAACATAAGGTGGATCGACTATCCAACTTATCTTCCACTGTCTGCTTCACGTAAGCAGGACATCCCCAAATCCTCAAGTACGAATACTTAGGAGCTTTGCCATTCCATAACTCGTATGGTGTTTTATCCACTGCTTTGGTGTGGACGTTGTTCAACAACAATAACGCCGTTTCAAGCGCGTAGCCCCAAAACGAAGGTGGAAGCTCAGTGAAGCTTATCATGGATCGAACCATGTCCAACAAAGTTCGATTACGACGCTCCGATACACCATTCAGCTGAGGTGTCATAGGAGGAGTCCACTGAGAGAGAATCCCATTCTCTTTCAGATAGTCCAAAAACTCGGTACTTAAGTATTCTCCACCTCAATCCGATCGAAGTGCTTTAATACTTTTACCTAGCTTGTTTTCTACTTCAGCCTTGAATTCTTTGAACTTTTCAAATGCTTCAGACTTATATTTAATTAAATATAAATACCCATACCTTGAATAATCATCAGTAAAGGTAATGAAGTAGGTGTGGCCAAATTGAGTACCAATTCTAAATGGACCACAAATATCTGTATGGATCAAATCCAATAGATTTTGACTACGCTCAGGTTTTCCCTTGAATGAAGATTTAGTCATTTTTCCTTTCAGGCAGGATTCACAAGTAGGTAGAGAGTTAATATCAGACATATCAAACATGCCCTCTCCCACTAGCTTGTTCATCCTCCTTGAGGAAATATGACCTAGCCTAGCATGCCAAAGGTTTGCCGGGTTTTGACTATCGATTTTCCTTTTGTTCGTTGTTACCGGTTTATCAACATAATTTATTGGAACGTCTTTTAATTTTAAGTTATATAGATCGTTTTCAAGTTGTCCATTTCCAATCAAACATTCATTCTTGTAAATATTGCAAATCCCATTCACAAAATTGCAAGAAAAACCATCTCTATGAATCATAGAAACAGAAATAATGTTTTTAATCAAGTCTGGAACAAATAAAACATCTCTCAAAAGTAACTTAAAATCGTTCTGCAAAATTAAATAAACGTCTCCCACAGCTTTGGCTTCAACTCTAGAACCATTTCCGAGCCTCAGCTGGGTCTCACCCATTCTAAGCTTGCGACTTCTTGTCATCACCTGCAAATCATTGCAAATGTGAGATCCACATCCGGTATCCAATACCCAAGAAGTAGTATTAAGTGAAACATTTATTTCAATATAAAACATACCCTTCGCAGTTCGCAACTGCTCTAGATATTCCTTGCAGTTACGTTTCCAATGACCGGGTTTCTTGCAGTGATGGCAAACATCCTTGGACTTTTCCATGTTTGAAGCCTTTGTCTTGTTCTTCTTCTCGGGTCCGGTTTTCTTGGATGGGGCAGAATGTTTCTTACCCTTTGTACTTGGCCCCTTCTTAGCAGAAGAAGAGGAGCCCACCAAGAGAACTGGTTTATCCTTCTTTAAAGTGGCTTCATATGTTACAAGCATATTGACCATCTCTTCAAGGGAGGCCTCTATCTTGTTCATATTGAAATTAACCACAAAACCGTCAAACGATGAAGGAAGAGAGAGAAGTAATAAGTCCACATTGAGTTCATGCTCCAATACCAAATCAAGCGTTACCAACTTCTGAATGAGCCAAATCACTCGTACCCCATGATCACGGACCGAAGTTCCTTCACGCATGCGACACGTCATTAACTCTTTTACAGTAGCGAACCTTTCAGCTCTCGATTGAGCCCCAAAAAGTTCCTTGAGTTGTACGTGAATGTCAGCAGCATTCACGGTATCCTCAAATCTCCTCTGGAGTTCATCAGACATCGGAGCTTGCATATAGCATTTGGCCTTGATATCATGGTCCCACCATTTATCAAGTTTGGCTAACTCTTCCGAACTTATATCAGCTGGTGCTTCCTTCGGAGGAGATTTTTCTAACACGTAGAACATCTTCTCCGAGGTCAAGACAATCTTCAACTTACGGAACCATTCTGTATAGTTTGCGCCAGTTAGTTTATTTTGTTCGAGAATAGAGAATAGTGGATTGCGCGAATTCATCTTAATGAAATACTGAAAAGAAACAGACAATAATCAGTGATTGTTTAATTAATTTACTAAGACATAAATAGGCGAAATTTATTTTATGAATCTCACTCCCACTATTTTAACGATTTCACTACCCTCTAGTGAAAACGGGAAACTGTTTTCCTTAGTGGGAACATGGAGTCCAATTGACAAACTATGGTCCCGAATAATATCAGCCAACCATAATTTTCAAAAGGTAGAGCCCAATTGCTTCCAAAGCAACCTCCACGTTTTTACCTCATGTCCAATAAGGGCCCAATAATATGACGCCGTTTATTGTGACATGTCAAGATGACCCATCAATATTAAGTTGTGATGGACGGTCGCCATGTGGATCCCCCAATAATATGAGCCGATCCCATGGGAGTTCCACCCAACTTACAACATGTGTCGATCCAATGTACAGCTTTTCGACGAACGGGCCCCCCCAATAATATGAGCCGGGCCGTATCCGCGGGTAGCATCTCATACATTGATCGTTGATGGAAGGTAGGAACATTTAAACAATATTTAAATTTCTTTTATTTATATTGATATCAATTTTAAATCATATTTAAAATGAGGGATTTTAATTTTGAAAATTTGTCTCATCATTTAAAATTTGTATGCTTGCGGGATTCATACAATTTAGTCTAAAACATGCATACAACGATAATATTATATATTATATAGGTTGATCGATTCCATTTCTAATCGACCCGTGGTTGCCAATCACGAGTCTAAGTCCAATCCTAGGTAATATGCAAGTATGCAATGCAATCCTATTACATTGAGCTTCCAATTTACATTTCTTTAGTCTTTATTGTCTGCTGGGCCCACCTTTGTCTTTAAATCTTCATCTCCCACTAAGTCTAATGTATTTACAATAAATAACTATGACAAGTAGGGGATACATTTTAAGGGGTGGGAACGGGCCATAAACCAGGCCCACTTTTATTACATATGACAATTCATATTGGGCCATAAACCAGGCCTATTAATAAATCCAACAACAATAAAAACAAATGTAAATTTCCTAACATACACCTACAAAATTGGTCATGGCAATCGATCATCCTTATCCAATAATATTTAATTCAAAATTAATTTATTGGATAACATGCAATGGCAATTAAATTTAAAAAGGATAAAATCATATTCCATATATAAAATCTTATTTTACATATAAAATCATATTTTATCTTTTTATCAAATAAAATCATATTTTACATATAAAATCCAATTTCATACATAAAATCATATTTTACTCAATATTTTCATAAGATCATATCTTATCATCAATTGTACCAAAAATAATTAATTTCATAAAATCTGATTTAACGGATAAAATCTATAAATTTTCCAAAAATTCAAATTTATCCAAAAATTAATTTTAAAATTTTCGAACTCGAACAATTCGATCCGACGCCTCGTGGACCAATCAAAAACAATTTTCGATCGGACCAAAAATAGAATTTTAACATATTAAAATTTTAATTAAAAAATAAAAATAAATTTTCCCGGGCCGCCTGGGACGATCCCGGGCAGCCCGCACCCCAAAAAGGGCTCGGGCCGGGCAGCGATCCAATAACTGCCCGTGTTTTGCCCGTCGAAATATTTAATTTTAAAATTTGTTTTGTTTCAAAAACCGAGGCTTAAAAATTTTTGTACAATTGATTAATTTAATCGCTTGATCTGAGCAACCTGGCTCTGATACCACTGTTGAAAAACGGTGATCCGATCAATCAGAGTTGATACCCGGTGCAGCGGATGTTTTAAAATTTTATATGGAACGATTCCATATTATGGGTATCAAAACTTTACGATTAAATTGTGCGTGTAAAAATTAAATAACAATTAAATTTTTACCTTGAATCTCGAAACGAGATTATGGACACCAACAGATAACTCTGCTCTTGTTGTATATCCCAGGAACTGATGGATGAACAATTCTTCAATCAGGTCCACGAACAGAAGTTTAATCCCTCTGATAGATTGCACTAGAAAATCTATCAGAAGTTTCTACGAAGAGAATTAACAAATTTGATCCGTTAAACCAGACTGCAAATTCAAAATTCACAGGCTGGAATTTTCAGAGAGAAAACACAGAGAGGGGACGGCCACTATAGGTCTCAAAAACCCTAGTGTTCGAAATTATGAGCCTCTGTTTATGTAATTTTTGTACTGCAATAACTTATTTATAATGTGGGCTGCTAACAGCTTAGGGCCCATTAGTCATAAGTTCAAGCCTGACAAGCAAAGCCCGCATGTTCAGAAATTAATATAAAATTCATCGTGACTCAGATTGATAAACCAATTTCACCAATGTGCACAGAAACCATTTCTGCATCTTTTAAAGTCAAGATAAATTTTCTGAATCCGAATTCAGTGATTTCCAAAAATGCCCATCCCTATGTCATTTTAGGAAATCTTACTCTTCTACTCTGATATAAGAAGTCCCACTTCTTTATTCACTAAATTTAACTCTTTAAATTTAATTAACTCAACGGGGATTAAAAATCCATTACTTGTGTGACCCTCAATGGTTCAGGGATACAGCTAGCCGTGGGCTCACAACTCCTTGTGACTCGAAACAACAATTTCCGACTTGCCCATCGAATCATGGTAAGAGCGCCAGCAACATCGCCCCATGATTCCCTAGGTATCACTGATAGTGCCTGCAAGAACCAATATATTTTGGTTAGCGTACAGTACGGTCCCTTCATCCAAATATCCCGATCGAATCAACAACCATTGGTAAATCGAGAGTCGTTCGAGATTCGATAACTATGCAATGCATCTTGAAGATCAAATAGTGACATCGCATGTGCTACTAAGAAACCATTTCTTAAAACACATCATGTACTCTGGCCAGAGATTTGTCACACTAATATCTCCTTAGATTGCATAGGATATCTACACTAGCAAGTATGTGGTGAATCCTTGACAACAAAGCATCGACTCCTATATGTGTCGTAACTGTACCCAATCCCGACACCTGATGACCCCAATAGAGTCGGTAAATGAGTCAAAGTACAGTACTAGCATATAGAGTCTCAATGATGTTTCAAGTAGTAAGGACTAATGGTGTACAACCAAAACCGCGGACTTTATCCACTCGATAAGTGATAACCACTTGGAAAGTCCGGATAGGGTAGTTCGATCATTCATCGTATGAATATCCATTTGCATGCTTTGACATTTCTATGTTCCATACCAATGAAACGTGGTACTCGGCATCGCAAATTCTAGTCTCAATCTCGAGCGATCCTTATCCTTATTAACGGACGGCTCAATCGACTAGGAACTGTTTAGAATATACAGTGACTATAAGATGTGTTTCATGATAGCCATCCCCATGTTCCACCACATCTTACATACACTATAGTATATTCAAAGTCTTCATCTAAATATCTTATAGTATGTCACAAAATAATAATATGATAAAAGACAAAGTAAACGCCATTATAAAAGTGTAAATTATATTAAACAAAAGATTGTTTATACATAGAGTCATAAAAGCCCTTAGCCACAAGTTGGCTCACCGGGCACCCACTCTTTCACGTTTAGCACTTGGAACGGGCAATTTCGTCTTGCGGATAGAGAGTTTCTCTCGCCTCGACTGTGTTCATTATTGTTGCTGCTGTTTAAACGAGGTTTTCAGAATTCGGAATACACCCTTCTAACAATCGTAAGACGAAATTCTTTGTATTTCCCGGATTCTGAAGATGTCTACTGTCTCATTCACTCCGCTCGCTTCCGCCCCCGCTCATGGAGAAAAGCCGCCAAAGTTTTCTGGTGCCGACTTCAAACGTTGGCAGCAAAAGATGCTGTTCTATCTGACCACCCTTAATCTGTCTAGATTTCTCAAGGAGGATCCTCCCGTCGTTGTTGAAGGCGATTCTGACACACAAAGAAGGACAGCAATAGATGCATGGAACCACAACGATTTTCTCTGCAGGAATTATATTCTAAATGGCCTCGACGACACTCTCTATAGTGTCTACTCCTCTGTGAAGACGGCCAAGGAATTATGGGATTCTTTGGAAAAGAAGTACAAAACTGAAGATGCCGGCATAAAGAAGTTTGTAGTTGGCAAATTTCTGTACTTCAAGATGGTAGACTCAAAAACTGTAATGAGTCAAGTGCAAGAGATACAAATCATCTTGCATGACTTATTGGCCGAAGGAATGGAAATCAATGAACCATTCCAAGTCGCGTCTATCATTGAGAAATTGCCTCCACTGTGGAAAGACTTCAAAAACTACCTTAAGCACAAACGTAAGGAGTTGAAACTTGAAGATCTTATTGTAAGGCTTCGCATCGAGGAGGACAACAGAAATACCGAGGCCAAGTCACATAAAAAGCTGATGGCAACCGAGGCCAAAGCAAATCTGGCGGAGTCTAGTACGAGTCAAAAGAGGAAGCGCCCCATGATGAAAAGCAAAAGGGGAAAGCGAAGAAATTCCAAGGAAGTTGCTACAACTGTGGCAAACCGAATCATATGGCAAGGGACTGCCGACTTCCAAAGAAAAATAACAAAAATCAGAAACTAAGGCAAGTGAACATGGTTCAAGAAAGGTATGTACCTTTAGCACTTTCTGATATTGATCTTAGTGCTGTTATATGTGAGACCAACATGGTGGATGATCCAAGAGGATGGTGGATCGATACCGGCTCTACGAGTCACGTGTGTGCCGAGAAAGACATGTATTCCACCTATGCCACCGTTGGGGATCGAAAGTTGTTCATGGGAAACTCCGCAACGTCTGAAGTTGTGGGAGTGGGAAATGTGGTGTTGAAGATGACCTCGGGTAAAGAGGTGATGCTAAAAAATGTGCTGCATGTGCCAGACATTCGGAAGAACTTAGTTTCTGGTTCACTCTTGAGCAAGGCTGGATTTAGAATGGTATTTGAATCTGATAATTTGTGTTAACTAAATCTGGTGTATTTGTTGGGAAAGGGTACCAAGATAGTGGTATCTTTAAGTTAAATGTAATGAATGTTTCCCGCATTGAGGCGAAGAATAAAGTTATTGGTTCTGCTTACTTGACTGAAAGTTATGATATATGGCATGAACGATTAGGACATGTTAACTTCAACACGTTGCAAAGACTTGCAAATTTAAATGTAATACCTATGTTTAAAAGAAATCCACAAAACAAGTGTGAGATATTTTTTGAAGCGAAAATGGTTAAAGCTCCATTTCATAATGTCACGAGAAGTACTACGCCACTTGAATTAATACATACTGATGTATGTGATTTAAAAATGGTACAAACACGAGGTGGAAATAAGTACTTTATAACATTCATTGATGATTGCACCAGATTTTGTTATGTATATTTATTGAAAAGCAAAGATGAAGCGATCGACGCTTTCAAGAAATATAAAACTGAGATTGAAAATCAACGAAGTTCGAAAATTAAAATGATTCGAAGTGATCGAGGTGGAGAGTATGTGGCTCCTTTTGAAGAATTTTGCTCAACTTCGGGCATCATTCATCAAACGACAGCCCCTTACTCACCTCAATCTAATGGCGTTGCAGAACGCAAAAATCGAACATTAAAGGAAATGATGAACGCGTTGTTAATAAATTCTGGCTTACCTCAAAATATGTGGGGTGAAGCGATTCTCTCAGCAACTCACATTCTAAACCGGATTCCAATCAAAGGAAAAGATGAAACACCATATGAACAATGGAAAGGTTGTAAACCTTCTTACCAATACCTCAAAGTGTGGGGGTGTTTGGCGAAAGTAGAAGTACCTAAGCCAAAACAAATAAAAAATTGGGCCTAAAACGGTTGACTGTATATTTATTGGTTATGCATACAATAGTAGTGCATATCGATTTTTAGTACATAAGTCAACGAATCCTGAAATACATGAAGGCACAATTATGGAGTCAAGAAATGCTGTATTCTTTGAAAATATCTTTCCATGTAAAGACAAGAAAGAAATAAGTTCGAACAAGCGAACTCATGAAAACACAATTGAAACTCCACAAAACAACGTGGAACCACGACGCAGCAAGCGTGCAAGAGTTGGAAAATCATTTGGTCCTGATTTTCTAACATACATGTTAGATAATGAACCAAAAACTCTTCAAGAGGCTTTATCAAATCCTGAGTCTCCTTTTTGGAAGGAAGCCATACAAAATGAAATAGATTCCATAATGCATAATCATACATGGGAGTTGGTTGATCTCCCTCCGGGATGTAAACCTTTAGGATCCAAGTGGATTCTTAAAAGGAAATACAAAGAAGATGGATCTATAGATAAATATAAAGCTCGACTCGTGGTTCAAGGTTTTAGACAAAAAGAGGGATATGATTTCTTCGATACCTACTCTCCGGTTTCTAGAATAACATCCATTCGTGTTCTCATAGCTATTGCAGCATTGCATGATCTTGAGATTCATCAAATGGATGTTAAAACTGCATTTTTAAACGGAGAATTGGATGAAGAAATATATATAAAACAACCAGAAGGGTTTGTTGTACCCGGAAAAGAACAAAAGGTGTGTAAACTTGTCAAGTCATTGTATGGACTTAAACAAGCACCTAAACAGTGGCATCAAATGTTTGACACTGCGATGTTGTCAAATGGTTTCACAATAAATGAATGTGATAAATGTGTCTACATTAAAGGTACTACAAATGCATATGTAATTGTTTGTCTTTATGTAGATGACATGTTAATCATGGGTAGCAACCATGAATTGATTGTGTAAACCAAGAAAATGTTGAGACACCATTTTGATATGAAGGATTTGGGATTGTGTGATATAATTCTAGGGATTAAAGTCTCTAGACTTCCTGCTGGAATTATGTTATCCCAAACTCATTATGTAGAAAAGGTTCTTAAACGATTTAATGCCACAAATCATCCTATGGCTAGAACACCTATGGAATTGGGTACACATTTAGCCAAAAATAGAGGAGAACCTGTTTCACAAGTGGAATATGCAAGGGTGATAGGAAGTTTAATGTATTAAACTAACTGTACTCGTCCTGATCTTGCATATACCGTAAATAAGCTAAGTCGATTCACAATTAATCCAAGTAAGGATCATTGGAAAGCACTAATGAGAGTGCTTGGATATTTGAAATACACTTTGATTTATGGAATATTGTATACAAAATATCCTGCGGTCCTAGAAGGATATTGTGATGCAAATTGGATTTCTGACACAAAAGACTCCAAGTCTACGAGTGGATATGTGTTCACTATCGGTGGAGGAGCGGTGTCATGGAGATCCTCTAAACAAACTTGTATAGCTCGGTCAACTATGGAGTCCGAGTTTATTGCTCTAGATAAAGCTGGAGAAGAAGCCGAGTGGCTTTGAAACTTTCTCGAAGATATTCCATGTTGGAATAAACCGGTGTCTTCCATTACGATTCATTGTGACAGTCAGTCAGCAATAGGAAGAGCACAAAGTAGTATGTACAATGGTAAATCTCGACATATTCGTCGGAAACATAATACCATAAGACAATTGATCTCGAATGGGGTTATTTCGGTTGACTATGTGAAGTCAAAGGAAAACCTTGCGGATCTGCTTACAAAAAGTATAAATAGAGATCAAATGTACAAACTACTTGGAGGAATGAGTTTAAAATCCACAAAATAAAAATGTTTATAGCGGTAATCCAACCTTGAGAATTGGAGATCCCAAAACCTTGGTTCAATGGGACAACTAAGTTATAAATATTAGTTGAGTACTTGGAAAAATTACTTACTCATTCCTGGAACATCCAAGTTGAAATAACCTGCAAAATGTGGTGAGGTTAAGTTTTTCTTTTAATGATTCCTATACATATGAGGTGGAGTAACGCAGGATACTCTTGATAGGAGATCACCTATATAAGTGCAAAGTATTGGCCGCTTTGATTGCAACACTTATGAATCTAAGATATGGACCAGGGCCGAAATGGACACAACGTGAGAACAAAATATGTAAGAGTATTGTTATGTAAGTACTATTGTCTTGGTTTACACAAACGGTTGACTAGTTCAAAACATCGCGTTACTATGCAACTAGTAAATCCGATAGTATTTTACTACGGTAGGTTCAAAGCCACAAGCTACCTATCCTGATGTAACAATAACTCAAAATGATTTTCTAGTGAGAATGTTACTATACGTGAAATTCATTCATGTGGGGGATTGTTGGAAATTGTATTATTGAATGAATTACAATTAAAATGGGCTTGAAAGGGTTTGAATTGATTGTATTATTGAATGAATTACAATTGAAATGGGCTTGAAATGGTTTGAATTGATTAACCCAAATTGTTTGTAAAAGCCTTGTCCAAAGTGTTACAAAATTCAAAATTTTGGTGAAATAAATTGGAGGGAAATGGGGAAATGGTAGTCCCACATTGGAAAAACTCCATTTTTTGTTCACCTTAATTAGTCCAACATTGGACTATGGGATTGGGCCCTTAGGGGACCGGATGTTTTGTAAAGGGGCAATACGCTAGTCGATGCAACAAACACACGCGTGCGGCCGGCCGGCTCGGCTCGGCGTGGCATGGTGTGGTGTGGTGTGGTCTTCTGATCCGATTATTCTTTTTGAATAAAATTTATTTAAAATAATATTTTATTATTTTATTGAGTATGCCCGAACGGTAAATTATTACCGCGCGGGCGCAACACCTCACCATGCGAGACAGTGAGTTCAAAACGGCTTGCGCCCGCGGTAGAAAATTACCGCCCGAGCGCACCTTCTGCAGAATGAACAGTCACGACTGTTTCTGGCATTTTTCTGTCATGGGTTGCATCCTTACGCCTTAAAACGTGTTGTTTCGTGTATAACACTATATATATGGTGGTTATAACATAGAAATGAGATACAGAAACATCTGATAACATACATTTCAGATTTCTGATTCTCAAAATCTCTCCCTCACTTTCTCAAAGAAAAGTAAAAGCATATTTTCGTTCGTTGAAGTTCGTGATATTTGCTGTGCTGCTATATCACGATCGAAAGTCGTTGTATCTTAGAGACGATTGCCGCTAACGTTTAGCACTTGGAACGGGCAATTTCATCTTGCGGATAGAGAGTTTCTCTCGCCTCGACTATGTTCATTATTGTCGCTGTTATTATTGCTGCTGTTTAAACGAGGTTTTCAGAATTTGGAATACACCTTTCTAACAGATACATCATTCTGATGCAACATCTTCAGTATTACGACCTTCAGTTTGTATCTTGGGGGGAGGGTATCAGGATTCAAGTGGGCGTCAGTCTCCTCCAAGGAATGGGAAGGATCAGATGCATCAATTGAATCTTGTTGAATTTCTTCAAAATTTTTGGTATTTTCAGATTCCAAGATTTCATTTGCACCATCATCTGCATCAGATTTCTCAGCATCAACTACATCATTTGTTTCTGTTGAAGAATCTGAATTATTTGACATTTCAGACGACTTCAGGCTGCTTGACTCTGCATCTTTGGTTTAATCAGGATTTGTCAAATTAGATGAAATATGATGTCATCCATGCTCTACATCAATACTTCGCAAGTTTTATCTTTACAAAGGACACACCATCAGATAGAATTTCCTGATCATGTGTCTCTGTTGAGATCTCTCTGAGTTGTTGCCTGATTTTAAATGATTTTCAGAGACTTACGTCTTAAGAGATGAGCCATTTTCAGAGTTGTCTATCACATTTTCCTTATCTTCACCTATTGTTACATTTGAATGTTTCTCATCCAGAACCATTTCATCACCTTCCTCCAACTCTGTCATCTTCTCGCCCATATCAGTTTCTTCCAAAATGTTATACTGGTTTTTCATTAATGTTTTCATCATTTTGATTCTCGGTTTCAGCAGTCTCTACTTGGGTATCATGAGTTATTGCACTCGAAGCATCATTAGCCTTGTTATGTTCCTCGCGTGCCTCGTGGGTACCATTATCATCTTCCATCATGATCACCTTTCTCTATGGAACTTTCCTTCTCCATTTGTCATTCTTCAGAATGTTTGTCTTCATTCTCATTCTCTTCATCTTCGTCCCTATCCTTCTCACCATCTACAAAATCTTTTTCACCATCAACCTCTGAATCTAACTTCTCTTAATAACTAGAACAAAAGTAGAAGTCTAACGTGGCAAACATTACCGAAAAATCATGATATGCCACAAAACTCATTGCATAAAAAAATTCATAATTGTGCCCGTGTGAACAACCTTTTCTTTCGTAATAAACTCTTAATATGCACCAGTAATTGTCTAACATGAAGAGAGAAAAGACATGGTTTCCTTATATATGTGGGTTGCACCACACGTCTCATGTCGCATCTATAAAACTTAGGCATTTCTCTTATTCATTTCTTTAAATACAAGCTTCGACTATTAAATACATTGAGACAGTGGACTTGTCAAGGATTTTACCTTTCGAGACATATCTCTGATTGATGCACAAAATTAATACCCATGGCAAGCTTAAGGAAGGAATGATTCACTACTAACAAAATCTACATTGTTGAGCAAATGACCTCATTCCAAACTCGTAAAAGAGTGATATAATTTTAGGCAGAACTCAAAATAATTGAACTCCTTTCATGGGAAAGACCTTTCTGCTTTCTGCTTCATAACCACCTGTTAGCCCATAAAATAAAATATTTTAGGAATTCAAGTTCCTTGGCCCAGCTCCTGAAAATTGTGCAGCCCGATTATTTTGGCCCATCAGAAACAAGACCCAAAAAATGAAAATCATGCGGCAAGTAATGAGGTGGAAGTTACATTTGAAAAGGTGATCAAGTCAGAAACAATTTTGAAGAAGGAAGAAGTGAACGTGGTCAATTTTGAGAATTAGTGGTGTGGAAAGTTATGGAATTGGAAACAAAAGAACCATCGGAAATAAGAAAAAGGCAGCCATCATCTCATCAACAAACATAGCTCTCAAAAAGCTCTGTATTTTCAGCAATCTTTCTGAATAATATTTCGTATCCTTATCTTATCATTTTCTAGACATTTTAGCATACATGTTTAGCTTATTTTTGCTGGGTTCCTCGAACTATTACATCACTTTCTTTTGTGATTAGTATGAAAAACACTTGTCATTTTGAATTTTTAGTAGCAAAGAATCAATATTCGGTTGCTATTAATAATTTTTCTTTTACTTTATTTTAGTTCTTTAGCGTTTTACCGATGAACTTGAGACCGATGACGAAACCGGGACTCATTTTTGCTTGGTTTTAGAATTTAGATTTTTATTTTCATTTAGAACTCACGTGCCTGACACGCCTGCAATCAACCCGCTCGAGCCAATTTTTGTTGGAAAACTGTGTTCAGATCAATCAGAATTGATACCCGGTGCAGCGGAAGTTTTAAAATTTTATATGGAACGATTCCATATCATGGGTATCAAAACTTTACGATTAAATTGTGCGTGGAAAAATTAAATAACAATTAAATTTTTACCTTGAAATCTCGAAACGAGATTATGGACACCAACAGATAACTCTGCTCTTGTTGTATATCCCAGGAACTGATGGACGAATAATTCTTCAATCAGGTCCACGAACAGAAGTTTAATCCCTCTGATAGATTGCACTAGAAAATCTATCAGAAGTTTCTACGAAGAGAATTAACGAATTTGATCCGTTAAACCAGACTGCAAATTCAAAATTCACAGGCTGGATTTTTTGACAGAGAGAGGAGAGGGGCGGCGACCACTAGAGAGAAAACAACTAGGGTTTTCAAAAATTTTGTGACCTCTGTTATGTAATTTCTGTACTGCAATAACTTATTTATAATGTGGGCTGCTAACAGCTTAGAGCCCATTAGTCATAAGTTCAAGCCTGACAAGCAAAGCCCGCATGTTCAGAAATTAATATAAAATTCATCGTGACTCAGACTGATAAACCAATTTCACCAATGTGCACAGAAACCATTTCTGCATCTTTTAAAGTCAAGATAAATTTTCTGAATCCGAATTCAGTGATTTCCAAAAATGCCCATCCCTATGTCATTTTAGGAAATCTTACTCTTCTACTCTGATATAAGAAGTCCCACTTCTTTATTCACTAAATTTAACTCTTTAAATTTAATTATCTCAACGGGGATTAAAAATTCATTACTTGTGTGACCCTCAATGGTTCAGGGATACAGCTAGCCGTGGGCTCACAACTCCTTGTGACTCGGAACAACAATTTCCGACTTGCCCATCGAATCATGGTAAGAGCGCCTAGCAACATCGCCCCATGATTCCCTAGGTATCACTGATAGTGCCTGCAAGAACCAATAGATTTTTGTTAGCGTACAGTACAGTCCCTTCATCCATATATCCCGATCGAATCAACAACCATTGGTAAATCGAGATTCGTTCGAGATTCGATAACTATGCAATGCATCTTGAAGATCAAATAGTGACATCGCATGTGCTACTAAGAAACCATTTCTTAAAACACATCATGTACTCTGGCCAGAGATTCGTCACACTAATATCTCCTCAGATTGCATAGGATATCCACACTAGCAAGTATGTGGTGAATCCTTGACAACAAAGCATCGACTCCTATATGTGTCGTAACTGTACCCAATTCCGACACCTGATGACCCCAATAGAGTCGGTAAACGAGTCAAAGTACAGTACTAGCATATAGAGTCTCAATGATGTTTCAAGTAGTAAGGACTAATGGTGTACAACCAAAAACGCGGACTTTATCCACTCGATAAGTGATAAACACTTGGAAAGTCCGGATAGGGTAGTTCGATCATTCATCGTATGAATATCCATTTGCATGCTTTGAATATCTCTATGTTCCATACCAATGAAACGTGGTACTCTGCATCGCAAATGCTAGTCTCAATCTCGAGCGATCCTTATCCTTATTAACGGACGACTCAATCGACTAGGAACTGTTTAGAATATACAGTGACTATAAGATGTGTTTCATGATAGCCATCCCCATGTGCCACCACATATTACATACACTATAGTATATTCAAGGTCTTCATCTAAACATCTTATAGTATGTCACAACATAATAATATGATAAAAGATAAAGTAAACGCCATTATAAAAGTGTAAATTATATTAAACAAAAGATTGTTTATACATAGAGTCATAAAAGCCCTTAGCCACAAGTTGGCTCATCGGGCACCCACTCTTTCAATCTCCCACTTGCCCTAAAGCCAACTAGTCATACTACGTAGTCCCATTGCTTCACGATGTTTGTCAAATAATGGTCCTGGCAAGGGCTTAGTAAGTGGATCAGCGATATTGTCTGCAGAGGCCACTCTCTCGACAGTGATGTCTCCTCTTTCCACGATCTCCCGGATGATGTGGTATTTCCTCAGTACGTGTTTGGATCTTTGATGAGACCTTGGTTCCTTTGCCTGAGCAACGGCACCCATGTTGTCACAGTACACCGGGACTGGACCAACAACTTCAGGAATGACGCCCAACTCTTGGACGAAATTCCTCATCCAAACGGCCTCTTTAGCAGCAGCTGATGCCGCAATGTATTCTGCCTCAGTGGTGGAATCCGCTGTGGTGTCCTACTTGGAACTCTTTCAAGAGACAGCACCGCCATTGAGCATGAACACAAATCCAGAGGTTGACTTCGAGTCATCCACGTCACTTTGGAAGCTAGAGTCGGTATAGCCTTCCAATTTCAATTCTCTTTCTCCATATACCATGAACATATTCTTAGTCCTTCGTAAGTACTTAAGAATGTCCTTCACGGCTTTCCAATGCATTTGACCGGGATTGGCTTGATATCTGCTCCTGACACTCAGAGCAAATGCTACATCCGGTCTGGTAGATATCATCCCATATATGATACTACCTATGGCTGACGCATATGGTACATGTGTCATTTTCTCTATCTCTTCATCAGTCTTGGGACACATGGACTTGGAGAGAAACTCCATGACACATAGGTAGATGTCCTCTCTTGGACCCATCCATTGAAAACCTTTTCAATATGGTTTCGATGTAAGTAGCTTGAGTAAGTCCTATCATTCTCTTAGATATATCTCTATAGATCTGTATCCCTAGAATATAGGATGCCTCACCCAAATCCTTCATCGAGAATCTACCTGATAACCATATCTTTGTTGACTGCAACATCCCTACATCATTTCCAATGAGTAAGATGTCATCAACATAAAGTACTAAGAATGTCACAGCATCCTTAACTACTTTCTTGTACACGCACGGTTTCTCCGGGTTCTTGATGAAACCAAAATCCTTTATTGTTTCATCAAATTTCTGGTTCCAACTTCTTGATGCTTGTTTGAGACCATAGATTGATCTCTCAAGCTTGCATACCTTATGCTCGCTTCCCATGGATGTGTATCCCTCAGGCTGCGTCATATAGATCTCTTCCTTAATGTTTCCATTAAGAAATGCAGTCTTCACATCCATTTGCCATATCTCATAGTCATACCAAGCAGCTATGGCAATAAGGATTCTTATGGACTTGAACATTGCAACTGGTGAAAAGGTTTCATCATAGTCAACTCCTTGTCTTTGAGTATAACCTTTCGCCACCAATCGTGCCTTGTAGGTCAATACCTTACCATCAGGCCCAAGCTTTCTCTTGTAGATCCATTTACACCCTATTGGAACAATTCCATCGGGAGGATCTACTAAAGACCAAACTTGGTTTGTATGCATCGAATCTATTTCCGACTGCATAGCTTCAAGCCATAAATTTGAATCCGCATCAGAAATTGCTTCCTTTAAGTTTCTTGGATCACATCCAACGTCGGGTTCATCTTGATCCCCTTCAAGAAGAAGACCATATCGAATAGGAGGTCTAGAAGTCCTCTCGGATCTTCTAGGTATAGGCGTGTCCATCAATGGTTCCTGAGGTGTAGGATCATTATTTTGTATCTTGGGTTCTTCTCGAATTTCTTCGAGTTCCATCATCTCGCCTTTCTTATCCAACAAGAACTCCTTCTCCAAGAAGGTGGCATTCCTTGAAACAAACACTTTTGTTTCAGTAGGATGATAGAAATAATATCCGATTGAATTCTTCGGATACCCTACAAAATAACATAAGGTGGATCGACTATCCAACTTATCTCCCACTGTCTGCTTCACGTAAGCAGGACATCCCCAAATCCTCAAGTACGAATACTTAGGATCTTTGCCATTCCATAACTCGTATGGTGTTTTGTTCACTGCTTTAGTATGGACGTTGTTCAACAACAATACCGCTGTTTCAAGCGCGTAGCCCCAAAACGAAGGTGGAAGCTCAGTGAAGCTCATCATGGATCGAACCATGTCCAACAAAGTTCGATTACGACGCTCCGATACACCATTCAGCTGAGGTGTCATAGGAGGAGTCCACTGAGAGAGAATCCCATTCTCTTTCAGATAGTCCAAAAACTCGGTACTTAAGTATTCTCCACCTCGATCCGATCGAAGTGCTTTAATACTTTTACCTAGCTTGTTTTCTACTTCAGCCTTGAATTCTTTGAACTTTTCAAATGCTTTAGACTTATATTTCATTAAATATAAATACCCATACCTAGATTAATCATCAGTAAAGGTAATGAAGTAGGTCAGGCCAAATTGAGTACCAATTCTAAATGGACCACAAACATCTGTATGGATCAAATCCAACAGATTTTGACTACGCTCAGGTTTCCCTTGAATGGAGATTTAGTCATTTTTCCTTTCAGGCAGGATTCACAAGTAGGTAGAGAGTTAATATCAGACATATCAAACATGCCCTCTCCCACTAGCTTGTTCATCCTCCTTGAGGAAATATGACCTAGCCTAGCATGCCAAATGTTTGCCGGGTTTTGACTATCGATTTTCCTTTTGTTCGTTGTAACCGGTTTATCAACATAATTTATTGGAATGTCTTTTAATTTTAAGTTATATAGATCGTTTTCAAGTTGTCCATTTCCAATCAAACATTCGTTCTTGTAAATATTGCAAATCCCATTCACAAAATTGCAAGAAAAACCATCTCTATCAAGCATAGAAACAGAAATAATGTTTTTAATCAAATCTGGAACAAATAAAACATCTCTCAAAAGTAACTTAAAATCGTTCTGCAAAATTAAATAAACGTCTCCCACAGCTTTGGCTTCAACTCTAGAACCATTTCCAAGCCTTAGCTGGGTCTCACCCATTCTAAGCTTCGACTTCTTGTCATCACCTGCAAATCATTGCAAATGTGAGATCCACATCCGGTATCCAATACCCAAGAAGTAGTATTAAGTGAAACATTTATTTCAATATAAAACATACCCTTCGCAGTTCGCAACTGCTCTAGATATTCCTTGCAGTTACGTTTCCAATGACCGGGTTTCTTGCAGTGATGGCAAACATCCTTGGACTTTTCCATGTTTGAAGCCTTTGTCTTGTTCTTCTTCTCGGGTCCGGTTTTCTTGGATGGGGTAGAACGTTTCTTACCCTTTGTACTTGGCCCCTTCTTAGCAGAAGAAGAGGAGCCCACCAAGAGAACCGGTTTATCCTTCTTTAAAGTGGCTTCATAAGTTACAAGCATATTGACCATCTCTTCAAGGGAGGCCTCTATCTTGTTCATATTGAAATTCACCACAAAACCGTCAAACGATGAAGGAAGAGAGAGAAGTAATAAGTCCACATTGAGTTCATGCTCCAATACCAAATCAAGCGTTACCAACTTCTGAATGAGCCAAATCACGCGTACCCCATGATCACGGACCGAAGTCCCTTCACGCATGCGACACGTCATTAACTCTTTTACAGTAGCAAACCTTTCAGCTCTCGATTGAGCCCCAAAAAGTTCCTTGAGTTGTACGTGAATGTCAGCAGCATTCACGGTATCCTCAAATCGCCTCTGGAGTTCATCAGACATCGAAGCTTGCATATAGCATTTGGCCTTGATATCATGGTCCCACCATATATCAAGTTTGGCCAACTCTTCCGGACTTATATCAGCTGGTGCTTCCTTCGGAGGAGATTTTTCTAACACGTAGAGCATCTTCTCCGAGGTCAAGACAATCTTCAACTTACGGAACCATTCCGTATAGTTTGCGCCAGTCAGTTTATTTTGTTCGAGAATAGAGAATAGTGGATTGCGCGAATTCATCTTAATGAAATACTGAAAAGAAACAGACAATAATCAGTGATTGTTTAATTAATTTACTAAGACATAAAATAGGCGAAATTTATTTTATGAATCTCACTTCCACTATTTTAACGATTTCACTACCCTCTAGTGAAAACGGGAAACTGTTTACCTTAGTAGGAACATGGAGTCCAATTGACAAACTATGGTCCCGAATAATATCAGCCAACCATAATTTTCAAAAGGTAGAGCCCAATTGCTTCCAAAGCAACCTCCACGTTTTTACCTCATGTCCAATAAGGGCCCAATAATATGACGCCGTTTATTGTGACACGTCAAGATGACCCATAAGTATTAAGTTGTGATGGACGGTCGCCATGTGGATCCCCAATAATATGAGCAAATCCCATGGGAGTTCCACCCAACTTACAACATGTGTCGATCCAATGTACAGCTTTTCGACGAACGGGGCCCCCCAATAATATGAGTCGGACCATATCCGCGGGTAGCATCTCATACATTGATCGTTGATGGAAGGTAGGAACATTTAAACAATATTTAAATTCCCTTTATTTATCTTGATATCAATTTTAAATCATATTTAAAATGAGGGATTTTAATTTTGAAAATTTGTCTCATCATTTAAAATTTGTATGCTTGCGGGATTCATACAATTTAGTCTAAACATGCATACAAAAATAATATCATATATTATTTAGGATGATCGATTCCATTTCTAATCGACCCGTTGTTGCCAATCACAAGTCTAAGTCCAATCCTAGGTGATATGCAAGTATGCAATGCAATCCTATTACATTGTGTTTCCAATTTACATTTCTTCAGTCTTTATTGTCTGCTGGGCCCACCTCCGTCTTCAAATCTTCATCTCCCACTAAGTATAATGTATTTACAATAAATAACTATGACAAGTAGGGGATACATTTTAAGGGGTGGAAACGGGCCATAAACCAGGCCCACTTTTATTACATATGACAATTCATATTGGGCCATAAACCAGGCCCATTAATAAATCCAACAACAATAAAAACAAATGTAAATTTCCTAACATACACCTACAAAATTGGTCATGGCAATCGATCATCCTTATCTAATAATATTTAATTCAAAATTAATTTATTGGATAACATGCAATGGCAATTAAATTAAAAAGGATAAAATCATATTCCATATATAAAATCTTATTTTACATACAAAATCATATTTTATCTTTTTATCAAATAAAATCATATTTTACATATAAAATCCAATTTCATACATAAAATCATATTTTACTCAATATTTCCATAAGATCATATCTTATCATCAATTGTACCAAAAATAATTAATTTCATAAAATCTGATTTAACGGATAAAATCTATAAATTTTTCGAAAATTCAAATTTATCCAAAAATCAATTTTAAAATTTTCGGACTCGAACAATTCGATCCGACGCCTCGTGGACCAATCAAAAACAATTTTCGATCGGACCAAAAATAGAATTTTAACATATTTAAATTTTAATTAAAAATAAAATTAATTTTCCCGGGCCGCCCGGGACGATCCCGGGCAGCCCGCCGCTGCCCCGGGGCAGCGATCCAATCGCTGCCCGTGTTTTGCCCGTCAAAAATTTAATTTTTAAAAATTTGTTTTGTTTCAAAAATCGAGGCTTAAAAATTTTGTACAATTGATTAATTTAATCGCTTGATCTGAGCAACCTGGCTCTGATACCACTGTTGGAAAACTGTGTTCAGATCAATCAGAATTGATACCCGGTGCAGCGGAAGTTTTAAAATTTTATATGGAACGATTCCATATCATGGATATCAAAACTTTACGATTAAATTGTGCGTGTAAAAATTAAATAACAATTAAATTTTTACCTTGAAATCTCGAAACGAGATTATGGACACCAACAGATAACTCTGCTTTTGTTGTATATCCCAGGAACTGATGGACGAACAATTATTCAATCAGGTCCACGAACAGAAGTTTAATCTCTCTGATAGATTGCACTAGAAAATCTATCAGAAGTTTCTATGAAGAGAATTAACGAATTTGATCCGTTAAACCAGACTGCAAATTCAAAATTCACAGGCTGGATTTTCTGACAGAGAGAGGAGAGGGGCGGCGGCCACTAGAGAGAAAACAGCTAGGGTTTTAAAAAATTTTGTGACCTCTGTTATGTAATTTCTGTACTGCAATAACTTATTTATAATGTGGGCTGCTAATAGCTTAGGGCCCATTAGTCATATGTTCAAGCCTGACAAGCAAAGCCCGCATGTTCAGAAATTAATATAAAATTCATCGTGACTCAGATTGATAAACCAATTTCACCAATGTGCACAGAAACCATTTCTGCATCTTTTAAAGTCAAGATAAATTTTCTGAATCCGAATTCAGTGATTTCCAAAAATGCCCATCCCTATGTCATTTTAGGAAATCTTACTCTTCTACTTTGATATAAGAAGTCCCACTTCTTTATTAACTAAATTTAACTCTTTAAATTTAATTATCTCAACGGGGATTAAAAATCCATTACTTGTGTGACCCTCAATGGTTCAGGGATACAGCTAGCCGTGGGCTCACAACTCCTTGTGACTCGGAACAACAATTTCCGACTTGCCCATCGAATCATGGTAAGAGCGCCTAGCAACATCGCCCCATGATTCCCTAGGTATCACTGATAGTGCCTGCAAGAACCAATAGATTTTGGTTAGCGTACAGTACGGTCCCTTCATCCATATATCCTGATCGAATCAACAACCATTGGTAAATCGAGAGTCGTTCGAGATTCGATAACTATGCAATGCATCTTGAAGATCAAATAGTGACATCGCATGTGCTACTAAGAAACCATTTCTTAAAACACATCATGTACTCTGGCCAGAGATTCGTCACACTAATATCTCCTCAGATTGCATAGGATATCCACACTAGCAAGTATGTGGTGAATCCTTGACAACAAAGCATCGACTCCTATATGTGTCGTAACTGTACCCAATCCCGACACCTGATGACCCCAATAGAGTCGGTAAACGAGTCAAAGTACAGTACTAGCATATAGAGTCTCAATGATGTTTCAAGTAGTAAGGACTAATGGTGTACAACCAAAAACGCGGACTTTATCCACTCGATAAGTGATAACCACTTGGAAAGTCCGGATAGGGTAGTTCGATCATTCATCGTATGAATATCCATTTTCATGCTTTGAACATCTCTATGTTCCATACCAATGAAACGTGGTACTCGGCATCGCAAATGCTAGTCTCAATCCCGAGCGATCCTTATCCTTATTAACGGACGGCTCAATCGACTAGGAACTGTTTAGAATATACAGTGACTATAAGATGTGTTTCATGATAGCCATCCCCATGTGCCACCACATATTACATACACTATAGTATATTCAAGGTCTTCATCTAAACATCTTATAGTATGTCACAACATAATAATATGATAAAAGATAAAGTAAACGCCATTATAAAAGTGTAAATTATATTAAACAAAAGATTGTTTATACATAGAGTCATAAAAGCCCTTAGCCACAAGTTGGCTCACCGGGCACCCACTCTTTCAATTTTTGTGTGCCCTTTGGATTTCCAAAACTTAAATAGATTTTCAGACCATACCTTCATCCGTAGTAAGCCCTTTGGAGTCTCTAGTCCCGTATGACTATAACAACACTTTGGTTATTCCAAAACCTCTATAATAACCGATAGGGCCCTCAAGTGTATAACTCATACTTATATAACTGAAGAAGGAAACTCGGGAATTCTTAGTCAGAAATGAATCTGAGGACCCCTATTTATAGCCAAAAATCCGTCGGAGTTCGGAGCCTCCGAACTGGGTTCGGATCGTCCGATCCAACTCACTGCCTGCATGCGAGACACGTCGAGTTCGGACCGTCCGAAGTGTCCTAAATCCGACACTTGTCAAAATCCATGGCTGAGTAATCCTGCCTGCTTGGCACAGGTGAAGTTCGGGCCGTCCGATCCTGGTTCAGACCGTCCGAACATGTCTTAACTCCGAAGTCAACAAGCCCATCTTCGGAGCCCTCGGTTGCTGAGTTCGGATCGTCCGAACTGGCTCAAATATTGAAAGTCCAATTCTTAGCTCTGAAGTCCAATTAAGCCCCGGAATTGGTTAATTACTAACCCTTAATCATGTTTAACATATTATTATCTTAAAATGGGTTCTGGGTTACTACAGAATTGTGTTCCATCCTTGGTATTCAGATTTTTGATTCACCAATTGGCTCCCAGTGTTACCAATCTTCTGGTCGACCGAAAATATTTGTGCTTTGAGAGATTCACCCTCCTCAAGTAGTTGCACTCTCTTGACTTCACAAGTATCCAGTTCCTTCTTCAAATGTAATATTTGTTCTTCCACAGTATCAAAATTCTAACCTACCTCAATCAGTTTGTTGACATTGCTTTATCTCGCTCTCTTGAGAATATCCCAAGTCTCTTTAGAGGGCCTGAAAGTCTCCAATTTGGCCGAGAATTCTGTATGTTTGCTCATAGGATCTCGGGATTGTGAAAGGATAGAAGGCAAAGAGTGAGAAGTCATACCTAAGGGAGATTCAGAAAATCCCTGGGAACTCTGAAGTAAGTGAAAAGCCGTCAGAAGCTCTTGATATTGTTGCTCTGTTAATGTGAATAAATCTTGAATGATTAAAGATTTGATGGTGGCCATAGCATGACTGACGGACTCTATGCTGGGATATGGTAGAACTTCTGGAATGGGTTCACTTTTAATGTCTTGCAGAAAGCTGAAGTCTAAGTCCATCGTGACAGAAGGAAGAGTGCACATTTGGATCCGCCGAGAGGAATAATCTTGCAATAAGGTACCAGGAGTTAGTGAAATACTGACAATAGGCACAATAATAGAGTCATAAGCAAATTATTACCGCGACAACAGTTGAGGCAGTGACTTTATTGGATACTTGTTCAACATGTGATGCATGACCAGGAACACTTAGTTTGGGAGGAGGAACTTTTGAGGATATACGAGTGATGATTTGTGCCGCAATGATGTTCTCAGCAACATCAGCAGGCGTTGGGTGCTTTGTGGGGGAGCTTCATCTTTCAATGACATAGAACTCGGCGGCTGAACTACTTCAACAGTTGATCCAGGAGCATCAACGTTGAAGGGAATTGAGGAAAAATATATGGTATCATCAACGTTGAAGGGAATTGTAGCGAAGGATTTGATGATGTTTTTTTTTTTACTGCTTGACCATTGCACGACACTAGGTGATTAGGAAACTCGATTTTATTCCTGTGAATTTTGGTGATACTCTAATAAGTGCATTCATGATCTCGGATTTATTTTTTGTAACTTCAAAATTGAGTGATTTGTATACGCACTTTAAATATATATATATATATATATATATATATATATATATATATATATATATATATAAACAACTCCATCCGGTCCATGAAAAAAAGGATTGAAATCCTAATCCCTAAATCAAAGGCTAAGTATGCAGATGAAATGGGGTTGGAGCTCCATCCGGGCTATAGACGAGGGGATTGAAATCCTAATCCTATCTTAGTTGTAGCTAAGTATGCGGGTAATTTATGAGGCAGAGGTGCATTAAAAATATAAATCACCCTTATTTTTTTTTGTTATTTCAAAATCTTGAGGGAGGTGTAAATTTTAGTATTATCTGGAAGGAATGGTTACATGAGAAGGAACTTGCGCTTATGTGTTTATAGGTCACGAAGCAGTCGTGTAAACGGATTCTATTTGAGTTGCATGAAACTGAAATGACAAAGCACACACGCACGTTCATGCTAAATCGATGGTGTATTAAAAAAGGTTGAGAGCATTCGTGTTTTAATTTGACATATGACTTCTCTGAGGCAGCTTCCCATGAATTTTCCTACTCTTGTTTTTGTGATGTGCTTGTTGCATTGTTTGTCTTGCTCGAGGGCGAGCAAGATTTAAGTATAGGGGGTGTTGATAAGTGCATTTTTTATGCATTAGTTTGTGATATTTTTATATCTATTGTGTGTGCATTCATATTGTTTTTATGTGTTTTTATGTGTTTTATTGCATGTGTCTGTATTTAACTCTCCGGGTTAATTTTGTAGGAAAATGTGTTTTTGAAGAATGAATTACGGAGCAGCCTTGGTCAAAAATTCAAATTTAATTTTAGAAATCTCCAAATAAAATCTTCACCGTTTAAATTAAAGTTCAAGATGTTTTGAAGATGTAGTTAAAATTTCAGCTCAATCTGACGGTTAGAAATTAAGTTATTAATTTTACAAAATTGTTGCGCGCTGAGAAGAAAGTTGGGCACTCGGTCGGTAGTATTTAGCGGACCGAGTGCCCGCTGAGAAAAAACGGGCAGAAAGTTGGCGAATTCCCAGCGCTCGGTCGGTAGAATTTTGCAGACCGAGCGCCCGCGCGTAAAGTTGGAATTTTTTATTCCGAGTGTTTTAAAAGGAAAAGACTCTGAGGGGCAATATATATAGAATATTTTCAGACGTTTCAAGGGTGGAAAAACACATCAGAAACGCAGGAGGAAGCGACGACCATCCAAGGAGAAGAACGAAAAGAGGGAGAAAACTTGAAGAACTTAAGAACTGCAAACACTAGTTTATTAATTTATTCTCTTTATCGTTTTAATTAACTAAAGAATTATACTTGAGGTGAATTTGTAAAACATCAATCTCTGTGGGACGATACTCGTACTCATGTACACTATATTATTACTTTACTCGTGCACTTGCGATTTATTCGAACTTAATTGATAGACACATTTGAGTTGATTTTTGGTGTTAGTATTTGCTCGATCAAGTTTTTGACCCATAGTTTTCAACTTTTTGACAGAGGTTTGAACTGCTAAAGGAAAGAAGGTAATGATAAGTATGCAAACTAATTCTAAATTCCAGTTCAGAGATTGTAAAGTTACCAGAAGGAACTGTCAAAGCAGCAGTGAGAGCTTGGTATTTAAGATTCCACCATGAAACAAAAGGAACAATACTAGTAGCCCGTAACCAAAATCAGTAATTAAGAAATTAATCATAATTACTTGAATAGAGTTCGGAGGCTCCGAAGGTAGGTTCGGAAGTTCTGAACAGGATCGGAAGCACCGATGCAGGATCGAAAGCTCCGATCATATTACGTCAGGCATGACGATTGGCTAGATCGGAAGCTCCGATCAGGATCGGAAGCTCCGATCACCCCTATCTGAAGTAAACAAGTGATATTTTGACACGTGGCAGATCTGGATCTTCGGAAGCTCCGATGGTAGGATCGGACGTTCCGATCGAGGTTCGGACGTTCCGATCGAGGATTGGAAGTTCCGATCGTTGTCTATAAATAGAGGGCCGAGGCTTCATTTCCAATTTCCAATTCCGAGTATTTCCCTCTCCTTTCTAGTCTATTCTAGTTGTTCTAGCCTTCCTAGGCTTAACCCGGCGGTCGGCGAGCTGTTCGGAAGTCGTAGCAGAGTTGTGCCCAAGTTCTGGAGGCATCGACATCAAAGGGCTAACGACGGACGAAGGTATAGCTTTTGCTTCCTATAAATATTTAGGAGTATGCAATAGCTTAGTTAAGGCTTTTAGAGCACTTTAATGATAGTAGTATCATTTGACAGTGTAGAGCAGACTATAGGCGTGGACCTAGAGTTGGTAGAGCTTGCACTGTTTTGAGGTACGGAAGTACTGTTCGAGATATCCTGACTGAGTATGCATGTATTATGTGACCGCATGGTTTATATGTCATTGATTTATGCTGCATTCATTTGCATACTGAGCTATCTCCTTCGAGATGTCTGTTAGTAGGGTTTTTCCCTATCCTGTTAGTGGTTGGACTTCCATCGATTTGGGTCCGGCATATCCACTTGTATTATGGTATGGGAGCCACCTCCTGAAGCGACGGCACAACGTGCTACATACCTGCTTTATGGTATACCTGCTCTTGTACTTATTGACACTGGTGCATCTTATTCCTTCATTTCTGCACGTTTTGTTAAGAGGCATAAGTTACCATGCATTGCACTAGACGTAGTGATGTCTGTTTCTACTCCGACGGGCCAATATTCTTTGGCTAAGCGTCTAGTGATGGGTTGCCCTTTAGAGTTCGAAGGGAACATTCTGTTAGCGAATCTCATGGTCCTGGCGATGGACGACTTTGATTGCATTCTGGGAATAGATATGTTGATTACCTATCGAGATTCAGTGGACTGCTATCAGAGATTAGTACGCTTTCATCCGGAGGGGAGTGAGAGCTGGTTTTTCTATGGTGAGGGAGCGCGACCTCCGATGCCTTTGTTATCAGCTTTGAGAGCCTGTCGAGCTCTAGAGTCTGGCGGGGAAGGCTACCTTATCTATGCAGTTGATTTGTCTGCTGAGATTATTGGGATAGAGATCATTCCTGTTGTGGATGAATTTCCAGATGTATTTCCTGATGAGATTCCGGGTTTTCCTCCTGCTAGGGAAGTCGAGTTTGGCATAGAGTTGATGCCGGGTACTTCACCTATTTCTCGAGCACCGTATCATCTGGCTCCGTCAGAGATGCGTGAATTAAAGAATCAGCTACAGGATCTTTTGGACAAGGGGTACATTCATCCTAGTGTATCTCCTTGGGGAGCTCCTGTTCTTTTTGTAAAGAAAAAGGATGGGTCGATGCGGCTATGCATTGACTATCGGCAGCTGAATCGAGTCACTGTGAAGAACAAGTATCCGTTGCCTCGTATTGATGACTTGTTTGATCAGCTGCAGGGCACGTCAGTTTACTCCAAGATTGACTTGAGATCTGGGTATCATCAGTTGAAAGTCCGTGATCAGGACGTAGCCAAGACTGCATTCCGTACTCGCTATGGGCATTACGAGTTTCTAGTAATGCCATTTGGTTTGACTAATGCGCCGGCTATATTCATGGATCTGATGAACCGTGTCTTCAAGGAGTATTTGGACAAGTTTGTCGTGGTCTTCATTGACGACATCTTGGTGTATTCGCGTAATATGGAAGAGCATGTTTCTCACTTGCGGTTGGTACTGCAGACTCTTCGAGATGAGCAGTTGTACGCAAAGCTGAGCAAGTGTGAGTTTTGGATGGATAGAGTGGTCTTTCTTGGCCATATCATATCCAGGGAGGGGATTTCTATTGATCCAAGCAAGATTGAAGAGGTACTTAATTGGTCGCGTCCGATGACAGTTGCTGAGATCCGTAGTTTTCTGGGTCTAGCAGGGTATTATCGTCGCTTCATTCTGAACTTCTCTCAGTTAGCTCGACCGTTGACGCAGCTTACCCGCAAGGGTGTGGATTTTGAGTGGTCCTCCGAGTGTGAGGAGAATTTCTGTGAGCTTCGACGGCGGTTGACTTCTGCGCCGGTGTTGGCATTACCGTCAGGATCTGGAGGGTATGTGGTATACACCGATGCTTCTCTTCAGGGGTTAGGTTGTGTTCTGACTCAGAATGTACATGTGATCGCATACACTTCTAGACAGCTGAAGCTTCACGAGGACAACTATCCAGTCCACGATTTGGAGTTAGCAGCCATTGTGTTCGCTTTGAAGATCTGGCGTCATTATCTGTATGGCAAAAAATTTGAGATCTTCACCGACCATAAGAGTCTCAAATATTTGTTCACTCAGGTGGAGTTGAACATGAGGCAGAGACGTTGGATGGACTTGCTTAAGGACTATGATTGTGAAATTAAGTACCATCCGGGAGCTGCTAATCTCACCGCTGATGCTTTGAGTCGCAAGGTGCGACTATCCGCACTTCAGACTTGTTCGATGTCTAGTGCGATCAGTGACTGTTGTACTTCAGGTTATACCTTCAAGCATAAGAAAGGTATGCAGAGTATCCAGATGTTTGCGATATTATCTGAGCCAGCCTTGTATTCGCGGATTCGAGATGCTCAGATGTCTGATTCAAAGACCCAGCGTTTAGCTCGTCTAGCTAACAAGGGTAGCTCGTCTGGATTTCATTATCAGTCAGATGGCTTTCTGTGTTTGTCTGGTAGGCTTGTGATTCCGCAGGATGAAGAGTTGCGAGAGGAGATTTTGTCTCAGGCACATCGCACTAAGTTGAGTATTCATCCTGGGAGCAACAAGATGTACAAGGATCTACGTACTCGTTTCTGGTGGAAGGGTATGAAACACAGTGTTTATCAGTTTGTTTCGAGATGTTTGGTGTGTCAACAGGTCAAGGCAGAGCATCGACGACCTGGAGGATTGCTTCACAGTCTGCCTATTTCTGAATGAAAATGGGAGTTTATCACAATGGACTTTGTGACCCATTTGCCGTTATCCCCGAGGAACTGTGATGCTATCTGGGTTGTGGTGGACTGACTCACCAAGTCAGCACATTTCATTGCCTATAGCCGAGAGTACTCTGTGGATCGCATGGCACGGATGTACATTCAGGAGATCGTTCGACTTCATGGAGTGCCTGTGAGCATTGTCAGCGATCGGGACCCTAGGTTCACTTCTAGATTCTGGGGGAGTGTTGAGCGTGCGATGGGTACTACTCTCAGTTTGAGTACTGCCTATCATCCGGAGACTGATGGTCAGTCAGAGTGCACTATCCGTACTTTGGAGGATATGCTTAGAGCGTGCGTCATGAATTTTGGTTCATCCTGGCAGGATCATTTGCCGTTGATCGAGTTCGCGTACAACAACAGCTATCATACTAGTATTGGGATGGCACCTTTTGAGGCATTGTACGGGCGACGTTGTCGTACTCCACTCTTCTGGGAAGAAGTGGGGGAGAGACAGGCTGAGGGACCGGAGTTTATCCAGCATGCGATAGACATTGTTGATCAGATCAAGAAACGGATTAAGACTGCATAGGATCGTCAGGCCAGCTATGCTAATATCAAGCGTAGGCCTTTGCAGTTCGATGTCGGGGAGAAAGTGTTTCTGAGAGTGTCACCTTTCCGCAAGATTCTCAGATTTGGCCTTAAGGGAAAGTTGTCTCCCAGGTTTATCGGTCCGTTTGAGATCTTGGAGAGCATTGGAGATTTGGATTATTGACTAGCTTTGCCACCTCATCTATCCAATATTTACGACGTGTTTCACGTATCTCTGTTGCGACGGTATGTGGCGGATGAATCTCATATTCTGCAGCGGTCTGAGGTTCAGGTGGACAAGGATTTGACTTATGTTGAGAAACCTATTCGTATCCTGGATTATAAGGATAAGGTTTTGCGGAACAAAGTCATCCCTCTGGTTTTAGTTCAGTGGCAGCGCCGAGGCACTGAGAAAGCTACTTGGGAGCTTGAGGACCGGATGCGTGAAGATCATCCTGAGTTGTTTTGATTTCATTCTTAAGTTGTATTCAGTTGCAAACCCTGTAAACGTTTGATTTGAATAAAGAATGTTTCTGATTTCTGTATTGCATTCAGTACTTAAGATCTGATTTCGAGGACGAAATATCTTAAGTGGGGAAGAATGTAGTAGCCCGTAACCAAAATCAGTAATTAAGGAATTAATCATAATTACTTGAATAGAGTTCGGAGGCTCCGAAGGTAGGTTCGGAAGTTCCAAACAGGATCGGAAGCTCCGATGCAGGATCGGAAGCTCCGATCATATTACGTCAGGCATGACGATTGGCTAGATCGGAAGCTCCGATCACCCCTATCCGAAGTCAACAAGTGATATTTTGAAACGTGGCAGATCAGGATCTTCGGAAGCTCCGATGGTAGGATCGGACGTTCCGATCGAGGATCGGAAGTTCCGATCGTTGTCTATAAATAGAGGGCCGAGGCTTCATTTCCAATTGCCAATTCCGAGTATTTCCCTCTCCTTTCTAGTCTATTCGAGTTGTTCTAGCCTTCCTAGGCTTGACCCGGCGGTCGGCGAGGTGTTCGGAAGTCGTAGCAGAGTTGTGCCCAAGTTCTGGAGGCATCGACATCAAAGGGCTAACGACAGACGAAGGTATAGCTTTTGCTTCCTATAAATATTTAGGAGTATGCAATAGCTTAGTTAAGGCTTTTAGAGCACTTTAATGATAGTAGTATCATTTGGCAGTGTAGAGCAGACTATAGGCGTGGACCTAGAGTTGGTAGAGCTTGCACTGTTTTGAGGTACGGAAGTACTGTTCGAGATATCCTGACTGAGTATGCATGTATTATGTGACCGCATGGTTTATATGTCATTGATTTATGCTGCATTCATTTGCATACTGAGCTATCTCCTTCGAGATGTCTATTAGTAGGGTTTTTCCCTATCCTGTTAGTGGTTGGACTTCCATCGATTTGGGTCCGGCATATCCACTTGTATTATGGTATGGGAGCCACCTCCTGAAGCGACGGCACAGCGTGCTACATACCAGGGCCCGGTCTGTCTCTGTTATCTGATCCTTGACCTCGAGTTTATAGGGAGTTCACTTTGCATGCATGTATACTCATACTCTCGTACTGAGCGTTTTATGCTCACGTCTCATACTCTGTGTTTTTAGACACCCTATTCCATGGGGCAGGTTTGCGATTGGACGAGGCGGGTGGATCCAAGAGGGGCTAGTCAGTGGTTGACCAGCTGGAGCTTCGTCTAGGTTTTATTTCTGTTGTTTTGAGGTTGATACAGCTATTCGATTTGGTTGTATATTATTTGGATAAATTACAGATTCCTTTACTTGGGATTGTATAATGTTTATGGTTTCCGCAGTTTATTCTGATATCTGTTTTATTAAGTTAATTGCATGTCTAAGTTCTGTTAGTAGGTGATCCGGGTAAGGGTCACTACAGCTATCCCGAGCCACTTCTTGAATTGGAGCTTGAAAGAAGGATCCCCACACTAAGTTTAATTTGGCAGTTTCCAAAGAGAAAAGACGATCAACTAACTCATCCCAAATGTTCTCAGGTAACTGTTGAGGGAAGAAAAGGTGGTTCCCGGGTACAGTAGGGGGAAAACCAAACTGCTGGGCCATGATCAAGGGATTATATATCTCAAAAGGGAGAATGACATTATCATTGGCAAAGGCACCACTGCTAACCAAAAATTTTAAATGAAGGCAAGCAATTCGTATGTCATCAAAAACTTGTGGAAAAGTCCTGTTTTGGTGAGACATGAAACGCAAGATCCAAAGATAATTTGCCGTGTTGAGAAACACTGGCAAATAGTAACAACGCCCCTCCCCAAGGGTATTGAAAAAAGTCATCAAGAAATCCTTAGAAACTGTGGTGATGCAGTAGGATAGAGCATTACTATCAGAAGGATTAATGCTAGTAAACGGAAGGTTCCTAATGTCCGAAAAATAGGAAAAGAGCCACAACTGCAAGAACCAGCACACATCTTGAAGTTTACGGAGGGGAGTATCGAGTACACTTTTACTCAACCCTCGGTAGATAGACCCTAAGAACATGACCCCTAGATTAACAATGTTCCCGATACTCAACAGACGTGCAAGGGACAAGTACTCTGTGGATGGACGACCAGAAGCAGGACAGAACAAGAATTTGCAAATGAGTACCCACATAAACAAGATATGTTCCTCAGCATTAGGGGTCTCAGAGGAGGTATGCCAAGTTCCTATTATAGAGGCATTGGAGGTGTAGTTCAGATACTCATCTGGAAGGTTGGGAACATCCATCATCGAGATGACACCTATCAACTCTAGACCAATGACTGGAATCCTTAGTAAACGAAGGATGTCATGAAGGGTAATGGTCATTTGTACACAAGCAAATATGAAGGAATTACAAGAGGGAGACCAGAAACGGAGTGCAGATTCTAGCAAATTGGTTTGCAATGGAAACGGGCCTTTTGTAAGCTGAATGAAATAATATAACCCTTGAGATTTCCAGATATCACAAAAATAGGGTTCCAGTTTGTCTATCCAATTCACCCATTCTGGGGAAAAACAGGACCAGGATTTGAATTTAGCCGCTTTGGCAGGGGGTTGTACAGAACTGGTCAAAAGTAATGAGGAGGCCGATAAAGAATCAAGAGGAAATAGGTTGGAAAAAACTGTTGGTGGTAAGGGAACCTCTACATAGGGAGCATGATTTATTGTAGCTAAAACCTCAACGCAGTTAGGCTTAATAGAAAGGGGATTTGGAGGCCTGATAAGAACAAAAATCGAATTAAGAAAACAGGGGTGCCAAGAAATTAAAACAACGATAATATTAGTCGTGAGCTCAAGGAGAGTGAACATACCTGATGACCTCCATTTCCTCAGGAGCGACTGATGAACTGGCAGGAGTAGAAGCCATGGAAAATAAGGAGGAACTACTGCACAAATAAAAGGTGAATTAACCCGGTATTTTCCGTTGTGTGTGCAGGTTTTAACGGATGAACAAACAAAAGTGTATAAGCTTACTGGTCGGAGAAGCAGCAGGATATTAGACCGAACCCTAAGCTATCGAGGCGTTACAAGGAGCAAAGAGATGAAATTCAAAGCCAGCTCAAAGTAATTACTCGGTGAAGATGAAGAGCCCTAAGGAGAGAGAAAGAGAGGCACAAATATCGGAGGAACAATAATGATAATGCTGAGATGACGTGATCAAGTGATTCAAAATTTGAAGAACGGGATCATTGAGGTTCTTTTTGAAAAATTACAAGGCTTATCCAATTCAAAGCCACTTTAGTAAGGTTACGCGGCCCAACAGTTAGGAGGGAGTTCATCATCCAGTTTTGATGGCCCAATGGGCCATAAACCTGCAGGGGGCAATTGTTAGCCCATAAAATAAAATATTTAGGAATTCAAGTTCCTTGGACCATCTCCGGAAAATTGTGCAGCCCGATTATTTCGGCTCATCAAAAACAAGACCCAAAAAATGAAAATCAAGCGACAAGAAATGAGATGGAAGTTACATTTGAAAAGGGTGACCAAGTCAGAAACAATTTTGAAGAAGGAAGAAGTGAACGTGGCCCATTTTGAGAAGTAGTGGGGTGGGAAGTTATGGAATTGGAAACAAAAGAACTATCGGAAAAAAAAAGGCAGACATCATCTCATCAACAAACATAGCTCTCAAAAAGCTCTGTATTTTCAGCAATCTTTCTGCATAAAATTTCGTATCCTTATCTTATCATTTTCTAGACATTTTAGCGTACATGTTTAGCTTATTTTTGTTGGGTTCCTCGAACTATTACAACACTTTATTTTGTGATTAGTATGACAAACACTTGTCATTTTGAATTTTCAGTAGCAAAGAATCAATATTCGGTTGCTATTAATAATTTTTCTTTAACTTTATTTTAGTTCTTTAGCGTTTTACCGGTGAACTTGAGACCGGCCACGAAACCGGAACTAATTTTCGCTTGGTTTTAGAAGTTAGATTTTTATTTTCATTTGTTATTTTCATTTGGCACTCACGTGCCTGGAAAGCCTACAATCAACCCGCTCGAGCCAATTTTTGTGTGCAAACAAGTTTTTTTTCAATCAAAACTGATTTTCATCTATTTTCATGCAAGTTCTCTGTGTCACAATATTAAAAATCTTGCAGTTTGCATAGGCTGAATTAAGAGTGAAATGCAATGGTTGTAAATCAGTGAACACCCCTACGACTAGCTCATTTTTTTTAACCAAATTAACACTCCAGAATTTTGAACTCTTCGGATTTGAATGGTAATTTCGTCCCGTCAAGGCAATTTTTCCCAAGCACTCAAACTTTCACTTTATTTCCAAAAATTCTATATTTCCGCTTTTCATTCATTCTTTATAATAATCTCTAACAAAATCACTTCAAAATAAGTAAAAGCTCTGACAAACTCTCTAAGCTACCGATGGTAGGAGTGAGCAATCGATCCAAACCGACATATTTTCTCTATCTAAACCAAACCGATTAAAATCGCTTTAAAAAATTTAAAATGTACGCTACTCTAATTAATCTTCTCATCTGACACAACGAATGGATGCATAAATAAGAAGAAAACCATAAACATTTTACAGGTGATTTTAGTTTATGCTACATCGGGATTATTTTTTCCCCTATTTCAATACCGATAGATCATGTTGATCCCTCACATTTTTACAAAAGTTGATATATGTGTTGATGATTCAAGAGCTAACATTTGACCGCATCGTATGAGAAAAATACTTCAGGTGAAAGATAAAATAAGATATTTTATAGATCTCTCAATTACTCAAAACCCCAAACTAATGGACAATGATGTATTAATTTGAATGAATAAATTATAATAAGATGAATTTCATGTGCAGTGATTTTTTTTTCGCCATCAATTCTATGGTTTTAGTAGAAAATATATTTTTCCAAGTCCAGTCTTATATAAATGTTAATTTTTTTTTCCAAAATCTAATTCAACTAACAATTAACTGGCGTTATTCAAAAAAAAAAAACAATTAACTGGCTAGTATACTATACTAACAAATATATATAATATAATAATCAAGATGGTTAGAACTCCGAAAACATCTCATCACCACACAAAACACACAAGGAAATGCGGTCGGTAGCACACATTAAACGAGCAACAAAACCAAGATATATACAAAACATAAATCATAGAAGCTAACTACTAAGGTATCGTTTGAAGTTAAGGATGAGATAAATAATGTAAAGATAAGTAATATATTGTAATAAAAAGTAAATAAAAAATGATAGTTAATATAATATTTGATTTGATTAATAGATTATAGTATGTTTGATTTGATTGATTAAATTTTATATAAAAATAGTAAATTATAATTTTGACCTTTTAATAATAATAATAATAAATAAAATATGGATATTATAATTTATAAAGGGTAATGTAGTAATTTAAATTTAATGATTTGATTGATATAGGATAAATAATTAATGATTTGATTTGATGTTAGATATAATTAATAGATGGATAAATAATATGACAAAAAAACGTGAGATGAGATGAGATAAGATAAGTTATACATAGATTAATAATATGACAAAACAAACGGTACCTTAAAGTATTATTAGAACTCGATGCATTGTTGAGCAATCATCAACCACCACGAGTTTGTGAATTAATTTGAATTTTTCTTTGTCATATATTTTGGATTTTCTCACAACAAACTCATATAATTGACCTTGTCCATGAATGTGTATTGATTTTAGATTTAAAATGGAGATTTAGATGATTATGAAGATGGTGTTGAAATTTGCAAACTGTGTTGATATTTATAGATATATATTTGATAGTATAGTATAAATGAATATATATTAATTACACATCATGTATGCTTTTTTAATCTCTGTTTTGTCATCTGATTAGTGTTTGTTGATTTTCACTTTCTTAAATAATTAATTAAAGTAAGTGGTATTCATTGTGTTTGATCAAAAAGTAAACAATCAAAATTATCTGGAACATCAAAAGACGGAAGGTCAATCATCAATAGACAATATTGAAAGTTTAACATTAAATCTACTGAGGATTGATTTCCATCAACTGACATCATGACCATAGAATTATTCGATGATTTCATTTGACTATCTGAATTGATTAAATAATTTAAATCTAATTATTTATTCACGGATAACTCATCAAAAAAATAATCATTGTTTAGACACAAATAATCACAACATATTTTAGCAAACGATTTTGGGCATTTTTATCAGATGAAAACATTACTTTCGATAAGTTAGCTGCCAATTAAAGAATGCATACATTAGAATTACTAATTGAAAATAATTTCATTATTGTAAGATAAAAAGGGATTTATATAAAATATATATATATATATAATCCGTAATTTATACTATCAAAATTCAAATATGATATATAAATTTTCATCATTAATTGAACATGTACTACTGTAATTCATATAGCATTTAAAAATTGTCAAGAAAGAGAACGATGTCTTGTATTCTCTCTAAATAATTAAATAATTATTCTACTCTAACCTTCAGAATAAAGCAAATACATATTAGATTTATTTTATATTATTTTTTCTATTGTCTACAAGTGAGATTATATTATAAATTTATAGTTAAAACAAAAGTACGAAGACATATTAGTTAACTGAATATTGGTTTTGATTAAAAGGAAACAAAGGTTACTTTCATTTAATACAGTTTTAAGATTGCATGGAGTCTTTGCATTTGCATCATTTCCCTATAACGTTTTTGCAATAAGAAATTGAACAACAAGAATGATTGGTTACCTCCACCACGGGGCAATTGTACGTGAACCTCTTCTCTCTTCTTCTATTGGTACTCTTGAAAAAATTGTTACGGTGATACAACAATCAATTCAAGGTATAGAAGTTTATTTTCTTAGAGTAATGACTCTAAAAAATAATTTAATTAACATATAAAAGTTCAATTCATGAAAATCCACAAAATAATTATATTAACATTTATGCATTGCACAGATATTGTTTGACATTATCCGTCCAAGGAAATGAGAATCTTGCAATACTAATGTCATTTGAAGATACTGCTACAATATTAATTAGAGTAATAGTGAAAGGTTTCATCCAAAAGATAACAAATAATGAAATTTGATTGATTGATTTAATTTTATTTAGAGATATAAAGCATGAAGTTTTATTTCATAACATAAATTCATAAAATAGTATGCATTTTTAATGACATACAAACATTCAAAACCACTAATTGCAACAACTTGAAAAACACAAACACAAATTTGTATTAAGACTAATCAGAGACGGTGAAGAGCAAAATGATTGATATTCAATTATAATCAAGGTTCTAAAAAATACAATGTCACGCCCCGGGCCCAGGTCCGTGCCTGCGAGATTGCACACAATGGATCCCTATAGCAACTACTTCGTATTCGTACTCGCTTTACGAAAATGATTAACTCAAGTTGCTATAGACGCCCATTGTAGCTCATTATAAACTCATTTTAAATCCTTCATTTTTTTCCATATGGGACAGGGGTACAAAGCCGTCCGTACCTATGGTCAACCGGGCCTGAGGCGATATAAAAAAAGTGGGTCCTCTTGTTGCGGCAAATAAATGTAAAATTTATTTCGCAAATGACATATACACTAAACAACATATAAATATACCATAAACAATATATAACATCAACGAAAAGTCAAAAAATATTTGAATA
This sequence comes from Henckelia pumila, assembly GCF_033568475.1. NCBI lineage: Eukaryota > Viridiplantae > Streptophyta > Magnoliopsida > Lamiales > Gesneriaceae > Henckelia > Henckelia pumila. The sequence continues at coordinate 193,227,140 of NC_133123.1, read as the reverse complement.
ACTACATAAATACTATTCGTCAACTGTTTAGAGGTGAAAATATTTATCAAATCTGTATAATCCAATTGTCGGACCATTTTTTTTTCTCAATTAACAGCATAGCTAGCACATTTAATTTATCCCGCGACATTGTTGATCGAAGATAATTTTTTATTAACTTCAACTTTGAGAAGCTTTTTTCTGCAGATGCAACTGCATGGTTAACAAAATCTTATAGGAAATATAAGTATTTGAGAATAAACTATGCAATTTCATCAAAACCTGAAGCATATCAATTGCTCTTTTCGTTTGTTAAATAACATCTCACGACCATCAACTCTGAACAAAACTCATCACCACTAATGTCTGAACGTCCATTGTGACTAAAAAATTATTGAAGCTCTATACAAAATTTCATCAAGATATTTAAAAGATTCACTCTTTAACTTCTATAAATATATTGTAATTCATTAAAAGATCAAAAGATCAGAAAAGTAGGAAACAAAAAATCCAAAGCAGGAAACAAAAACTCCTATATATATTTAAATTCATTAAAGATAAAAGTTGCAAAAGGAAATGATTACTTTTTATTTTTTTAATGAAATTTTCTAAGCCATCAACCAAATATATATATATAATTTAAAAAATTTTGGGCTCCTTATTGAGCCGGGCCCTGAGGCCATGGCCTCATTGGCCTCACAACAGGTCCGGCTCTGCAGGGGTATCACAAATTCACAATCACCCCTTCTTCAGAACACGACGTCCTCGTAGAGACCTGAACTCTTGATCCACCAGCACCGGAAATCTAGAGATGGCTCCTACGAGTTCAAAAGGTGGCTTCCGTCATGTAGCACTTTGCCCCGCAGGTTCAAGAGGTGGGTCCCACGCACGTAGCACTTTGCCTGCATAGCACTTATTTCTTTATTTCATGAAAATTCGCCCGTAAATATATATTTAATTTATTTTCTTAAAAATAATACTTATATATATTAAAAATACATGCATTAATTAAATATATATTTACGGACCTTTTATTTTTCCATAGACTTGTTCGAGCTGCTGACCACTTAACTTAACTCATACATTTCTAGACATACCCAATAAGCATTTAGTCCAACAAGACTTGACCCATTAATTTTCATAAACCCCCAAACCCATGAAAAACTAATGGGCTCATTAAAAATATTATTTAAGTCATTCACTTAATTAACTCAAAATTAATCTAGTAATTATTAATTAGCCCATTAACCTAAAAATTAGACCATTAAATTATTAAACCCGACATAAACTGGTCCAATAATTTTCATGGAGTACACGACCCATGACAAATTAGTGGGCTCATTTCATTAATTATTATTTAAGCTCATATTTACCATTAAACTAGATTGGTCTCTGGCTCTCTAAGAAAATTTTTGAAGATAAATCCTTAATTTAGTCGAAGTCATCTTCCTTAATTTAACATAACGTAGGTGGTCACTCTGCCTTCTGTCTAAGGAAAAAAATCTCCTCTCCGACGCAAGACGGAAAGAGAAAATGGACGTCTTGTGTAATTGCATAAAAAATTTACAGGTGAAAATACAACATGCAGCGATTCCTACTGTTATTCTTGTTACCGGTACAAGTCTCAGGTATATTTTTATTTTATTTTATTTTTTCAATTTATTTGTAGAATCTATTACGTGAAGTAAGCAGACTCTTGTATTCAACCAAAGAAATCTCAGTCTCAAGGTTTTACAAGAACAGAGAGCAAACCCAAAGAAAAATTACATACTCTTCAATCATTTTCTTTTTCACTCTCGTTCTCTGTTAATTAAATATTGTTGGCTGGATATTTTTTTTTCTAATTTCAAACAGGCCACAAAAAAAAAAGAGTCGAATCTGGTACACTTATTCCGCTGGGGTTTTAATAAAATATTAAAATGACCATTGACGTTTGTTGGATGTAGTAAAGAAATATTTTGGAATTATTTAAGGCTTAGCAAAAAAATAATAATAATAATAAGAAAAAAGTTTGACGATAAATCCTTAATTTAATCTAAGATGACAATCCCTTAATTTAGTATAACCTAGGATGGTCTCTGACTCTCTAAGCAAAAAGTTTGACGATAAATCCTTAATTTAGTCTAAGTAATCTTCCTTAATTTAACATAACGTAGGTGGTCACTCTGCCTTCTGTCTAAGGAAAAAACTCTCCTCTCCGACGCAAGACGGAAAGAGAAAATGGAAGTCTCGTGTAATTGCATCAAAAATTTACAGGTGAAAATACAACATGCAGCGATTCCTCCTGTTGTTCTTGTTTCCGATACAAGTCTCAGGTATTTTTTTATTTTATTTTATTTTTTCATTTTAGTTGTAGAATCTATTATGTGAAGTAAGCAGACTTTTGTATTCAACCAAAGAAATTTAAGTCTCAAGGTTTTACAAGAACAGAGTGCAAACCCGAAGAAAAATTACATACTCTTCAATAATTTTCTTTTTCCATCTCGTTCTCTGTTAATTAAATATTGTTGGCCGGATTATTTTCTCCTGATTTCAAACAGCCCACAAAAAAAAAGAGTCGAATCTGGCATACTTATTCAGCTGAGGTTTAATAAAATATTAAAATAACCATTGACGTTTGTTGGATGTAGTAAAGAAATATTTTTGAATTATTTAAGGTTTCGGAAAAAAATAATAATAATAATAATATTAAGAAAAAAGTTTGTCGATAAATCCTTAATTTAATCCAAGATGACAATCCCTTAACTTAGTATAACCTAGGATGGTCTCTGGCTCTCTAAGAAAAAAGTTTGACGATAAATCCTTAATTTAGTCGAAGTCATCTTCCTTAATTTAACATAATGTAGGTGGTCACTCTGCCTTCTGTCTAAGGAAAAAAAACTCTCCTCTTCGACGCGAGACGGAAACAGAAAATGGACGTCTCGTGTAATTGCATCAAAAATTTACAGGTGAAGATACAACATGCTGAGATTCCTCATGTTGTTCATGTTTCTTGTACCAGTCTCAGGTATTTTTTTATTATATGTTATTTTTTCATTTTAGTTGTAGAATATATTACGTGAAGTAAACAGACTCTTGTATTCAACCAAAGAAATCTCAGTCTCAAGCTTTTACAAGAACAGAGTGCAAACCCAAAGAAAAATTACATACTTTTCAATTATTTTCTTTTTCCCTCTCGTTCTATGTTAATTAAATATTGTTGGCCAGATTTTTTTCTCCTAATTTCAAACTTGCCACAAAAAATAGAGTCGAATCTGGAACACCTATTCAGCTGGGGTTTTAATAAAATATTAAAATAACCATTGACGTTTGTTGGATGTATTAAAAAAATTTTTTGGAATTATTTAAGGCTAAGTAAAAAAAAATAATAAGAAAAAAGTTTGACGATAAATCCTTAATTTAATCCAAGATGACAATCCCTTAATTTAGTATAACCTAGGATGGTCTCTGGCTCTCTAAAAAAATTTTTGACGAAAAATCCTTAATTTAGTCGAAGTCATCTTCCTCAATTTAACATAACGTAGGTGGTCACTCTGCCTTCTGTCTAAGGAAAAAACTCTCCTCTCCAACGCGAGACGGAAAGAAAAAATGGACGTCTCGTGTAATTGCATCAAAAATTTACAGGTGAAGATACAACATGCTGCGATTCCTCCTGTTGTTCTTGTTTCTGGTACCAGTCTCAGGTATTTTTTAATTTAATTTTATTTTTTCATTTTAGTTGTAGAATCTATTACGTGAAGTAAGCATACTCTTGTATTCAACCAAAGAAATCTCAGTTTCAAACTTTTACAAGAACAAAGTGCAAACCCAAAGAAAAATTACCTACTTTTCAATCATTTTCTTTTTCCTTCTCGTTCTCTGTTAATTAAATATTGTTGGCGGGATTTTTTTTCTCCTAATTTCAAACACTCCACGAAAAATAAGTGTTGAATCTGGAACTTTTATTTAGCTGGGGTTTTAATAAAATATTAAAATGACCATTGACGTTTGTTGGATGTAGTAAAGAAAAATTTCATAATTATTTAAGGCTAAGAAAAAAAAAATAATAATAATTAAAAAATTTGACGATAAATCCTTAATTTAATCCAAGATGACAATCCCTTAATTTAGTATAACCTAGGATGGTCTTTGACTCTCTAAGAAAAAAGTTTGACGATAATTCCTTAATTTAGTCGAAGTCATCTTCCTTAATTTAACATAACGTAGGTGGTCACTATGCCTTCTGTCTAAGGAAAAAATTCTCCTCTCCGACGCGAGACAGAAAAAGAAAATGGACGTCTCGTGTAATTGCATCAAAAATTTACAGTTGAAGATACAGCATGCTGCGATTCCTCCTGTTGTTCTTGTTTCTGGTACCAGTCTCAGGTATTTTTAAATTTTATTTTATTTTTTCATTTTAGTTGTAGAATCTATTACGTGAAGTAAGCATACTCTTGTATACAACCAAAGAAATCTCAGTTTCAAGCTTTTACAAGAACATAGTGCAAACCCAAAGAAAAATTACATACTTTTCAATCATTTTCTTTTTCCCTCTCGTTCTCTGTTAATTAAATAATGTTGGCAGGATTTTTTTTTCCCTAATTTCAGACACTCCACAAAAAAAAAGAGTTGAATCTGGAACACGTATTTAGCTGGGGTTTTTAAAATATTAAAATGACCATTGACGTTTGTTGGATGTAGTAAAGAAATATTTTGGAATTATTTAAGGCTTAGAAAAAAAAAATATTAAGAAAAAAGTTTGACGATAAATCCTTAATTTAATCCAAGATGACAATCCCTTAATTTAGTATAACCTAGGATGGTCTCTGGCTCTCTAAGAAAAAAGTTTGACGATAAATCCTTAATTTAGTCGAAGTCATCTTTCTTAATTTAAAATAACATAAGTGGTCACTATGTCTTCTGTCTGAGGAAAAAACTCTCCTCTCCGACGCGAGACGGAAAAATAAAATGGACGTCTCGTGTAATTGCATAAAAAATTTACAGTTGAAGATACAACATGTTGCGATTCCTCCTGTTGTTCTTGTTTCTGGTACCAGTCTCAGGTATTTTTTAATTTTATTTTATTTTTTCATTTTAGTTGTAGAATCTATTACGTGAAGTAAGCAACTCTTGTATTCAACCAAAGAAATCTCAGTCTCAAGCTTTTACAAGAACAGAGTGCAAACCCAAAGAAAAATTACATACTTTTCAATCATTTTATTTTTCCCTCTCGTTCTCTGTTAATTAAATATTGTTGGCGGGATTTTTTTTTCCCTAATTTAAAACACTCCACAAAAAAAAAGAGTTGAATCTGGACCACTTATTTAGCTGGGGTTTTAATAAAATATTAAAATGACCATTGACGTTTGTTGGATGTAGTAAAGAAATATTTTAGAATTATTTAAGGCTTAGAAAAAATAAATAATAAGAAAAAAGTTTGACGATAAATCCTTAATTTAATCCAAGATGACAATATCTTAATTTAGTATAACCTAGGATGGTCTCTGGCTCTCTAAGAAAAAATTTTGACGATAAATCCTTAATTTAGTCGAAGTCATCTTTCTTAATTTAACATAACGTAGGTGGTCACTATGCCTTCTGTCTGAGAAAAAACTCTCCTCTTCGACGCGAGACGGAAAGATAAATGTACGTCTCGTGTAATTGCATAAAAAATTTACAATTGAAGATACAACATGTTGTGATTCCTCCTGTTGTTCTTGTTTCTGGTACCAGTCTCAGGTATTTTTTAATTTAATTTAATTTTTTCATTTTAGTTGTAGAATCTATTACGTGAAGTAAGCAAACTCTTGTATTCAACCAAAGAAATCTCAGTCTCAAGCTTTTACAAGAAGAGAGTGCAAACCCAAAGAAAAATTACATACTTTTCAATCATTTTTTTTCCCTCTCGTTCTATGTTAATTAAATATTGTTGGCCGGATTTTTTTCTCCTAATTTCAAACATGCCACAAAAAAAAAGAGTCGAATCTGGAACACTTATTCAGCTGGGGTTTTAATAAAATATTAAAATAACCATTGACGTTTGTTGGATGTAGTAAAAAAAAATTTTCGAATTATTTAAGGCTAAGTAAAAAAAAATAATAAGAAAAAAGTTTGACGATAAATCCTTAATTTAATCCAAGATGACAATCCCTTAATTTAGTATAACCTAGGATGGTCTCTGGCTCTTTAAGAAAAATTTTTGACGATAAATCCTTAATTTAGTCGAAGTCATTTTCCTTAATTTAACATAACGTAGATGATCACTCTGCCTTCTGTAAAAGAAAAAAACTCTCCTCTCCGACGCGAGACGGAAAGAGAAAAATGGATGTCTCGTATAATTGCATAAAAAATTTACAGTTGAAGATACAACATGTTGCGATTCCTCCTGTTGTTCTTGTTTCTGGTACCAGTCTCAGGTATTTTTTAATTTAATTTAATTTTTTCATTTTAGTTGTAGAATCTATTACGTGAAGTAAGCAAACTCTTGTATTCAACCAAAGAAATCTCAGTCTCAAGCTTTTACAAAAACAGAGTGCAAACCCAAAGAAAAATTACATACTTTTCAATCATTTTCTTTTTCCCTCTTGTTCTCTGTTAATTAAATATTGTTGGCGGGATTTTTTTTCCCTAATTTAAAACACTCCACAAAAAAAAAGAGTTGAATCTGGAACACTTATTTAGCTGGGGTTTTAATAAAATATTAAAATGACCATTGACGTTTGTTGGATGTAGTAAAGAAATATTTTGGAATTATTTAAGGCTTAGAAAAAAAATAATAAGAAAAAAGTTTGACGAAAAATCCTTAATTTAATCCAAGATGACAATATCTTAATTTAGTATAACCTAGGATGGTCTCTGGATCTCTAAGAAAAAAGTTTGACGATAAATCCTTAATTTAGTCAAAGTCATCTTTCTTAATCTAACATAACGTAGGTGGTCACTATGCCTTCTGTCTGAAGAAAAAACTCTCCTCTCCGACGCAAGACGGAAAGATAAAATGTACGTCTCGTGTAATTGCATAAAAAATTTACAGTTGAAGATGCAACATGTTGCGATTCCTCCTGTTGTTCTTGTTTCTGGTACCAGTCTGAGGTATTTTTTAATTTAATTTAATTTTTTCATTTTAGTTGTAGAATCTATTAAGTGAAGTAAGCAAACTCTTGTATTCAACCAAAGAAATCTCAGTCTCAAGCTTTTACAAGAACAGAGTGCAAACCCAAAGAAAAATTACATACTTTTCAATCATTTTATTTTTTCCCTCTCGTTCTCTGTTAATTAAATATTGTTGGCTGGATTTTTTTCTCTTAATTACAAACAGGCCACTAAAAAAAAGAGTCGAATCTGGAACTCTTATTTAGCTGAGGTTTTATAAAATATTAAAATGACCATTGACGTTTGTTGGATATAGTAAAGAAATATTTTTGAATTATTTAAGGCTTAGCAAAAAATAATAATAATAATAATAATAATAATAAGAAAAAAGTTTGACGATAAATCCTTAATTTAATACAAGATGACAATCCCTTAATTTAGTATAACCGAGGATGGTCTCTCGCTCTCTAAGAAAAAAGTTTGACGATAAATCCTTATTTAGTAGAAGTCCTCTTCCTTAATTTAGCATAACGTAGGTGGTCACTCTGCATTCTGTCTAAGGAAAAAACTCTCCTCTCCGACGCAAGACGGAAAGAGAAAATGGAAGTCTCGTGTAATTGCATCAAAAATTTACAGGTGAAAATACAACATGCAGCGATTCCTCCTGTTGTTCTGGTTTCCGGTACAAGTCTCAGTTAATTTTTTTTATTTTATTTTTTCATTTTAGTTGTAGAATCTATTACGTGAAGTAAGCAGACTCTTGTATTCAACCAAAAAAATCTCAGTCTCAAGGTTTTACAAGAACATAGTGCAAACCCAAAGAAAAATTACATACTCTTCAATCATTTTTTTTCCCTCTCGTTCTCTGTTAATTAAATATTTTTGGCCGGATTATTTTCTGCTGATTTCAAACATGCCACAAAAAAAAGAGTCGAATCTGGCATACTTATTCGGCTGGGGTTTAATAAAATATTAAAATGACCATTGACGTTTGTTGGATGTAGTAAAGAAATATTTTTGAATTATTTAAGGTTTTGCAAAAAAATAATAATAATAAAAAAAAAATTGTCGATAAATCCTTAATTTAATCCAAGATGACAATCCCTTAATTTAGTATAACCTAGGATGGTCTCTGGCTCTCTAAGAAAAAAGTTTGACGATAAATCCTTAGTTTAGTCGAAGTCATCTTCCTTAATTTAACATAACGTAGGTGGTCAATCTTCCTTCTGTCTAAGTAAAAAAACTCCCCTCTTCGACGCGAGACGGAAAGAGAAAATGGACGTCTCGTTTAATTGCATCAAAAATTTATAGGTGAAGATACAACATGCTGAGATTCCTCATATTGTTCTTGTTTCTGGTACCAATCTCAGGTATTTTTTTATTTTATGTTATTTTTTCATTTTAGTTGTAGAATCTACTACGTGAAGTAAGCAGACTCTTGTATTCAACCAAAGAAATCTCAGTCTCAAGCATTTACAAGAACAGAGTGCAAACCCAAAGAAAAATTATATACTTTTCAATCATTTTCTTTTTCGCTCTCGTTCTATGTTAATTAAATATTGTTGGACGGATTTTTTTTTCCTAATTTCAAACAGGCCACAAAAAAAAAGTGTCGAATCTGAAACACTTATTCAGCTAGGGTTTTAATAAAATATTAAAACGACCATTGACGTTTGTTGGATGTAGTAAAGAAATATTTAGGAATTATTTAAGGCATAGAAAATAATAATAATAATAATAATAATAATAATAATAATAATAATAATAATAATAATAATAATAATAATAATAATAATAATAATAATAATAATAATAATAATAATAATAAGAAAAAAAATTGACGATAAATCCTTAATTTAATCCAAGATGACAATCCCTTAATTTAGTATAACCTAGGATGGTCTTTGGCTCTCTAAGAAAAAGTTTGACGATAAATCCTTAATTTAGTCGAAGTCATCTTCCTTAATTTAACATAACGTAGGTGGTCACTCTGCCTTCTGTCTAAGGAAAAAACTCTCCTCTCCGACGCGAGACGGAAAGAGAAAATGGACGTCTCGTGTAATTGCATCAAAGATTTACAGGTGAAGATACAACATGCTGCGATTACTCTTGTTTTTTTTGTTTTTGGTACCAGTCTCAGGTATTTTTTAATTTTATTTTATTTTTTCATTTTAGTTGTAGAATCTATTACGTGAAGTAAGCATACTCTTGTATTCAACCAAAGAAATCTCAGTTTCAAGATTTTACCAGAACATAGGGCAAACCCAAAGAAAAATTACATACTTTTCAATCATTTTCTTTTTCCCTCTCGTTCTCTGTTAATTAAATATTTTTGGAGGGATTTTTTTTCCCTAATTTCAAACACTCCACAAAAAAAAAAGAGTTGAATCTGGAACACTTATTTAGCTGGGGTTTTAATAAAATATTAAAATAACCATTGACGTTTGTTGGATGTAGTAAAGAAATATTTTGGAATTATTTAAGGCTTTGAAAAAAAAAAATAATAAGAAAAAAGTTCGACGATAAATCCTTAATTTAATCCAAGATGACAATCCCTTAATTTAGTATAACCTAGGATGGTCTCTGGCTCTCTAAGAAAAAAGTGTGACGATAAATCTTTAATTTAGTCGAAGTCATCTTTCTTAATTTAACATAACGTAGGTGGTAATTATGCCTTCTGTCTAAGGAAAAAACTCTCCTCTCCGACGCGAGACGGAAAGAGAAAATGGACGTCTCGTGTAATTGCATAAAAAATTTACAGTTGAAGATACAACATGTTGCGATTCCTCATGTTGTTCTTGTTTCTGGTACCAGTCTCAGGTATTTTTTAATTTAATTTAATTTTTTCATTTTAATTGCAGAATCTATTACGTGAAGTAAACAAACTCTTGTAATTAACCAAAGAAATCTCAGTCTCAAGCTTTTACAAGAACAGAGTGCAAACCCAAAGAAAAAATACATACTTATCAATCATTTCATTTTTCCCTCTCGTTCTCTGTTAATTAAATATTGTTAGCTGGGTTTTTTTCTTCTAATTTCAAAAATGCCACAAAAAAAAAGAGTCGAATCTGGAACACTTATTCAGCTGAGGTTTAATAAAATATTAAAATGACCATTGACGTTTGTTGGATGTAGTAAAGAAAGATTTTTGAATTATTTAAGGCTTAGCAAAAAAAAAAAATAATAATAAGAAAAAGTTTGACGATAAATCCTTAATTTAATACAAGATGACAATCCCTTAATTTAGTATAACCTAGGATGGTCTCTAGTTCTCTAAAAAAAAGTTTAACGATAAATCCTTAATTTAGTCGAAGTAATCTTCCTTAATTTAACATAACGTAGGTGGTCACTCTGCCTTCTGTCTAAGGAAAAAACTCTTCTCTCCGACGCATGACAAAAAGAGAAAATGGATGTCTCGTGTAATTGCATCAAAAATTTACAGGTGAAAATACAACATGCAGCGATTCCTCCTGTAGTTCTTGTTTCTGGTACCAGTCTCAGGTATTTTTTTATTTTATTTTATTTTTTCATTTCAGTTGTAGAATCTATTACGTGAAGTAAGCAGACTCTTGTATTCAACCAAAGAAATCTCAGTATCAAACTTTTACAAAATAGAGTGCAAACCCAAAGAAAAATTACATATTTTCAATTATTTTCTTTTTCCCTCTCGTTCTCTGTTAATTAAATATTGTTGGTCAAATTTTTTTCTCCTAATTTCAAACACTCCACAAAAAAAAGAGTCGAATCTGGAACACTTATTCTGCTGGGGTTTTAATAAAATATTAAAATTACCATTGACGTTTGTTGGATGTAGTAAAGAATATTTTGGAATTATTTAAGACTTAGCACAAAAAAAAATAATAATAAGAAAAACAGTTTGACGATAAATCCTTAATTTAATCCAAGATGACAATCCCTTAATTTAGTGCTATAACCTAGGATGGTCTCTGGCTCTCTAAGAAAAAAGTTTTACGATAATTCCTTAATTTAGTCGAAGTCATCTTCCTTAATTTAACATAACGTAGGTGGTCATTCTGCCTTCTGTCTAAGGAAAAACCTCTACTCTCCGACGCGAGACGGAAAGAGAAAATGGACGTCTCGTGTAATTGCATCAAAAATTTTCAAGTGAAGATACAACATGCAGCGATTCCTCCAGTTATTCTTGTTTTTGGTACCAGTGTCCGGTATTTTATAATTTTATTTTATTTTTTCATTTTAGTTGTAGAATCTATTACGCGAAATAAGCAGACTCTTGTATTCAACCAAAGAAATCTCAGTCTCAAGCTTTTACAAGAAGAGAGTGCAAACCCAAAGAAAAATTACATACTTTTCAATCATTTTATTTTTTCCCTCTCGTTCTCTGTTAATTAAATATTGTTGGCTGGATTTTTTTCTCTTAATTTCAAACACGCCACTAAAACAAAGAGTCGAATCTGGAACTCTTATTCAACTGAGGTTTAATAAAATATTAAAATGACCATTGACGTTTGTTGGATGTAGTAAAGAAATATTTTTGAATTATTTAAGACTTAGCAAAAAAAAAAAAAATAATAATAATAATAATAAGAAAAAAGTTTGACGATAAATCCTTAATTTAATACAAGATGACAATCCCTTAATTTAGTATAACCGAGGATGGTCTCTGGCTCTCTAAGAAAAAAGTTTGACGATAAATCCTTATTTAGTAGAAGTCCTCTTCCTTAATTTAACATAACGTAGGTGGTCACTCTGCATTCTGTCTAAGGAAAAAACTCTCCTCTCCGACGCAAGACGAAAATAGAAAATGGACGTCTCGTGTAATTGCATCAAAAATTTACAGGTGAAAATACAACATGCAGCGATTCCTCCTGTTGTTCTTGTTTCCGGTACATGTCTCAGTTATTTTTTTATTTTATTTTATTTTTTCATTTTAGTTGTAGAATCTATTACGTGAAGTAAGTAGACTCTTGTATTCAACCAAAGAAATCTCAGTCTCAAGGTTTTACAAGAACATAGTGCAAACCCAAAGAAAAATTACATACTCTTCAATCATTTTTTTTCCCTCTCGTTCTCTGTTAATTAAATATTTTTGGCCGGATTATTTTCTGCTGATTTCAAACATGCCACAAAAAAAAGAGTCGAATCTGGCATACTTATTCAGCTGGGGTTTAATAAAATATTAAAATGACCATTGACGTTTGTTGGATGTAGTAAAGAAATATTTTTGAATTATTTAAGGTTTCGCAAAATAAAAAAAAAATTAATAATAATAAAAGTTTGTCGATAAATCCTTAATTTAATCCAAGATGACAATCCCTTAATTTAGTATAACCTAGGATGGTCTCTGGCTCTCTAAGAAAAAAGTTTGACGATAAATCCTTAGTTTAGTCGAAGTCATCTTCCTTAATTTAACATAACGTAGGTGGTCAATCTGCCTTCTGTCTAAGTAAAAAAACTCCCCTCTTCGACGCGAGACGGAAAGAGAAAATGGACGTCTCGTTTAATTGCATCAAAAATTTATAGGTGAAGATACAACATGCTGAGATTCCTCATGTTGTTCTTGTTTCTGGTACCAATCTCAGGTATTTTTTTATTTTATGTTATTTTTTCATTTTAGTTGTAGAATCTACTACGTGAAGTAAGCAGACTCTTGTATTCAACCAAAGAAATCTCAGTCTCAAGCTTTTACAAGAACAGAGTGAAAACCCAAAGAAAAATTACATACTTTTCAATCATTTTCTTTTTCTCTCTCGTTCTATGTTAATTAAATATTGTTGGACGGATTTTTTTTTCCTAATTTCAAACAGGCCACAAAAAAAAAAAGTCGAATCTGGAACACTTATTCAGCTGGGGTTTTAATAAAATATTAAAATGACCATTGACGTTTGTTTGATGTAGTAAAGAAATATTTAGGAATTATTTAAGGCTTAGAAAATAATAATAATAATAATAATAATAATAATAGTAATAAGAAAAAAGTTTGACGATAAATCCTTAATTTAATCCAAGATGACAATCCCTTAATTTAGTATAACCTAGGATGGTCTTTGGCTCTCTAAGAAAAAGTTTGACGATAAATCCTTAATTTAGTCGAAGTCATCTTCCTTAATTTAACATAACGTAGGTGGTCACTATGCCTTCTGTCTAAGGAAAAAACTCTCCTCTCCGACGCGAGACGGAAAGAGAAAATGGACGTCTCGTGTAATTGCATCAAAAATTTACAGGTGAAGATACAACATGCTGCGATTCCTCCTGTTTTTCTTGTTTTTGGTACCAGTCTCAGGTATTTTTTAATTTTATTTTATATTTTCATTTTAGTTGTAGAATCTATTACGTGAAGTAAGCATACTCTTGTATTCAACTGTAACGCCCGAAATTATTTAATTTTAATCCGAGAATAATTAATTTGGGAATATTTGGAGTTTTGATATAAATTCTAATATTCTTAAATTGATTAGGATTGAAATTGAATGAAATGAGAAGCTGAGGACCAACTTGCAATTTTTGAAGACTTGAGGGGCTAAATTGAAAATATAAATGAATTTATCAGAATTGTAAAGGAATACTCAGCATGTACACGTGTGACACAACACACATTCCATCAGATTTTTCAGAGGCAAGAATCGAGAGCAAGAACCAAAGAAATCCCAAAATTTCTTCATCATCTTCCAATTGACATATCTTGAGTTCCGATTATCCGATTTCGATTCCGAAAGATGTTCTGGAATCCTTGCAAGAAGACCTTCAAATTGATGTAAGTTTTCTCTTAGTTCATCAGGGTTTGAGAATTCGAAAATGGTAGTTATCAGATTTGTGTTGTGAGTTGAGGTTGATGCGCTTCTAAACTTGTTTTCTTGAAGTTGGGTTGAGGAATGATTGTTGTATCATGTTCTTATGATTTCCCAGATATGATTCGATTTATATACCTGCTGATATGTTGAGGATTATGTTGGTTTTGAAGCTTATACAACTGATATTGTTATAGTTGCGTTCGGGATTGCTGAGTTTATACCGATATGCCGACGAACTTTTGATTTGAAGTGTTTTGCTATCTTATGTTTGGGCTGATATTGAGATGAGCTTAAGCTGATGTTCTTTGGCAATTATGTTGTGGTTTCAGCTTATAAACAGGACGCATCAACTTGATAATCTTGACTTCAAAACCGATAGAAGAAAGCACAAGGTTGGTAGCGTTTTGCCTTGACGTTTGAGTTGAAAATTGAGCAGATTTTGGATTAGGCTTATGGTTGATACTTGTAAAGATTTCTATGCTCTTCTATGATTTATTGAATGAGTATTAGATGTTAATGAATGCTCTTGTGATGATATATATTGCATTCATCTTGAAAGACTTATTCTTTGATTTTGAAATGAACGGAAACGTTCGAATAAACGATTTGAGGGATTATATATGTATGGCCTGGGTGGTTGACGTAGCCTAGCGTCTTAAATGCATATGTAGTGGCTTCAAAGTCTAGAGAAGTAAGATAAGTAGCCCCACCTCGATTGGGAGAGTCGGTGGTTAGTTATGATATCTTCTTCTCGGGATCCCAACCGACGAGATAAGAGATGAACCTTGTTTTAAAACATGCATTGTCTTTATTTATATCATGAGTTTGATAGATGTTTTATATGCATGTTTAGTTGCTTTTACTGGAAAATCTATTTCTCACCGGAGTTATCCGGCTATTGTTGTGTTGTATGTGTCATGGCAATAGGCGGGAGTGGAACCGGGCAAAAGCGAACTTGAAGAACAAGGGATAATAAGAATTGCGTGATGATCCGAGTTTAGATGATTGTGAGCTGTCTATGTTAGAGTTGAGTTCAAAGACATGATCATGTTATAACTACTTGTTCCAAGACTTGTTGGTGATCTAATTGTTGTCTTGTTGATGTATATAGGATTGGAATGATGTTGTAATCCTTTAGACAACATGATGTAGCTTAAAACTTTATTGAATAACAATGCTTCTTGCATGTTTTGAGAGCCTTGATTATTATGATTGTAAGGCCTTGTTATGATCTAGTTCCATCTATTGTATAGCATGTTTGAATGCATGTTAGTGGTTAACATTGTTTAGATCACGTTCTAGCTAAAACTAGATGAAAATAGATGGAAGAACTCGGTTATGACAGCAACCATGTCTGATCTTTTTCTTCTGGAATTGTGCTCGCTCGATCGGGCAATTCCTACCGATCGAGCGAGGCTATTATTTTCTGAACAGAAACATGAGCAATTGTGCTCGCTCGATCGGTAGGAAATGACCGATCGAGCGAGGCCAATTTTACTCTCACCCGAGAGTTGGGCCTTTGTGCTCGCTCGATCGGTAACTTTTTACCGATCGAGCGAGGTGCTCTGATTTTAAAAAAAAAAAAATTTTTTTTACTTTGTTTAGTCTTTGATTCCTTGACTATTGATTATGATGATTTGATTAATGAGAGATTAGAACTCGGGTCGTCACAACAGGTGGTATCAGAGCGAGAAAATTCTGGACTGAGTTAGATAGCGAGTGGGGTAGATCGAGTCATCTTCCTTGCTTACTTATTTTATCATGCTATGATTTAATTACATGATGGAATTACATGTTGTAAATGCTAGCATGGTTTACTTTCAAGTATTTGATTACATGATGTTGTATTTATTTTATTTGAAAGTATGATTTATGATGGTTAAAGACGCATGCTTACTGGAATATCTGAAACGATTAGAGGCATGTGTTTTGTGGAGTTATGACATGCTACCTGATTATCTGAATTGATTGGAAGCATGTCTTGTTTGAGTACTTCAATTATTTATTTAAGATTGAATCAGAACCGAGTCTTGATCAGAGGTAAGATGATCAAAGGAGGACTGAGATAGATTTGATGATTTTGGTATCCTAACCCTTTTGATAATCAGATATGTCTCGACGACCAGGACGACCTCCTCTTAGACCACGGGTTCCTACTCCTATGCCAGAGCAGACAGTTCATACTCCTCTGCCAGAACAGACAGTGGTAACACCGATAGTACCTCAAGCTGCAATTCCGAGCAATGAACAGGGAAGTACTTCTCGAGATATGACAGATAAGACTGCCACTCCGATGGAAACATTATTGAAACGTTTTCAATCATACCATCCGCCTACACTGAAAGGTACTGAAAATGCAGTTGAATGTGAAGGTTGGCTCGATGATATGGAGATGTTATTTGATTCTCTTGATTATGGTGATGAGCGGAGAGTCAGATTGATAGGGCACCAGTTTCATGAGGTTGCAAAGAGTTGGTGGTTCACAACAAAGAAAGCTCTGGAGCGTAGAGGAACTGTAATTACCTGGAACGTCTTCAAAACTGAGTTTTACCAACGCTTCTTTCCGGTGTCTTACCGCAAAGATAAGGGAGCTGAATTTGCTAATTTAAAGCAGGGGAATTTAAACATTGAAGAATATGTTGCAAAGTTTTCTACCTTGCTACGTTTTGCTCCACATGTTGCTGATAGTGACGAGGCAATGGCTGATCAGTTCATTAATGGACTGAATCCAGACGTCTTTACTTTGGTAAACACAAAGCGACCGAATACTTTTGCTGAGGCTCTGAATAGTGCCAAGGGAGCGGAAGCTGGTTTGATCCAACAGCGAGGAGCTTCGTATGCCGCATAGCCTCAGAGACAGCCACAACCTCCGGTTCAGACTCCACAACAATCTTCTCGATTTGAAAGTGGTAGTGGCAGTGGAAAGAAGGGGTATTTCCAAGCACGAGGGAAACAATTTAAAAATCCGGGGAGCAGTTCTTCGAGTTCCAGTGGCTCAAAACAGAAGTCAGGAGTGTTTTGTAACAGTTGTGGTGGAGGTCATCCAACCGATCAGTGCCGAGGTGTATCTGGGAGGTGCCATATATGCCATCAGACTGGCCATTTTGCGAGGGTGTGTCCTCAGAGAGGTTCTGGACAATCACGAGGTACAGAGTCATCACGATCAGTGGCTCAACCTGCGAGACAAGCCTCTTCTGTTCATTCCTTTCAACCATCACCTCCACAGCAACAGACAAGGCCAGGAGGGAGTCAGACAGGTAGTCAATCTTCGAGACAACAGGCTCATGTCTTTGCACTGACAGAGGAACAGGCACAGGGAGCACCAGATGATGTTATTGCAGGTAACTATTCTCTTTATGGTTATCCTACTTATGTATTGATAGATACTGGTGCATCTCATACATTTATCTCTGAACGATTTGTGTCATTACATGATTTGCCTGCTGAATCATTACCTGTTGTAGTATCTGTCTCTTCACCTTTGGGGAGAGGTCTTATATCTTTGCAGATGGTGAGAAATTGTTTGCTACAGTATGATGGTAATGAGATAGAGATAGACTGTATTGTTTTTGGTTTGTCTGATTTTGACTGCATTATCGGAATTGATATGCTAACCAAGTATAGAGCTACCGTAGACTGTTTTCAGAAAGTGGTGAGATTCAGACCTGAGATGGCTGGAGAATGGAAGTTTTATGGTAAGGGTTCTCGTGCTAAGATTCCTCTGATTTCTGTATTATCCATGACCCGACTTTTGCAGAAAGAAGCGGAGGGATTTATTGTTTATGCAGTTGATGTTTTGAAAGCTAGCCCGAACCTGGCTGACTTGCCAGTGGTTAGTGAATTTGCGGACGTTTTTCCTGATGAGATTCTAGGACTACCTCCGTACCGTGAGATTGATTTTAACATAGAACTGATGCCAGGTACAACACCGATTTCGAAAGCACCTTATCGAATGGCACTAGTTGAATTGAAAGAGTTGAAAGAGCAGTTGGAAGATTTACTGGCCAAGGGATACATTCGACCCAGTGTTTCTCCTTGGGGTGCTCCAGTGTTGTTTGTCAGAAAGAAAGACGGTTCAATGAGATTGTGCATTGACTACCGGCAATTGAACAAGGAAACGGTAAAGAACAAATACCCTTTGCCTCGTATTGATGATTTATTTGACCAGTTGCAGGGTTCTTCTGTGTATTCCAAGATCGATCTAAGATCTGGATACCATCAGCTGAGAGTTAGGGATTCTGATATTCCGAAAACCTCTTTCAGAACCAGGTATGGCCATTATGAGTTTATAGTTATGCCGTTTGGTCTGACGAATGCTCCAGCTGTGTTTATGGCTTTAATAAACCGTGTGTTTCAGAAATATCTTGATGACTTTGTGATTATTTTTATTGATGATATTTTGATATATTCGAAGAATTTGATTGATCATTCTGAGCATTTGAGAACTGTGTTGAAGACTCTGAGATCTGAGAAACTGTATGCTAAACTGTCGAAATGTGAGTTTTGGCTGAAACAGGTTGTTTTTCTTGGACATATTATATCCGGAAATGGTATAGCTGTTGATCCAAGTAAAGTCGAGGCAGTGATCAGTTGGTCGAGACCAACATCTGTTCCTGAGATACGTAGTTTCATGGGTTTGGCTGGGTATTATCGTTGATTCATTAAAGATTTTTCCAGTATTGCGAAGCCGATTACTCAGTTGACTCAGAAAAATTCTCCATTAATCTGGTCTGAAGCTTGTGAATCCAGTTTTCTTGAGTTGAAGAAACGACTGACCAGTGCACCAGTCTTGACGATTCCTTCAGGTACTGGTGGTTTCACTGTTTATTGTGATGCATCTCATCGAGGTTTGGGGTGTGTTTTGATGCAGCGAGGGCATGTGATTGCTTATGCCTTGAGACAGTTGAAGCCTCACGAGACCAGATATCCGATTCATGATCTTGAATTGGCCGCCATTGTATTTGCTTTGAAGATTTGGCGACATTATCTGTACGGGGAACAGTTTGAAATCTATTCTGATCACAAGAGTCTGAAATATTTGTTTTCACAGTCAAAATTGAATATGAGACAACGGAGATGGCTTGATTTGCTGAAAGACTTTGATTGTGAGATTAAGTACTATCCGGGGAAATCGAATGCAGCAGCTGATGCATTGAGTCGAAAGGTATGTTCTTTGTCCTTATCGACAATTGGTGTATCAAATTTGATTGAAAACTGTTGTCTATCTGGATTAGTATTTGATACGAATTATCAGCGTCTGCGACTTTATCAAATTCAAGTTGAACCAGCATTATTGTTGCGAATTAGAGATGCTCAGAAACTTGATCAGAATGTGCAGAATTCGATTGAGAAAGTCCGATCAGGGCATGTATCTGAATATCAAGTTCGAGATGATCTTTTATATGTAAACAATCGCCTTGTAGTGCCTAATATTTCTGATGTGCGACAACAACTACTGACAGAGGTGCATTGTAGTCGTTATAACATTCATCCTGGTGGTAGGAAAATGTATAATGATCTGAAAGCTCATTATTGGTGGAAACAAATGAAGACAGATATCACTGATGTTGTAGCTCGATGTCTTAATTTCCAGCAGGTGAAAGCTGAAAGAAAGAAACCGCCTGGTTTGTTACAGAGTTTTTCCGTGCCTGAATGGAAATGGGATCATATCTCCATGGATTTCGTGACGAGATTACCTCGATCTTCTAGAGGTTGCGATACTATCTGGGTGATTATCGATATATTGACGAAATCAGCATGTTTCATTCCTTATCGCATGATGTATAGACACGACCAGATGGCAGAGATTTATGTCCGAGAAATGGTCAGATTGCATGGAGTGCCGAAATCTATTGTATCAGATCGTGATCCTCGATTTACATCACACTTCTGGCACAACCTACAGAATGCTTTGGGTACTCAGTTACACTTGAGCACAGCATATCATCCACAGACCGACGGACAGTCTGAACGTACCATTCAGACCTTGGAGGACATGTTGAGAGCTGTAGTGCTTGATTTTGGCACTAGTTGGCAAGAATCACTACCACTTTGTGAATTCTCGTACAACAACAGCTAT
Source organism: Henckelia pumila (assembly GCF_033568475.1). Taxonomy (NCBI): domain Eukaryota; kingdom Viridiplantae; phylum Streptophyta; class Magnoliopsida; order Lamiales; family Gesneriaceae; genus Henckelia; species Henckelia pumila. The sequence goes on along the minus strand of NC_133123.1, from coordinate 193,207,241 downwards.
CAATCGAGTATTGAGATGGCTCCGTTTGAAGCTCTGTATGGTAGAAAATGTCGATCTCCTCTTTATTGGGATGATATTTCTGAAGTACCTGAGGTTGGACCTGACATGATACGAGATATGACTGAACAGGTGAAGCTTATTCAGAAAAGAATGAAGACAGCTCAGGACAGACAAGCGAAGTATGCCAATATTCGACGTCGACCTTTGTCTTTTGAACAGGGGGATCGTGTATTTCTGAAGATTTCTCCGTTCAGAGGCACCGTACGATTTGGAAAGCGAGGGAAGTTGTCTCCACGCTACATTGGTCCGTATGAAATTTTGGAGAAAATAGGCAATCTTTCCTATCGATTAGCTCTTTCTCCGGCTTTATCTGGAATACATGATGTTTTTCATGTATCGATGCTTCGAAAATATCTTGATGATGAATCTCATGTACTTCAATCTGATGAGGCTGAACTCGACGAGACTTTGAGTTATTTCAAAAAGCCAAGTCAGATTCTTGATCGTAAGGAGAAGCAACTTCGAACAAAGACTATTCCGCTTGTGAAAGTTCAGTGGAGTCGTCATGGTATTGAAGAAGCAACTTGGGAGACAGAATCAGATATGAGGAAATGATTTCCAGAGATGTTTCAATGATGTGAGTCTCTTTTAGTCTTTCTGTTCTTTCTATTATATGATCTGTTGATACTACTTGAGATTTCGAGGACGAAATCGAGTCTTAGTGGGGGAGAATTGTAACGCCCGGAATTATTTAATTTTAATCCGAGAATAATTAATTTGGGAATATTTGGAGTTTTGATATAAATTCTAATATTCTTAAATTGATTAGGATTGAAATTGAATGAAATGAGAAGCTGAGGACCAACTTGCAATTTTTGAAGACTTGAGGGGCTAAATTGCAAATATAAATGAATTTATCAGAATTGTAAAGGAATACTCAGCATGTACATGTGTGACACAACACACATTCCATCAGATTTTTCAGAGGCAAGAATCGAGAGCAAGAACCAAAGAAATCCCAAAATTTCTTCATCATCTTCCAATTGACATATCTTGAGTTCTGATTATCCGATTTCGATTCCGAGAGATGTTCTGGAATCCTTGCAAGAAGACCTTTGAATTGATGTAAGTTTTCTCTTAGTTCATCAGGGTTTGAGAATTCGAAAATGGTAGTTATCAGATTTGTGTTGTGAGTTGAGGTTGATGAGCTTCTAAACTTGTTTTCTTGAAGTTGGGTTGAGGAATGATTGTTGTATCATGTTCTTATGATTTCCCAGCTATGATTCGATTTATATACCTGCTGATATGTTGAGCATTATGTTGGTTTTGAAGCTTATACAACTGATATTGTTATAGTTGCGTTCGGGATTGCCGAGTTTATACCGATATGCCGACGAACATTTGATTTGAAGTGTTTTGCTATCTTATGTTTGGGCTGATATTGAGATGAGATTAGGCTGATGTTCTTTGGCAATTATGTTGTGGTTTCAGCTTATAAACAGGACGCATCGACTTGATAATCTTGACTTCAAAACCGATAGAAGAAAGCACAAGGTTGGTAGAGTTTTGCCTTGACGTTTGAGTTGAAAATTGAGAAGATTTTGGATTAGGCTTATGGTTGATACTTGTACAGATTTTGACAAGCTTGAAGACACCATAAACCTCACATTTGAAAGGTAAAAGTGTACTACCACTTGAATGGGATTATAACTCGAGATGGTTTGTATCGAGTTTCCTAAATCACATACTTATTTGCTTAATTGCTTTTCTATGCTCTTCTATGATTATTGAATGAGTATTAGATGTTAATGAATGCTCTTGTGATGATATATATTGCATTCATCTTGAAAGACTTATTCTTTGATTTTGAAATGAACGAAAACGTTCGAATAGACGATTTGAGGGATTATATATGTATGGTCTGGGTGGTTGACGTAGCCTAGCGTCTGAAATGCATATGTAGTGGCTTCAAAGTCTAGAGAAGTAAGATAAGTAGCCCCACCTCGATTGGGAGAGTCGGTGGTTAGTTATGATATCTTCTTCTCGGGATCCAAATCGACGAGATAAGAGATGAACCTTGTTTTAAAACATGCATTGTCTTTATTTATATAATGAGTTTGATATATGTTTTATATGCATGTTTAGTTGCTTTTACTGGGAAATCTATTTCTCACCAGAGTTATCCGGCTATTGTTGTGTTGTATGTGTCATGGCAATAGGCGGGAGTGGAACCGGGCAAAAGCGAACTTGAACAACAAGGGATAAGAAGAATAGCGTGATGATCCGACTTTAGATGATTGTGAGCTGTCTATGTTAGAGTTGAGTTCAAAGACATGATCATGTTATAGCTACTTGTTCCAAGACTTGTTGGTGATCTAATTGTTGTCTTGTTGATGTATATAGGATTGGAATGATGTTGTAATCCTTTAGACAACATGATGTAGCTTAAAACATTATTGAATAACAATTCTTCTTGCATGTTTTGAGAGCCTTGATTATTATGATTGTAAGGCCTTGTTATGATCTAGTTCCATCTATTGTATAGCATGTTTGAATGCATGTTAGTGGTTAACATTGTTTAGATCATGTTCTAGCTAAAACTAGATGAAAATTGATGGAAGAACTCGGTTATGACAGCAACCATGTCTGATCTTTTTCTTCTGGAATTGTGCTCGCTCGATCGGGCAATTCCTACCGATCGAGCGAGGCTATTATTTTCTAAACAGAAACATGAGCAATTGTGCTCGCTCGATTGGTAGGAAATGACCGATCGAGCGAGGCCAATTTTACTCTCACCCGAGAGTTGGGTCTTTGTGCTCGCTCGCTCGGTAACTTTTTACCGATCGAGCGAGGTGCTCTGATTTTAAAAAAAAAAAAAATTTTTTTTACTTTGTTTAGTCTTTGATTCCTTGACTATTGATTATGATGATTTGATTAATGAGAGATTAGAACTCGGGTCGTCACATCAACCAAAGAAATCTCAGTTTCAAGCTTTTACAAGAACATAGGGCAAACCCAAAGAAAAATTACATACTTTTCAATCATTTTCTTTTTCCCTCTCGTTCTCTGTTAATTAAATATTTTTGGCGGGATTTTTTTCCCCTAATTTCAAACACTCCACAAAAAAAAAAAAGAGTTGAATCTGGAACACTTATTTAGCTGGGGTTTTAATAAAATATTAAAATAACCATTGACGTTTGTTGGATGTAGTAAAGAAATATTTTGGAATTATTTAAGGCTTTGAAAAAAAAAATAATAATAAGAAAAAACTTCGACGATAAATCCTTAATTTAATCCAAGATGACAATCCCTTAATTTAGTATAACCTAGGATGGTCTCTAGCTCTCTAAGAAAAAAGTGTGACGATAAATCCTTAATTTAGTCGAAGTCATCTTTCTTAATTTAACATAACGTAGGTGGTCATTATGCCTTCTGTCTAAGGAAAAAACTCTCCTCTCCAACGTGAGACGGAAAGAGAAAATGGACGTCTCGTGTAATTGCATAAAAAATTTACAGTTGAAGATACAACATGTTGCGATTCCTCATGTTGTTCTTGTTTCTGGTACCAGTCTCAGGTATTTTTTAATTTTATTTTATTTTTTCATTTTAATTGCAGAATCTATTACGTGAAGTAAGCAAACTCTTGTAATTAACCAAAGAAATCTCAGTCTCAAGCTTTTACAAGAACAGAGTGCAAACCCAAAGAAAAAATACATACTTATCAATCATTTCCTTTTTCCCTCTCGTTCTCTGTTAATTAAATATTGTTAGCTGGATTTTTTTCTCCTAATTTCAAACAAGCCACAAAAAAAAAGAGTCGAATCTGGAACACTTATTCAGCTGAGGTTTAATAAAATATTAAAATGACCATTGACGTTTGTTGGATGTAGTAAAGAAAGATTTTTGAATTATTTAAGGCTTAGCAAAAAAAAATAATAATAATAAGAAAAAAGTTTGACGATAAATCCTTAATTTAATACAAGATGACAATCCCTTAATTTAGTATAACCTAGGATGGTCTCTAGTTCTCTAAGAAAAAAGTTTAACGATAAATCCTTAATTTAGTCGAAGTAATCTTCCTTAATTTAACATAACGTAGGTGGTCACTCTGCCTTCTGTCTAAGGAAAAAACTCTCCTCTCCGACGCATGACAAAAAGAGAAAATGGATGTCTCGTGTAATTGCATCAAAAATTTACAGGTGAAAATACAACATGCAGCGATTCCTCCTGTAGTTCTTGTTTTTGGTACCAGTCTCAGGTATTTTTTTATTTTATTTTATTTTTTCATTTCAGTTGTAAAATCTATTACGTGAAGTAAGAAGACTCTTGTATTCAACCAAAGAAATCTCAGTATCAAACTTTTACAAAACAGAGTGCAAACCCAAAGAAAAATTACATACTTTTCAATTATTTTCTTTTTCCCTCTCGTTCTCTGTTAATTAAATATTGTTGGTCGAATTTTTTTCTCCTAATTTCAAACATTCCACAAAAAAAAGAGTCGAATCTGGAACACTTATTCTGCTGGGGTTTTAATAAAATATTAAAATTACCATTGACGTTTGTTGGATGTAGTAAAGAATATTTTGGAATTATTTAAGGCTTAGCAAAAAAAAAAAAAATAATAAGAAAAACAGTTTGACGATAAATCCTTAATTTAATCCAAGATGACAATCCCTTAATTTAGTGCTATAACCTAGGATGGTCTCTGGCTCTCTAAGAAAAAAGTTTTACGATAATTCCTTAATTTAGTCGAAGTCATCTTCCTTAATTTAACATAACGTAGGTGGTCATTCTGCCTTCTGTCTAAGGAAAAACCTCTACTCTCCGACGCGAGACGGAAAGAGAAAATGGACGTCTCGTGTAATTGCATCAAAAATTTTCAAGTGAAGATACAACATGCATATTCTTGTTTTTGGTACCAGTCTCCGGTATTTTTTAATTTTATTTTATTTTTTCATTTTAGTTGTAGAATCTATTACGCGGAGTAAGCATACTCTTGTATTCAACCAAAGAAATCTCAGTCTCAAGCTTTTACAAGAACAAAGTGCTAACCCAAAGAAAAATTACATACTTTTCAATAATTTTCTTTTTCCCTCTCGTTCTTTGTTAATTAAATATTGTTGGCCAGATTTTTTTTCTCCTAATTTCAAACAGGCCACACAAAAAAAAGAGTCAAATGTGGAACATTTATTCAGCTGGGTTTTAATAAAATATTAAAATGACCATTGACGTTTGTTGGATGTAGTAAAGAAATATTTTGGAATTATTTAAGGCTTATCAAAAAAAATAATAATAATAATAAAAAAGTTTGACGATAAATCCTTAATTTAATGTAAGATGATAATCCCTTAATTTAGTATAACCTAGGATGGTCTCTGGTTCTCAAAAAAAAAGTTTGACGATAAATCCTTAATTTAGTCGAAGTCATCTTCCTTAATTTAACATAACGTAGGTGGTCACTCTGCCTTCTGTCTAGGGAAAAAACTCTCCTCTCCGATGCAAGACGGAAAGAGAAAATGGACGTCTCGTGTAATTGCATCAAAAATTTACAAGTGAAAATACAACATGCAGCGATTCCTCATGTTGTTCTTGTTTACGTACAAGTCTCAGGTATTTTTTTATTTTATTTTATTTTTTCATTTTAGTTGTAGAATCTATTACGTGAAGTAAGCAGACCTTTGTATTCAACCAAAGAAATCTCAGTCTCAAGGTTTTACAAGAACAAAGTGAAAACCCAAAGAAAAATTACATACTCTTCAATCATTTTTTTTTCCCTCTCGCTCTCTGTTAATTAAATATTTTTGGCCGGATTATTTTCTCCTGATTTCAAACAGGCCACAAAAAAAATAAGAGTCTAATATGGCATACTTATTTAGCTGGGGTTTAATAAAATATTAAAATGACCATTGACGTTTGTTAAATGTAGTAAAGAAATATTTTTGAATTATATAAGGTTTCGCAAAAAAATAATAAAAATAATAATAAGAAAAAATTTTGTCGATAAATCCTTAATTTAATCCAAGATGACAATCCCTTAATTTAGTATAACCTAGGATGGTCACTGGCTCTCTAAGAAAAAAGTTTGACGATAAATCCTTAATTTAGTCGAAGTCATCTTCCTTAATTTAACATAACGTAGGTGGTCAACTCTGCCTTCTGTCTAAGGAAAAAAACTCCCCTCTTCGACGCGAGACGGAAAGAGAAAATTGTTCTCTCGTGTAATTGCATCAAAAATTTACAGGTGAAGGTACAACATGCAGAGATTCCTCATGTTGTTCTTCTTTCTGGTACCAGTCTCAGGTATTTTTTTTATTTTATGTTATTTTTTCATTTTAGTTGTAGAATCCACTACGTGAAATAAGCAGACTCTTGTATTCAACCAAAGAAATCTCAGTCTCAAGCTTTTACAAGAACAGAGTGCAAACCCAAAGAAAAATTACATACTTTTCAATCATTTTCTTTTTCCCTCTCGTTTTATGTTAATTAAATATTGTTGGCCGGATTTTTTTCTCCTAATTTCAAACAGGCCACAAAAAAAGAGTCGAATCTGGAACACTTATTCAGCTGGGGTTTTAATAAAATATTAAAATGACCATTGACATTTGTTGGATGTAGTAAAAAAAAAATTTGGAATTATTTAAGGCTAATTTTTAAAAAATAATAATAATAAGAAAAAAGTTTGACGATAAATCCTTAATTTAATCCAAGATGACAATCCTTTAATTTAGTATAACCTAGGATGGTCTCCGATCTCTAAGAAAAGTTTTTGACAATAAATCCTTAATTTAGTCGAAGTCATCTTCCTTAATTTAACATAACGTAGGTGGTCACTCTGCCTTCTGTCTAAGGAAAAAACTCTCCTCTCCGACGCGAGACAGAAGGAAAAAATAGACGTCTCGTTTAACTGCATAAAAAATTTACAGGTGAAGATACAACATGCTGCGATTCCTCCTGTTGTTCTTGTTTCTGGTACCAGTCTCAAGTATTTTTTAATTTTATTTTATTTTTTCATTATAGTTGTAGAATCTATTACGTGAAGTAAGCATACTCTTGTATTCAACCAAAGAAATCTCTGTTTCAAAATTTTACAAGAACAAAGTTCAAACCCAAAGAAAAATTACATACTTTTCAATCATTTTCTTTTTCCCTCTCGTTCTCTGTTAATTAAATATTGTTGGCGGGATTTTTTTTCTCCTAATTTCAAACACTCCACGAAATAAAAAGAGTTGAATCTGGAACACTTATTTAGCTGGGGTTTTAATAAAATATTAAAATATCCATTGACGTTTGTTAGATGTAGTAAAGAAATATTTTGGAATTATTTAAGGCTTAGAAAAAAAAATAATAATAATAAGAAAAAAGTTTGATGATAAATCCTTAATTTAATCCAAGATGACAATCCCTTAATTTAGTATAACCTAGGATGGTTTCTGGCTCTCTAAGAAAAAAAGTTTGACGATAAATCCTTAATTTAGTCGAAGTCATTTTTCATAATTTAACATAACGTAGGTGGTCACTATGCCTTCTGTCTAAGGAAAAAACTCTCCTCTCCGACGCGAGACGGAAAGAGAAAATGGATGTCTCGTGTAATTGCATCAAAAATTTACAGGTGAAGAAACAACATGCTGCGATTCCTTCTGTTGTTCTTGTTTCTGGTACTAGTCTCAGGTATTTTTTAATTTTATTTTATTTTTTCATTTTAGTTGTAGAATCTATTACGTGAAGTAAGCATACTCTTGTATTCAACCAAAGAAATATTAGTTTCAAGCTTTTACAAGAACAGAGTGCAAACCCAAAGAAAAATTACATACTTTTCAATCATTTTCTTTTTCCCTCTCGTTCTCTGTTAATTAAATATTGTTGGCGGCATTTTTTTCCCTAATTTCAAACACTCCACAAAAAAAAAAAAAGAGTTGAATCTGGAACACTTATTTAGCAGGGGTTTTAATAAAATATTAAAATGACCATTGACGTTTGTTGGATTTAGTAAAGAAATATATTGTAATTATTTAAGGCTTAGAAAAAATAATAATAATAATAATAAGAAAAAAGTTTGACGATAAATCCTTAATTTAATCCAAGATGACAATCCCTTAATTTAGTATAACCTAGGATGGCCTCTGGCTCTCTAAGAAAAAAGTTTGACGATAAATCCTTAATTTAGTCGAAGTCATTTTTCTTAATTTAACATAACGTAGGTGGTCACTTTGCCTTCTGTGTAAGGAAAAAACTCTCCTCTCCGACGCGAGACGGAAAGAGAAAATGGACGTCTCGTGTAATTACATAAAAAATTTACAGTTGAAGATACAACATGTTGCGATTCCTCATGTTGTTCTTGTTTCTGGTACTAGTCTCAGGTATTTTTTTAATTTAATTTAATTTTTTTCATTTTAGTTGTAGAATCTATTACGTGAAGTAAGCAAACTCTTGTATTCAACCAAAGAAATCTCAGTCTCAAGCTTTTACAAGAACAGAGTGCAAAGCCAAAGAAAAATTACATACTTCTCAATCATTTTCTTTTTCCCTCTCGTTCTCTGTTAATTAAATATTTTTAGCTGGATTATTTTCTCCTAATTTCAAACACGCCACAAAAAAAAGAGTCGAATCTGGAACACTTATTCAGCTGAGTTTAATAAAATATTAAAATGACCATTGACGTTTGTTGGATGTAGTAAATAAAAATTTTTGAATTATTTAAAGCTTAGCAAAAATAATAATAATAATAATAAGAAAAATGTTTGACGATAAATCATTTATTTAATACAAGATGACAATCCCTTAATTTAGTATAACCTAGGATGGTCTCTGGTTCTCTAAAAAAAAAAGTTTGACGATAAATCCTTAAATTAGTAGAAGTCATCTTCCTTAATTTAACATAACGTAGGTGTTCACTCTGCCTTCTGTCCAAGGAAAAAACTCTCCTCTCCGACGCAAGACGGAAAGTGAAATGGACGTCTCGTGTAATTGCATCAAAAATTTACAATTGAAGATACAACATGCAGCGATTCCTCCTGTTGTTCTTGTTTCTGGTACCAGTTCAGGAATTTTTTTATTTTATTTTATTTTTTCATTTTAGTTGTAGAATCTATTACGTGAAGTAAGTAGATTCTTGTATTCAACAAAAAAATCTCAGTCTCAAACTTTTACAAGAACCAAGTGAAAACCCAAAGAAAAATTACATACTTTTCAATCATTTTCTTTTTCCCTCTCGTTCTCTGTTAATTAAATATTGTTGGCAGTATTTTTTTCTACAAATTTCAAACAGGCCACAAAAAAAAGAGTCGAATCTGGAACACTTATTCAGCTGGGGTTTTAATAAAATATTAAAATGACCATTGATGTTTGTTGGATGTAGTAAAGAAATATTTTGGAATTATTTAAGGCTTAGAAAAAAAAAAAAAAAAAGTTTGACGATAAATCCTTAATTTATTCCAAGATGACAATCCCTTAATTTTGTACTATAACCTAGGATGGTCTCTCTCTTTCTAAGAAAAAAGTTTTACGATAAATCCTTAATTTAGTCGAAGTCATCTTCCTTAATTTAACATTACGTAGGTGGTCACTCTGCCTTCTGTCTAAGGAAAAAACTCTCCTCTCCGACGCGAGACGGAAAGAGAAAATGGACGTATCGTGTAATTGCATAAAAAATTTACAGGTGAAGATACAACATGCTGCGATTCCTCCTGTTGTTCTTGTTTCTGGTACCAATATTAGGTATTTTTTTATTTTATTTTAATTTTTCATTTTAGTTGTAGAATCTATTACGTGAAGTAAGCAGACTATTGCATTCAACCAAAAAAATCTCAGTCTCAAACTTTTACAAGAACAGAGTGCAAACCAAAAGAAAAATTACATATTTTTCAATCATTTTCTTTTTCCCTCTCGTTCTCTGTTAATTAAATATTGTTGGCTGGATTTTTTTCTCCTAATTTCAAACATGCCACAAAAAAAAGAGTCGAATCTGGAACACTTATTCAGTTGTGGTTTTAATAAAATATTAAAATTACCATTGACGTTTGTTGGATGTAGTAAAGAAATATTTTGGAATTATTTAAGGCTTAGCAAAAAAAAATAATAATAATAAGAAAAAAAATTTGACGAAAAATCCTTAATTTAATCCAAGATTACAATCCCTTAATTTAGTACTATAACCTAGGATGGTCTCTGGCTCTCTAAGAAAAAAGTTTCACGATAATTCCTTAATTTAGTCGATGTCATCTTCCTTAATTTAACATAACGTAGTTGGTCACTCTGCCTTCTGTCTAAGGAAAAAACTCTATGTAAGGGATATCATGGCTCATAAAAATTATCAGAATCAGATGTTGTCACTAGGTGTTGACAACATCCTACACGACATGCAGCGAAAATATTAAAACGTGAATAGTAACAGCAAACCAATAGTAAACCAACAATAAAAATACTCAAGAGTAAATATGCACAAGTACTAAAGTAATAAAAGGTTGCACATAAAACAGATTCAGATGTTGTCACTAGGTGTTGACAACATCTTCAATAACACCTTGATTAACATGCATTAGAATTTTTGAAAGCATGAATAAAATAGATAAGCAACCAAATAAATCAGACTCAAATATTTAAGCAAGAGTATAAAATACTCTTGCAGCGCCTCAGGGCAAAACTTTTACTAGAAAATAATCAAAGAGTTTTACAAACCCTAAAACTAGTGAATTATTTCAAAAATCAATTTTCTCAAAACATGTGAGAAAATAAATAAATAAAAACAACTCCCTTAAAAGTCTACTGAAAGTAGAACAAGAAAACTCAAGAAAGGAGTTGATCCGAGATGCCCAAACACGATAGCAACACAATCTTCGATCAACAATCTTCAAGTGCTTTCAAAACTACAAGGAATCTACGAACAATAAATTCAGCAAATTGACAAGAACTCTTCAGCGTGAAAGCACTCCAGAAAGTCGAGTTCTGTCATCTACGTTCAAGCTCTATTTTTTTTTCTGCACGCTCAAATCCTCATCTACGGCTTGATCTATCTTTTCTGCGCTCTCTCTCCTTTTATTCAAGCCGCATCAATCTCTACACCCTCTTCTTCTATTTAAGCATGTCAGCTTATCTCCAAAAAAGACTTGATCATATTTCCTTTCAAACTTGAACCAATCTACAAAGATAAGAAAATAATATTAAGTTAGGAGATAAAGATATATTATGATAAGTGCATAATATCTCCTAAAAAATAATCAAGTAAATATTTAAGCTATTTAAGATATATGAATATCTTATTCTATGATTCAATATAAAATAATTCCTATTTAAAATATCTCAACCAATTAAATAAGATATTTAAAAAGATTTAAACTTCAAGTCCAAGAAACCATATTTTAAATCTAGGAATATTATATTATCTCAATTCAAATCAAAACTATTCCTAGTTTAAAATATATCAAGCATATAGATAAGAAACACAATTTTAACTAACAATCCTAGAAAGGCAAAACACAATATTATAATCTTTCAAAACATGGAAAGATATCAAGGAATAATTATCCTTTCAATCTCCCCTTTTTTGCCTTTCTGGACAAAACATCTAAAACCAATTCAACAACTCCCCTTGAATATTAATTCTCAGAACTCCCCCTGAGTTCAAACTTATCAAATCAGTTCTCCCCCTGAATTTGATCTTTCAATTCTGAGTGTTGTCAAGGATGTTGGCGACATCTGAACACAACACTTAGCGATATCAGAAAATACTTAATACCTGTTCAAAAATGAATCACAAAACACATTTAATCAATTCAGTACACCTCACAACTCCTCTGAATAGCAATTCTCTCCCTGAATACGAAAATAGATTCTCCCTCTTAGTCTAAGCACAGAAGTTGTCGAGGATGTTCCCAACATCTCCTCACAACACTTAAGTCTGGGCAGAAAAAAACTTAGAACAAATCAGAGAGTCATAATCAAACAAGCTAACATTGATTAGAACCAGATCAGAGCAAAAACATCAAGACAAATCAGAGCAGAGCAAAATAAACCACAAAAAATTAAACTTAATGCTCTGTGATGATCTATCATTTGCTTCGCCAGAACTAGCTTCTTCTCCTTCAGAACCAGAGTCACTATCTTCTCCATCAGAGCTAGAGCCACCAGATTCAAAATCTTCTCCCCTTTTTTGTCCAGAAGAGGTACCTACACCAAGAAAAATTCGATATTAAGACATAAGAGATTCATAGTAAGCAATGTCTTCTTTGGCTTGTAAAATCTTATGTTCAACATGCAGCATCTGGGATTGAATAAAGATAGAATCCCGTTGTTGAAGTAGGAGGAACAAATATGGCAGTGGTAGGGGAGGTGTTGGCAACATCTGCCACAGCTTCTGCAGCAGCACCTGTTTCTGACCAAGGTAGGTCCAATTTCATGTTACCTCTAAGTAATGCTGGTGCAAGATTCAGTACCTCAACAACAGCAGATAAAGGATCATCATCATGGTTTTCAAAATATTGAGATACTAGCACAGCAAATATCAATGAAGGAAACATGAGCATGTAAGATACCAACCCACAGTTTGCATATTACATAACTGTAGTAAAACACAAGCTTTCCAAAGTTCAAAGCTGCTCCAGTTCCTATAGCAAATATCACACCAGTTTGTTGTTTGGTGACAAACGTGAAATTTGTGGACGGAGTCCAAGTCTTGATTGCAGTCTTGTAAAGAACATAAGCTATCTTATAAGAGCAGGCTGCACATCTTTTTCCACCTCGGGTGAGTTAAAGAATCCATTAATCACAGTAGGACTAAACTCGAAAATATGAACCCTCACATGAATTTTCCCAAATTTTGCGAAAGAGGGTTCGACACAGCTTTAGTCAAATTTCAGTATAATTCCAAGACCATAAGTCTAAAGTAAAGAGTAGCATATATCACAGTAGAGAATATATTTCTGAGTTGGAAAATTCTTACCTGACTTTGTGCGCCATATTCTTTCAAATCAATGGTGTGGTCCTCAAAGAAGTCACAATTGGCATAGTGTTGCCAATCGTTTGCAGCATTCTCAGAAAAAAAACAGAGGAATATGATTGGCTTACACGGTAGTCTTCATCCAAGGTGTTGTCTGGGGTGTCAGCAACACCTGCAGAAACATCTTCTGCAGAAACAACAACACCGACTTCCTAAAGAAAGGTGTAATAACAGTGACAGTAGCCAGCAAATTCCGAATTCTAAAAAATTATACAATATTCAAATACTCTTCATCTAAGATATCAGCAGGAATGTCAGCAGCATCTGATGCAACATTTGCTTTTGAGGCAGATTCCTCAGAGCCTTCATCAGAGAATGCAAGGGATGGATCAACATCAGTAAAAATGACCATCAAATATCTCAATTTTAAAAAATCATCCTCTAAGATGTTGTCAGAGGTGTTGTCAACATGTGGCTCAACATCTTCTTTGTAGCCCATCTCTGTTCAAATATCAGTGAATCAAAATTCTTCTCTGCCATAAAATTTTGAACAGTTAGAATATGAAGAGAAGAATTTGAAAATAATGCAAGGACCGACAAAATTCTGTAGAAGTGATAATGCGGTGAGGGAGAGCAAGGAGTAACAAGACCATAAAACATTCTGATGATAAGATCAAATCTAAACAAAAAACCCTTCACCTCTTAATCACTCGGTCGCAATTAATGTTCCCTAACAGTAACAATTGCCAACGGTAAAATGGATTTTAAAATCATTATGGCCACAAATTTCCGAATTAAGGCAATAAATCAAGCCAATTGATTTTCACAAAATTTCCATAAAGAAACTCCACTAAAAAAAACTTTCAATCACAAAACAATTCGAAATATTAGTGGATTGGGCAAATCACTAAATTTTGCTTATTTCGAACTTCAAACTTCTCAGCAAGATATATTCACCATAAAATAAATATGCATGTCTTAATTATATCTAAAAACAGAGTGTAACAATGCAATCACATGCAAAAAAAAATATGTTGACAAGTGAGGTGCTATCCACGATGTTGGCAACATCTTCCAGCAACACTTCAGGATTCTCAAAAACTTTGATTTCCAGACATTCATAAAATTCCTATTACAGAAGTGGTAGCCTGCACACTAAAGGAACGATCTTCAACGGACCCTTTTAGGTAGCTTTTTCCATTTTCTTCTGATTTTCAATCAAATTTGATGATTGAATTGATTATGGTGAACCTTTTTTTTGTTATTTTGAGTTTCTGAATTTGCGAAATCACTTTTCACTTGGGACAGGATCATGGAATACACGAACATCCCTCCACTACTTCGTGATTTAGTCAGAACTCTTCTTCAATTAAATCTCATTAAACTGTAAAACAATTTGCAAAGAATCCTGAGTGAAAATTGGTCAATGATTACAAAGTATCAAACACTTCACAAAACAGAGTGTATACATGAATGCAACATGCCTAATGATCCTAAAGATGCACATGCATGAAAAGGTGTTGTCGCAGGGTGTTGGAAACACTCCAGACAACATCTCAGTTCTGTCTATAATGCACTCAAACTGAGAGACTTCCTTAGACTGGAAAATCTCTCGAAATCCAATGCTTTGGTGAAAATATCAGCTAATTGGTTATCCGTTCTAATAAACTCAATACAGATCATGCCTTTCTCGACCAAATCTCTAATGAAGTGATGTCAAATGTCTAAGCGTTTGGTTCGAGAGTGTTGTACTGGATTTTTGCATATATCAATAACGCTTGAATTATCACAGTACACATTCAACTAAGCATGATATCTAGCCTAGTAGCACAAAAAACAAGATACTTCCAATTATGCTTCTGTAGAGGGTGTTGCCAACACCTTCGACAACATCTTCCCTCGACAGCTTTTCACTTGACCTCATTGGTGTACGCATGTGTTTACAATTTTCATTCAAATACTTTTTCACAAGATTTCTAGCATACTGTATTTGACACACAAAAACTCCACCATGCATTTGTTTCACTTGCAACCCCAAGAAATAATTCAATTCACCAACCATACTTATCTCAAAAGTAGACGACATGCACTTCACAAATTCATCAACAAGTTTTTCACAAGAAGCACAAAATATTATGTCATCCATATAAACTTGGCAAATAAGAATATTACCTTGAGACTTTTGCACAAACAATGTCTTATCAATCTCACCTCTTTTGAATCCAAGATTGAGCAAGTATTTGGTTAATCTTCCATACCATGCACGTGGTGCTTGCTACAATCCATACAGTCCCAACCTTTTTGGTTCACTGTTTGACACAAAGCATGAAAATCTTACCTGTGAAAACGTGGAGCTCATGCAAATTAGTCCAGACATCTTTTGATAATCCACATTTTCTTTCCTTCGGGTTTGCATATCTCCATGCACATCTCCATTGACCTCAATGTATTCATCCTCATTTTCAGCAGTGGATTGTTCAAATTTTTGTTTCTGGAGATTCTGTAGGAGGTGTTGTCACAGGTGTTGTAACACCTTGGACAACATCTAAATTTCCAGAATTTTCAAACAGATCATAAACTTCATCTTCGACAGTTTTCTTCTTCAGATCTGCAAAGTCATCAAAAACAACATGAATAGACTTAAAAAATTTTCGAGTTCTTAAATTAAAACATCATGTAATCTTGAATATCCGAAGAATAAACTAAGAACAAACCCTTGTCACTTTAATCATCAAACTTTGCAAAATGATCAATATCATTCAAAACGTAACATACACAGCCAAAAACATGAAAGTACTTAAGGTTCGGCCTCTTTTCCATGAGAGTTTCATAAGAAGTCATAGTAGAACCATTCCTCAAATATACTCTATTTGAAATGTGACGTGCTGTGATTAAGGCTTCTGCCCAAAAATGTTTTGAGATATTTTCAGAACTTAACATCCCTCTAGCCATCTCTTGCAAAGTTATATTCTTCTTTTCAACAAATTCATTCTGTTGTGGGGTTTTGAGAGCAAAAAATTCATGATAAATACCTTTCTTACCACATAAATTCTCAAAAGAAAAGTTTTCGAACTCCTTACCATGATCAATGAGAATTCTGGTCACCTTCAATTTGTGAAGATTAACAGTCCTTGTGAGCAATTTCTTAAAAACATCAAATATATCTGATTTTTCTCTCACAAATCTTACCCAAGTATATAGTGAAAAATCATCTACACAAACAACAGAATATTTATTACCTCCACAACTTTCCACATCCATTGGACCCATCGAGTCCATATGTACAAGCTGAAGACAGAGTGTTATTTCAGATGTTGACAACATCTTGTGTGACACCATGACCTGCTTCTTTTCGACATGCCTCACAAACAATTGGAATTCTGGATTTCAAATTAGACATACCTCTAACAGCATCAAACTTACTTAAATTCTTCAAATTCTTGAAGTTTGCATGTCTCAACTTTTGATGACATAGGTTAAATTCATCCACCTTTGAATGTCTACATGTCATCTCCTCTCCAGGTTGATAGAAATTATCAAACGATCTCGTACCTGTCATCAAACACATGTTAGAGCTATCAAAAACTTTGCATAATTTCTTATCAAATTGCACATGCAAGTTGTCATCACAAAGCTAGCTAATGCTTATTAAATTTGCAGTTAGTCCTTCAACATGTAGCATGTTGCGAAGTTTAGGGAGCCCATCAACATTCAGCGTGCCTTTTCCTGCAATATTTCCCTTTGAACCTCCTTCATAAGTCACTTTTCCACTCTTTTGTTCAACATAATCTGTGAGAAACTTTCTAGAACCTTTCATATGATGTGAGCTACCGCTATCAAAGTACCAAGCACCTGAAACATTAGTTTTCGAAGCAATATAAATCATATAGCAGTGAATATCAGCTTTTGGTACCCAAACCTGTCTTACAGTAGATCTGTTTCTGGAGATGTTGTGGAAAGGTGTTGGTAACACCTTAGGCAACACCTTCGGTGCAGATCTATATCTGTAGTCTTCCTGCAACTTAAAACAATATGGTTTGATATGACCAGGTCTATGACAGTAATGACAAACATACTTACCTTTCTTTCTGGGCTTTAAAGGTGCAGCAGGCTGTGGCTCTGTTTTTTGAGGATCGGTTGTTGTGACATTTTCTGTTAAGCTTCCTAGACAACTATTTTCTTTGACAAACACAGGAGCTTTTGAACATTCACCAACCTCAAATTTACTGTTCTCAAAACCTAGTCCAGCCTTACCATCTCTTCCCATCATGAGCAAAGAATCAAGCTTGGTTGTGCTTGAATTGAATTTAGCCAGTGTAGCCTTAGCTTTCATGAGTTCATCCTTAACCTGACTTAATTCCAGATCCTTCTTACTCAGCATAACTTCAAGTCTTGATATATCAGCCTTCAAATCAAAGAAAGGAGTTGATCCGAGATGCCCAAACATGAGAGCAACACAATCTTCGATCAACAATCTTCAAGTGCTCTCAAAACTACAAGGCATCTACGAACAATAAATTCAGCAAATTGAAAAGAACTCTTCAGCGTGAAAGCACTCCAGAAAGTCGAGTTCTGTCATCTACGTTCAAGCTCTATTTTTTTTTCTGCACGCTCAAATCCTCATCTACGGCTTGATCTATCTTTTCTGCGCTCTCTCTCCTTTTATTCAAGCCGCATCAATCTCTACACCCTCTTCTTCTATTTAAGCGTGTCAGCTTATCTCCAAAAAAGACATGATCATATTTCCTTTCAAACTTGAACCAATCTACAAAGATAAGGAAATAATATTAAGTTAGGAGATAAAGATATATTATGATAAGTGCATAATATCTCCTAAAAAATAATCAAGTAAATATTTAAGCTATTTAGGATATATGAATATCTTATTCTATGATTCAATATAAAAAAATTCCTATTTAAAATATCTCAACCAATTAAATAAGATATTTAAAAGGATTTAAACTTCAAGTCCAAGAAGCCATATTTTAAATCTAGGAATATTATATTATCTTAATTCAAATCAAAACTATTCCTAGTTTAAAATATATCAAGCATATATATAAGAAACACAATTTTAACTAACAATCATAGAAAGGCAAAACACAATATTATAATCTTTCAAAACATGGAAAGATATCAAGGAATAATTATCCTTTCACTCTACTCTCCGACGCAAAACGAAAAGAGAAAATGGACGTCTCGTGTAATTGCATCAAAAATTTACAGGTGAAGATACAATATGCTGTGATTCCTCCTGTTGTTCTTGTTTCTGGTACCAGTCTTAGGTATTTTTTAATTTTATTTTATTTTTTCATTTTAGTTGTAGAATCTATTACGCGAAGTAAGCAGACTCTTGTATTCAACCAAAGAAATATCAGTCTCAAGCTTTTAAAAGAACAGAGTGCAAACCCAAAGAAAAATTACATACTTTTCAATCATTTTATTTTTCCCTCTCGTTCTCTGTTAATTAAATATTGTTGGCCAGATTTTTTTCTCCTAATTTCAAATAGGCCACAAAAAAAAGAGTCGAATCTAGATGTAGTAAAGAAATATTTTGGAATTATTTAAGACTTAGCAAAAAAAAATAATAAGAAGAAGAAAAAATTTTGACGATAATTTAATCCAAAATGACATTCCCTTAATTTAGTATAACTTAGGATGGTCTCTGGCTCTCTAAGAAAAAAGTTTGACGATAAATCCTTAATTTAGTAGAAGTTATCTTCCTTAATTAAACATAACGTAGGTGGTAACTCTGCCTTCAGTCTAAGGAAAAAACTCTCCTCTCCGACGCAAGACAGAAAGAGAAAAGGGGCGTCTCGTGTAATTGCATAAAAAATTTACGGGTGAAAATACAACATGCAGCGATTTCTCCTGTTGTTCTTGTTTCTGGTACCAGTCTCAGGTATTTTTTTTATTTTATTTTTTCATTTTAGTTGTAGAATCTATTACGTGAAGTAAGCAGACTCTTGTATTCAACCAAAGAAATCTCAGTCTCATGTTTTTACAAGAACAGAGTGCAAACCTAAAGAAAAATTACATACTCTTCAATCATTTTCTTTTTCCCTCTCGTTCTCTGTTAATTAAATATTGTTGGCCAGATTCTTTTCTCTTGATTTCAAAGAGGCCACAAAAAAAAGAGTCGAATCTGGAACACTTATTCAGCTGGGGTTTAATAAAATATTAAATGACCATTGACGTTTGTTGGATGTAGTAAAGAAATATTTTGGAATTATTTAAGGCTTAGCAAAAAAAAAATAATAAAAAAAAAAGTTTGACGATAAATCCTTAATTTAATCTAAGATGACAATCCCTTAATTTAGTATAACTAGGATGGTCTCTGGCTCTCTAAGAATAAAGTTTGATGATAAATCCTTAATTTAGTCGAAGTCATCTTCCTTAATTTAACATAACGTAGGTGTCACTCTGCCTTCTGTCTAAGAAAAAAACTCTCCCCTCCGACGCAAGGCGGAAAAAGAAAATGGACGTCTCATGTAATTGCATCAAAAATTTACAGGTGAAGATACAACATGCTGCGATTTCTCATGTTGTTCTTGTTTCTAGTACCAGTCTCAGATATTTTTTATTTTATGTTATTTTTTCATTTTAGTTGTAGAATCTATTACGTGAAGTAAGCAGACTCTTGTATTCAACCAAAGAAATCTCAGACTCAAGCTTTTACAAAAACAGAGTGCAAACCCAAAGAAAAATTACATATTTTTCAATCATTTTCTTTTTTCATCTCGTTCTATGTTAATTAAATATTGTTGGCAGGATTTTTTTCTCCTAATTTCAAACAGGCCACAAAAAAAAGTAAAATCTGGAACAATTATTCAGCTGGGGTTTTAATAAAATATTAAAATGACCATTGCCATTTGTTGGATGTAGTAAAAAAATATTTTGGAATTATTTAAGGCTAAGCAAAATAATAATAATAATAATAATAATAATAATAATAATAATAATAATAATAATAATAATAATAATAATAATAATAATAATAAGAAAAAAGTTTGACGATAAATCCTTAATTTAATCCAAGATGACAATCCCTTAATTTAGTATAACCTAGGATGGTCTCTGGCTCTCTAAGAAAAATTTTTGACGATAAATCATTAATTTAGTCGAAGTCATCTTCCTTAATTTAACATAACGTAAGTGGTCACTCTGCCTTCTGTCAAAGGAAAAATGTGACGACCCGAGTTCTAATCTCTCATTTAATCACATGTTCAATATTAGACAAGAAACAATGTCTAAACAAAAGAGTAAAAAAAAAAAAAAAAAAAAAAATTTTTAAAATAGATTGCCCTGCGCACTCGCGGGCATCACCCCTCACGCGCGCGCCGGCCAATGAGACCGAGATCTCAAAAACTGGCTCGCGCGCGCGCGAGTACTTGCTCGCCCGTGCGCCGGCCACTGCACCAGAAAATTGTTCAGCTGCTGTCAAAAATGGTTCTCCAAATATTTCCATCCAAAATCAACTCAAACAAGGATTTATTCATGATCTAATCCATAGCAACATCTAACATGCATTCTAACATGCTATACAATGGATACCATTAGATCATAACAAGCCTTACAATCATAATAATCAAGACTTTCCAAAATATGCAAAACACATTTCTATTTAACAAGATCAAGATACTTCATGATGTTTTAAGGATTTACATCAAATCTCAAATCCTATAAACATCAACAAGACAACAACTAGATCATTTACAAGTCTTGGTACAAGTATCTAAATCATGCTCATGTTTAGAATTCAACTCTACAACATGACAACTTACTCAACCATCTAACTCGGATCATCACGCTATATCTCTTCAACCCTTGTTCTTCAAGATTGCCTTTGTTCTTCTCCATTTCCTCCTATTGCCATGACACATACAACATAACAATAGCCGGATAACTCCGGTGAGAAATATATTTCCCAGTAAAAGCAACTAAACATGCATATCAAACATATATCAAGATCATGATATAAAAGTAAATACAATGCATGTTTTCAAAACAAGGTTCATTTCATCATTCGTCGGTTGGGATCCCGAGAAGTAGATATCATAACTAATCCACCGACTCTCCCGCTCGAGGTGGGGTTACTTATCTTTCTTCTCTAGACTTTGAAGCAATCATATATGCAAATCAGACGCTAGGCTAAATCAACCACCCAGGCCATACATATACGATTCCTCAAATCGTCTATTCGAACGTTTCCGTTCATTTCAAAATCAAGGAATAAGTCTTCAAGATGAATGCAACATATATCATTATCAAAGCATTCATTATATCAAGAACTTATTCAATAACTCAAAGTAAAATACATAAGAGCAATTAAGCAAACAAGTATGTGATTTAGGGGAACTCGATACAAACCATCTCGAGTTGTAATCCCAAACAAATAGTAGTCTACTTTTACCTTCGTATTTCGTCTGTTCTGAATTCTTCAACCTCAAAACATGTACATCAATCTTTGTTCAATTCATTCCTTTCAGAAACGAGTCGAAATCATCAGCACATCTTCAATCAAATCATTTCAAACCTCACTTCTTCTTCCTTCAACGAAGTCCCGTTCTCGAGTCAATTAGACTTCACAATAATCTGAAATTGAAGAATAAAGATGCTACAACATCAGCAACATTTCCATGAACATCTCGGTTCAATTATCAGCTATCAAAACATCCATCTATTATCAAACAACTCATCCAAAACCGTAAGCAAACTTCCTCGGTTCAAAATTCGATCTCTTGAGTTGATTGAGCTCATAACATGTTTGAAATGTAAAGATTATCTTCTAACAAAATCAGTATATGATCTTCAGATCATTGGCTCAATCATAGACTATCAACAACGGTTTCAAAACATCAATCGACGGCATAACGACTGAAAATCGGTAACCGACGAAATATCGACTTCGAATTCAATCTCATATCAGCATATGTGATCATAAACCAGAAAAATAACCACATACCAGCAGCTAAAATTTCGATAATACATGCTAGAGAATCCATACGATTCATTCAAAACTAAATCTTCAATCCGGTTTCGAATATAAACAAGACAACACGTCAAGAACAAGATCATATGCTCATGTACTGATCTCTGACAATTTCGTTCTACAAAACATACTTAAAGTACTCAGAAACTTACATAAAGTCAAAGTACTCATCGCAAGGATTCCAAAACATCTTTCGAAATTGAAATCGTACGAACGACGCAAAAGTTACGGCGATTTGAAAAATCAAAATCACAAGAAAAAGGAAGAGGTTTCGACCTCTGTTCTAACTTTCTGAAACCTTTTTGCTTCAAACACGTTTCATTCTGATTAAATTGGATAGATATTGCATAAATTGCAATTTAGTCCCTCAAGTCTTCAGTAATTGCAATTCAGTCCTCGGCCTTCGTTTTAATTCAATTTCAATCCAAAATAATTTAAGAATATTAGAATTTAAATCAAAACTCTAAATATTCCCAAATTAAATATACTCGGATTAAAATTAAATTAAATTCGGATTCATTAAATAATCCCGACCGTGTGCACTTCAGCCCTTCAAATGTCAGTATGTGCAAATCAGTCCCTGATCGAGTCATATCTTCCAAATTCATCTTCTTTAATTTCCGAAACATGGAATTAAATCTTCAATTCCATAAATATTCAAATCGAATATTTATTCTTATAATTTAAGAATTCTCGGAATTTAATTCTCAAAATCCGCATATTCTCAAATTAAATATTTTCAGCTCGGAAATTAAATCTATCATTTTCATAACTTCTCAAATCAATATTAGCCCATAATATGGAATTTAATTCTCAAATCCCATAATTAATAATTTAATATTTTCGGGCCTTACAAAAAAACTCTCCTCTCTGACGCGAGACGGAAAGAGAAAATGGATGTCTCGTGTAATTGCATCAAAAATTTACAGGTGAAGATAAAACATGTTGCGATTCCTCATGTTGTTCTTGTTTCTGGTACCAGTCTCAGTTATTTTTTTTATTTTGTTTTATTTTTTCATTTTAGTTGTAGAATCTTTTAAGTGAAGTAAGCAGACTCTTGTATTCAACCAAAGAAATCTCAGTATCAAACTTTTACAAAACAGAATGCAAACCCAAAGAAAAATTACATATTTTCAATCATTTTCTTTATCCCTCTCGTTATTTGTTAATTAAATATTGTTGGCCAGATTTTTTTCTCCTAATTTCAAACAGGCCACAAAAAAAGAGTCGAATCTGGAACACTTATTCCGCTGGGGTTTTAATAAAATATTAAAATTACCATTGACATTTGTTGGATGTAGTAAAGAATATTTTGGAATTATTTAAGGCTTAGCAAAAAAAAAATTAATAATAATAAGAAAAAAAGTTTGACGATAAATCCTTAATTTAATCCAAGATGACAATCTCTTAATTTAGTACTATAACCTAGGATGGTCTCTCTCTTTCTAAGAAAAAAGTTTTACGATAAATCCTTAATTTAGTCGAAGTCATCTTCCTTAATTTAACATTACGTAGGTGGTCACTCTGCCTTCTGTCTAAGGAAAAAACTCTCCTCTCCGACGCGAGACGGAAAGAGAAAATGGACGTATCGTGTAATTGCATAAAAAATTTACAGGTGAAGATACAACATGCTGCGATTCCTCCTGTTGTTCTTGTTTCTGGTACCAATATTAGGTATTTTTTTATTTTATTTTAATTTTTCATTTTAGTTGTAGAATCTATTACGCGAAGTAAGCAGACTCTTGTATTCAACCAAAGAAATCTCAGTCTCAAGATTTTACAAGAACAAAGTGCTAACCCAAAGAAAATTACATACTTTTCAATCATTTTATTTTTCCCTCTCGTTCTCTGTTAATTAAATATTGTTGGCCAGATCTTTTTCTCCTAATTTCAAACAGGCCACACAAAAAAAATGAGCCGAATCTGGAACACTTATTCAGCTTGGTTTTAATAAAATATTAAAATGACCATTGACGTTTGTTGGATGTAGTAAAGAAATATTTTGGAATTATTTAAGTCTTAGCAAAAAAAAAAATAAATAAGAAAAAAGTTTGACGATAAATCCTTAATTTAATCTAAGATGACAATCCCTTAATTTAGTATAACTAGGATGGTCTCTGGCTCTCTAAGAAAAAAGTTTCACGATAAATACTTAATTTAGTCGAAGTCATCTTTCTTAATTTAACATAACGTAGGTGGTCACTGTGCCTTCTGTCTAAGGAAAAAACTCTCCTCTCCGATGCAAGACGGAAAGAGAAAATAGGCGTCTCATTTAATTGCATCAAAAATTTACAGGTGAAAATACAACATGCAGCGATTCCTCATGTTGTTCTTGTTTTCGGTACAAGTCTCAGGTATTTTTTTATTTTATTTTATTTTTTATTTTAGTTGTAGAATCTATTACGTGAAGTAAGCAGACTCTTGTATTCAACCAAAGAAATCTCAGTCTCAAGGTTTTACAAGAACATAGTGAAAACCCAAAGAAAAATTACCTACTCTTCAATCATTTTCTTTTTCCCTCTCATTCTATGTTAATTAAATATTGTTGGCTGGATTTTTTTATCCTAATTTCAAATAGGCCACAAAAAAAAAAGTCGAATCTGGAACACTTATTCAGCTGGGGTTTTAATAAAATATTAAAATGACCACTGACGTTTGTTGGATGTAGTAAAAAAAAATTTGGAATTATTTAAGGCTAAGTAAAAAATAATAATAATAATAAGAAAAAAGTTTGACGATAAATTCTTAATTTAATCCAAGATGACAATCCCTTAATTTAGTATAACCTATGATGATCTCTGGCTCTCTAAGAAAAATTTTTGACGATAAATCCTTAATTTAGTCGAAGTCATCTTCCTTAATTTAACATAGCGTAGGTGGTCACTCTGCCTTCTGTCTAAGGAAAAAACTCTCCTCTCCGACACTAGACGGAAAGAAAAATGGACGTCTCGTGTAATTGCATCAAAAATTTACAGGTGAAGATACAACATGCTGCGATTCCTCCTGTTGTTCTTGTTTCTGGTACCAGTCTCAGGTATTTTTTAATTTTATTTTGTTTTTTCATTTTAGTTGTAGAATCTATTACGTGAAGTAAGCATACTCTTATATTCAACCAAAGAAATCTTAGTTTCAAACTTTTACAAGAACAGAGTGCAAACCCAAAGAAAAATTACATACTTTTCAATCATTTTCTTTTTCCCTCTTGTTCTCTGTTAATTAAATATTGTTGGCGGGATTTTTTTCTCCTAATTTCAAACACTCCACGAAAAAAAAAGAGTTGAATCTGGAACACTTATTTAGCTGGGGTTTTAATAAAATATTAAAATGATTATTGACGTTTGTTGGATGTAGTAAAGAAATATTTTGGAATTATTTAAGGCTTAGAAAAAAAATAATAATAATAAGAAAAAAGTTTGACGATAAATCCTTAATTTAATCCAAGATGACAATCCCTTAATTTAGTATAACCTAGGATGGTCTCTGGCTCTCTAAGAAAAAAGTTTGACGATAAATCCTTAATTTAGTTGAAGTCATCTTCCTTAATTTAACATAACGTAGGTGGTCACTATGCCTTCTGTCTAAGGAAAAAACTCTCCTCTTCGACGCGATACGAAAAGAGAAAATGTATTTCTTGTTACAACATGTTGCGATTCCTCCTGTTGTTCTTGTTTCTGGTACCAGTCTCAGGTATTTTTTTTTCATTTTAGTTGTAGAATCTATTACGTGAAGTAAGCAGACTCTTGTATTCAACCAAAGAAATCTCAGACTCAAGCTTTTACAAAAACAGAGTGCAAAACTAAAGAAAAATTACGGACTTTTCAATCATTTTCTTTTTCCCTCTGTTGAAGCTTACTTTCTTCTCTTTGCTTTCTTGAATGGAAACTGATTGCACCAGAAATATGTATATATATTTCTCTTCTTTGAGCAGTTGATCTTCTTTTTATTTTTTCAACGGTTTGAGTGTGACGCCTAGAATTTTCATAATTTGAGTTTTATGCCTAAACCTGTTTTACTATTTATAATTTTTAATTTTCGGTATTTAATTGCTTAGCTCGATATTAGATTTTAAATTTTATATTATTTAATCATTTTTAAATTTTCAGTGACTGTCGCTTTTAAATTTAAATTTTTCACGCGCTCTTGAGCTATTTTCTTTTAAAATCTCTGCAAGGATTAGTATTTTAATTTCCGGGCTATCGAATTCGATCTTATTTTTTAGTTGGAAATCCTAGTGCGTATTTGGGAGCAAATTAAATTAGAAATGCGAGTTATTTCCTTAGTTTAGCACTTTAAATTTTTAATTGATATTTTCTCCTAGGGTTGAGTATAAACCTAGCTTTTAAAACGCACACACACACATACTAACACCTAAACACACACACACTCATTTCTGCCCACATACACACACACGCCGAGAAGAAGAAGAGCGATTTTTCCCTGTTCTTCATCTTGTTACTTGGTTCTTCACCGTGCCTCCTAGCTTCAAGTTTTCTCGAGGAAATCAACCCATGGCGAGCTAGGATGCAAGATTGAGCTCGGTTCTTGCATTTCCTCCCATTCCATCTTGTCTCTCTCTCTCTCGCGACGCAGCACCGACCCATCTTCGAAATTTTCGATTCTTTCTTGTTCTAGTTTAGGCAAGATTGTGGATTCGTTTCTTGCATTTTATATATGATACTTACGTGTTACATTTTGTTGATTAGTCGTTGCACCCCCAACTTTGGATGTATAAGGAAACTTACGTGCCCTGTATTTCCCTATGCTCTTCACGGCTGGGATGATTTTCATTTTCTTTGGGAATTTGATTTCAGTTATTTTATTTATGCAATTATGAGTTAAAAGCTTGAGTTTAAACCTTGAAATGCCAGTAACTATGTGCTTGCGTTTCTCGAAATTTTCCAGAAATTTTGGGCAGCTTTGTTCGAATTCTGTGGGGTTTGTTGATGGTGCTTGGTTGGTGTGGCGAGGTAGTGGCTACCACGGTTGATATGGAGTTCACATGGTAGCAATAGAACGATTCGGATGCGTATTGAGTTGTGTTAGGGGCTGTTCGAACTTGGCAACCACTTAGGGGCTGTTTTGGGCTGTCCGGGTTTTGAGCTTTAGCAAGGAGGAATTGGAGACTGTCTAAGGGTCATGGTTGAGACTAGATATCGGTCCTTGGTCTTAGGACAGTGGTTCAAGTATTTTTGGGAAATTTGGTAAGTTTGGTTTGAATTTAGGACGTTGATCTTGAGCAGAATTTTAGGTGGTGCGGGGCTGTCCAGTAACTTATTGCTAAAGTTAGGCGAAAATCAGAATTTGGACAGGGGCTTGGGTTTGGGATTATCAGGTGAAGTTTGGAACATAGAACAATTCCTTCTGTCGTGTATCCTCGATTAATGCAACCTCAGATGCTATGTTTCAATTTTCGATTCTAGTATTGAGCGAAAGGTTACCAAGATGTTAGGAATATTATGGTAAAAGCGGGAATTAATTCGGTTAAGTTTTGGTCGAGTTCTAAGCCTTTGAATGTATAGGTGCAGAATTTGAAGAATGACCTGCTGCTGTCCGGAATTTTATTTTATTTTAATAAAATGGTTTGGATAGGAATAATACCCCAAAGATGACTTCCTTATTTAGTCCTAAGTGTCACGGGATCGTGGTTTCGAGCGGAACTCTTTTTGAATAAGTTTTGATTGAGATGTAAAATTTGATGGGTGTACCGCTCCTTTCACCTAAGTGCTTTAATCATGGTTTAGTTTCCCAGCGTTGGTACTTCCCTAAATCACCATTTCAGTCATTCACCATCGA
This sequence comes from Henckelia pumila, assembly GCF_033568475.1. Classification (NCBI taxonomy): domain Eukaryota; kingdom Viridiplantae; phylum Streptophyta; class Magnoliopsida; order Lamiales; family Gesneriaceae; genus Henckelia; species Henckelia pumila. Next base: position 193,179,525 of record NC_133123.1, on the reverse strand, counting down.
GTCCTTTTATGTTCATTAAATCATTATCTTTATCGACTTTACATCAACATGCGCATGCTAAGTCTAAATTCAATAAAGGAAAAGATATATATTTTTGAACAAAGTGAGATGGTTGTGACTACATATTCATGTGTTTGTGTGGGTCCGGAGTTAATCTGGTCTCCCTTACTAATAGGGAAATTTTGGGTTGGGTTCCATCTCGACCTCCTTGCGGCATTGTGCACTATAGTCATGATCATGATCGTAATCACAGAGTCACAATTCATGGATCGGAGTTCACTTAAAATTTATGTGACCATGTTTCAGTACATTTATGTTATTCATTGAGTTATTTGACTTAGTCTTGCACATGTCATATTCATGCATTTATTCTTTATACATGCTCATTACTTTTAAGTTCAAGGGCACCAACTGTTATTTTATTATGCACTATTTTGAATTCTGTTGTGCTTGTAGATATTTAGTACTTGTTCTAAGCCTTTGAATGTATAGGTGCAGAATTTGAAGAATGACCTGCTGCTGTCCGGAATTTTATTTTATTTTTATAAAATGGTTTGGATAGGAATAATACCCCAAAGATGACTTCCTTATTTAGTCCTAAGTGTCACGGGATCGTGGTTTCGAGCGGAACTCTTTTTGAATAAGTTTTGAGTGAGATATAAAATTTGATGGGTGTACCGCTCCTTTCACCTAAGTGCTTTAATCATGGTTTAGTTTCCCACCGTTGGTACTTCCCTAAATCACCATTCCAGTCATTCACCATCGAGTCCTTGTATGTTCATTAAATCATTATCTGTATCGACTTTACATCAACATGTGCATGCTAAGTCTAAAATTCAATAAAGGAAAAGATATATATTTTTGAACAAAGTGAGATGGTTGTGACTACATATTCATGTGTTTGTGTGGGTCCGGAGTTAATCTGGTCTCCCTTACTAATAGGGAAATTTTGGGTTGGGTTCCATCTCGACCTCCTTGCGGCATTGTGCACTATAGTCATGATCATGATCGTAATCACAGAGTCACAATTCATGGGTAGGAGTTCACTTAAAATTTATGTGACCATGTTTCAGTACATTTTATGTTATTCATTGAGTTATTTGACTTAGTCTTGCACATGTCATATTCATGCATTTATTCTTTATACATGCTCATTACTTTTAAGTTCAAGGGCACCAACGGTTATTTTATTACGCACTATTTTGAATTCTGTTGTGCTTGTAGATATTTAGTACATGTTATTCCCCCCGCCCCCCCCCCCCCCCCCCCCCCGGATCTTGCTGGGTCTTTTAGACTCACCCCACTTCTTCCTTCTTTCAGGTAAGGACGAGTATCTGTGGACTGAGGGGCAGGATCCCATGGGCGAGGTTCCCGGAGGCGCAGGCCTGTGATCGTGGCTCCATTTATTTTTCCGCTGTGTCATTTCAGTCCGAGAGTCTGTAATAAACTTAAATTCTTACCCTCTCGTTTAATTTGGTAGCAGGATATGTTTCCCTGCTTAGGAACATTTGTTTCGCTTTACTTTTCGGTTGGTTGCCCGGTGTGGCACTTTACTGACATGTTACTAGTTTTTGTTACTTGATGAATGTTGGGAGTCGTTGTTTAAGGTATTTTGAACTGCTGTCTGTGTTGTTGGTTTGTTCAAAAAACAGACGGGTCATGCCAAAATTTTTAGAAAATTTTTAATTATTTTGAAAATCCGCGTATTACTTTCTTTTATTTATTCGAGTACTAGTACCTAGTCATTTCAGTTGGTATCAGAGCCTCGGTCTTGGTTGGGTCTGTGCCTACTACCGGTTGCCGAAACTCAAAGGGATCTCGCCTCAAAGTCTGTAAGATTTAAGTGCATTTAATTACTATTTGTTTAAGCTCACTTCCGCTTATCCTTTTAATTTTCAAGCTTGTAAAAGTTTAGAGAAAATCTTTTTTTGAGGCATGAAACTTGATTGTGGGAATTTGAACTTGCGTACAGATGGCCGCTCATCGTGGACGTCCTCCCCATCCACCGCCGCCACTTCCACCAGCTGGAGATGTTGGGACGCATGTGCTAGCGGGCTTAGCCCGTATCCTGGAGCGACATGTGGATGCTCCGAGGGCTGGACCTGGGACTGTGTATGAGCAGTTCAGGAAGATGAATCCGAAGGAATTTTCTGGCACCACTGATCCATTAGTAGCAGTGGGATGGATCCGTTCGCTTGAGGTGATCTTCCGCTATATGCAATTGGGAGATCCGGATCGAGTCCGTTGTGCTGTCTTTCATCTCCAGGATGATGCTGCCCTCTGGTGGAGGGAGTGGAGAAGATAGTAGACATGGCTACCATGCCTTGGGTTGAGTTTAGGAGGCTTTTCTTTGAAAAGTATTTCACTGTTGATGCGAGAGCCCGTTTGAAGACGGAGTTTTTGAGTCTGCGACAGGGAGACTTATCAGTGGCTGAGTTTGTGGTGAAGTTTGAGCGAGGTTGCCACTTTGCGCCTTTGATTGGAGACGATGAGTCAGAGAAGCTCCAGCACTTCATTGTCGGGCTACGCCCCACTATCCGACGAGATGTACTCATGGCGGAGCCAGCCGACTATGCTTCAACGCTCAGACGAGCTTTGAGGTCTGAGCAGACATTGAGGGAGATCAGTGCTGAGGCGCAGAGTAAGAGGCCGCTCCCATCTCATGGCCCATAGCAGCAGCACGGGAAGAGGCCGTTTATTGGGCCGCAGCGTCAGCAGGGACCCTTCAGGCCTCAGGGGCATCTGGCCCATAGGCCCCAAGGACATCATGTTCAGCGACCCCAAGGTTAGCAGGCACCGAGACCCGCTCCTCCCAAGACTGGGGAGAAGCCTGTTTGCCCGAAATGCCATCGTACTCATCATGGACAGTGTCTAGCAGGTGCAGGAGTTTGTTATCGTTGCAAGAAGCCAGGACACATGGTTTCAGATTGTCCATTGCGCGCCATGCCAACTCAGGGGAGAGTGTTTGTGATGCAGACCGAGGAGGCCGATCCTGATACCACACATGTCATAGGTAATATTTAGAGCATTTACATAAGGGTAATTTAACTGATCCCTAGTTGCAATGTTCAATTATGAGCTTTTCTTTTTGGAATGAGAACTTGTTTTAGGTTGCATGCTTCGGATTAATTGGTAGTGTTGAAATAGATAACTATGAGTATGGAATGTGTTGGCTTAGAATGTGCCTAAGTAATACTTGCCTTATTTGCCTTCAATCTTTCCGTGGTTGTAATTGCCTTTAATGGAGGTAGAATTTTAGTAGCCGGTGTGGCCACTAGAGCCTTGTTAGACTCAGGGGCTACCCATTCTTTCATATCGGAGGCTTTTACCAGCAAGCGGAGCATTGAGTGCGAGGATCTGATTGGTGGATTCACAGTGACCATCCCATCAGGGGAAGAACTGTCCACTAGGAGAATGGTGAGGAATCTTGAACTCCTATTGCAAGGGCAACCAGTAGTTGAAAACTTGATAGTGTTGCCCATGCCTGAGTTCGACTTGATTCTCGGGATGGATTGGATGACGAAGAATGCAGTGGTGATCGACTTTCAGCTGAGGTCAGTTTTGGTCAGACCAGAGGGAGAAGAACCGTTTCAGTTTGAGGCTAACAGGGGTTCGAGGAAGACACATATCATATCTTTTATGCAAGCTAAACAGTTGGTGCATGAAGGATGTGAGACGTTCTTAGCCAGTATATCTTTGACAGAGTTGCCTCCACGTCCATATATTTCAGATTTGGACATTGTCAGGGATTTTGAGGACGTTTTTCCAGACGATGTTGCAGGCATTCCGCCTGATAGAGAAGTGGAGTTCTCTATCGACTTAGTACCCGGTACTGTGCCAATTTCTAAGGCACCGTACAGATTGGCTCCTACGGAAATGAGGGAGTTAAAGGATCAGATTCAAGAGTTGATTGATAAGGGTTTCATACGCCCTAGTTTCTCTCCTTGGGGTGCACCGGTCCTTTTTGTGAAGAAGAAGGACGGAAGCTTAAGGCTGTTCATATACTATTGAGAGTTGAATGGGGTGACAGTGAAGAACAAGTACTCACTACCTAGGATTGAGGACCTCTTTGATCAGTTGCAAGGGGCCTCTGTATTTTCAAATATTGAACTTCGATCAGGTTATCATCAGCTGAGGGTGAAGGAATCGGATGTGTTCAAGACAGCTTTTAGGACTCGTTATGGTCACTACGAGTTCCTTGTAATGCCGCGCCAGCGGTATTCATGGATCTTATGAACCGCGTATTCCAGCCATTCTTGGACCAATTTGTCATCGTCTTCATTGACGATATCCTTATTTATTCCAAGGATAGAGAGGAGCATTCGCAGCATTTGAGGACTGTCCTAGAGGTACTCCGGGAACGGAAGCTGTTTGCTAAGTTCGACAAATGCGATTTTTGGTTGGAGAGAGTAGCATTCTTGGGCCATGTAATTTCCGAGAGGTGTTGAGGTAGACCCCTCCAAATTTCAAGCAGTGAAGGAGTGGTCAGTACCTAGAAACGCTTCAGAGATTCGCAGTTTTCTCGGATTGGCTGGTTATTATAGGAAGTTTATCAAGGGCTTTTCATCCATTGCAGTGCCCCTGACAGCATTAACCAAGAGGAATTCTAGGTTTTTTTGGAGTTCCAAGTGTCAAAGGAGCTTTGATGTATTGAAGGAAGCTCTTAAGACAGCACCAGTATTGGCTATGCCATCGGGGCAAGGTGATTTCGCGGTATACACCGATGCTTCCAAGTTGGGATTGGGAGCAGTTCTTATGCAGCGTGATAGGGTTATTGATTATGCTTCTAGGCAGTTGAAGGAGCATGAGAAGAATTACCCTACACATGATCTGGAGTTAGCGGCAGTAGTATTCGCTCTCAAGATTTGGAGACACTATCTCTATGGAGAGAAGTGTAAGATATTCATCGACCATAAGAGCCTCAAGTACTTCTTCACCTAGAAAGAGTTGAATATGAGGCAACGGAGATGGCTAGAGTTGGTGAAGGACTACGATTGTGAGATCAGTTACCACCCGGGTAAGGCTAACGTGGTCGCAGATGCATTGAGCCGGAAGTTGGCAGTGATTGCTTCCATGTCAGTGGCTAGACCATTACAAGATGAGATTCAGAGGTTCAGATTGGAGTTGTATGCTGAGGGTAGGGCTCCTAGATTGTCAGCCTTGTCAGTGCAGACCACATTGTTCAACCGTATCAGAGTTGCTCAAGCAGATGATGAGCAGCTGAGAAAGTGGAGACAGAGAGCTGAGGAGAAAGACAGTGGTTTGTATTCTGTAGTAGATGGGATTGTGAAGTTCAGAGATCGATTTTGGGTTCCCGTAGATGACTCTCTGCGAGCTACTATCATGGCAGAGGCACACACATCACCGTACTCCATTCACCCAGGTAGTACGAAGATGTATCGGGACCTTCAGCAGTTGTATTGGTGGTCGGGCATGAAGAGTGACATCGCCCAATTTGTGTCAGAATGCCTGACGTGCCAGCAGGTCAAGGCGGAGCATCAGAGACCTGCAGGATTACTTAAGCCACTCCCTATTCCAGAGTGGAAATGGGAGAACATTACTATGGACTTCGTTGTTGGTTTGCCGAGGACAGTAAGGAATTCGAATGCTATTTGGATTATAGTAGACCGACTCACGAAGTCGGCACACTTCTTGCCAGTGAGGACGACCTTCACGATGACGCAGTATGCGGAGTTGTATATTCGGGAAATAGTCAGACTGCATGGTATCCCTGTTTCCATAGTATCTGATAGAGATCCGCGGTTTACTTCAACTTATTGGAAGAGTCTTCACGCAGCTTTGGGGACGAAGCTCTTGTATCGCACTTCCTTTCACCCGCAAACGGATGGACAATCCGAGAGGGTGATTCAGATTCTAGAGGATCTTTTGAGAGCTTGTTCCATTGACTTTCAAGACAGTTGGGAGTCGAGACTGCCTTTGGTGGAATTTGTTTATAACAACAGCTTTCAAGCCACCATTGGTATGGCGCCTTACGAGGCACTCTATGGGATACCGTGTAGATCGCCGGTATTGTGGACCGAGATTGGGGAGAGGTCAGAGTTGGGACCAGATATTGTTCAGCAGACTGCCGAAGTTGTAGCCAAGATCCGTGATAGGATGAGGACTGCACAGAGTCGGCAGAAGAGTTATGCTGATCACAGGAGGAGAGACTTGGAGTTTTCGGTGGGTGATCATGTGTTCATCCGTGTAGCGCCGCTGAAGGGAGTTACGAGATTTGGAAAGAAGGGAAAACTGGCACCGATGTTCATAGGACCCTTCGAGATATTGGATAGGGTAGGGGCATTGGCTTATAGGGTGGCCTTGCCGCCTAACCTTGATGGGGTTCCATAATGTCTTCCATGTGTCGATGCTGAGGAAGTACATCTCGAGCCCATCCCATGTGCTCAGTTCGGAACCACTTCAGCTATCTCCTCACATTACCTATGAGGAGAGGCCCATCCGGATTTTGGATAGACAGGAGAGAAGACTCCGTAACAAGTCGATTCCAATGATCAAGGTGAGATGGCATAACCATTCGGATGAAGAGGCCACTTGGGAAGCAGAAGCAGATATCAGAGCTAGCTATCCGAAACTTTTCGATGAGTATTGAATTTCGAGGACGAAATTTTGTTTTAGGGAGGGAGGAACTGTGACGCCTAGAATTTTCATAATTTGAGTTTTATGCCTAAACCTGTTTTACTATTTATAATTTTTAATTTTTGGTATTTAATTGCTTAGCTCGATATTAAATTTTAAATTTTATATTATTTAATCATTTTTAAATTTTCAGTGACTGTCGCTTTTAAATTTAAATTTTTCCGCGCTCTTGAGCTATTTTCTTTTAAAATCTCTGCGATGATTAGTATTTTAATTTCCGGGCTATCGAATTCGATCTTTTATTTTTAGTTGGAAATCCTAGTGCGTATTTTGGGAGCGAATTAAATTAGAAATACGAGTTATTTCCTTAGTGTAGCACTTTAAATTTTTAATTGATATTTTCTCCTAGGGTTGGGTATAACCCTAGCTTTTAAAACACACACACACACCTAAACACACACACTCATTTCCGCCCACATACACACACGCCGAGAAGAAGAAGAGCGATTTTTCCCTGTTCTTCATCTTGTTCCTTGGTTCTTCACCGTGCCTCCTAGCTTCAAGTTTTCTCAAGGAAATCAACCCATGGCGAGCTAGGATGCAAGATTGAGCTCGGTTCTTGCATTTCCTCCCATTCCCTCTCGTCTCTCTCTCTCGCGACGCAGCACCGGCCCATCTTCAAAATTTTCGATTCTTGCTTGTTCTAGTTTAGGCAAGATTGTGGATTCGTTTCTTGCATTTTATATATAATAATTACGTGTAACATTTTGTTGATTAGTCGTTGCACCCCCTATTTTGGATGTATAAGAAAACTTACGTGCCCTGTTTTTCCCTATGCTCTTCACGGCTAGGATGATTTTCATTTTCTCTGGGAATTTGATTTCAGTTAATTTATTTATGCAATTATGAGTTAAATGCTTGAGTTTAAACCTTGAAATGCCAGTAACTAAGTGCTTGCGTTTCTCGAAATTTTCCAGAAATTTTGGGCAGCTTTGTTCGAATTCTGTGGGGTTTGTTGATGGTGCTTGATTGGTGTGGCGAGGTAGGGGCTACCACGGTTGATATGGAGTTCACGTGGTAGCAATAGAATGAGTCGGAGCAAGGAGGAATTGGAGACTGTCTAAGGGTCATGGTTGAGACTAGATATAGGTCCTTGGTCTTAGGACAGTGGTTCAAGTATTTAAGGGCAATTTGGTAAGTTCGGTTTGAATTTAGGACGTTGATCTTGAGCAGGATTTTAGGTGATGCGGGGCTGTCCAGTAACTTATTGCTAAAGTTAGGCGAAAATCAGAATTTGGACAGGGGCTTGGGTTTGGGATTAGGCCAAGATGTTAGGAATATTTTGGTAAAAGCGGGAATTAATTCGGTTAAGTTTTGGTCGAGTTCTAAGCCTTTGAATGTATAGGTGCAGAATTTGAAGAATGACTGACCTGCTGCTGTCCGAAATTTTATTTTATTTTTATAAAATGGTTTGGATAGGAATAATACCCCGAAGATGACTTCCTTATTTAGTCCTAAGTATCACGGGATCGTGGTTTCGAGCGAAACTCTTTTTGAATAAGTTTTGAGTGAGATATAAAATTTGATAGGTGTACCGCTCCTTTCACCTAAGTGCTTTAATCATGGTTTAGTTTCCCACCGGTTATACTTCCCTAAATCACCATTCCAGTCATTCACCATCGAGTCCTTGTATGTTCATTAAATCATTATCTTTATCGACTTTACATCAACATGTGCATGATAAGTCTAAAATTCAATAAAGGAAAAGATATATATTTTTGAACAAAGTGAGATGGTTGTGACTACATATTCATGTGTTCGTGTGGCGCTGAAAGACGTTTTGGCCTCCCTTACCAATTCATCATGGGTTTCCTTATCTTAGCATGTGTTTGTGTGGGGCCAGAGTTAATCTGGTCTCTCTTACCAATAGGGCAAGATTGGGTTGGGTTCCATCTCGACCTCCTTGCGGCATTGTGCACTATAGCCATGATCATGATCGTAATCACAGAGTCACAATTCATGGATCGGAGTTCACTTAAAATTTATGTGACCATGTTTCAGTACATTTTATGTTATTAATTGAGTTATTTGACTTAGTCTTTCACATGTCATATTCATGCATTTATTCTTTATACATGCTCATTACTTTTAAGTTCAAGGGCACCAACGGTTATTTTATTACGCACTATTTTGAATAAAACTGAAAACCAAGTCCGGTCTGGTACATATCATGCAATACTGAATCCACATATTCCTTGACCACACTTGTACTCTGATTGGTTGAACCATACCGTAACCCTACTGCCTTGGTTCCTTTTAGGTATCTTAGCACCCACTTCAGTGCACACCAGTGTTCTTTTCCGAGGTTAGACATGAATCTACTTGTCACACTCATTGCATGAGCCAAGTTTGGTCTGGTACATATCACGCAATACATGATAATGTCAACTGCATTAGCATATGGGACCTTTTTCATATATTCTGCTTCATCATAATCTATTGATGATAGTTTACTGGAGAGATTAAGGTAATGTTTGCAACCTCAAAATATAAGTGATTATGGATTTTTTCTTCACATTTTTTTTTAAAAAAACATTCATGATCAGTTATTTTTAGAGGTTGTAAACACTACCTAAAATGACCTGCAAGAGGAATGCTTACTGCTTTTGCTGATATCATTTCAAACTCACCAAAAAATTTACTGATTGTAGCTTCTTGGTACAAGAACAAACTTTTTCTCTTCCTGTCACGACTTATATCTATTCCCAGTATCTTAGTAGCTGCACCCAAGTCCATCTCGAACTCTTTCTTTAGTTCAGATTTCAGCTTGTCAATCTCTCCTCTGCCCTGGTCTGCTAATAGCATGTCGTGGAATATATCATCATGTAGACTTGACCTGAAGTATTTCTTGCTTGATATACCCATAGATATCGAATTTGGACTTCACATAACCAAGTTTCATCATGTACTGATCAAACCTCAAATAGGTGGGTTGGATTAGATGCGGGTTGGCCCGCAAAAACCCATCAATTTACACGTGAGCCCGTCGGGTTAGTCCGCCCCGTCCCCTAAAATAGGTGGATTGGGTTGGTGTTTTCTCAACCCGCCTAAAAGGTGGGCCGGCCCTACCCTGCCCTGCCCCGCCTAATGGTGAATTACGATGGGTTGTGGGTCCGCCTGCTCTGCTGGCCCGTTTTGACATCTCTAATAAAGTGTTATGTTTTAATTAAATATTAGAATTAGTAAGTGTACGTGTTTGAATATTTTTTTATCGATAAAATATAAGAATTTGTTTAATTATTTAAATTTTAAATGTAATTGTTTAAAAAGTTTATTTTATTCGAGATAATTCACAAATAAAGATAACGTCATATTCTATCAAATTGATTTTTTCACTCTTATACTCAATATCTTAGCCGAGTAGATTGGTTATTAATAAAAACAAATTATAAAATCATATTTACAAATCACAAATTATTTTATTTATAAAAAGTTTGCAAAACAAATATTTTTTTAATTTTAAATAAATTTAAAATCATGGCCAAAATAAATGAAAAGTTATAATAAATATAAATACTTAAGTATATAATTATATTTTCAAGGAATTGATTCACATTTGAATTTTAAAAAAAAATCAAAATTTCTCAACACTTAATTATGTTTTTATTTTTGATTTATTTTTAAATATTTAATGTGATTGATATAAATATATATTTCGAAAATTAATTTTTTTAAAAAAAATTGTGATTTTGAGAAAACTTTTTATTTTTGACATACTTTTTAGCACAATAATCCTTGCATTATTGAACTCATATTAAATTATAAAATTTAATTATATATATTATTTAAACTCTATTATTATTTTTTTAAAAAAAAATAACTTAAACATCTATGCAAAATCCAATACATCGATTCATTTTGTCTTGGAATATGTGTCAAATGGTTGTCAATATTTAATATTTTCCACAATAATTTATTATCTTTTTCTATCGTTAAATACATTTTATATTGTATTGATGTTTAGACGGGAAAACATGAATTTACTATTTTTAGAAACTTTGATTATGTTAAGTAATTTAGTTTTGCTGATAATAACTAGTAGTAGTGGACATACAAACAAGCAGTAGTAATAGAAGCTTTCGTAAATAAAAAACCAGTAGACTAAGTCCGAGAACCAAGCAAAATGAGTAAATCAATAGAAGCCAGTAGAAATGTCCAGTAAATTCATGGAGACAGTACCATTAGACCTTTTAAAACGATTAAACGAAGTGAGCCGCTTTTCAGTAGCCACCTCATTTATTAGTCGTTGTATTCAACAGTACACCCTAATTAATGCTTCGTATCAACATTTATTACATATCTCTTTTGAGTGTGAAAAATGTGATGTACTAAGAAAGACATATTTTTTTATTACAAGTACAATAAATGTTGCTATATTTATATGTGGTATCATGAAATGAAATACCATGCATATATATAAAAGTTGCTATATTGCTATGTGGTATCATGAAATGCAATACCATGCATATATATATACACATACAAGTTAATATGAGGCAGTCACGCGAGTGAGATCACAAATATCTCATTTAAATCACACATGAAAAAATATATATTTTTATGCTAAAATTATTATTATTATTATTTTATTGTAGATATGAACATAGTCGATTCATATCAAGAATACACTAAAAAAAAAAAGAGCTATAACATCGGTTATATGTGCTTTTAAGAGCGGTTTTAAACCGCTCCAATTGCTTTTCCATCGGTTTAGCAACCGCTCTTGGTGTAGACGATGGTAGGTCCAATACAATTGAATATAATAGGAGTTGGTACATGCATAATAACCGCTCTAATATATTTGTTTTTAGAGAGGTTTTAAACCACTTGAAAATAAATTATAATAGAGCGGTTGTTAAAACCGCTTTTGTAGAAATTTATAGGAGCGTTTAGTAAATGTCCTAAAAAGTCTTTATATTAGAGCGGAAAAAAACGCTCTTGTAAAGAATCAATTAGAGCGGTTATTAACCGTTCTTAAATAATTATACAAGAGCGGTTGTACTAACCGCTTGTAAAAGATTTAATTAGGAGTGGTTTGTAACCGCTCCTAAAGGAGTGGTTTGTAACCGCTCCTAAACTCTCTTGTACATCCACATTTCATTCCACAAAATCACAATATAATCTTTACAAATCAAATACGAAATAACACATTAGTTGTTCGTAATTGTGCCATAAACAAAAAAATATCAATCACTTCCTTTAAATTACTCTCTAACTACTACTGTCTCGATTCGATGGTGATTGATGTCCACGACTACGTTCGGAAGAATTTGACATGTGTTGTTGCATAATATTTGTCTTCATAGTAGCCATCTACAAAAATAAATTGGATTTTAAAAAGCATTATGCACTTTTTCAAGAAATTTTTAATAACTCATTTGTTAAGTTTAAAATTTTCAATTTACCTATGCTGGTAAAGATTCAGGTCCACGTGATCCTCCGGCAGCTCCACTCATCATACTCTGCATAACACGTGTTAAATTTTGCAATTGTTCTTGCATCTGTCTCATCATTAGCTCCATTTCGATTTGTCGTCGTGCCTCCCTCTCCGCTTCCCGCGCTTCCATTTCAGCCTGTCTTCTTGATTCTCGCTCTGCTTCACGTGCCTCCATTTCTGCCTGACGTTGTGCTTCTCGCACCTCTACTTCTTCTTGTCGTATTGCTTCTCTCGCTTCCAATTCTTTTATTTTTTCCTCCATGTCCTTGAACTTCTCGGTAAGATCTGAATCATAGTCATAAGCATGAAAATGCCTACGCTTAAATTGCTCAGGAAAGACTTGGCTAGGCAATGCCCCGGCTCCCAGACATCGAACCCGACCAGAATGCTCAGGCCCGAATACATCAATGTATCAAAATAATGTGATTAATATCATTGAGTTTATCATAACTTTTAACAAAAATAAAATGCATTACCGAAATGCTGCCTCATGCACTTCTCTAGGTTGTGTTCCCTCAGGCTTATCTTAGAGATGACGCTGCACAGCCTCTTCCAATAAAGCCTTGTGCAAAAATAAACTTTGTTATTAAAGTTTAAAAAATATTGAAGTCATTTTAAAATTATAAACAAATTATTAACTCACATCGCATAGCTTCATCATCAACTGGAGCACCCCCTTTCTTCTTACTTTGCCGACTTAGATGTAATATTTCAATACGAGTATGTTTTATACCATTCTCCTTAAACTAATCAACAAACAAATATAATTGAATTCATCTTACACTAATTTTTCATAACTTATTACATAAAAATACAAACTATACGAATAACAACCAATATATAAAACCTCAAGTCATTATGCAACACTTACGAATTTATATTCCAATGAAGGAATGTTTGTGCGTCCCTGTGCATGAATCCCTCGTTTTTTATATGAATTTTCTTGATTAATTTTTTAGGATCTCTGAAAAAAATATGGAAAAAATATCACATTCACACAAGTTATATATAATAAAAAATAATCAACGTATTATTAACTACCTCACTAGTCTTCCAGTGTTTACATAACGCTTCCCAATCATCAATTGTCATTGCATGCTCTCAGAAGTTTTGGATGACATGAATAATCTTTGTAATCTTGGTTTTAATGGAAAATACCAAAATACCTTGGCTGGAGTCTTCACCAAAAGACGTTTTTTCCCACCTTTACATGACTACTTCGACTGTTTTTGCAGATTCTTCCATCTCGAGAGATTACACACTTTGCAAACCTGTTCTTTCTCATTTTCACCCCAATAAATCATACAATCATTCGGACAAACATGTATTTTTTCATAATGAAGTCCTAACTTAGATATTAATTTTTTCGCCTCATAAAAAGAATTAGGTATTTGTGCATCAGATGGAAGCACTCGGCGAAGAAAGTCCAACAACATAGTGAATGAGTTATTACTCCATTTTCCGCTCACTTTCAACTTAAATAACTCGACAAGAAACGTCAATTTAGAAAACTCGGTACATCCGACATATAACGGTTGTTTTCCATCATCTAGCATCTGAAAAAAATCTTCTACATTAGAATCATTTACTGAATGACTTGTTGATCCAACAACATAATTCTCATTACTCATTAATATTTCTTCCGGAATCCCAAGTGCTTCCCGTAACATCTCTTCAACCACAGGTTCATGATTAGTCACCTTAGGAACCTCCTCAAATGAAGTTGGTATCTTGACACTCATACTTTCATGAGAATGTATCATGCGTTTTTCTCCATAAAAAATCCAAACACGATAGTCTCGTAAGATTCCATTTATCATCAAATGCTCATATATTGTTTCACGATCATGATTTAATGAATTTATGCATTTGCGACAAGGACATGATTTTTTGACTTCAAGATCAACGTCAATAAATGCATAACGTAAAAAATGTAGCACTCCCACCCGATACTCAAGACTACCATTGGGGTAGTCCATCCATGCCCTCTCCATTATCAAATCCTGTTCAATTACTGTTACATATTCAGTCAAATACTTTTTAAAAATAATGAATTTTAAGACCCAACGCCTTGGATTCAATATAGTATTTTAAGCATCTTGTAACTTTACATATACCTAAAATCGAATCGAATAATATCAAAAAAAATTCATACCCCCAAGTTTTTAGTCGTGTTTATCGAAAAGATTTACACTTCACTGGTCCATCGGAGAGCTGGTTTGGAGAGAAGGCCATTAACTACATCTGAGCATCACAGAAAATGGTAAAGACCAAGAGAAGAAAAAAACTTAATTTACACACACCGAGATATCGAGTTCAAAATTCAATCATAACATACATATTTCAGTACAATCTTTAGTAATCTATAGAGCAGATTTTCGAATCCCTGGAATTAATTACTATCTTTCATAAAAAAATCCATGAGGAGCTCAATGCAATCAGATTTTCGAATCCCTGAAATTAATTAAAATGAGTTTCCGATCAAATACTTACTTGTGCTGAAGTGCTTTAGCCAAAAACGTGATTCGGATTTTGAAATTGATGCGAACTAATTTTTCCAGCAAATTTTCTCAGAGGTGCAGTGGAACCGCTGGAATACATACAAACACCGCTCCTGAAACTAGATATTAGAGCATTTATTTAATGGTGTAAAACGTTACGTTCTATACAAGCGGTTTTTATTAACCGCTGTTATAGAATATCTATATTAGAGCGGTTTACAACCGCTCTTGAAACCTAAATATATTAAATCGGTTGCTATGAGCCGCTGTAAAATATTAGGTCTATTAGATCGGTTTTAAAACCGCTCGTAAATAAACGCTCTTGAAAACTTATTTTTCTGTAGTGATAAAATTGTGTAAGATCGTTTTACATGTGTGTGTGATACATAGATACACACACATATCTTATTTTGATTTTTGATCACACCATTTATTCGTTAATAGTATTATGGAAATTGTAATTTGGTCATTTAGTTTGATTTTTGTGACTTTAGCCCATAAGTTTGTCGAATATCAATATTAATACTATGTTCTCTGTTTTTTTTGTTTTTGTTTGTTAAAAAAACACTTTTCTTTGATGAAGCTGAAAACACACTAATGCGATATTGATGTGTCCAATATCACACAAACTTTTCGAGGAAAAAATCATTAAAATTTCAAAATAAAATATCAAAATTGCAGATATAATAATAATAATAATAATAATAAACAACACCGAAAACATATGATCAAGATTCAATTTTGATAACATAAACAAAATAAAAATCTAAAATTGTGTACGTATAAAAAATTAATGACCGGAAAAAAATGCAAGTATTCGGACACTAATAGAAAACAAAAATCCAGTCTTCTAAAATCCCAAGTGGTTGTGGCACAAAGTCAGCATATTACAATCTTCACAAGTATATATCCTGCCAAACTCATTCGATGCTCAAGTGACAATATTGTAGGTATCGACATACATGTTTATCGAGTTTTCCACGAGAAATTTTTAAAGTCCCTTTCTTTACATGATTTTGCTTTAACATAAATTTTTTAATTTAATTCATCATTGTTGGAATATATATACCTATATATCTCTGCTTCGATTATATGTGTTTGTTTCTTTTTCACACATATAGTTATTTAATTATAAGACTCTAAATTAAATAGAATTATATCAGGAAATAGTATAAAATTATTTTTAAATATAATACATGTCTTTATAGTTGAGAAAAAAAAATATGAAACTTAATCTATGTAATTAACACAACAATCAGAGAGAAACTCCTAAAAAATCCAAAACCATAAGTTCCAATCAAAGAAGCAGTTGAAGAACTTTTGCCAACAAATCCTTTCACAACACCTTTAAGAACTAGAAGGCAAATGATTAATGACTATATGCATGCTGCATAGCTTCGTCGAATTTCAAGATTCTCTTGCTGGGCCAGGGTTGGTCTTCTACCCTACACAAACAGGGCTCGGCCCAGTGGGCTCAAAAGTTTGGGTTCGGACCATGATCTTTTAACTTTTGTATTGGTTAGAATTTTATCCAGCTTAGGCTTTCCATATAATAGGACTTTGTGGGTTTTGGGGCACTTTTCCAAAGTATGGGCTGTCGGGTTCGGGTCGGACCAGACCCATAATTTTTAGGGACATCATAATTTATATGTTTATATATATATTAAAAATAAATTCAATACATAATGACTAAATTAAATCTAAACAATTAATTGGAAATGTTTCAATCATAATGAAGATTAATTATGGGATTTATTATTCAGATACGTATGTTGAATTCGATGGTACTATTTCAGGCAATATCTGTACACTGTATCCGGTCCGATCGAGGATCTCATTCCAATACAAAAAGAAATAATTTTGTTGCAAAGTTCTTGAGAAAATTGGTTTTAGCTACGGACTAAATTGTGTTTTTAAATTTTTAATATGATTTATATCCTAGTTTCAAAAAAATATATATATGATTTATATCCTAAAATATAATCAATCATAGTTTATATAGGTATGGTATGTAATTCGTTTTCTTTCTCCTTTTTTTTAACATTGAATGTAATTCGTTCAAATATGATTATATGAATATATGCATGATATTCTCTAATCTAACTTAATTAAGCAAATAATTTTTGATATTTAATTCTCATAAGGGAATAAATTTTAAAAAAAAATATTTGAAAATAGTTTCAATATTAGAAACGTATTCATAGATAAGGTAAATACCGATATTCATTGAATATATCATATATTTTGGATTCGCGGATTCAAAAATATTGCCTTTAATTCCAAAGCTATATTACTTGTAATACTTTTACGCAATTACGAAGCTAGATAAGAAGAATGACAAAAAAAAAAAAAAAAAAAAAAAATCTATTTGCTTCTTGTTTCAATATTTTTCGCAGTCATTGCACGAAGATGCTATGCTCGAGAGCCAGTAAGTTGATATTATTTCAATGACGATAAGTGAGTCTATCTGATATGAAATGTATTAAAAATGTTAAATATTGATTTCAGCCACCTACATGGTGTGTGGTGTCCCCAGAAGCCAAGATACGTGATTTGCTAGCGTATATGAGCAAGGCATGTGCCCAGGTTGTAAATTGTGGCCCGATTATGCCAAGGGGCCGGTATGTGTCATGTGCCAAACAGAATCCGCTATCATGCATCGTTCGTTCTCAATTCTTATTATCGTGTGACGGGCATATGTCGGATGGGACTCGGTGTTCTAATAGCTCGAGATCCATGTAAAATACAAAGTTCCTATCTCTATTTTGTTTTCTTATTTCAAATTATTCTATTATATGTTAGTTTCTTGTGTGAATTAGCATATTTAGTATTTGTACAAACGTTAATATTGTGTGCTTATGCTGATGTTTTGCAGCTTATGGCAATTGTCATTACCTATAAAGAGAGGTGGAAAATAAGGAATTGCATGATGCTGTGAGAAATTTGTTCAAGATTTGGATTTATTAATAAAAAAAATTAAATTGCTTATATATGTTGATGTTTTGCTTATATATTTCCAAATTGAAAATTTAATTTTTTTTAATTAATAAGTGGATCGAATATTTCAATGAGATAAATAAATGATTTGTTAAAGGGAAATTTTTTAAATATTAAATTATTGTTAAATTTATTTAATAAAAAATATATATTTATATCATCATCAATTCATCATCATCATCACCATTTAATAATACCCCAACCTGTTAGAGTAACTAACTTTGTAAAAAAAAAAAATTGGTCATTTTAATGGTTGGACAAAATTATCCCTCATCATTTTTAATTCAATAAATATGATTGTAAAACTTATTTTTAGTAAATACTAAAATTACTAACTGATCTTTTAAAATGCTTAAAAATATATTAATTAATTATGTTAAAAATATGAGCACGTGAATTATCGCGTCTATGGGTCGCTGCCAGCTGGTATATATAGTTTAGTTCTATTAAGTTAAATTAATAATTTTAAAACTAAATATTATTATATTAATAATAATATTTTTATCATTCAGCAATTTCTTGTTATATAGCTTGATTTAAAAATAAATAAATCTAACCAAAAATATTAATTAAAGGATACTTTTTTTCGATATTAAATTATTGTTAAATTTTTTGACAATATTTTTTATCCGGTTTTTTCTTCCGTAAGTACGTGTTTTTTATTTTTGCCATTTCATTAAATTATTATTTTTTTACAACAGTAAAAAATTATTATTATTTTTATCTGAATTTTATATAATTATTAACTGTATAAAAAATTTCAAAAACATTTTATCAATTATTATTTTTAATAAATAAATCGTGAGAGGGTCTCACATATTTTTATATACTAGCAAATCTTGGCACACGCGTTGCGTGTGAAATGAAAAAATATGGTAAATATGTTCGTGTGAAAGAGAATATGTTAATTTTATAAGATTTAATTTTAAAATTCACCCCATTGTTCACTCATGTAAATGATAATAAATGAATATCATCCAACACTATGACGTTTAAAATTGATATTATGTAGGTGTACAAACAAAGAAAAATTCTTATTGCAAGTTGTTGTTTATATAAGCTATAATAATATTAACGGCACACATGAATGAGTGTGCTGTAAATAATAATATTAGCGGCGTTCTTTTATTTAACGCCGTTGATGCTGTGCCGCGAAAACCCTTTTTTTTTGTAGTGTGTTTAATGTGATAAACCCATTTTAGATAAAAAGATGCATGAAAAGTAATTCTCGTGTATATTGATTGAATAAACTTATGAAATTTAAATTTTGGACTACCGAGAAGAAATGACATTAAATTAGGTTAGTAATCAGTCGTAGTCGAAAACTTAGAACCAAGAATACAAAAAGGGAAGCAAACAAAAAACATTGGCAACTTTGCGTAATTAGCCTCAAATAAAAAAAAAAAATCAATTCATGGGTAGAACTTCAAAGTAATAATAATACCATATTAAACGGAATAACATTAATACTATTATTGAGAAAAAAATAATTATGTGCATCAGTAAGAGTTAAATAATCAAATATCACAAATAACTTTGATTCAATCATTGTCTAAACACTTTCGAAGACCAGAGAGTTGGCTACTAATTAATCGAAATGAAGATGGAATAAAACTAAACAAATAGAAAAAATTTCAAATACTACTAAGTCGTCTTAAATGATTTTCTCAAATTTAAAAATTTTTGTTATGTTGAAGCAAAAAGTAATTACCTATTGTAAAGTTAATTTACTTATATCTGTTCACATATATGTCATCAAACACTCTCATATAAGCCTAATGTAAACAATGAAAACGAATAATCCAGCTACCCAGAATTGTACTTGAGTTGTTTGCTTCAACCATCTCCTCCTGACTCTGATCCGAATTACATCGGAATTCGGACGCCAGGTATGCTCCTAATCTAGATTTTTGTGTTTGTGTCTCCAAATCCAAACAAATAACGTTTGTATTTAGATGTTTTGATTGGACCGAAAGTGAGAGAGATTGCAATATATTTTAGCATATTGTTTCGGTTAGATTGGAGTTTACATTTGGACCTAGTTGTGTCTTATACTTTTTGAGTGTGCAAGGAAGATAGAAGGTAAAAACTACATTTTGAAAACAAAACATGCATACCGATTAGTTAGTTAAGATTCATAGTTGAATGGAGTGTATGCAGATTTTGGATGATAAAAGAAGTAATCTGGCTTACTATACACTCATTTCAGTTCTCATGGGTCTTATTAGGAATGACAATGGATCGGGTATGGGTAGGATATCGTGCCTCCATCCCCATACCCATTTATTAAATCCATCCCCATACCCATATCCATCGGATATTTAATTTCATCTCCATCCCCATACCCGTCGGATGATCGGATATCCATACCCTACCCATATACCCATTTATTGTATATACTCCATAAAAATAATTTTTTTAAATTTTAATTATTTGATAAAACTATACTTATTTACTAGATTTTTATATCAAAATTTTTAAGATAATAAAAAAATAAAACACCGAAGAAAATTTACAACCAAATACTTATATAAAAAATAAAACTTCTAAAAAATAGCATTAGTTTTATATTAATAATTTTCATTATTTCATCCAACTAACATAATTCAACAAAAAAATTAAATTATTATTTATTTAATATAAATTAATATGTGTATGTATGTATATATATATATATATATATATATATATATATATGTATATATATAATCGGGTATCGGGTCGGGTATGGGTAGGATACCACTACATCCTCCTCCATCCCCATTTACGAGATCCCCATACCTATTTACCCATTTTTTTAATCGGGTCCAAAAAATGCCTCCATACCCTCCTTCGTTCGGGTCGGATATCGGGTTTCCCATCGGATTCGGAGGAAATTGCCATCCCTAGGTCTTATCCCATTCGTTTCCCTCTTCTTTCGGCTGGTAAAACTACACAAGCACAAAAGCTTGTTGGAATAATTATTGAATGAATTATAATTAAAATGAGCTTGAAAGGCTTATTTGAATTGTGTTGGAATAATTTGAATTTGGTGAAATAAATTGGAGGAAAAACTTGTTTTGGTTTGTCCCACATTGGAACATGTTCAATGTTTTGTTCACCTTATATAATCCAACTTTGGATTATGGGATTAGGCCCTTAGGGCACCGAATGTTTTGTAAAGGGGCAAGACGCTAGTCGATGCAACACACGCGCGCGGCCGGCTTGGATCGGCGAGGTCTTATGATCAATTATTCTTTTTTGGATAAAATTTAATTGAGAAAAGAAATAGTGCGCCCGGGCGGTCAAAAATGACCGACCGAGCGCAGCCCTCACCTTGCGAGGCAGTGTGCTTCAAAAACTTGGGCGCTCGGTCCGCTGATAACGTATACATCAGATTTCTGAAAAATCTCTCCCTCACTTTCTCAAAAGAAAAGTTGAAACGTATTTTCGTTCGCTGAAGTTCGTGTTGCGCCCGAGCGAGCATTGAGTATGAAGATAAAAATTCCAAAAGAAGTCTCGCTCGAGCGAGAAAAGCGTGCAACAAATTTTACTCAGACATAATATCTCTCGCTCGAGCGTGTCTTCATGCGCTCGAGCGAGAAAGGCGGGCGTTCAGTGTTTTAATTTTGGAAAATTCCTTGGTCGAAAAGGATACTATCTTTTGAAGATTTGGGCATATAAATAGCTCTCTTATCATCTGATGAAGGGTTCGGAACGTGTTCTAAAGCAGAGGAGGCGGCTACATCTTCAAGCTCGTTCTATTCTTATTCTTTTCTTTTTATTTTTGATTTTTCGTTCAAGTTTTGGGTTTAAAAACTTGATTGTGAATTATGCTAAAGCTTTAGTAGTCACTTTTATTTCGATCAAGTCCACGTGATTGAGCCGAACAAATTTATGTAGAAAACTTGAATGTTTGTTTGGGATTTTTGGATTTGATTTTATATTATTGATTTTTGGATTTAAATTTGTTTTGTGAATAATCTGATCAATTGTTTACTTGCACGTTAATCGATTTGAAGTCGACAGAGGAGGAATTGATTTCGATCACTTCACTAATCAACACAAGGTTAAATCGACTAGAAATAATATTCGATTTCATTGTGCGGTTTTAGGTGCAAATTGAATTATCATGATTCTTAATGCATTTGAATTTGATTTGAATTATGAAAGATTGATTCGTCAACATTTGAATATGTTTAATTATTCTATAAATAGACCTTTAAACAAGTTAGGAGAATTCATAGTAATTTAAGATTTAAATATGAGTCCCAAATCGGCTACATGTTGTATGATTTATTTGGTACCTACGTGAGTCCTTGATCGAATCTTTTCTTCATTGATATAAACATAAAAATTCTTGCTGAGTTTTATTTGAATTGCTTTTATTTACAATTTATTCCTTAGCTAAAATCCTGAAATAACTTTTATTTGCAAGTCTAGATTAAGTATAAATAATTATATTTTGGTAATTACTAATAACAGTCTCTGAGAGTTCGACACTTGGACTTAAATACAGATACTATTACTTGACCTAGTGCACTTGCTAGTAGATACCAAAATAATTGGTCAATAGCCTCACAACAACTCGAAATAAACTCGGCTTCACGCTCGAGTATATACAAAAATGATCCTTTTCAAGCACTATACAACTCGATACAAATATATTTTTATGGACTTGAAATTGGCTTAAAATGCTTGAAAAGATAGCTCGAATAATGCTTGAAGGAATGAGAGACTCGAATGTGAGTTGGTTGATACAAATGGCCTCAGAATGCCTTCTATTTATAGTGCTGATTCGGGTGAGATTGGAGCTTCTGATCCACGAACGGAGCTTCCGATCATCCTTAATTTCAAATTTGAATTCCAAGCAGCAAAGGGAGATCGGAACTTCCGATCCTGACTTCGGAGCTTCCGATCGACGGCATTAAATACTCTATCGGGCAAAAGTTTTCGGACAAGATCATGTCACAGCCGCCGGAGATCGGAACTTCCGATCTGACATCGGAGCTTCCGATCCATGGTATTCGTAGCTTCCGAAGTGCTTTCGATCATTAAAATATTGCTGGGAAATAGATCGGAACTTCCGATCTTTAATCAGAGATTCCGATCCCGTATGCTGGTTCCGAACTTCCTTTCGAAGGTTATAATAATGGCAGGAAATGCTTCGGAGGTTCCGAACCCTCATCGGAGCTTCCGATCCATGAGTCCTGGACAGCTTCAAAATTTTATTCTGAAGTGATTTCCAACATGTGTACAATTTGTCCTTCAATATTTTGAACTCCAGTTCAATTCAAATTTATAACTCTGCAAATTGCTTAACTGTAAACATTAGTAACTTTTAACCTAGTTTGGTAATCATCAAAACATAATATTTTGAGACTTGTTATTACATTAAAAACATTAGTCTCACAACACAATATTTATATGCGTTTAGGGCGTAACATAAACCTCAATCACACAAAAGTTTAAACGCAAGCATTCAAACATTAATAGAATTACAACCATGTCAAAACACAAACTGAACTATTGGAGAATAAAAAAATTTATTAAAACCTAAATCCTAATGTAAAACAATAACAAATAGCATGCATTCAATTACAAAGAGATTGAATGGAATTTTAAAAAGTCAAACTTGGCATTAAAGGTTACTATAAACAAAGATTATGACTAAATTAATGAAAGATAAAAAGTTACTATAAGAAAAGTAAATTTAGATTTTAAAAAATTAATACCTGATGAAAACCATAATGATGGTGTCGGAAATTTTCCTTGGGTTCGGTCTGGTAGAATGGATCTGTGAATTCCTCTCGAAATCAGATCGGGTCGGGTGTGAGAGGGTCTTGCACAGACAACAGCTAGGTTAGGGGGCGCCGAAAGTGTTTTCGGCGTGACCCCTCTGATGCCTAAGTCAGTGTTCGAAAGAGGAGGGGCGTGATAAGAGTAAGAACAGAAAAATATGGGTGCGTGAATGTATGAGTTAGGATTGAATGAATAAAACCATAACAGTACCTATATTTATAGGAGTAGGAGAAGTAGGTTACCTACCTAGGATTGAACTTGCCTCAAGATAGTACTTCATCTTCATTGGACCATCTTTGAACTTATCCTTATCTATCAAGAATTTGCGAATGAACAAGTCTATCCCACACCATATAATTCGATTCATACTAGAATAGACGAGTTCGGCCCACTGGACCCAGCTCGGGTAAGCCCATTAGATCCATCCCAGGTTACAACCAGAATCAACATGCTCTGGACTGGGCTGGGCCTTGACATCTAATAGTGATCTTATAATTGGGTCATTTCTAATGGACCAATTGTGAACGGGCTCGAGTTGTAATATTTTTCCGGGGTATCAATAGTACCTCCCCTAACTGGTCTAAAAGAAGTATGAATTTTATATCATGAAGTCCAATTAGGTACCGAACTCCATGTTTTTATTCCTGGATAGCTCAGATTTGGATCCTTGTCGTGTGTTTCTCCTAAACGACCCAGATCTATTAACTGTACGATTCATGAGGCCCTGACTCCTTGACGTGGCCCGACCTGAGCCATTGATTACAACCACGATTCAACGGCCCAAATCACTCATTTATTCTATAAATAGTTTGTAAAAAAAAATTTCACTTTTACTTTCTACAACTACGCTGTCATTCTGTCAAAATTTTCAGAGCATTCTCGGCCCGGCCTAGCTGCGTTCATCCGGCAATAACCATTCCCGTGCCACATCCTACCTTTTCTACTTTTTTGTAAGTCCCTTTTGTCCTTATAAGGTTAACTCCAAAATGTCTTCTCCTAATGAAACGTCAGTTAGGGAAATAGTAGAATTCATAGAAGCATCCTCTGCTCGTCCTGGAACACCCAAACTCCTTGAATCCCGTGAGTCAGATACCGACTCGAGTCCATCCGAGACTCGAGAAGCCAAACTGAAAAGGCTTTATAGACATAGGACGGAAATTAAGTGCAGCAGGCAAACCATGGTTCAAGGTATTAGCTTCTTATTTGGGCTCGGACATGGATCCAATTATTAGGGAGAGATCGGGGATGCCCAACTCCTACGAGCTAATACTCCCGGGCCGCAGAAATCGATCCCACAAACATCATCCAAACTTTCTTAGTTTTAGTCTAGACCAAGTTAAAATGGGTTTAAGATTTCCCGTCCCGACCTGCATCTTGCACCTATGACAATATTGTTGTATATGTCCCAGTCAATTATCCCCAAACTCTTTCATGTCTATACTCTCGTTGGGTGTCCTATTTTGTTTTTTCAGAGTCCCTTTAGACATAGGGAATTTTCTTAAATTCCTTCTAATTAAGAAAACTGCTCCTGGCCGTTTTTACAACTCCATGAGGCCTGAATATCCATTTTTAAAAGAAAAGCCCAGTTCTCACAAGGGCTGGACCAATAGATACTTTTTGTCAAGCCCGACCGACCTTGGCAGTGTCGGGCCAACTGGGCCATGAACTTTTTGGTTCCTGATCCCCCAGCTTTTCCTACTTTTGATTTTACCAATTTCCTTAATACCATGTCTGTCCAAACCTTTGACATCGAGAATCTGATCGAGGACGACTTGTTCTGCAATTATGGCTTCAGCGGGAAGGGATAGATATTTTTGGGGACATAGGTAGAACCCCTTTACCATGCTATCTTCTCATGATATACGTTGTTTATTTACTCATCTCTTTTAACCATTTTTTTTATAGATGACCGGATTTACTCAGCCAGAATGCCTGCTAACGTCAGAGCTGCTATGAAGAATCTGAAAAGGAAAAACCCTAAAGTTGCGAAGGCGGCTGCCAATCCTGAGCAAGGTGTTACTGAACCCTCAAGAAAGAAAAACTTGAAGAAAGTCCGGGATAAAGATAGCACTAACCTTATTGAGTTGGAACTCCCCATTTGTGGCCCGTCCTCCCGTACACTCGGGAAATACCCCCTAGTGGATTCTATCCAGCTGACTAATGAAGCAGTCCGGGGTTCTCTCCTTGTCTCGGGAGTCCGGAAATGTCATTTTTTTGGTAGTCGGATCCGAAGGGAAGTCTAGGAATTCTTTATAATTTGATTTCCCATGCTGATTTGAAGATCCTGCGAGCCTTCCCTGACTTAGACCCCAAACAGGCCTTTGCCTTAACCTTTATACATGTATGTTATTATTTTATTTGTACTGATATGCAAGTCAAGCCTCCCGTTTTTATGACATACGTTTCTTCTGCAGACTCTTGCAGGGGAGAGATCATAACCCGTGCTATGAAAGCCCGAGCTGACCACTCCATGAACTAGGATGCTTTTGTAAATCGCATCTCCAAGCATACCCAAAAAACATGTGAGAAGAAATTAGAGCATGATGAAGAGGTGGCCGGGATGAGAGTAGAGATCGATCGAGTCCGGTCAAGATGCTTTGGAAGCTGCAAACAAGAAGATTGCAGAACTGGAGGTGGAGAAGGTCGAACTGGAGGCCACATTGCGGGCCCTGGCCAAGAAGGTGGAAACCGCCCAAGAGGTCGGATGGGCTAAAAAGAAAACAAGGAGTTCTTGTACTCCTCAAAGTTCGCCGATCGGGTGGCGATGAAGGCCGCTGCCTTTTTTGATGCGGGTTTCAAGGGGTGTTAGACCCAATTCCGATCTAACGGTTATTCGGAAACCGTTCACCCTGCGCTCTTCCTAGATTGTGCAAAGGCTCTGGATGACATGCCCGATGATGAAGATAAGGAGGACCTAGACAAGACTGGAGATCCCGAGCAGCACACGGAACCAAAAAAAACCGCCCCTTGATTATTTTCTCCCTTTTCCTTTGCTTGTATAAACAATGTTTTGAGAACACATTTCATGGTAAAGGCCCTATGTGGTCGATCATTGCTTTGTTTTTCCTGACTACGGTTAGTATCATATTTTACTGAGACATTAAATTCTCTGAGCTACAGAGCTTCACGTATCATTACGAATTTCTCTAAACATGCCATAAAATCCCGTACCAGGCATAAGATTCTTAAAAATGAAATAGGCCGCACATCTTAACATCTAAAAGAATGCCTCATTTGAAATTGGGATTCTTCCATGTACAATTCGAAAACCAGGACTAGAAATGTTGCTAAGCACAAATTGTCCCGAAAGTCAGGATCTCGGACTGAACCCATGGAATTAAGACACGGGATACCTATTTCGGAACTGATCATTAGATTTCAAATACTAAAACATAATGGATTTTCGACTTTAATTTAAAATCTGTTGAGTCTAAATCCGAGCAAGATATCCGACAGTAAACTTTTAATGAACACATTCCCGATCTGCGTATACCAAAAATTCTTTTTGCTCTAGGAGTATGATTTAGATTTTTTGCCAAGTATAAGATCTCATGCCGAATTGGGCCATGAACTTTCAAAGCGTAGTGTCAAAGCATAGATCCAAATCCCGACTTGAAAATCAAGAATACCCTTGTACTAGAAATTAAGACTACTTTATCCAATACAAGATATCTATCCACGCACAGTACTATAGTATGACATGTAGGTACCCGGTTTTGATCATGATTAATTTTAGCACGTTCAAGTTGCACCACTAGTGCTAAATCTATTTGGGTTTGTTTGTTTGTTTTTTTTAATGTTATTGTTGTGGACTTTGATGCCAGACCTTCCTAGGCTTTTAATACCACTGATGTGGACTTTTGATGCCAAACCTGAGACTCTAACTACTAGCATATAATTAAATAAAAAAAATGCGGATTTTAAAAAAATTTGACATGACCTATTTGTTTTAACAACAAACCACCTGTCACAAATCAGCAGTTTATATAATACCTCAGGCGGAAGTAAAATCACGAGGTAAAAAGTATACATATTCAGTGGAAAACCCGAAACATAGTAAATGAAATAATAGTTTTACATGCCACAATAAAATGCAGGGAAAACACATCATGCTCACTATGGGAAAATCATAAATGACATAAGTTTATTATTTCAATAATGTAGTGCGAAAGAAATAAAAAATCGGCAACTGTCGAGGGCATGCCAACGGATGCTACAGACTCTGAGGATCCTGCCCCGCGGCCTCATCAACGAACTCACCTGCACCAAGAACAATAGTGAACCTAAAATCTCAACAAGATATGCGCTATAAGTAACAAGGGTTCTAAATACATGCGGCATACTAAAAATAATACTAAGTATACAATGAACTTACACGAACAAAACAATAAATGCCCGAAGTATAACATTCACAATATGCAATGAAAATATGATATTCATGAGAAATTTCTCCTTTTTAATTATCTTACGAATTTAGATCCTCGATTGTGGTTATGGTTTTGATCGATCAATGGCTATAGTACTATGCCGGCAAGGATGCCGAGATCTCTCCCGTTAAACACCACACCGCCCCTCTGAGTTTGTAGGGATGCCGAGATTTCTCCCGTTAAACACCATACTACACGTCTGGTTGGTAGGGAAGCCGAGATGTCTCCTGACCTCATACTACACCTCTAAATTTTGGCAAGTGAGCCAGAGCATACTCCGACCCATTGATAAGTACATTTTGTATGCGTATTGTTGTTATGTTTTTATATCTATTGTGTGTGCGTTCATATTATTTTATATGTGTTATCGTGAATTTTGTCTTCATGACTTCATTCTCCTTGATTTATTTATAGAAAATGACGGTGATTCGGGATTTTTAGTGTAAAAGAAACACGCCGCGTAGGGTGAAGAGAATGAATGAAGAGATACTGATTTTATGTGCATGAAAGATTTGAGATGTGATGCACCGTGAAGAACTAGACCCGCAAATCTTTGCACGATTTAGAAGAATAAAAAGAAGAGGAGATGCTTTGTTGTGCCTTGGATCAGCGCATCTGCGTGTGAAGCCATAAAGAGAAGCAGTTTTATGCTGTCGGAGTTGATAAGCAGCGCATGAGATGTGCTATCGCGCAAGGGAAGAGCTGGGAATTGATGTTGTGCGGTTGGAAAAGAAAACAAGCGCGATTGCGCTTAGGAAGGGCGCATGAGAAGCGCTGTTGGAGATTGAAGCAGCGAGATAGCGCTTCCATTTATCCCAGCTGCGCTTGATTTGTGTTATGAAGAAATCGAGACAGTGTGTTGCTCGCTCAAGCGCACCTTGTTTCCACTCGAGAGAGAAAAATGGGAATCAAGATTTTTCGGAACAGAGAATGTCTCGCTCGAGCGAGCGATCATGATCAGAAAAAAAAATAGAATTTTTGGAAATAAAAACTCTTATTTTGTGGGCTTTATTTCTTGGGCTTTTGAACCCATATAAAAGGGATTTATCAGACGTGACAAGAGAAGGTATTATTACACGCATCAGATCGCACAAGAGAGGCGGCTACAGCAGGCTTGGAAGAGAAGATTTCTCTTTTTTTTCTTCTTTTCTTCTTATTATTTTTAGTTCAGGATTAAAAACTTTGTTTGAATCATGATTCTTTTATTGAGTAGTTCTTTCTTTTCGATCAAGGCCACGTGATTGGGCAGGAAAAATTATTGTAGAAAACTTGGATGTTTATTTGGGATTTTTTAGACTTGATTTTATTTAATTGATTGTCAGATTTATATTTGTCTTGTGATAAGCCTGATCAACTTTTTACTTGCATGTTAATCGATTCTAAGTCGACAGACGAGGAATTGATTTTGATCATTCTGATAGTTAACATATGGTAAAACCGACTAGAAATAGAACTCAATTTCAGTGTGCGGTTTTAGGTGTAAACTGAATTTTCACAGTTCTTCATGCATTTGAATTTGATTAGAATATGAAAAATTAATCCGTCAATATTTGGATATGTTTGATTGTTCTAGAAATAGACTTTTGAACAAAGTAGGAGAATTCCCGTAATCTAAGATTAAATTAGAGTCCTGAATCGGCTACTTATTACATAATTTTTTTGGTACCTACGTGTGTCCTTGATCGAGCTTTTCTCATTTTTGAATTTCATACAAAATTTATGCTGCATTTTTAATTGAACTTTAGTTGCAATTTAATTTCTTTTAGTTATAAATCTGAAATTTCATCACTTTTATTGGCTAGTCTAGATTAAGTAGGAATAATCATATTTTCGTACTCATACATATACAATCCCTGTGGGTTTGACATATGGACCTTCGTCCACTATCTATTACTTGACCTGATACGCTTGCCAGTAGATTTTTATCACATCGATTTAAGCGATCACCCATCATTGCACGTCTAAGTCACAATCAACTCACCTCATTCATTTACTTTATATTTAATTTAACCTTTTCACATTTAATTTTTCATCTTCTCACCTTTTCATCTTTTCATCTATTCATAATTTATATTTCGGGACTAAAACAAGAATAATTTGAAGTCAACTCACGCGAAGGATAAGGGCATTGAATGAATGAAATGACACGATCCAAAAATATAATATAAACTTTGAATTACTGGATGAATGATGTGTAAGTTTCCACCCTTAGGCTTATGGACCTTTCTAGCATCACTTAGAGTTATCCCACAAAGGGTCAATTCGGGCATTCGGTCCGTACGGCCCATAACCTAGCCCATTCTTATCCAAACGGCCTCCCGTTCAAACCGACACCTCAAACACATCCTAAATCACTCCTAGGATCAGTCTTTATCCTTTAATGCAAGTCTGAGCACCCCGATCAATTTGGGTTCCCGAGCAGCCCTAACTTCCCGGCAAAATTTTCTCATGACACTTCAACTTGAACCACCCCTTTCCTACTCGAATCTTATCCGAATTAAGCCCAATTTGAACCGACAAAACCCTAACATCACAGACAATCAGAAAATTCAGGGTATCCCCTGCCCAGACTGTAATGCCCCATTTTTATCTTAATTGATGTTATTGAGATAAATAGTGATTTCAGAATTCAAGAGCCGACTTTTTAGAGAACAGGGTCTAATTTGCAGTTTTTGGAATTTTCAGGGACTGAAATGAAAATATGGGATTTGTTATATGATTGGACTTTGACTAAGTCTTTCTCATTGCTTCTTCATCCCCTCCACAACCTGTTCTCTCCATTTTAGGCGTCCATGCTTTCTCCCAAGCTTTGTGATTTCGATTCTAGCTCAATCCGTCCGATAGAATTGATTTCTGACTTGATATCTACGATCACAGCGACGAGTGCTCCGTTTGGAAGTAAGTTTATCTTAATTCTGAGAAGTTTGAATTTATCGATGTTGTCAGAATTTGTTTATATTCGGAGAGGATGATTATGAGTTAGCAGTGATCGTATATCTATGACGGTTCGAAGATCTAACGACGATCGGAATTGTTATGATTTTTCTTGTCATTTTCGAAAATCTTGATTTTGAGATGTGTTGATTTTGTGTTGGGTTTGATGTTTGAGGATTGGATTGAGTTTGTTGAGTTGATTTTATGCTGTCTGCATTTCCGGTTTGTTCAGTTATAGCCGTTATGCCGTCAGTTTGAGTTTTGGATGTCGTTTCGATGTTTTGAGTTATACCGAGCTTAGTATGAGTTTTTATATTGATTTTGATCGCTATGACTTCTTCTGATAGATTGATTTGAAGTTCTTGGAGATTGTGAGCCTTGCAGTCTTGATCAGTTTGGAAGAGTTGAGCCGGTATAGTATCGATGTCCTTCTTTATCGATTGATTTAACTTGACTTGGATATTGATTGAGGAATTGTTGTTTTTAGATTGAAGTTTTGGAACGTCAAAGAAGAGGTATAAGATGACTTTAGAATGGAATAAGACGATTAACTCGAATTCAGATTGATTCGAGTGTCCTAGAAGAAATCACATACTGCATGTTTTGACTGCTTATTTGATTATATGATTGAATTTATGGTGAGTGCATGAGATTACATATGCATTCATATTGAGCCTTGACTTATTCAATTTGAATTAGACGATCTAGGGGTTGTGGTTGAGTGGCTTGGTAGGCGATTTACTACCTTGTCGAGTAGCTCGTTGTAATGCCCTGGAGTCTAGAGGATTAGAACATGCCACGTCCATCTCGAGAGGGGATTCGGTGTAATCGTTGGATGTTTTAACCTCGGGATCCCAAACCAAAGAAAGAAGGAAGGAAAGAAAGAAAGAATAGAAGAATTGCATTCTATTATCTGAGTCTGATAATCCCGAAGTTTTAAAGACATGCATATCATTTTAATTCAGTTCTTGATTGGATTAATTGATTATTTGAAGAATGAGTTCATATTATGATTTGATATGTTACTTGATAGCATGTTAGTCTCTTTTACTGGGAATATTATTCTCACCGGATTATCCGGCTGTTTTCTTTGTTTGTATGTGTACTTGGCAACAGGTGGGGCAGGACCAAGTTAGAAGAGGCATGGTTAGCTTCGAGGGAAAGATAAAGAAGTGAGACTCGGTCTAGAAGTCGATTCCAGCATGTCAATCTAGTTTATGTTAGAACATGTTTAGTTATCGAACTTCATCGTTATATTGTTGTTGCATGTTCTCGACTTTGGTTGGGTTTTTGAACTCCAGAACTCCTGTTTATAATGGAGGAATCAAGTTTGTAACGCATGTTTATGTTTCGGAGTATTGTATGGCTTGATGTTCTTGTTTTTTTGGCGATTCTAGCACCGGAGCAGCCAGGGAGGCGCGCCCGCGCGCCTACGCCCCTTCTCGGGCAGGGCGTCATGCGCGCCCGCGCCTGATGAGGCGCGGCCGTGCGGGCCCTGTTATAAAAAAAAAAGAAATGTGTTGGCTTTTAAATGCTTGCTTATTTTTAATTACTCCTTTAATTGATGTTTAGAATTGAGGTCTCACATTAAGTTGTATCAGAGAAA
Organism: Henckelia pumila; assembly: GCF_033568475.1. Taxonomy (NCBI): domain Eukaryota; kingdom Viridiplantae; phylum Streptophyta; class Magnoliopsida; order Lamiales; family Gesneriaceae; genus Henckelia; species Henckelia pumila. The sequence continues at coordinate 193,147,185 of NC_133123.1, read as the reverse complement.
TAAGTTCCTGGAATTTGTTCTAGAAGTGAGCGGGGTAGATCGAGTCCGCTTGACCTTAAATTCTCGCATGTGATTGATTAATTCTATGATTACAGAATATGCGAGCATGCTTTATGAATTTAAAATTTTATTTGAATTACGTGACTTGGAGATTCAAATTGTTAAAGCATGATTTGATTGAGATATGAACTGTTTTCATGCATTGATCTGAGTTCCTTATATCGAATTGGGAAGATGATCAGAGGTTCGTGACACTGAAATGGTGAGATGTGAATTGAATTATCCGTGTTCTAACCCCTGTCAATTTAGATGGGTACTCGAAGAAGGCTAGACATGAATACTCCACCGATAATTCCTACGACAGAAACTCCTCCGGTTATGACTCCTCCGGTGGTACAGATGGATGACACGATCATGCCTATGGAAGCCTTACTGAAGAGGTTCCAAATTTTTAGGCCGCCGTATTTGAATGGGAAGGAAAATCCGGTCGATTGCGAGAGTTGGTTGGAAGATATTGATCAGCTCTTTGAGTCGCTTGACTACTCGGATGACCGCAGAACGAGACTGGTAACTCATCAACTTCAGGGAGTGGCAAAGAGTTGGTGGTGACTACCAAAAGAGCCAAAGAGAATAAAGGTACGGCAATTACTTGGGCACTTTTTAGAGCAGAGTTCTATAAGAGATTCTTTCCAGTTTCCTATCGAAAGGATAAAGGCGCCGAGTTTGCAAATTTGAGGCAAGGTAGTATGAGTATCGAGGACTATGTTGCGAAGTTTGACTGTTTATTGAGGTTCGCTCCGCATATTGCCGACAATGAGGAGGCAAAAGCAGACCAGTTCATTAACGGTTTGCACCCTCACATCTTTATTCTGGTGAATACTGGGAGGCCAGATAACTTTTCTGATGCAATGGATCAGGCAAAGGGAGCAGAAGCGGGACTGATGAGGAAGAGGGAGAATCAGTACCAGCCTCAACAGCAACAGTAGAGGCATTATCAGAATCAACTGCCGATGAATGAGGGTTGTAGCAGTGGTGGTAGCAAGAAGAACTATTTTCGTCCCAAAGGGAAACAGTTCAAGAAGTTGGGAAGCACTTCTTCGAGCTCGAGTGGCTCGAGACAGTTTAGTTCTGGACAGGGTTTAGGATCATCTGAAGCTTTGTGTAATAGGTGTGGAGGACGACACTCCAGCGACCAGTGTAGGGGAATCTTTGGGAACTGTTACATCTGCCAGCAGACAGGGCATTATGCCAGACAGTGTCCACAGAAAGCTTCTGACCAGACTCAGAGTGGGAATACCTCTCGACAGTCATCTCAGTCTGGGAGACAGGCTACTGCAGTTCACTCATTCCAACCTCAGCAGCAGAACCGTCAGGGAGGTAATCAAAGTTTGAACCAACCTCCTAGACAGCAGGCGAGAGTGTATGCTCTGAATGAGGATCAGGCTCAGGCTGCACCTGATGATGTTATTGTAGGTAATTGTATGATCTTTGATTATCCTGCTAATATTTTGATAGATACAGGTGCTTCGCACTCTTTCATATCTGAGAAATTTGTGTCGATGCATGCCTTGCCTTTTGAGCCTTTACCTGCTGTAGTTACTGTTACTTCACCTTTGGGTGGAGGAATTGTTTCGAAGAATTTTGTTAGAAATTGTGGATTGAGTTTTGAAGGAAATTTGATCGAGTTCGACTGTATTGTACTTAGTTTGTCTGACTTTGACTGCATAGTTGGCATAGATGTTTTGACTAAGTACAGGGCTACAGTAGATTGTTTTCAGAAGATAGTCCATTTCAGACCAGAGATGTCAGATGAATGGAGATTCTTCGGTAAGGGTTCTCGTTCTAAAATTTCTTTGATATCTGTCTTATCTATGACTAGATTATTACAAAAAGGAGCCGAAGGATTTCTTGTTTATGCGATCGATATTCTGAAGTCTAGCCCTGAGTTGAATGATATACCAGTGGTTAGAGAATTCCCTGATGTGTTTGCAGATGAAATTCCGGGATTTCCGCCGATTAGGGAGATGGAATTTAGCATTGACTTGATGACAGGTACTCAGCCAATTTCGAAAGCTCCGTACCGAATGGCTCTGATCGAATTGAAGGAACTGAAGGAGCAGTTGAAAGACTTGATTTCCAAGGGATACATTCGACCCAGTATATCGCCTTGGGGTGCTCCTGTCCTGTTTGTTAGAAAGAAAGATGGCTCGATGCGTCTCTACATTGACTACCGCCAACTGAATCAGGCGACAGTTAAGAACAGGTATCCTTTACCTCGCATAGATGATCTCTTTGATCAATTGCAGGGTTCGTGTATTTATTCAAAGATAGATTTGAGATTGGGTTATCACCAACTGAGAGTTCGTGAAGAAGATGTTCCTAAGACTGCGTTTCGAACAAGGTATGGCCACTTTGAATTTCTTGTCATGCCTTTCGGTTTGACGAACGCCCCAGCGGTCTTTATGGGGTTGATGAACCGAATCTTTCAACGTTTTCTTGATGAATTCGTAATTATCTTTATTGACGATATCTTGATCTACTCTAAGAGCCGTTCTGAGCATGCAGATCATTTGAGAACTGTTTTACAGATTTTGAGAACCGAACAGTTATTCGCCAAGCTTTTGAAGTGCGAGTTTTGGCTTGACAGAGTTGTCTTTCTGGGGCACATTATTTCAGGAGATGGGATTGCTGTTGATCCCAGCAAGATAGAAGCAGTGATGAATTGGCCGACTTCTGTGCCAGAGATTCAAAGTTTTATGGGCTTAGCGGGGTACTATCGCAGATTTATTCAGGGTTTCTCTTCTATTACGAAGCCTATTACCCAGCTGACTCAGAAGAATGCTCATTTTCTGTGGACAGATGATTGTGAAGCCAGTTTTGTTGAGTTGAAGAAGAGATTAACCAGTGCTCCGATTCTTTCTATTCCATCTGGTTCCGGAGGTTTCATAGTTTATTGCGATGCTTCTCATCTTGGTCTTGGATGTATTCTTATGCAAAGGAAGCACGTGATAGCATATGCGTCGAGGTAGTTGAAACTGCACGAGACTCGCTATCCAGTTCATGATCTTGAACTAGCTGCTATCGTTTTTGCCTTGAAGATCTGGCGTCACTACTTGTACGGTGAGTCTTTTGAGATCTTTTCGGATCATAAGAGTCTTAAGTACTTATTTTCACAGCCTGAGTTGAATATGAGGCAGAGGAGATGGCTAGATTTATTGAAGGACTTCGACTGCGAGATTAAGTATTACCCGGGGAAGTCGAATGCAGCTGCCGATGCTTTGAGTCGTAAGCTTTGCTCTTTATCTCTTTCGACGATAGGTGTTTCTCAATTGATCGATGACTGTTGCACTTCTGGGTTGGAGTTTGAGTCAGATAGAAATCCGATCAGAGTTTGTGCGATTCAGGCCAAGCCAGAGTTGTTTGTGTTGATCAGAGAAGCACATAAATCAGATGAGAGTATTCAGAATTCGTTAGAGAAGGTGAGATCTGGACACCAGTCTGAGTTTCAGGTCAGGGATGATGTTTTATTTGAGAATAGGCGTATTGTTGTGCCTAAGATTGATGAGTTAAGACAGCGTATTCTGAGAGAGGCGCATTGTAGTTGGTTCAGTGTTCATCCAGGAGGCCGAAAAATGTATAACGACTTGAAGAGTCAGTTTTGGTGGAAGAAGTTAAAGAAGGATGTGGTGAGGTTTGTATCTCGTTGTTTGAATTGTCAGCAGGTTAAAGCCGAGAGAAAGAGACCAGGTGGGCTTCTGCACAGTCTATTTATTCCGGAATGGAAGTGAGATCATATTTCGATGGATTTCGTCACGAAACTACCCCGATCTGTTCGAGGATGCGATGCCATTTGGGTAGTGATTGACCGTTTGACGAAGTTTGCTTGTTTCATTCCGTATCGGATGACATACCGACACGATCAGATGGCAGAGTTGTATGTTAGAGAGATTTTCATATTGCACGGTGTGCCGAGATCGATTGTTTCAGACCAAGATCCTCGGTTTACTTCCCATTTCTGGCATAGTCTACAGGAAGCCCTTGGTACTAGATTGCACTTGAGTACAGCATACCATCCTCAGACCGAAAGTCAATCAGAGCAGACGATTCAGACTCTGGAGGATATGTTACGAGCAGTGGTGCTTGACTTTGGCACTACTTGGAAAGATTCATTGCCTCTCGTTGAGTTTTCGTACAACAACAGCTTCCAGACGAGTATAGGAATGGCACCCTTTGAAGCGTTGTACGGAAAGAAGTGCAGATCTCCTCTGTACTGGGATGAGATATCTGAGTCCCCAGACTTGGGACCAGATATGGATCGTGATATGGCTGAGCAGGTGAAGATTATTCGATTGAGAATGAAGACTGCTCAGGACCGACAAGCGAAGTATGCGAATATCCGTTGCAGACCTCTATCTTTTGATCAGGGAGACCGTGTGTTCTTGAAGATTTCTCCGTTTAGAGGTACTGTTAGATTTGGGAAGAGAGGGAAGTTGTCACCGAGATTCATCGGTCCGTATGAGATTTTATAGAAGATAGGCGATCTAGCCTACCGTTTAGCACTTCCTCCTTCTTTATCTGGTATTAACGACGTCTTTCACGTCTCGATGCTGAGGAAATACCATCCCGATCCTTCTCATGTGCTTCAGCCTGACGAAGCCGAACTTGATGAAACTCTGAGTTACTTTGAGAGACCGATTCAGATCCTTGACAAAAAGGAGAAGCAGCTCAGAACCAAATCGATTCCTTTGGTGAAAGTTCAGTGGAGTCGTCACGGAGTCGAAGAAGCGACTTGGGAGACAGAATCTGACATGAGACAGAGATTTCCTTATTTATTCATCTGATGTGAGTTCTTAATTCTGTTCTTGAATTTTTAATTTTCTTCTTATGAGTTGATATCGATGATTTCGAGGACGAAATCTTTTTTTTTTTTAGGGGGAGAATTGTAACGCCCCGTTTTTATCTTAATTGATGTTATTGAGATAAACAGTGATTTCAGAATTCAAGAGCCGACTTTTTAGAGAACAGGGTCTAATTTGCAGTTTTTGGAATTTTCAGGGACTGAAATGCAAATATGGGATTTGTTATATGATTGGACTTTGACTAAGTCTTTCTCATTGCTTCTTCATCCCCTCCACAACGTGTTCTCTCCATTTTAGGCGTCCAAACTTTCTCCCAAGCTTTGTGATTTCGATTCTAGCTCAATCCGTCCGATAGAATTGATTTCTGACTTGATATCTACGATCACAGCGATGAGTGCTCCGTTTGGAAGTAAGTTTATCTTAATTCTGAGAAGTTTGAATTTATCGATGTTGTCATAATTTGTTTATATTCGGAGAGGATAATTATGAGTTAGCAGTGATCGTATATCTAAGACGGTTCAAAGATCTAACGACGATCGGAATTGTTATGATTTTTCTTGTCATTTTCAAAAATCTTGATTTTGAGATGTGTTGATTTTGTGTTGGGTTTGATGTTTGAGGATTGGATTGAGTTTGTTGAGTTGATGTTATGCTGTCTGCGTTTTCGGTTTGTTCAGTTATAGTCGTTATGCCGTCAGTTTGAGTTTTGGATGTCATTTCGATGTTTTGAGTTATACCGAGCTTAGTATGAGTTTTTATATCGATTTTGATCGCTATGACTTCTTCTGATAGATTGATTTGAAGTTCTTGCAGATTGTGAGCCTTGCAGTCTTGATCAGTTTGGAAGAGTTGAGCCGGTATAATATCGATGTCCTTCTTTATCGATTGATTTAACTTGACTTGGATATTGATTGAGGAATTGTTGTTTTCAGATTGAAGTTTTGGAACATCAAAGAAGAGGTATAAGATGACTTTGGAATGGAATAGGACGATTAACTCGAATCTGGATTGATTCGAGTGTCCTAGAAGAAATCACATACTGCATGTTTTGACTGCTTGTTTGATTATATGATTGAATTTATGGTGAGTGCATGAGATTACATATGCATTCATATTGAGCCTTGACTTATTCAATTTGAATTAGACGATCTAGGGGTTGTGGTTGAGTGGCTTGGTAGGCGATTTACTACCTTGTCGAGTAGCTCACTGTAATGCCCTAGAGTCTAGAGGATTAGAACATGCCACGTCCATCTCGAGAGGGGAGTCGGTGTGATCGTGTGATGTTTTAACCTCGGGATCCCAAACCAAAGAAAGAAGGAAGGAAAGAAAGAAAGAAAGAATAGAAGAATTGCATTCGATTATCTGAGTTTGATAATCCCGAAGTTTTAAAGACATGCATATCATTTTAATTCAGTTCTTGATTGGATTAATTGATTATTTGAAGAATGAGTTCATATTATGATTTGATATGTTACTTGATAGCATGTTAGTCTCTTTTACTGGGAATATTATTCTCACCGGATTATCCGGCTGTTGTCTTTGTTTGTATGTGTACTTGGCAACAGGTGGGGCAGGACCAAGTCAGAAGAGGCATGGTTAGCTTCGAGGGAAATATGTAGAAGTGAGACTCGGTCTAAAAGTCGATTCCAGCATGTCAATCTAGTTTATGTTAGAACATGTTTAGTTATCGAACTTCATCGTTATATTGTTGTTGCATGTTCTCGACTTTGGTTGGGTTGTTGAACTCCAGAACTCCTGTTTTTAATGGAGGAATCAATTTTGTAACGCATGTTTATGTTTCGGAGTATTGTATGGCTTGATGTTCTTGTTTTTTTGGCGATTCTAGCACCGGAGCAGCCAGGGAGGCGTGCCCACGCATCCTAGCGCGTGCCTGCACCCTTTCTCGGGCAGGGCGTCATGCGCGCCCGTGCCTCGAAAGGGCGCGGCCGCGCATGAGCCAGGGCACCGTGCGCGGCCGCGCCTGATGAGGCGCGGCCGCGCGGGCCCTTTTATAAAAAAAAAGAAACGTGTTGGCTTTTAAATGCTTGCTTATTTTTAATTACTCCTTTAATTGATGTTTAGAACCGAGGTCTCACACAGACCTAAAGAAGATCATGACCAGATTTCATTTCCTAGAGGCGAGCCGCATGGACTTGAAATTTCTGTTTTGGCACTTCTATCACCAAGGCTTCCCAAACCCCTTCCTCATGGACTAATACACCAAGGACCTACCTAAACATCCTTTAAGAATCCCTAAATTACCATCGAGAGCCCTCGAGCTAGTCACGTGGCCGGCGCTAGCTCAAGTCAAAGGTTCAATCTGACAAATTCACCCGGCATCCTCAAAAACTACAAACTAACACCTCATCTAAATTCCTCCAAGTCCAGCCTTTGTTACCCATCTAACACACTTCCAAGATCACATTTACACCCTAATAACTTAGCTTGGGCAGCCCCTTAACCCTCTCATCCATTTCATCAAAATTCAATTTCAAACCCCAAAATTTCAAGCCGAATTTGTAACTTTTCAATATATAAATTTCAAGGACTTAGCATAACATAATATATATCTCATAACCACCCATTTACACATGCATTAGGATCAATTAAGGCCATGATTATTGAATTTCAAATTTTTCCAACAAAACCGATTCAAACACATGAAAAGATGCAAAAATTTCAAAATTAAAGAAGAAGGAACAAGAACATAATATCTCATGCTTGGTGTTTCAAAGGAAGAGAAAAAATCTTGCCTATCTTGCAAACCCAAGTGGAGAAGGGAACGGCTAGGGATCTGAAGGCTCAACCAACAGCTGAAACAATCCACCTAAGGTCGACTTCGGGGCGGCACAGCGAAGGCTGGAGGCTGGGACGGCGGCCGAAGTGAAGAGTGGAGGATATGGGAGGAGCTGTGGGGTTTTAGAGAATGGGGGAAGGAGGCGGCCAATGCTTGGGAATTTAGGGTTATTTTGTGTTTTGTGTGTTATATTTAAGTGTAGGGTATGTATATATATAGTGTGTGTATGTATAGGTAGGTGGTGTGACTGTAGGGTGAGTGTAAAAGTGTTACTACACTTAATAAAGTGCTACTTACACTATTACAACTTTAGGCTTATAATTTTGTACTTATTTTAAATTCTTAATTTTAAAATTCCTTATTTAAAAAAAAAGAATAGAAGTTTACTATTCCGGGTTCAAAAAGGCTAATTTTAAGAAATATAAAAAATTATGCTCAAGAATGTACCTACAAGATTTTTGGCACTCGAATAATTCCAAAAGTAAAAATCCTATTTATTTTCTTCAACTTCCCTAAATTCTAACTCCAAAACTAAATTTTAAGGTTTTAACGCCAAGTCCACCATCACCGTGTGTCGGAGCCGGAGGTCACTAAACTCAAGAATAATTTCTTAATAATTAAACAATTAAACAACTGAAAAAATTTAAACACTAATTTAGAAATTAAAATCAACACTTTAAATATTTTGATGTCATAGTGATAAGTGAAATATTTAAATAAAAAATAGAGCAATTAAAATAATTTAAATAAACTAAATGATTGTTTAAAAGTCATTTAGAAAAATACACAAGCGGAGTAAAAACTTTTAAAATGACAAGGACAATTAAAACCATTTAAATAAATAAGCTAGGAATTTAAAATAATTTAAAATAACTAACCGCTAAACTTAAGTTATTTAAAATAAATAAGTTGGAAAATAAAAATACTTAAATAAATAAGTTAAACAGTTAAAATCATTTAAACAACTATCCAATAAGCTCAAGTAATTTTAAATAAGTAAACGGAACAATTAAGATCATTTAAATGAATAAACTAAATAATTAAAATCATTTAATTAAGCAAGCTTAAACCTTTAAAATATTTAGAACAATTAAGTTGCACAATAACATCATTTAAATAAATGAATAAATTAAATTATTAAAAGCATTAATAAAATAGTTTGTACAATAAAATTATTTGAATGAATAATTAATATTTTATCAACACATAATTCAAATAAAGAATTTAAATTAATTAAACTAAAAAGAAATAATAATCATAATATTTATTTAATTTAATGCATGCGATTTAGTAGATTGGATTTTAGGTGCTACAAGACCTGTCTGGGCTTTTGATACCAGTGATGTGGGTTTTTTATGCCACTGATGTGGAATTTTGATTTCAGACTTGTCTGGGCTTTTTATACCACTGATGTGACTTTTTGATGTCAGACCTGCTTGGGCTTTTGATACCACTTATGTGGGTTTTTAATGCCACTGATGTGGACTTTTGATGTCAGACCTGCCTGGGCTTTTTAAACCACTGGTGGGTTTTTTAAGCCACTGATGTGGACTTTTGATGCCAGACCTGCCTGGGCTTTTTATACCACTGATGTGGGTTTTTGATGACACTGATGTGGATTTTTTATGCCAGACCTGCCTGGGATTTTGATACCACTGATGTGGGTTTTATTCTTCTTGATAAAACCAATTGATATAATTTGTTTCGATAAAATGTTTCCCAAAATTTATAATAAGACATACTGACCCTAAAAAATATGATGACAGAACTGATTTCTTAAAGCTAAAGAACTGACTTCCAAAATGAGACTCTTACAATTGGACAAAAACGATTGAATAAAACAAAAATGACTAAATATTTGGGGACCATCTTGGTGGGATGATCCCCATAGTAAGATAGCCCCGACCTGACATGTTAGGGATAATATTTTTTAAAATGTTGAGCATTCCATGGTTTTTTGCCTTTCTTCCCTTGGGCTTCGTCTAAGTAATAAGCAACTACTTCGGTTTTTCCTATTACCTTGAATGGTCCTTTCTACTTAGCATCTAGTTTCCCTCTTTCTCCTTGATGTTGGATCTTCTGCATGACCAAATCTCCTTCCTGAAATACTTTGGAGTGAACTCTCTTATTGTACAATCGGGTCATTATTTTGTGATAGGATGTGAGTCTTATTGCTGCCCGATCCCTGCTCTCTTCAAGTAAGTCCAGGTCCATCGCCCTCAGCTCTTGGTTGTTCTCCCCATAAGCTATTATTCGAGCACTATCTTGCCCAATTTCTACTGGGAGGACGGCTTCTGTGCCATATACCATGTTAAAAGGTGTTTCTCCCATCGTGGATCGAGCAGTAGTCCGGTAAGACCAGAGCACATAAGGGAGTTCTTCTACCCAATTACCTTTAGCTATGTCGAGTCGCGTTTTGAGAGCTTGAACAATTTTTGTATTGGTAACTTCTACCTGCCCATTCCCTTGTGGATATGCAACAGATGTGAAGACTTGTTAAATTTTCATCTCCTGACACCATGCTCGGACCTTAGATCCAAAGAACTATTTTCCATTGTCCGATATTAACCAACGCGGAATCCCAAACCGGCACACAATATTTTTCCATAAGAAATTGAGAACTTCTCGTTCTGTGATCTTGGTTAGGGGTTCAGCCTCCACCCATTTAAAGAAATAATCGACTGCGACTAGCAAGAACTTTCTTTGTTCCGTGCTAACGTGGAATGGCCCTACAATGTCCATCCCCCATTGATAAAAAAGGCAAGAAGCTACCACTCCTTTCATGAATTATGCTGGCCTCCATTGTAGATTAGCATGTTTCTGACAATTATATCATGAGTTGACTAGAGTAGAAGCATCTTTTTGCATAGTTGACCAGAAGAAACCAGCTAATAGAGATTTTCTATCTAAAGCAATGCTACCTAAATGACTCCCACAACAGCCCTTGTGGATCTCTCGCAATACATAGTTTGCTTCATCCAGGCCTAGACACTTTAGTAGAGGCTGGGATAAAGATCTTTTGAAGAGAATTTGATCAATCATGACAAAGATCAAATCTCTCCTCTTCGCTTCCTTAGCCTTCTTATTATTGTTGGGTAATTATTTACGGGTCAAATATTTATGTATATCATATCTCCAATCTCCTTATTGTACTTGTGCTATGATATCATCAAGGGTTTCCAATTGGGAAACAATCTCCCGACCTGAAATGATGGGATCATAATGGCCTGCCAAAGTACAGGCCAGACGGGCCAAATGGTCGGCCTTGAGGTTACTTGTTCGAGGAATAAGCTCCATAGTTATCTCGGTAAAATCTTCCTTAACTTTATCCAATGCTCGAGCATATTTCAACATTCTCTCATCATTTATCTTTAACTTCCCGTTACTCTGTTGTACGGATAGTTGGGAGTCCAAGTACATAACAACCTGAGAAATTCCAAGATTCCGAGCAGCCTTGAGTCCGAGCAAAAGAGCCTCGTACTCTGCTTCATTATTGGAGGCCCGAAAATCCAATCTTACTGAAATATTAGTCTCTTCGCCCCAAGGTGAGATAATCTCTATTCCCATACCACTTCCTATCTGACTTGACTAGCCATCCACAAAAATCTTCCATTGTTCCTCATTCTCCATCTAACTATTTCCGCCAAGAAATCAGCTAGGGCTTGAAACTTTATGGCTGTTCGTGGCTCGAACTTATGGTCATGTTCACTTAACTCTGTGATCCACTTAATCGGCCTCCCCAAGGCATCTGGGTTAGCTGCAATCTTCCCCAAAACACTATTAGTGAAAATAGTGATTGGATGTGATAGAAAGTAAGACCTCAATTTTTGAGCTGTAATGACCAAAGAAAAAGCCAGTTTTTCTTGAGCTTAGATAATTAATCTCCGCTTCTTTCAAAGCGTGACTAACAAAGTAAACTGGATGGTGGTTTGTTCCAAATTTTTGTACCAGGATCGAGTTGGCAGCTCGTGGGGTGACGGCTAGATAGAGAAACAGTTCTTCCCCTGGGACTAGTTTCTTCAACACAAGTAATTCTTTGAGATATACTTTCAACTCTTGAAACGCCTTCTCGCTCTGCTAATTGTAAAGCCCGAGATTATTTAATTTTAATCCGAGAATATTTAATTTAAAAATTTTTGTTGTTTAGATTTAAATTCTAATATTCTTAAATTATTTAGGATTGAAATTAAATTAAAAAGATTGACCGAGGATTGATTTGCTAATAGTGAAGAATTCAGGGGCTAAAGTGAAATTATGCCATTTTTAGTGGGAACTTGGCATTATAGGATATTAACGTGTACATACATGAATTTGCATCAGATTCTCAGCTCAAGAAGTGCATTTCAGATTTCTTAAGCTATTTTCAACTTCAAACTTCAATTTATCAAGATCCGGTCATCCGATTTTAAAACCGGGCATAGTTCCGCGATCCTTGTTGCAAGATCTTCGAAGTAACATAAGCTTTCTTATGTTTCATTTGTTTTCGAAATTGTGATGTTTGGGAATCAGAATTTGAGTATGTTTATGTGTTCTTGAGGTTATATTCATTGTATATTCGAAGTCGGATTGAAGAACGAGCACCGTATGAATTTATTATGAATTTTTAGAAGATTGTTCGAAACCTATGCCTACTGATTTTTCTGCTTTTTGATGATATTCAGCTGATATGAAGTGTATATTTGATGTATATGATTGATAGATTTGATAGAGTTGAGTTTCGGTTACCGATTTTGTACCGTTACGTCGCCGGTCCAAGATTTGCTAGAATTTGAATCTATGTGATAGAGCTGTGATATGTTTGAGTTCTTGCTGATGTTTCCTAGATAATATGTTTTGATTTCAGATTGAAAACAGGGGATGTCGAACTCAAGCACCTTGACTTCAAAATCGGTAAAAGAAAGAACATGGTTGTGACTTCTAGCCTTGAGGATTGAGAAGATATTGAACAGATTTTGGTAGATAATATATTGTGAAAGATTGAAGAGTTTTGAAACCAAGAAGAATAAGGTATAAGACATCACAAGAGTAAAGGGATTTATCACTCAAGATGATTTTCTTGGGTGCCCTTTTCAAACCACATACTATGTGCTTATATGCTATGTATTCCAAAATGCTATTGCTTGCTAGATTAGCTTGCTTATTGTTGGATTTTTTTCTAATGCTACTAGACTTTTTTGCATTCATATTGAGCCAACTCTTTATTGAGATTTTGATGGCTCAGTTTCCAAGAAAAAATATGATTTTTGGACTTATATCGAGGAGCCTAGGCGATTGATTTATCCCTAGTGCAAGAATCTCGATATAGTGGGTCAAAATCCGAGAATAAAAACCCAACGCACCTCGAATGGGAGTGTTGGTGGGAGAATTGTTGTTTTCTTCTTCCTTGGGATCCCAAAATAACCGATACCGAGTTTGCAAACCGATTTTTAATACATGCATTGCTTTAGTTTTGATAGTAGAGTTGCTATTGTTTGATTAAAGCTGATATGAATGTTTGTTGTTGTTGACAACGTGTTTTGTCTTAATAAAATGCATGATTATGTTGTTTTATACTGGGATTATATTCTCACCGGATTTATCCGATTGTTGTTGTGTTTGTATGTGTGCATGACAACAGGTGGGGCAGGATCGAGTTAGCGGCGATCGTGATAGAGCAAGATTAAAAGATTAAAAGTGGAGACTTCAGGTTAAGATGAAGAAGTACTGTTAAATTATGGTTTTGAACTTAGTAAAGAATGTTGTATGCTGCCAAAACTTGTATAAATATAGTTGTTGAAAGCTTAGAACTAAACATGGAGGAATGTAGCATCTTGTGAACGTGATGGTAGAATATAGTTGTTAAATTTCATGTACTACTTGTTCTTGCATGACTAACATTGTTCAGATTGAAATATATGTTGAAAAGTAGCAAGAAGGCAGTAGAACACAACACAAGAACAGACTGCGGATCTCGAGCAGCATCAGGCTCGCTCGAGCGAGGCGATTGTGGTGCTCGGACCCGAGCACTTCTCGCTCGAGCGGCACAATGGTGCGCTCGAGCGAGGCCATGTATTAAAAAAAATTATTGATTTGATTATGTTTTTGTTGGATTGTAATTGATATTGATTGTATATTAAGAATTGAGATTAGCACCCGAGGTCCTCACATAGTCCCACTCAAAATTCTTAGTTTTCATAAGCGCTATGAAAAATGGAAAACTCATATCTGCTGATATGCTTATAAATCGAGCCAATGTTGCAATCCTTCCCAATAATCTTTGCACCTCCTGCAAATTTCTAGGAGAGCCCATAGAAATGATTACTTGAACCTTTTCGAGGTTGGCTTTAATTCCTCTTCTGGTGACCATATATGTAGTAGCCCAATTCTATTTTACAAGATTAGGTTACTAATCATGTTTAGATTTAACAAAAAAAATATTAAGGAATTTTAATATGATCACACGAACCAAGAATTTGGGTCCAGAATGCCCGAAAAATGGTTATGGGCTTCTTGGGCTCGGGTAGATTGGGGGGTCCGAACAAGGACAGTTCGGAGGCACAATCGGAGTTCAGAGGAGGGTGAGATCAAACGATCCGATCTAGGGATCGGACAGTCCGAACTCTCCCAGGACAGATGTCAAAAGGAATTTTACAGGTGTATCGTGTAGTGACCCTGCATGGAATCACCTACTAACTGGCAACTAATAGCATGCATTAAACTTAATACAGAAAATACTTAACAGAGTAAAAACGTGCGAAACATAATCATAATTTACATATCAGCTTAGTAACATAATCCAGGCTTAAATCTGTAGTGATACAACCAAATCGAAATACTTAAACAGTAAACATTATACAGCTAAAACAAATCCTACTGTATAAATTCCCGTGAAAAGATCCGGCTCCCTAGTCCTGCCTCGAACTACCGGCTCCGTCCATCCTGCGACCTGCCCCATGGAATAGGGTGTCCAAGATAACAACTAGGACGTGAGCGCTAACGCCCAGTACATAGACATGAGTAAACATATGTATATAATGCATGCAACATGATGACTGGTACAGGGTCATCTGAAAAGTCATGCTCAGTACCGGCGCCACATGAGTGCCCACCGCACGGATCAACCTCTGGGTGCAACCACACTCGTCTAGTACACCAGAGTAGACAGACATAAATGCCCCCGCCGTCGCGGTACTCTCAGTGACAGACTATCGAGTATAGAGCTGAGCGGCTCTATAGTCAGGTATAACAAGGTATAGGCTCAACGTGTATATGCACATGACATATGAATATAGAAAGCGGTAAATCATATATCATGCCATATAATAATGCCAAATAAAATGCAACATATAAACATGTATACTCGCTGGCAATCTCAGTTAATGTGTACGTACTTCTAGGCTAGTTCAAGTATATTAAGATCCTAGGTTCCAAGCCTATATTCAAAAGTTCACCGTATCACTACATAAATTCTATAAGCCTTAACTAAGCTAATAAGTACTCCCAAAAATTAAATAGATTCCCAGATCATACCTTCGTCCGTAGTTAGCCCTTTGGAGTCGCTAGTCTCGGATGACTATAACCACACCTTGGTTATTCTAGAACCTCTATTATAACCGATAGGGCCCTCAAGTGTATATCTCACACTATATAACTGTAGAAGGAAACTCGGGAATTCATATTTTAAAATGAAATCGAACGAGCCCTATTTATAGGCAAAACTCCCGGCCAGGATCGGAACTTCCGATTTCGGGATCGGAGCTTCCAATCCAGCTCATTGCGTGCATGCAAGACACGCCAGGATTGGAACTTTCGATTGGGCGATCGGAGCTTCCGATCTGCTCTACGTTCAACACTTGTCAAAACTCGCGGCTGAGTCATCGAGCATTGCTGGCAGCTGGAGATCGGAACTTCCGTTCCTGGATCTGAGCTTTCGATCTCGGTGCTTCCGCTGAGCTTCCGAAGTGGCTGGGATCGGAGCTTCCGATCCGGCCCAAAGTCAAAAGCCCAAATTCTCTTTCGAATTCCAATAACACTCCGAAATTACTAACCCTTAATCATGTTTAACATATTATTATCTTAAAATGGAATATGGGTTACTACATTCTCCCCACCTTTAGATATTTCGTCGGCGAAATAACATCTAAAGACAAAATCAAGATAACAATATGAAACATCAAATCATGTTTTATTACAACAACTGTAATTACATCTTACATGGTAAATCAAAAGTACAAAGCAAACAACTCAGGATATTCCGCTTGCATACGACTCTCAGTTTCCCAAGTTGCTTCTTCAACGCCTCGGCGCTGTCATTGTACCATCACCAGTGGTATAATCTTGTTCCGAAGAACTTTCTCCTTCCTGTCTAGGATACGGATTGGTCGTTCAACAAAAGACAGATCTGGTCTAGCTGAATATCAGTAGACTGAATCACATGAGATTCATCAGCTATATACTGTCGAAGTAACGACACATGAAAAACATTATGTATACTGGAAATATTTGGCGGTAAAGCCAAACGATATGCAACATCTCCGATCTTCTCCAGTATCTGAAAAGGCCCAATGAAACGAGGAGACAACTTGCCTTTCACGCCGAATCTCATCACCTTCCTGAAAGGTGATACTCAAAGGAACACATATTCACCAGACTCAAACTGAAGTGGCCTGCGGCGAATATTAACATAACTGGCTGGTCTATCTTGAGCAACTTTGATCCTATGCTTGATCAAATCTACCTTGTCTACAATCTGTTGCACCAATTCAGGACCCTCGACTTGTCATTCCCAGAATTCATCCCAGAATAATAGAGTACGACACCGTCGACCGTACAATGCCTCGAAAGGTGCCATATCAATACTACGATGATAACTGTTATTGTAGGCAAATTCGATCAAAGGTAACTGATCCTGCCAAGATAAGCCAAAATCCATGACAGAAGAACGTAGCATATCCTCCAGCGTACGAATCGTCCGTTCTGACTGCCCGTCAGTCTCCGAATGATATGCAGTGCTCAAACTCAGAGTGGTACCCAACGCCTCCTGAAAAATACCCCAAAAATGTGAGGTAAATCGCGGGTCTCTATCACGACTATGCTCACTGGAATCCCATGTAATCGCACTATCTCCTGGATATATAAGCGTGTCATGCAATCATAAGAATACTCCTGGTTGTAAGGAATAAAGTGTGCTGATTTCGTCAAACGGTCAACGACAACCCAGATAGCATCACACTGACGTAATGTCATAGGCAAGTGGGTAACAAAGTCCATAGTCACGTGCTCCCACTTCCATTCGGGAATCTCAAGATTCTGCAGTAATCCACCTGGTCGTCGATGTTCAGCCTTGACCTGTTGACAAACCAAACATCTCGAAACAAATTGATACACACTCCTCTTCATCCCTTTCCACCAGAATCTAGTTCGCAAATCCTTATACATTTTCATGCTTCCAGGATGAACTGATAATCGACTCCTGTGAGCTTGAGATAGAATATCATTCCTGAGCTCCGCATCATTAGGTACAACCACTCGATTAGATAGGCACAATAAACCATCTGCCTGAAAATGGAATCCAGATGTATTAACTCCATTGTCCAGACGTGCCAAACGCTGGGTCTTAACATCAGATATCTGAGCATCTCTAATCCAAGAATACAATGCTGGCTCAGATAGAATAGTATACAATCGAATCCCATTTCTCCCTTTCTTGTGCTTGAGAGTAAAACTCAATGAACAGCACTCTTGAATCATATGAGATAATTCATTAGTCTGAAGTGCAGTAAGTCTCACCTGCCGACTCAAGGCATCAGCAGTAAGATTGGCAGAACCTGGATGATATTTGATTTCACAATCATAATCTTTCAGAAGATCCATTCAGCATCTCTGTCGCATATTCAACTCCTCCTGAGTGAATAAATACTTCAAACTCTTGTGATCCGTGAATATCTCAAATTTCTCGCCATAAAGATAATGCCTCCAGATCTTGAGCGCAAATACAATGGCGGCTAACTCGAGATCATGCACTGGATAATTATTCTCATGCGTCTTCAACTGTCGAGAAGCATAGGCAATAACATGTCCATGCTGTGTCAGAACACATCCTAACCTCTGACCAGAGGCATCAGTATAGACAACATAACCTCCTGATCCAGAAGGTAGAGCTAGCACAGGTGCAGTAGTAAGACGTCCACGCAGCTCGTGAAATGACTCCTCATAATCCGAGGACCATATGAAGGCAACATCTTTCCGTGTAAGCTATGTCAAAGGCCTGGCCAACTGTGAAAAATTCTTGATGAACCGACGGTAATATCCAGCTAGACCCAAGAAACTACGAATCTCAGCAACCGTCGTCGGACGAGACCAGTTCAGCACTGCCTCTATCTTACTAGGATCAACAGATATCCCTTCATTAGAAATCACATGACCGAGAAACACTACCCGATCAAGCCAGAATTCACACTTGCTCAATTTCGCATACAACTGCTTATCTCGTAACGTCTGTAAAACAATCCTCAAATGCTGTGCATGCTCATCCTTGTCATGAGAATAGACAAGAATATCATCAATGAAGACGATGACAAATCTATCCAGATACTCTCGAAATATCTTATTCATCAGATTAATAAAGACTGCCGGTGCATTCGTTAAACCAAATGGCATAACCAAAAATTCATAATGCCCGTATCTGGTCCTGAAAGCAGTCGTAGATATATCTGAGTCTTGTACCCGCATCTGATGGTATCCAGATCTCAGATCTATCTTCGAGTAAACAGAAGTACCCTGTAATTGATCGAACAGATCATCAATCCGCAGCAAAGGATACTTATTCTTGATGGTGACACGATTCAACTGCCTGTAATCAATACATAATCGCATCGATCCATCTTTCTTCTTGACGAACAAAACAGGTGCTCCCCACGGAGAAACACTTGGACGAATATATCCCTTATTAAGCAGATCTTGTAACTGCTGTTTCAATTCTCTCATCTCTGACGGTGCCAGACGATAAGGTGCTCGGGATATAGGCGTAGTTCCTGGTACTAGATCAATACCAAATTCAACCTCTCGCACCGGAGAAAAACCAGGAATCTCATTAGGGAATACATCAGGAAACTCGCTGACAACTGGTAACTGATCAATACCCGTACTACTCGTGGACATATCAACTTCATAGATGAGGTAGCCTTCCCCACCTGACTCCAAGACATGACATGCCTTCAGAGCCGAAACAAGTGGCATCGGAGGTCGCGCACCCTCACCATACAAATACCAGCTATCACCCTCATCCGGATGAAACTGTACCAGACGCTGATAACAATCCACAGTAGCGTGATAAAAAGTCAGCATATCTATTCCAAAGATACAGTCAAAATCTGCCATCGCTAATATCATCAAATTAGCTATTAACACATTACCCTCAAACTCCAGAAGGCAACCCATCACTAGACGTTTAGTTACTATCTCTTGCTCCAACGGAGTAGATACAACTAAATCCATATCTAATGATACATAAGGTAATCTATGTCTCTTAACAAAGCGACTAGAAATAAAGGAATGCGATGCTCCAGTATCAATTAATACAAGTGCAGGAATACCACATAACAGAAAGGTACCTGCCAACATGCGATCGCTTCCCTCTGTAGCCTGCTCTTGAGACAGAGCAAACACCTGCCCTTGAGTCTGGGGACGATAACGGGAAGAACTCTGTGGTGCTGGCTGCTGACGTGGAACAATAGAAGCCTGAGATCCAACCTGTGATCCCGATCCACTAGCAGAACCCATGTGCTGAGGACAATCTCTCCGCAGATGTCCCTGCTGACCGCAAATATAACAAGCACAAGTAGCTCTCTGACATGAAGCTGCAGGATGCTTCCCTCCACAATGGCTACAAAATTCCTCCTTTTTCTTCTTCACAAAACGGAACATACCTCGTGAACCACGAGATCCAGATGAAGTAGTAGGAGTAGAAGAAGATGTAGGTCCAGATTGCACAACAGATTGAGCTCGAGGCTCAAAAGATCCACTAGGCTGTCCTGGCATCATCAACTGTGCCCTCCTGTTGCTAGTCTCCACAAAACGGCAACGGTTCACCAAAGTCTCAAAAGATACCGGGTCATCACAGACGACAACCTGTGAGTAGATATCTTGGTTCAAACCTTGTAGAAAGATATCATACTTCGACGCATCACTCTCATTGATATGAGGACTGAAAGGTAGCAGATCAAAAATCGTTGCTGATATTGATCAATAGTCATTGATCCTTGCCTCAGATTAAGCAACTCCATAGATCGTGCTTGGCGAACAGCCGGAGGAAAATACAGTTTCTAGAACTCCCGACAGAAATCCCCCCAAGTCACCTGTCCTCTCTCAGTACGTGCCTGAGCAGCTTTGGCATCCCACCAAAAACGTGCTCGATCCTCTAGAACGAATTCTAAAACTTCCAATTTCTGATCCTCAGTACAATCGAAAGCACGAAAAGTACTCTCGAGTTTAGACATCCAACTCCTCTCCTGTTCAGGATTCTCGCCTCCCACCAAAGGTTTTGGTCCTACTTGCATGAACTTATTGATAGAGTAGCGACGTCTACCCTCATGATGACGATGATGATCATCATGATGATGATGGCGACGATGATGATGAACACCTCCCTGGCCAACACTACCGTGACTCTCGTCAGCCATATCCTGAAAAGAATTGCACATTAAAATCCCAAATGCGCAAGAATTACTCAAAACTAATTCTAAATCCCAAGTACTAATCACAAAATCTAAGAATGCTCTGATACCAAAAATGTAGTGACCCTGCATGGAATCACCTACTAACTGGAAACTAATAGCATGCATTAAACTTAATACAAAAAATACTTAACAGAGTAAAAACGTGCGGAAACATAATCATAATTTACATATCAGCTTAGTAACATAATCCAGGCTTAAATCTGTAGTGATACAACCAAATCGAAATACTTAAAAAGTAAACATTATACAGCTAAAACAAATCTTGCTGTATAAATTCCCCTGAAAAGATCCGGCTCCCTAGTCCTGCCTCGAACTACCGGCTCCGTCCATCCTGCGACTTGCCCCATGGAATAGGGTGTCCAAGATAACAACTAGGACGTGAGCGCTAACGCCCAGTACATAGACATGAGTAAACATATGTATATAATGCATGCAACATGATGACTGGTACAGGGTCATCTGAAAAGTCATGCTCAGTACCGACGCCACATGAGTGCTGCCACCGCACGGATCAACCTCTGGGTGCAACCACACTCGTCTAGTACACCAGAGTAGACAGACATAAATGCCCCCGCCGCCGCGGTACTCTCAGTGACAGACTATCGAGTATAGAGCTGAGCGGCTCTATAGTCAGGTATAACAAGGTATAGGATCAACGTGTATATGCACATGACATATGAATATAGAAAGCGGTAAATCATATATCATGCCATATAATAATGCCAAATAAAATGCAACATATAAACATGTATACTCGCTGGCAATCTCAGTCAATGTGTACGTACTTCTAGGCTAGTTCAAGTATATTAAGATCCTAGGTTCCAAGACTATATTCCAAAGTTCACCGTATCACTACATAAATTCTATAAGCCTTAACTAAGCTAATAAGTACTCCCAAAACTTAAATAGATTCCCGGACCATACCTTTGTCCGTAGTTAGACCTTTGGAGTCTCTAGTCCCAGATGACTATAACCACACCTTGGTTATTCCAGAACCTCTATTATAACTGATAGGGCCCTCAAGTGTATATCTCACACTATATAACTGTAGAAGGAAACTCGGAAATTCGTATTTCAAAATAAAATCGAACGAGCCCTATTTATAGGCAAAACTCCCGGCCAGGATCGGAACTTCCGATTTCGGGATCGGAGCTTCCGATCCAGCTCATTGCGTGCATGCAAGACACGCCAGGATCGGAACTTCCGATCGGGCGATCGGAGCTTCCGATCTGCTCTACGTTCAACACTTGTCAAAACTCGCGGCTGAGTCATCGAGCATTGCTGGCAGCTGGAGATCGGAACTTCCGTTCCTGGATCGGAGCTTCCGATCTCGGTTCTTCCGCTGAGCTTCTGAAGTGGCTGGGATCAGAGCTTCCGATCTGGGTTCGGAGCTTCCGATCCGGCCCAAAGTCAAAAGCCCAAATTCTCTTCCGAATTCCAATAACACTCCAAAATTACTAACCCTTAATCATGTTTAACATATTATTATCTTAAAATGGAATCTGGGTTACTACATATCGGATGTAAGAGATCGGACGATCCGAAGAGGAAATGACCGTCCAAACTTGCATGCATGCGACGTGGAGATCATGCAAAGATCGGATCGTCTGAACCGGGTATCAGAACGTCCAATCGATGCCTATGAATAGGAGTCCAAGGACTCATTTTCATTTTCTAATTACTCACCTCTCCTTGGCCCATGTAGCTCGATTCTAAGAGCTTTTGGGTACTCTGTCTTTAAGTGTTGGAGTAGGTAGTAGTTTTAGATAACGAACAGTGCCTGTAGTAGCGGCCAGGCAGCGGAGCTCTGGAGAGGTGTCCAGGGTTCGTAGCGAGGCTGTGTCTAGGCTCTACGGGATGCGACATCAGCGGGCTGATGACAGACAAAGGTATGGCTCTGGTTCCCTATAGTAAATAGGCAGTAGACTATAGTTTAATTAAAGCTTTTATAGCATGATAAGTGATGTTTGGAATGCTAGTTAATACATGGTATTTATGTGTTGGGATCGGTTCAGAGGGTAGAGGGGGGGTGAATACACTCTGAAACTTTTCTTCTTCTTCTTTAAAATGATCAAGTGAGGTTTAGTTCACTTAATCTGTTTTCTCAACTTCTAAAACGGTTTGAACAACTTCAATAGTGCGGAAATAGTTCAGAGGTTTTAGTGATGCAAAGTTTATAATGCAATGTATGAGCAGAATGTAAGATAAATAGCAGTAAAGACTGAGGCACGATTTATGGAAGTTCGAAGGCTTAATCCTTCTACGTCTCCCCTTCTTCCACTTAGGAAGGAATTCACTAGAAGACTTTGGTTATTACAACGTCTTGTAATACACCCACTTCAGACTTAGGACTTATCCAATGCCTAATCCGAAACTCCTAGATTTACACAGATAAGATTCTCAGTTCTTATCAGACTGGTGGAAGCTTTCAGAGTAGCTTCAATTCTCTTCAACAATGAGTATAGTTGAGTTGAGCTTCTCAAACTGCAGAGCGGTCGAGAGGCTTGAAAACCCTAGGATGATCCTTGACGATCAGATATGTGAACTGTAGGCGAGGGTTTATTTGAGCAGCAAATGAATGATCTTGTAAGTGTGCTCAAGTATATCAGATGACGACTTCTGATATTATTCAAGTGATTGAGTTGATTGAGATTTTTCTGAATTGCTTGTCTCTCTTTTTTTGTTGTTCGATACACTTTTTGAGCAATCTTCCCTTTATATAGGTCAATCATCAACGTCTTTATTTTGAACGTTCTGATGCTGCATTGAATGCACATTTAATGCTCATAAATGCATTGATGATTCTGCATGAAGATCGTACACTGCAGACAACTTCCAGGGTCCAAAACTGGAATAAACGGTCGAATGCTTTATCTGTAGTCATTCTGTGTTTTTGCCATTTTGGTGCAACCTGTTGTCTCGATTGCAGGAGTCAACATATCTTCTGACACGCCGGTTCTGCTTTTAATAAAAGATCTTGCAAAGAACATCTTGTCACAGGTACTTGTCTTGAGATATCCTGATAAACAGTTGGCATTCTACCTGTAGAGATATTTGTCCTCTGCTGGTTTGAATAACCAGTCGATAAGCTTGTGACTTCAACCGGTCGAGAGACAAAGGCGGTTGACAAGCTTCCGATAGATAGATTTATCCTCTGCTGGTTTTGATAGCCAGTCGATAGGCTTGTGACTTCAGCCGGTCGAGAGCAAAGGCGGTTGACAAGCTTCCGGTAGAAGTTGTAGTAGATTCCTGAAATACAATGGTTGGCAGCACATTCCTATACAATGAGTTGTTGTTTGTTATCACCAAAATATCGGATTCAACAATTTCCCCCTTTTTGGTGATGACAAAACTTAAGTGCTCCAAGAATAATATGAAAGCATTAAAATGAACTTCATTGAGAGAATGAATTTCATTAAGTACAATAAGCATTTTTATTACACCTACAGAAAAAAATAAGATGCAGCTGCGATAAGTAAAGAAGAGATAAGTTGTTCATCTTTTGAACCAACTGGCTCCTCCTGACCTATCGCCTTCTCTTCTTCTTCTGTCGGCTTCTTCTTTTCTTCTGGACTCTTCTTCACGTCTTCTTGCCTCTGCTGCTCTACGTTGCTCTTCTTCCCCTTTTTGGCATCACCTTGGTTGAGTCGAAGGATGACCTCAGTGAGTTGAGTGCCAAGGCAGGCTTGCATAGTGTCTATTTTTGCATCGATTTGAGCAAGTAGAGTGGCTTGCATAGTGTCCATCCGATCATTCAACTGCTTATGAAGGCGGTTTTCGGATCGGATAACTTGTTCGGAGACGGTAGAGAGCGTGTTGATTTGAGTGCGATGATGATTAGTGATCTCTGTGGACAGACGAGCAAGGTCTCGAGACACGGTCTCGAAATGCCGAATCATCGTCTGGCGTGAATTATCGACCGATAAGGATGAGTTTGTTATGTCTTGAGAGAAGGACCTAACCGTTTGCATGAGCTCATGAAGCCGATTTATCAAGGTATGATCTAGAGCTGCGGCCATGGCTTCAATTAAAGAATCATCAGTCTGAAGCATTTGCCCTTCTGGGTCATTTCTTGGTGAAACCGGGCTAGACTCACGATGATGTGGTGCGGGTGAACTGGCTGGAGAGCTACCCGATGGACCTTCCAATAATGGTACAGTTGGAGATTTAATAGTTTCGACTGCAGCCAATATGGTTGGTGGAGTACCAGGATCAGCACTTGGTTCATCCATAATGAGATCTTCCATAAACTTTTCAGTAGATGGAGACGGTTGAAGTGCTGGATCAGCATCAGTCACTTGCTGTTCTGGAGATGCAGGTGATACAATAGTGCTTGATATCTCCGTTGGGGGCACTGTTGCTTCACTTCTGCAAGGAGCCTCTGTCACAGAGGTGACAGGTATCTCTTGTGCAACCACTTCTAAAACATCTTGTGAATGACCGGGAGAAGTGTGAGCGGTCGTCACTGGAGAGGAGTAAGCAATCACAACTGCTTCCGGTTGAGTGACTGCTTGGGCTGCGGTTGAGGAGGGGTCGACCGATGAAGATGCTGCCACACTCGATCTTAGAGCAGATGATTGAAAGAGGTCAGCAGTGATGAGATCGGTCAGAATCCCATCTGAAGAAGGGAGAGCATAGACGTCTTCTTCACCCTGATCTTGAGTGAGAAAGGTTTTCATCATCACTTGTGCTTCCAGCACATAAGCTTGTAAACAGGCTGCTGAAGCTGGTGTTTTGACATTGTTGAGAGCTTGGAAGTGCTGAAGTAGTTGAGTGATTTGACGTAGACTATCCTGTAGTCCAGTCAAAATCACAAAGTCATCGGCAGCGGTAGGACTCTTGGATTTGAAATTCTTGACACGCTCATTAATTAGCAGATATAGCAGGCTTCCTCGAAGCTTCAAGTCTATGAGATGTCTTCTTCCCAGAGCCTCCACGATGTCTTCAGTATCAGCAAATAGAAGCATCTTCTGCTCAATGACGTTTAGAGATTTCCATTTAGGAAATATTTGAGCGAGTGTCAAGTGAGTGCGGGAGTGATGCCATCTGTCAAAACGTTGTAGATGACACTTGACAGTACGGAGCACGTGAGAGATGATCATATTGAGTTCTATCGTAGCTGCTGGTTGAGCCTTGGGTGTGTAGATCATCACACCTTTCCCTTTGTCTTTGGGATCAGCTAGAGTGACCTCAGGAGCTGATGAGGCACCTTCCCGGATTATCACACCCTTTGTAGGACGAGGAGCAGTAGAAGCAACAACGGTAGTAGTCTCGACCGTTGGCAGGGTAGGAGCAAGTCCAGAAAGAGACTTTAGCTTCTTGTGCTGCCTCTTCTTCTCGCCTGCAGGCGTGGATGACACAGCTGCTTTGGAGATCGAAGGGGATGACTTGCTGAAAGCTTGAATCAGTGGAACATTCTCACGTGATTCATCTTCAGAGTCAGATTCGATGATCAGTTGACGCTTGGCAGACTTTTTGGTATGGACTGGTTTGGCCACGACCGGAACCGTTGAAAGCGGTTGAGGGATAGCAAAAACCTTTGCGGTTGAGGGCAAGGTGTCGACCGCAGTCTCTTTCTTATTCAGGAATTTGAGAATCGTAGACTTGTTGAGCCATTTGGTGGGATGCAGAGGCTCAGTCTTGGAAAAGTCCACTCCAAGGACGCCCAAGATGTGGCAGATTTGCAAAGCAAATCCCTCGGATTGCCCTTTGCCCCTGATCATTTCACATAGAATATTGAACAGAATGTCTGACCAGTTTATGTTGATCTTGGAGGCAATACAAGCCATGTATTGAAATTTCTCCAGCGTCACCTTGTCGTAAGATCCAGCCTTGGCCAGAAGATTCTTGGCCACGATATTAGTCAGTAGCCTGAATGGAGCTTTGAGAGATGTCTTCTGGGCCGGCAATTTGATCGGAGCATCAGTAGTTGAGAACTCCTTCAACCAATAAGAGCAGTTACCATCTGGAAGATCCGTGCATTTTGTCAAATCCCTGGAGGGCAGATCAAATGTGCTGGCGAAGAACTTCTGATTGAAGGAGTAGACCTCTGTCTTGATCAAGCATTTGATAGTCCCATGCTCGATTTGAGCGGTTGCGAAGAACTCCGTCAAAACAGGCAAATCGCAGATGGCGCTGCATTCCAGAAATTTCTTCAGTCCAGAGGCTTCAAGCATGGTGAAGACCTCAGATATTCCTGCGTTGTTTGCCTTAACAACGGAATCAAAGTTGATTGCGAGGCAAGTCTTCTGGATCGACATGATAGCTGTAGATAAGAACTCGAGCAGAGAGTAAGCAAAATCTAGAGAGTAATTCGATGATGCGTTTAATACAATATGAAAGCTTTTAGCAAAGGTGAAAGATTGATATACGAGTGTAAAGAAGTATATATAGGAACCTATGGGCCATAGGGTGACGTCATGAAAAGTATTTTTGAAATTCAAAAAGTTTTGAAGAGCATAATCACGGCGCCCAATTAATGTCATTTGGTTCAAAGCACCAAGCTGCTAGTACGAAGCCTGTCAGAGACTAGTTAAAGGCGGATGATATGTCAATATTTATGGCAACGTAACAGCTAATCTATTAATGTCATATTGACAATCATTCCCCCTAAACACATGCATACTAACTTAAATCTACTAAGCCAAGAATATTTCGAAAATATGAAAACTTAGCGTCCGGTAGAGGCTTGGTGAATATGTCTGCTGCTTGCTGATCGGTAGAGATGTATTCCAGCCTGATTTCCTTCTTTAAGACATGATCTCGGATAAAGTGATGCCTGACATCAATGTGCTTTGTCCTAGAGTGCATCACTGGATTGTGAGTGATGGCTATGGCACTTGTATTGTCACAGTAGATTGGAGCTTCACTCGACCGAATCCCATAATCATTAAGCTGCTGTTGAATCCAGAGTATTTGAGCACAACAGCTGCCAGCAGCAAGGTATTCTGCTTCGGCGGTCGAGGTAGCAATTGATGTCTGCTTCTTACTTGACCACGAAATTAGTCTATCTCCAAGGAATTGACATGTGCCACTTGTACTTTTGCGATCAATTCTACAACCTGCATAATCTGCATCTGAATAGCCAATAAGATTGAGATTTGAATCTTTGGGATACCAAAGACCCACATTAGTAGTTCCTTTAATATATTTAAGTATTCGTTTGGTAGCAATGAAATGAGATTGCTTAGGTGCAGCTTGAAATCTAGCACATAAACAAACTGAATACATGATATCCGGTCGACTGGCAGTCAAATAGAGCAGTGAACCAATAAGGCCTCGATACATGGTTACCTCGACCGGAATTCCCCCTTCATCTTTATCAAGCTTAATTGATGTACTCATGGGGGTAGATACAGTTGAGCATTGTTCCATTCCAAACTTCTTTACCAATTCCTTGGCATACTTGGACTGATTGATGAATATTCCAGTTTCAAGTTGCTTCACTTGAAGTCCAAGAAAGAAGTTTAGCTCGCCCATGATGCTCATTTCAAACTTCTCCTGCATCAGTTTAGAGAACTTTGAACACAACTTGGGGTTAGTTGACCCAAATATAATGTCATCAACATAAATTTGTACTAGTAACACATGATCACCTTTTACAAATTTAAACAGGGTCTTATCGACCGTTCCAATTTGGAAATCATGTTCCAGTAAAAATTTTAGTAATGTGTCATACCAAGCACGCGGTGCTTGTTTTAATCCATAGAGAGCTTTGTCAAGTTTATAGATATATTGAGGATGAGTAGGATTGACAAAACCTGGTGGTTATTCAACGTACACCTCTTCTTGAAGTAGACCATTGAGGAATGCAGACTTCACATCCATTTGATAAACTTTAAAATTCTTGAAGGCTGCATAAGCAAGAAAGATGCGGATTGCTTCTAGTCTTGCAACTGGCGCGAAGGATTCCTCAAAGTCTATGCCTTCTTCTTGTCTGAATCCTTGAGCAACAAGTCGAGCTTTGTTACGCACAACAGTGCCATGTTCATCGAGCTTGTTACGAAACACCCATCTAGTTCCAATCACATTTTGATTTTTCGGTCGAGGAACTAGATGCCAAACATTGTTACGGGTGAATTGATTCAACTCTTCTTGCATAGCTTCAATCCAGCTGGAATCTGATAGAGCTTCATCTATTTTCTTGGGCTCTACCTGAGATATGAAAGCTGCATGCAAGAATTCATTAATCATTTGACCACGTGTTTTTCGAGGAGCAGAAGGGTCACCTATGACCAACCCAGGTGGATGATCTTTGTTCCACCTAAAATAATTCCCTAAAGGGTTGTCATCAATTGGTTGATGAACGTCCTCGTTTACTGGATCATCATTGGCTGGAGGATTGTTATCAACCGGTGGATCCACTTCTGGCCTTGTTTGATCACACCCGGTAGAGGGAACTGGATCATCCTTCTTTGGAGGATATAGATCACTGTCACTCTCTTCCTGTAGATTTGTGTTTTCCAGTCTATGACTCAGATCATTTATGCTCCCTTGAGTTTGTTCTGTACAAAGAGTAGATTCATCAAAAACAACATGAATGGTTTCCTCGACCGTTAGTGATCTTTGATTGAACACTCGATAAGCTCTGCTAACGGCTGAGTAACCAATAAAAGTTCCTTCGTCTGCTTTGGCATCGAAGGCTGTCAAATGGTTTTTGCCATTGTTGTGGATAAAGCATTTGCACCCAAAAATTTTGAAGTATGAAATATCAGGTTTTGTGCCATTCCAGATCTCATATGGAGTTTTGTTAAATCGTTTATTAATCATAGATCTGTTTTGAGTATAGCAAGCTGTGTTAACTGCTTCTGCCCAAAGCCTTTGAGAAACATTTGAATCAGCAATCATAGTTCTGGCTGCTTCTTTTAAAGTACGGTTCCTTCTTTCAGCCACCCCATTTTGCTGTGGGGATCTAGCAGCTGACAACTCATGCTTGATTCCCTGATCATCTAGATAAGTCATAAGAGTGGTGTTTAAAAATTCAGTCCCTCTATCACTCCTGATTCTATCTATCACAGTAGATTGTTCATTTTGCAAGCGTTTAAAAAGCTTAATCAGGTGAGGTGCAGTTTGATCTTTTGAAGAGAGAAAGATGACCCAAGTAAATCGAGAAAATTCATCTATAACAACAAGAGCATATCTCATTCCCCCTATGCTTCTTACTGGTATAGGACCAAATAGGTCCATGTGAAGTAAGTCTAAACATTTGGAAGAAGACATACACCCTTTATTTTTAAAGGTTGCTCTCACCTGCTTTCCTAGTTGACAAGCAGGACAAACTTTGTCTTTTATAAAATCTCCTTCGGGCAGACCAGAAACCAAATCATGCTTCCTCAAGTTAAAAATGGACTTAAAATTTAGATGATTTAACCGCTTATGCCACAACCAATGTTTATCATGATGAGCAGTAAGACAAGTAGGTGAAGAAATATGTGAGCAAGACCAGTTTACCTTGTAGGTGTTTAGGTCTCGTACACCGGTCATAAGAGTCTCACCTTTGTCATTTTTTATGAGGCAAGTGTGTTTGTGAAACTCGACCGAATGATCATTGTCACATAGTTGACTAATACTTATCAAATTATAGCATAGTTTGTCAACAAGTAACACATCTTTAATAATGATGTTACCATGGATAATCTTACCCTTACCCACGGTTTTACCTTTGGAGTTGTCTCCAAAGCTGATCTTTGGTCCTTTGCACAACACCACTTCTGTTAGAAGTTCTGGATTCCCTGTCATGTGTCGTGAGCAACCGCTATCTAAATACCAGGTAGTGTCCTTGATAGAAGTGGTTTTCTCGCCCGTTTGGACTTTTAGTACCTCCTCAGCTTCTTCTTCGATGTCGGCCATAAGGCATTCCACTTTTTCATCATCGCTGTCATCTGAAGAGCTTCCGGTATTGGAGTTGTCAGAGTCAGACTCAGCCCACTTGCTTTTGCTTTCGTCTGCTACTAGAACCCTTTGGTCTCTTCCTTTTCTAAACGTCCTTTTATCCTCCTTACCCCTTCTTCTTTTGGAGAATTGCTTCTGATCATTGTTCTTAGGCTTGGTGCAGTCTGCAATGAAGTGGCCTGACTTGCCACAGTTAAAACAAGTAGGACCATCCTTTGTATGGTCCGATTTATGATAATTTTTAAATTTAGAATTGTTTTTACGCATAAATCTACCAAATTTCTTGACAAAGAGTGTCATGGCTTCATTGCTGATTTGCTCAGCTGATCTCTTTGGAGCTTCCTCGACCGGTGGACATATCACGGTTGAGGTTAAGGCCTTGGTTGGTTGAGAAGTAGATGGTTCATCTTCTGTTCTCATGTTGAGCTCGAACTCGTAGGCTTTGAGATCTGCAAAGAGATCATGCAGTTCAACCTTGCTTAAGTCTTTTGACTCTCTCATGGCCACTGTCTTGATCTCCCATTCTTTGGGTAAAGCTCTCATAACCTTCACAGCAATTTCACGGTTAGTATAAGTTTTACCTAAAGCAATAAGATCACAGATGATACTACTGAACCGTTCATCAAATTCAGCCATGGTTTCCCCTGGCTTCATTTTGGCGTTGTCATATTTTTGAATGGCCAAAGTGAGCTTGTTTTCCTTTGTCTGGTCATTCCCTTCACATAGCTGAGTGAGCTTCTCCCAAATCTCCTTTGTTGTGGAACATGACTTGATTTTGCTGAACATATTCTTATCCAGTGTTTTGTATAGGATGTCCCGGGCCACATTGTCAAGATTGGCCTTCTTTTTGTCCTCAGTGGTCCACTCAGCTCTTGGTTTCTCAATCATTTGTCCTGCACCATCGGCTAGAGCTGGGTTGAACTTCATAATTTTGATAGGATCGTCTGTTATGACATATAGCATGTCATCATCCTGTGCTGCAAGTGTTGGAAAACTGGCGAGTTCCCAGACCAATTACGATTGATACCCGGTGCAGCGGAAGTTTAAAAATTTTTCATGGAACGTTTCCATGGTATGGGTATCAACCGTTCATCGATTGAATTACGTGTGTGTAAAATTTAAATAACAATTAAATAAATTTTACCTCAAATCTCGCAACGAGATTAATGGACACCAACAGAACAATTCTGCTCTTGTTGTCTCTCCCTGGAACCGATGAACGCCTTCAATCAGGTCCACGAACAGAGGTTTAATCCCTCTGATAGATTGCACTAGAAAATCTATCAGAAGTTTTCTGCGAAGAGAATACACGAATTTGATTCGTTATTCCTTACTGCAATTCAAAATCACAGACCGGAATTTTCTCGGGCAGAGCAAGGGGGCGGCCGAAATTCTTTGAGAGAGAATAGGGTTTTCGAATTTTTGCTCTCAAAAATTATGACCTGTTGTGTGTAATTTCTGTACTGAAATAACTTATTTATAATGCAGGCCACTAACACCTTAGGGCCCATTAGTCATAAGCTGGGGCCCGACAAGCAAAGCCCGCTCGTTCAGAAATTAATATAAAATTCATCGTGACTCTGATTGATGAAACGATTTCACCAATGTGCACAGAAACCATTTCTGCACGTTTTAAAGTCAAAATAAATTTTCCTGAATCCGAATTCAGTGGTTTCCAAAAATGTCCATCCCTATGTCATTTTAGGAAATCCTACTCCCTTACTCTTATTTAAGAAGTCCAACTCCTTAGTTCATTAAATTTAACTCTTTAAATTTAACTATCTCAACGGGGATTAAAACTCCATTACACTGTGTGACCCTCAATGGTTCAGGGATACAGCTAGCCGTGGGCTCACAACTCCTTGTGACTCGGAACAACACTTTCCGACTTGCCCAACGAATCATGGTAAAGCGCCTAGCAACATCGCCCCATGATTCCCTAGGTATCACTGATAGTGCCTACAAGAACCAGTAGATTTTGGTTAGCGTACAGTACGGTCCCTTCATCCATATATCCCGATCGAATCAACAACCATTGGTATATCGAGAGTCGCTCAAGATTCGATAACTATGCAATGCATCTTGAAGATCAAATTAGTGACATCGCATGTGCTACTAAGAAACCATTTCTTAAATCACATCAAGTACTCTGGCCAGAGATTTGTCACACTAATATCTCCTCAGATCGCATAGGATATCCACACTCGCAAGTATGTGGTGAATCCTTGACAACAATGCATTGACTCCTATATGTGTCGTAACTGTACCCAATCTCGACACCTGATGACCCCCTCAGAGTCGGTAAACGAGTCAAAGCACAGTACTAGCATATAGAGTCTCCATGATGTTTCAAGTCGTAAGGACTAATGGTGTACAACCAAAACCGCGGACTTTATCCACTCGATAAGTGATAACCACTTGGAAAGTCCGGATAGGGTAGTTCGACTATTCATCCTATGAATATCCATTTGCATGCTTCGAACATCTCCATGTTCCCTACCAATGAAACGTGGTACTCCGCATCGCAAATGCTAGTCTCAAACTCGAGCGATCCTTATCCTTATTATCGGACGGCTCAATCGACTAGGAACGGTTTTAGAATATACAGTGACTATAAGATGTATTTCATGATAGACATCTCCATGTTCTACCACATCTTACATACACTATAGTATATTCAAGGTCTTTATCAAAACAACAATAGTATATCACAATATAACAATATGAAGTAATATAAAGTCATTGCCATAAAAGTGTAAATAATATTAAACAAAAGATTGTTTATACAAAGAGTCAACAAAGCCCATAGCCACACAGTTGGCTCACTGGGCACCCACTCTTACAATCTCCCACTTGCCCTATAGCCAACTAGTCATACTACGTAGACCCATTGCTTCGCGATGTTTGTCAAACAATGGTCCTGGCAAAGGCTTAGTAAGTGGATCAGCGATATTGTCTGCAGAGGCCACTCGTTCGACACTGATGTCTCCTCTTTCCACAATCTCCCGGATTATGTGGTATTTCCTCAGTACGTGTTTGGATCTTTGATGAGACCTTGGTTCCTTTGCTTGAGCAACGGCACCCGTGTTGTCGCAGTACACCGGGACTGGACCAACAAATTCAGGAATGACGCCCAACTCTTGGACGAAATTCCTCATCCAAACGGCCTCTTTAGCAGCAGCTGATGCTGCAATGTATTCAGCCTCAGTGGTGGAATCCGCTGTGGTGTCCTGCTTGGAACTCTTCCAAGAGACAGCACCACCATTGAGCATGAACACAAATCCAGAGGTTGACTTCGAGTCATCCACATCACTTTGGAAGCTAGAGTCGGTATAGCCTTCCAGTTTGAGTTCTCGTCCTCCATAAACCATGAACATATTCTTAGTCCTTCGCAAGTACTTAAGAATGTCCTTCACGGCTTTCCAATGCATCTGACCAGGATTAGACTGATATCTGCTCGTGACACTCAGAGCAAATGCTACATCCGGTCTGGTAGATATCATCCCATACATGATACTACCTATAGCTGACGCATATGGTACATGTGTCATATTCTCTATCTCTGCTTCAGTCTTGGGACACATAGACTTGGATAGAGAAACTCCATGACACATGGGTAGATGTCCTCTCTTGGACCCATCCATTGAAAACCGTTTCAATATGGTATCGATGTAGGTTGATTGAGTGAGTCCTATCATTCTCTTAGATCTATCCCTATAGATCTGTATCCCAAGAATGTAGGATGCCTCACCCAAATCCTTCATCGAAAATCTACCTGATAACCATATCTTTGTTGACTGCAACATCCCTACATCATTCCCAATGAGTAGGATGTCATCAACATAAAGTACTAAGAATGTCACCGCATCCTTAACTACTTTCTTGTACACGCAAGGTTCCTCCGGGTTCTTGATGAAACCAAAGTCTTTAATTGTTTCATCAAATTTCTGGTTCCAACTTCTTGATGCTTGTTTTAGACCATAAATTGATCTCTGAAGCTTGCATACCTTATGCTCGCTTCCCATGGATGTGTACCCCTCAGGCTGCTTCATATAGATTTCTTCCTTAATGTCTCCATTAAGAAAAGCAGTCTTCACATCCATTTGCCATATCTCATAGTCATACCATGCAGCTATGGCAATAAGGATTCTTATGGACTTGAACATTGCAACTGGTGAAAAGGTTTCGTCATAGTCAACTCCTTGCCTTTGAGTATAACCTTTAGCCACCAATCGCGCCTTGTAGGTCAATACCTTACCATCAGGCCCAAGCTTTCTTTTGTAGATCCATTTACACCCTATTGGAACAATTCCATCGGGAGGATCCACTAAAGTCCAGACTTGGTTAGTATGCATCGAATCCAATTCAGACTGCATAGCTTCAAGCCATAAATTCGAATCCGCATCAGAAATTGCTTCCTTGAAGCTTCTTGGATCACATCCAATGTCGGGTTCATCTTGACCCTCTTCAAGAAGAAGACCATATCGAACTGGAGGTCTAGAAGTCCTCTCGGATCTTCTAGGTGCAGGCGTGTCCAGCAATGGTTCCTGAGGTGTGGGATCGTTATTTTGTATTTCGGGTTCTTCTCGAACTTCTTCGAGTTCCATCATCTCGCCTTTCTTATCCAATAAGAACTCCTTCTCCAAGAAGGTGGCATTCCGCGAAACAAACACCTTTGTTTCAGCAGGATAATAGAAATAATATCCGATTGAATTCTTCGGATACCCCACAAAATAACACAGGCTGGATCGACTATCCAACTTATCTCCCACTGTCCGCTTCACGTAAGCAGGACATCCCCAAATCCTCAAGTATAAATACATAGGAGCTTTGCCATTCCATAACTCGTATGGTGTTTTGTCCACTGCTTTAGTGTGGACGTTATTCAACAACAATACCGCCGTTTCAAGCGCATAGCCCCAAAACGAAGGTGGAAGCTCAGTGAAGCTCATCATGGATCGAACCATGTCCAACAAAGTTCGATTACGGCGCTCCGATACACCATTAAGCTGTGGTGTCATAGGAGGAGTCCACTGAGAGAGAATCCCATTCTCTTTTAGATAGTCCAAAAACTCGGTACTCAAGTATTCTCCACCTCGATCCGATCGAAGTGCTTTAATACTTTTACCTAGCTTGTTTTCTACTTCAGCCCTGAATTCTTTGAACTTTTCAAATGCTTCAGACTTATATTTCATTAAATATAAATACCCATACCTTGAATAATCATCAGTAAAGGTAATGAAGTAGGTGTGGCCATGTTGAGTCCCTACTCTAAATGGTCCACAAACATCTGTATGGATCAAATCCAACAGATTCTGACTACGTTCAGGCTTCCCCTTAAAAGGAGATTTAGTCATTTTCCCCTTTCAGGCAGGATTCACAAGTAGGTAGAGAGTTAATATCAGACATATCAAACATGCCCTCTCCCACTAGCTTGTTCATCCTCCTTGAGGAAATATGACCTAGTCTAGCGTGCCAAAGGTTTGCCGGGTTTTGACTATCGATTTTCCTTTTGTTTGTTGTTGCCGGTTTGTCAATACAATTCACTGGAACGTCTTTTAGTTTTAAATTGTATAGATCATTTTCAAGTTGTCCATTTCCAATTAAACATTCATTCTTGTAAATACTGCAAATCCCATTCACAAAATTACAAGAATAACCATCTCTATCAAGCATAGAAATAGAAATAATGTTTTTAATTAAATCTGGCACAAATAAAACATCTCTCAACAATAATTTAAAACCATTCTGCAAAATCAAACAAACATCTCCAATGGCCGTAGCTTCAACTCTGGAACCATTCCCGAGCCTCAGCTGGGTCTCACCCATTCTAAGCCTGCGACTTCTTGTCATCACCTGCAAATCATTGCAAATGTGAGAACCACATCCGGTATCCAATACCCAAGAAGTTGTATTAAGTGACATGTTTATTTCGATATAGAACATACCCTTTGCAGTTCCCAACTGCTCAAGATACTCCTTGCAGTTGCGCTTCCAATGACCCGGCTTCTTGCAGTAATGGCAAACATCCTTGGATTTTCCATCGTTTGAAGCCTTTGTCTTTTGCTTCTTCTCGGGTTCCACTTTCTTGGGTGGGGCAGAACGTTTCTTGCCCTTCATACTTGGCCCCTTCTTAGCAGAAGATGAGGAGCCCACCAAGAAAGCTGGCTTATCCTTCTTAAGTGTGGATTCATATGTAACGAGCATATTGACCATCTCTTCGTGGCCTCTATCTTGTTCATATTAAAATTTATCACGAATCCATCAAATGAAGAAGGAAGAGATAGAAGCAGCAAGTCCACATTGAGTTCATGCTCCAACACCAAATCAAGGGTCGCTAACTTCTGTATGAGCCAAATCACTCGTACCCCATGATCACGGACCGAAGTCCCTTCACGCATGCGGCACGTCATCAACTCCTTAACAGTAGAGAACCTTTCAGCCCTCGACTGAGCCCCAAAAAGTTCCTTGAGTTGCGTGTGAATGTCAGCAGCATTCACCGTGTCCTCAAATCGCCTCTGGAGTTCATCAGACATCGAGGCTTGCATATAGCATTTGGTCTTGATGTCATGGTCACACCATGCATCAAGTTTGGCCAATTCCTCCGGACTTATGTCAGCTGGTGCTTCCTTCGGAGGTGCTTTCTCTAACACGTAGAGCATTTCTCCCGAAGTTAAGACAATCTTCAACTTCCGGAACCATTCCGTATAGTTGGCGCCAGTCAGCTTGTTTTGTTCGAGGATCGAGAATAAAGGATTTCGCGAATTCATTGTATGAAATACTGAAAAGGAAAAACAGACATATATCAATGATTGTTTAACAATTTACTAAGACATAAAATAGGCGAATTTAATTTTATGAATCTCACTCCCACTATTTTAACGATTTCACCACCCTCTAGTGAAAACGGGAAACTTTTTCCTTAGTGAGAACATGGAGTCCAATTGACAAACTTATGGTCCCGAATAATATCAGCCAACCATAATTCTCAAAAGGTAGAGCCCAATTGCTTCCAAAGCAACCCCCATGTATTTACCTCATGTCCAATAAGGGCCCAATAATATGACGCCGTTTAAAGTGACATGTCAAGATGACCCATCAATATTAAGTTGTGATGGACGGTCGCCATGTGGATCCCCCAAATAATATGAGCCGATCCCATGGGAGTTCCACCCAACTTACAACATTTGTCGATCCAATGTACAGCTTTCCGACGGACGGGCCCCCCCAATAATATGAGCCGGACCGTATCCGCGGGTAGCATCACATACATTGACCGTTGATGGAAGGTAGGAACATTTAAACAATATTTAAATTTCCTTTATTTATCTTGATATAAATTTTAAATCATATTTAAAATGAGGGATTTTATTTATAAAAATATTTGTCTCATCATATTTAATTTATTGCATGCATTGCCGGATTCACGCAATTTATGTCTAAACATGCATACAATCATAATATCACATATTATATAGGATGATCGATTCCATTTCTAATTGACCCGTGGTTGCCAATCACGGGTCTTAGTCCAATCCTAGGTAATATGCAGTATGCAAATGCAATCCTATTACATATGCTTCCAATTTACATTTCTTCAGTCTTCATTGTCTGCTGGACCCACCATCTTCAAATCTTGATCTCCCACTAAATCTAATGTATTTACAATTAAATAACAATGACAAGTAGGGGATACATTTTTAGGGGGTGGAACGGGCTATAAACCAAGCCCACTTTTATTACATATGACATTCATATCGGGCCATAAACCAGGCCCATTAATAAAAACCAACAACAATAAAGACAAAATGTAAATTCCTAACATACACCTACAAAATTGGTCATGGCAATCGATCATCCTTATCCAATAACATTTAATTCAAAATTTAATTTATTGGATAACATGCTGTGGCAATTCAAATTTAAACAAGATAAAATCATATTTTATATATAAAATCACATTTCACATATAAAATCATATTTTATCTCCATATCAAATAAAATCATATTTTATCTATAAAATCCAATTTTACAAATAAAATCATATTTTATCTAATATATCATAAGATCATATCTTATCATCAATTGTACCAAAATAATTGATTTCAAAATTCAATTTACGGATAAAATATTAAAATTTTCCAAAAATTCAAATTTATCCAAAATCAATTTTAAAATTTACGGACTCGAACAATTCGATCCGAAATCTCGTGAACCAATCAAAAACAATTTTTGACCGGACCAAAAATAAAATTTTTAAATATTAAAATTAATAAAAATTAAAAATTAATTTTTCCCGCGGGCCACCCGGGACACTCCCGGGTCGGCCCGCACCCGGGGCGCGGGCCGGGGGCAGCCCGGCTGCCCCCTTAGGGCAGCGCCTGGCGCTGCCCTGGGCGGCGCCGAGCGCCGCCCCTGGGCGGCGCCGTCGGCGCCGCCCTGCGCAGCGCCCAGCGCTGCGCTGGGCAGCGCCGAGCGCCGCCCCTGGGCAGCGCCGAGCGCTGCCCTGCGCAGCGCCCAGCGCTGCGCTGGGCAGCGCACAGCGCTGCCCTGGGCGGCGCCGTGCGCCGCCCTGGGCGGCGACGGTCGCCGCCTTGGGCGGCGCTGTGCGCCCCCTTTGGGCGGCGCCGTGCGCCGCCCGGGGCAGCAACAATTGCTGCCCCACCGGGCAGCGATCCAATCGCTGCCCGGGTTTTGCCCCGAAAAATTTTTTTTTATTAAAAATATTTATTTTGTTTCATAAACCGAGACTCAAAAATTTTGTACAATTGATTATTCAATCGATTGATCTGAGCAACCTGGCTCTGATACCACTGTTGGAAAACTGGCGAGTTCCCAGACCAATTACGATTGATACCCGGTGCAGCGGAAGTTTAAAAATTTTTCATGGAACGTTTCCATGGTATGGGTATCAACCGTTCATCGATTGAATTACGTGTGTGTAAAATTTAAATAACAATTAAATAAATTTTACCTCAAATCTCGCAACGAGATTAATGGACACCAACAGAACAATTCTGCTCTTGTTGTCTCTCCCTGGAACCGATGAACGCCTTCAATCAGGTCCACGAACAGAGGTTTAATCCCTCTGATAGATTGCACTAGAAAATCTATCAGAAGTTTTCTGCGAAGAGAATACACGAATTTGATTCGTTATTCCTTACTGCAATTCAAAATCACAGACCGGAATTTTCTCGGGCAGAGCAAGGGGGCGGCCGAAATTCTTTGAGAGAGAATAGGGTTTTCGAATTTTTGCTCTCAAAAATTATGACCTGTTGTGTGTAATTTCTGTACTGAAATAACTTATTTATAATGCAGGCCACTAACACCTTAGGGCCCATTAGTCATAAGCTGGGGCCCGACAAGCAAAGCCCGCTCGTTCAGAAATTAATATAAAATTCATCGTGACTCTGATTGATGAAACGATTTCACCAATGTGCACAGAAACCATTTCTGCACGTTTTAAAGTCAAAATAAATTTTCCTGAATCCGAATTCAGTGGTTTCCAAAAATGTCCATCCCTATGTCATTTTAGGAAATCCTACTCCCTTACTCTTATTTAAGAAGTCCAACTCCTTAGTTCATTAAATTTAACTCTTTAAATTTAACTATCTCAACGGGGATTAAAACTCCATTACACTGTGTGACCCTCAATGGTTCAGGGATACAGCTAGCCGTGGGCTCACAACTCCTTGTGACTCGGAACAACACTTTCCGACTTGCCCAACGAATCATGGTAAAGCGCCTAGCAACATCGCCCCATGATTCCCTAGGTATCACTGATAGTGCCTACAAGAACCAGTAGATTTTGGTTAGCGTACAGTACGGTCCCTTCATCCATATATCCCGAACGAATCAACAACCATTGGTATATCGAGAGTCGCTCAAGATTCGATAACTATGCAATGCATCTTGAAGATCAAATTAGTGACATCGCATGTGCTACTAAGAAACCATTTCTTAAATCACATCAAGTACTCTGGCCAGAGATTTGTCACACTAATATCTCCTCAGATCGCATAGGATATCCACACTCGCAAGTATGTGGTGAATCCTTGACAACAATGCATTGACTCCTATATGTGTCGTAACTGTACCCAATCTCGACACCTGATGACCCCCTCAGAGTCGGTAAACGAGTCAAAGCACAGTACTAGCATATAGAGTCTCCATGATGTTTCAAGTCGTAAGGACTAATGGTGTACAACCAAAACCGCGGACTTTATCCACTCGATAAGTGATAACCACTTGGAAAGTCCGGATAGGGTAGTTCGACTATTCATCCTATGAATATCCATTTGCATGCTTCGAACATCTCCATGTTCCCTACCAATGAAACGTGGTACTCCGCATCGCAAATGCTAGTCTCAAACTCGAGCGATCCTTATCCTTATTATCGGACGGATCAATCGACTAGGAACGGTTTTAGAATATACAGTGACTATAAGATGTATTTCATGATAGACATCTCCATGTTCTACCACATCTTACATACACTATAGTATATTCAAGGTCTTTATCAAAACAACAATAGTATATCACAATATAACAATATGAAGTAATATAAAGTCATTGCCATAAAAGTGTAAATAATATTAAACAAAAGATTGTTTATACAAAGAGTCAACAAAGCCCATAGCCACACAGTTGGCTCACTGGGCACCCACTCTTACAGCAAGATGTGCCTGCATGCGAATTTTCCAATCATCATACTCTTCTTTAGAAAACATAGGAATTCTATTGAAAGAAGTCATGATTTTAAAACTTCAGATCAGCAGTTGAGAAAGGAACCCGCTCTGATACCACTTGTTGGGATCGGTTCAGAGGGTAGAGGGGGGGGTGAATACACTCTGAAACTTTTCTTCTTCTTCTTTAAAATGATCAAGTGAGATTTAGTTCACTTAATCTGTTTTCTCAACTTCTAAAACGGTTTGAACAACTTAAATAGTGCGGAAATAGTTCAGAGGTTTTAGTGATGCAAAGTTTATAATGCAATGTATGAGCAGAATGTAAGATAAATAGCAGTAAAGACTGAGGCACGATTTATGGAAGTTCGAAGGCTTAATCCTTCTACGTCTCCCCTTCTTCCACTTAGGAAGGAATTCACTAGAAGACTTTGGTTATTACAACGTCTTGTAATACACCCACTTCAGACTTAGGACTTATCCAATGCCTAATCCGAAACTCCTAGATTTACACAGATAAGATTCTCAGTTCTTATCAGACTGGTGGAAGCTTTCAGAGTAGCTTCAATTCTCTTCAACAATGAGTATAGTTGAGTTGAGCTTCTCAAACTGCAGAGCGGTCGAGAGGCTTGAAAACCCTAGGATGATCCTTGACAATCAGATATGTGAACTGTAGGCGAGGGTTTATTTGAGCAGCAAATGAATGATCTTGTAAGTGTGCTCAAGTATATCAGATGAGGACTTCTGATATTATTCAAGTGATTGAGTTGATTGAGATTTTTCTGAATTGCTTGTCTCTCTTTTTTTGTTGTTCGATACACTTTTTGAGCAATCTTCCCTTTATATAGGTCAATCATCAACGTCTTTATTTTGAACGTTCTGATGCTGCATTGAATGCACATTTAATGCTCATAAATGCATTGATGATTCTGCATGAAGATCGTACACTGCAGACAACTTCCAGGGTCCAAAACTGGAATAAACGGTCGAATGCTTTATCTGTAGTCATTCTGTGTTTTTGCCATTTTGGTGCAACCTGTTGTCTCGATTGCAGGAGTCAACATATCTTCTGACACGCCGGTTCTGCTTTTAATAAAAGATCTTGCAAAGAACATCTTGTCACAGGTACTTGTCTTGAGATATCCTGATAAACAGTTGGCATTCTACCTGTAGAGATATTTGTCCTCTGCTGGTTTGAATAACCAGTCGATAAGCTTGTGACTTCAACCGGTCGAGAGACAAAGGCGGTTGACAAGCTTCCGGTAGATAGATTTATCCTCTGCTGGTTTTGATAGCCAGTCGATAGGCTTGTGACTTCAGCCGGTCGAGAGCAAAGGCGGTTGACAAGCTTCCGGTAGAAGTTGTAGTAGATTCCTGAAATACAATGGTTGGCAGCACATTCCTATACAATGAGTTGTTGTTTGTTATCACCAAAATATCGGATTCAACATTATGTAATGTAGTGCTGCATGGTAGGCTTGGACCTAGAGGGGAGCTTCTAGGATCTGCCTTAGTAAGGTAAGGAAGTATTATTCGAGATATCTAGATTGAGTATGCATGTATTATATTTTTGCATGGATTATGTGATTGCATGTTTCATATGTCTTTTATACAGCATGTCATGACTGTATGTTGTATACATGAGCATATTGAGCCTTTAACTTATAGGTATCCTGTAGTAGGGCGCTCACCCTATGAGTTTGTGGATGGTTGGATACGTAAGTCTTTTATCAGGGCACCATGATAGTTGGACACTTTTACTAATATCAGGTCACCATTATCCACTGGGTATATGAGTCACCTCCTAAGATGACGACACAGTGTGCTATATACCCTGGGCCCGGTCTATGAGCTAGTTTTTTGACCTGAGTGTCTTGGTATCCAGTTTATTTGCATTCATGCACATATAATAATGCATACTCATACTCTCGTACTGTAGTGACCCTTACCCAGATCACCTACTAAACAGAACTTAGGCATGCAATTAACTTAATTAAATAGAAATCAGAATTCAACTGCGGAAACCATAACATTTATACAATCCCAAGAAAAGAAATCTGTAAATATCCAAAATAATATACAACCAAATCGAATAGCTGTATAAACCCAAAACAACAGAATAAAAACCTAGACGAAGCTCCAGCTGATCAACCACTGCTTAGCCCCTCTTGGATCCACCCGCCTCGTCCAATCGCAAACCTGCCCCATGGAATAGGGTGTCCAGAAACATAGAGTACGAGACGTGAGCATAAAACGCTCAGCACAAGAGTATGAGTATACATGCATGCAAAGTAAACTCCCTATAAACTCGAGGTCAAAGATCAGATAACAGAGACAGACCAGGCCCTGGTATGTAGCACGTTGTGCCGTCGCTGCAGGAGGTGGCTCCCATACCAAATACCAGTGGATATGCCGGACCCAATTCGATGGAAGTCTGTGAGGACCCGGATTCTAATCTTTCAAACATAAATA
Source organism: Henckelia pumila (assembly GCF_033568475.1). Taxonomy (NCBI): domain Eukaryota; kingdom Viridiplantae; phylum Streptophyta; class Magnoliopsida; order Lamiales; family Gesneriaceae; genus Henckelia; species Henckelia pumila. The sequence goes on along the minus strand of NC_133123.1, from coordinate 193,103,765 downwards.
AATCATGTAATCAAAAGAAATAAAAATAATCAATAAGACATTTAGCGACGCACATCTTACATTCGGCGACGCAAAACCACGTCGCAAAAAGTAGATTTTTTTTTTGGTAGGGGACGCGCGGGCGGGCCAAACGAGGCGCGGGCGCACATAACGCCCTGTCCGGGCCTCCGAGAGAGTACAGGACGCGCGGGCGCGCCTTCCGGGCTGCGCGGGCACGCATGGCCTGCTGTTTCTGCTCCAAAAATGACTCCAAAAGTGTAATATCATACCCATAAGGACTCTAACATGATCCAACTAATATTTTTCCAACAACGAGGTATTCAAATACATAAAAATGTAGAACAAGCATCGATTCTAAGTTCTACAACTCAAAATGGAATACACGAGAGTTCGAATACAAGGTATGACTTCTAAAACCAAGTCCTCACTCTATCATTTCCCACTCGATCTAGTCATGCAGCTTCTGACTCGATCCTGCCCCACCTGCCGTCAAGTACACATACAAACAAAACGACAGCCAGATAATCCGGTGAGAATATAATTCCCAGTAAAAGAGACAATTCAAGCAATTCCAAATAATATATCAAATTATGTTATATAAAACAACGAGTCAATCAATTCAAAAAGTCATATCAGCACTCAACTCGAAATGCATTAAAATGCAATGCATGACTTCAAAACTCGGGATTATCTAATCGGATAATCGAATATCAATCGGTACTCGGTTGGGATTCCGGGGTCAAGTTTTTACGAACAACTCACCGACACACCCATTCGGGGTGGATGTCGCTCAACTCAAACCCCTAGACTTCAGAGCAACTATAAGAAGTATTCTATCAATTGGAAAAACTCGAAATCCAAAGCCACTTCACTATAGCTCCCTAAATTGTCTAAGTTCAAAACGAATCGAATCTTCGGCTCAAGATGTATGCAAGTGGAAATAAACTCATCCAAGTTAAAATCAAATAATTCAAATAGCATACAAGTATGTGATTTCTTTTGGGCACTCGAATTAAATCAAATTCGAGTTAATCGTCTCATTCATTCAATTGTCGTCTTCTTACCTTTTCAAGTTCGTCGAGGATTCAAATCTGAAAAAGACAATCGAACTCAATCAATATAGATTCAAAACAAGTCGAGCCATCTCAATAAATTCAATACTATACCGTCTTTAACTCTTGAATCGGTTTAAAGCTCCCAAGTTCGTTCCAAACCCGAACCTTCAACCCAAATCTGAAAATGTTGTACATACGGATTCGATATCAATCTACTAATTCAAACAAACCCGGAATTCAAACCGAAACAATACAACCGATAATCCAAAACTCGATTTCGACGGCATAACGACAATAAACTATCAAACCAAAATCATCAACATCATTAAACAATTCTAAACAACTCATTTCATCTTCCAATCCATCAAAAACAACCAAATCCAACCAAAATCCAAAGACCCATTTTCGAATTTAAGCTCCAAAAATCATATAAAATCCAAACTTCGTTCTTTTTCCGAACCGACTTCAAATACACGATCTATGATAGCTCTAGAACAACATACTCCAAGATTATCAAATTTTAACAACCCAACAAAATTCAAAGTTCGTGGATCGTAGCAAAACTTACGTCAGAATAAAGCCCTCGTTGCGGTGATCGTGAATCTCAACTCGAATCCGAAATCTAACAGTCGGATCGGGTGAATCAAACGAAAGAAAAGCTTGAAAATCGTTGGCCATGGCTTCTTGGTTCGTACGTGAGGGAGAGGGAAGGAGAGAGGATAAATGAGTGATGGTGAGAAGTAGATTAGATAATAACAATAATACCTCATAGACTAGTCAACTGTCTTAATTGCAAACCGGTCCCTGAAACTCCAAATCAAATCAATTCTATCTCGGCTCAACTAATTCCCATCAATTAAATTTTAATAATTAATAAATTCCACTAATCCCAAAATAATTAATTTCAGGGCCTTACAATTCTCCCCCTCTAAGAATCGATTTCGTCCTCGAAATCAAAGCAGTTCCATCTCAGAAATAAGATATAGTTGGAAGACTGCTATAATAATTCTTCTTTCAATTAACTCTGAAATCTCGGTTCTAATCAAACTCCGCTACTTGTATCGTTTCTTCAAATTCGTATCGGCTCAACTACACAACTCATCTGAATCGGTCTTGCTAAAGAGCTGTTGCTATGTTTGGTCAACTCTTAATCGGTCGTCTCAACAAAGCTGGCGACTCATCAATTCTCGTCTCAATCTCAAAGAAATTTGCGAATTTGGTAACAAAAGACATGATGCGCGTCGAGAATACCTGAAGAATACGGAGAAACAAAGTGATTGAAACAAGGAGAACTGAAGGAGTAAAAGTCGGTAGGCGAGATCGCCTATCTCCTCTAGAATCTCAAAGGAACCCGTGAATTCATCGAGACAGTTCTCTCCCTTATCATAACCGCCACAGCCTTGAAAAATAGGAATCTTCTGAATTACTCGGCCTCCCTGAACATAAGTACAGAGGTCTGCATCGGAAACCGAATAATTCGTTCATCCTTCTTCTCTAATCGTCTTCATCATAGACAGGAATCTCCATCCGTCTATCGAACCTCGAATCAAATCTGATCTCAAGTCAGGGAACTCAGAAAATCATCACAATTCAATCGAGATTCTCGTTTCTTCTCATACAACTCATTAATAAAAATTGATATCAAGATACTCGTCTGATAGCTGTTGTACAGAAACTTCGCAAAAGATGAGAAATCCATCCAGCTAGTGCCAAAATCAAGCACTACAGCTCAGCATATACTCTTAAAGTCTATATCGCTTATTCTTGGCTGTCCGTCGTTCTGAGGATAATAAACTGAACCCAATTATGATCCAATAACAAAAGTCTCTTAAAGATTGAGTTCAAGGGAAGAGGTAATTCAAAATGTCATTCTGAAAGGACAGACTTTGACAAGTCAACTATCTAAAAATCCTCCTGACGACAGTCCCAATCATATTGTTGTGTCTGGAATCCATTCTATACGAAAACAGAAGCAGACTACAGCAATATCTCGATTCTAATCAGATAGCATCTCCAAATGAAACAGTTCTATACCACCGTGACCACATGCCAAACACTCCCAATTCTATTCTGCACGGATAAACTGCGACAGAGCAAAACAATCTGAAATTATTTCTGACCAACTTCTCAATATCGGGTCGAGTCTGGAATTCATTCCGTACGGAGTACAGTAGCAGATTTCTGCAATCGGTCTATTAAAGCTCAGGTGGCTTCAAATTTCCAAACTGATCGATAGCTTCAGAAAGGTATTCGTTGAAAAGTAATCTTCCTTTCATTCTGACAATTAACTGTACCACAGAGAGTCGGTTCCCTCTCTCTATCACTATCAAATGCGGACAGACTAGGAATTACGAAATCATACTTCGAACCTCATTCTTCATCTGTTCCTATAAAGGTAGATTCGTCAATCCTCTGAATATCTTTCGATCGTCTGAACGAAATAATAATAACTGCAAAGTGTCAATCTCATGATACTCTGTCTCAATCAAAATCTTTGTCACAACAAAACAATTACTCACAACTGAGGTATCGTCACTGTCCTGAAACTCAGACTGTGCCCAGTTTCTGACTCTTCTTCAATAAATTCTCCAATTCGAATCTGTTTTCTGTGTTATCTCCATCTTATAAATCAATTCTGGCTCAGTTCGGATAAAAGAATTCTGATAGACTTCCTATCTATTTCAGACTCTAAATCAGAAGTGCAACACTCGTCGGTCGACGAAGTCAAAGATAGTAGATAAAATAAGAACAGATCCATCGGCTTAAAGAGAATAACTGTAGTAGATAAAATAATAATAGATCATTCTGTTCAAACTTCAGTTGTTTCATTGGATTACTTCGGATCATACTGGACTTCACCATCATATTCTTAATCATATCCAATCTTTCCCTCAATCTCAAAATCAGTTTGGCTGCGCAACTCATACTTGACTCCTCAGTTCAGAAAAAACTTCAAAAATTTCACTGGAGATAGTGATGTCCGATCTTACAAGCAATAAGATCACTGTCAATTCAATATCGTGAATCGGGTGTTGAGTCTTGTACTGCTTCAGCTGCTACTATGACTGAGCTATCACAGACTTCCACTGAATAAGAACACCTCCAGAATCTGGATACGAAGATGCAATGCACTGAGGATTATCAGTACAGAGGAAATAAGAAATACTAGAGCTCGGGTCGATCTCTTTTTCATGTCAAACAAACTGATCTCATAAGGTTCGGTTCAGGTACAAGTTCATTCTCTGGAGTTAGATGAGAAATCGGTTTCTCGATGATAAGAATCACTCTAAAATCTACTATAGAACTCAAAATCTTCAGTTCTCAGGTACGGACGTCGGATTGTCTTCAATCAAAATAGCTTCGGTCTTGCAATAATCACAGAAATTCCAGCTCTAGAATTAATATGATCGAGGAAAGGACAACTCGATATAATCAAAATTCAGACTTCAATAGTATAGCATGCAACATCTCGGCACTCAATTCTGCAAGACCATTCTCCAATACTCTGTATGATTAGTACTATTCTTCGAACAGAACCGAAAATATCGGTAAGAATTTTTAATTTCATCTAAATACATCTGATAGATTCAATTCAAAAGATCTACAATACTGTAGACGAGTTTCACTACAAACGGTACAACTATACTCCAAAGCAGTCATACCTCGACCCAAGTCCAGTCTTTAATAATTCTTTCTATCAAACTCTCAGCTGATGACGTCTGATCTCAAGTCATTGCTGAATCTAACCTCATGACTCAAAGGTAATCCAGAAATCTCATCTGGATGATAACAGCAACTCTCTAACCACTGGTTTATCAACCAATTCAGGCTAGATTCTAGGACATCAGCTGTGAACAAGAGAATCCCTCCGCGAAGTTCTAAAATCAGAAGGTCATTCGGCAGATCAACTAACAAAGAATCCTGGAATCGAGAATCCTAACCGGAAGATTTCCGTTTGTATATTGACTCGGATCTGAATCTGTCAACTTCCTGAAACAATCCACAGTAGTCCTGTACTAGACAAAGCAGCTAACAGACAGTCAAATCAAAATCTGATAACTGAAGTACGATACTGCTCAGTTACAATCAAATCAAAATCTCAATGAAGTCTGAATCTGAAGTACAATACTGTTCGATTCCAACTCATCCCATCAATTCAAAGAATTGCAACTACCGATAATCAAAATTCAACAACCAAGATGCATCAATAAATATCGATAAGAAGAAAGATAAGGTGCGTAACCGATCATATCAGCATAAGAAGAGAAACCATACTCTACTATTTCCTGCGGTCATCATCGGTGAAATCTAAGTCTGATCCTTGATAAGAGTACAACTAGAATTTGTTGCCTCAAAGATTAATTCATCATATGATTAAATTCTCATAGATTCTGCTATTGTGGATGAAAGGAACAGCTGAAACGGCTAGTACCTTTGTCGGAGTTAAAGATACAAGGAAATTCCCTTCGAAGATCTTTCGATAATATCATGATGACGAACTCTGGCATAGTGTCCGGGCTGATGACAGACCTGACAGCGTCTTCTGATCTCAAGGCACTGCTCACTGATTTCATAAACTGCTTTCTCTTCGATTAAAGATGATCTCCAAATCCCTCTAACTCTGATCAAACGGTGAAAAGGAATATGTCGAAGAAATTCGGTTGAAAGCGGATTCCAAAAAATGATCGAACCTTGATTCCCTAATGCTCTCTTCTTCAAATTCTACCAACTTTTATCGATCCTCTAAGTTGGTATCACACTAACCGAATTCTCCGGTCATCTGTGTAGTTCAGAGAATCACCCAACTGATCGATCTCTTCTATTCAACTTATGCATCCAACAGCATTCTTGGTACTCTTCAAAATCGGTAATCTAAACGACTAAAACCTCCTCGGTAGTACTCCCATCGGTGTCAGAGTGACATCTATCAGGGCAGTAGTGGTACAATCTAGATCAGTCGAAGTAGTTACTGCTAGTTGTCGTCTGCTAAAATTCTTCAGGAGACAATTCTAATATTCGGTATGAAAAGAACACCAAATCTCCATATCAAAATTTGGTGTTCCACATCTCTGTTCGGTAAGTTCGTTCAACTACAGATTACTGAATTTCGGATCTCAATCGGATTCTAATTCACATCGCAAACAATCTCTGATCTGCTAGCTCAAGCAGATGGTGGAACTCGGATCCGAAATAAAAATACAGTTCATATTTCAAGTAATTCATGCTTTAAAATTTAAATCACATAGCCATGTAATTCAAATAATTCTCAATCAATAAAGCATGCTCGCATGTATCTTAAATAAATCATTTAAATAAATCAATCACATGCGAGAATTCAATCCATGCGGACTCGATCTACCCCGCTCACTCTAATTCAAATCCAAGAATCTTATCTCTTTGATACCACTTAATGTGAGGACCCGGATTCTAATCTTTCAAACATAAATAAATCATGTAATCAAAAGAAATAAAAATAATCAATAAGACATTTAGCGACGCACACCTTACATTCGGCGACGCAAAACCACGTCGCGAAAAGTAGATTTTTTTTTTTGGTAGGGGACGCGCGGGCGCGCCAAACGAGGCACGGGCGCTCATAACGCCCTGTCCGGGCCTTCGAGAGAGTACAGGACGTGCGGGCACGCCTTCCGGGTTGCGCGGGTGCGCATGGCCTGCTGTTTCTGCTCCAAAAATGACTCCAAAAGTGTAATATCATACCCCTAAGGACTCTAACATGACCCAACTAATATTTTTCCAACAACGAGGTATTCAAATACATAAAAATGTAGAACAAGCATCGATTCTAAGTTCTACAACTCAAAATGGAATACACGAGAGTTCGAATACAAGGTATGACTTCTAAAACCAAGTCCTCACTCTATCATTTCCCACTCGATCTAGTCATGCAGCTTCTGACTCGATCCTGCCCCACCTGCCGTCAAGTACACATACAAACAAAACGACAGCCAGATAATCCGGTGAGAATATAATTCCCAGTAAAAGAGACAATTCAAGCAATTCCAAATAATATATCAAATTATGTTATATAAAACAACGAGTCAATCAATTCCAAAAGTCATATCAGCACTCAACTCGAAATGCATTAAAATGCAATGCATGACTTCAAAACTCGGGATTATCTAATCGGATAATCGAATATCAATCGGTACTCGGTTGGGATTCCGGGGTCAAGTTTTTACGAACAACTCACCGACACACCCATTCGGGGTGGATGTCGCTCAACTCAAACCCCTAGACTTCAGAGCAACTATAAGAAGTATTCTATCAATTGGAAAAACTCGAAATCCAAAGCCACTTCACTATAGCTCCCTAAATTGTCTAAGTTCAAAACGAATCGAATCTTCGGCTCAAGATGTATGCAAGTGGAAATAAACTCATCCAAGTTAAAATCAAATAATTCAAATAGCATACAAGTATGTGATTTCTTTTGGGCACTCGAATTAAATCAAATTCGAGTTAATCGTCTCATTCATTCAATTGTCGTCTTCTTACCTTTTCAAGTTCGTCGAGGATTCAAATCTGAAAAAGACAATCGAACTCAATCAATATAGATTCAAAACAAGTCGAGCCATCTCAATAAATTCAATACTATACCGTCTTTAACTCTTGAATCGGTTTAAAGCTCCCAAGTTTGTTCCAAACCCGAACCTTCAACCCAAATCTGAAAATGTTGTACATACGGATTCGATATCAATCTACTAATTCAAACAAACCCGGAATTCAAACCGAAACAATACAACCGATAATCCAAAACTCGATTTCGACGGCATAACGACAATAATCTATCAAACCAAAATCATCAACATCATTAAACAATTCTAAACAACTCATTTCATCTTCCAATCCATCAAAAACAACCAAATCCAACCAAAATCCAAAGACCCATTTTCGAATTTAAGCTCCAAAAATCATATAAAATCCAAACTTCGTTCTTTTTCCGAACCGACTTCAAATACACGATCTATGATAGCTCTAGAACAACATACTCCAAGATTATCAAATTTTAACAACCCAACAAAATTCAAAGTTCGTGGATCGTAGCAAAACTTACGTCAGAATAAAGCCCTCGTTGCGGTGATCGTGAATCTCAACTCGAATCCGAAATCTAACAGTCGGATCGGGTGAATCAAACGAAAGAAAAGCTTGAAAATCGTTGGCCATGGCTTCTTGGTTCGTACGTGAGGGAGAGGGAAGGAGAGAGGATAAATGAGTGATGGTGAGAAGTAGATTAGATAATAACAATAATACCTCATAGACTAGTCAACTGTCTTAATTGCAAACCGGTCCCTGAAACTCCAAATCAAATCAATTCCATCTCGGCTCAACTAATTCCCATCAATTAAATTTTAATAATTAATAAATTCCACTAATCCCAAAATAATTAATTTCAGGGCCTTACAATTCTCCCCCTCTAAGAATCGATTTCGTCCTCGAAATCAAAGCAGTTCCATCTCAGAAATAAGATATAGTTGGAAGACTGCTATAATAATTCTTCTTTCAATTAACTCTGAAATCTCGGTTCTAATCAAACTCCGCTACTTGTATCGTTTCTTCAAATTCGTATCGGCTCAACTACACAACTCATCTGAATCGGTCTTGCTAAAGAGCTGTTGCTATGTTTGGTCAACTCTTAATCGGTCGTCTCAACAAAGCTGGCGACTCATCAATTCTCGTCTCAATCTCAAAGAAATTTGCGAATTTGGTAACAAAAGACATGATGCGCGTCGAGAATACCTGAAGAATACGGAGAAACAAAGTGATTGAAACAAGGAGAACTGAAGGAGTAAAAGTCGGTAGGCGAGATCGCCTATCTCCTCTAGAATCTCAAAGGAACCCGTGAATTCATCGAGACAGTTCTCTCCCTTATCATAACCGCCACAGCCTTGAAAAATAGGAATCTTCTGAATTACTCGGCCTCCCTGAACATAAGTACAGAGGTCTGCATCGGAAACCGAATAATTCGTTCATCCTTCTTCTCTAATCGTCTTCATCATAGACAGGAATCTCCATCCGTCTATCGAACCTCGAATCAAATCTGATCTCAAGTCAGGGAACTCAGAAAATCATCACAATTCAATCGAGATTCTCGTTTCTTCTCATACAACTCATTAATAAAAATTGATATCAAGATACTCGTCTGATAGCTGTTGTACAGAAACTTCGCAAAAGATGAGAAATCCATCCAGCTAGTGCCAAAATCAAGCACTACAGCTCAGCATATACTCTTAAAGTCTATATCGCTTATTCTTGGCTGTCCTTCGTTCTGAGGATAATAAACTGAACCCAATTATGATCCAATAACAAAAGTCTCTTAAAGATTGAGTTCAAGGGAAGAGTTAATTCAAAATGTCATTCTGAAAGGACAGACTTTGACAAGTCAACTATCTAAAAATCCTCCTGACGACAGTCCCAATCATATTGTCGTGTCTGGAATCCATTCTATACGAAAACAGAAGCAGACTACAGCAATATCTCGATTCTAATCAGATAGCATCTCCAAATGAAACAGTTCTATACCACCGTGACCACATGCCAAACACTCCCAATTCTATTCTGCACGGATAAACTGCGACAGAGCAAAACAATCTGAAATTATTTCTGACCAACTTCTCAATATCGGGTCGAGTCTGGAATTCATTCCGTACGGAGTACAGTAGCAGATTTCTGCAATCGGTCTATTAAAGCTCAGGTGGCTTCAAATTTCCAAACTGATCGATAGCTTCAGAAAGGTATTCGTTGAAAAGTAATCTTCCTTTCATTCTGACAATTAACTGTACCACAGAGAGTCGGTTCCCTCTCTCTATCACTATCAAATGCGGACAGACTAGGAATTACGAAATCATACTTCGAACCTCATTCTTCATCTGTTCCTATAAAGGTAGATTCGTCAATCCTCTGAATATCTTTCGATCGTCTGAACGAAATAATAATAACTGCAAAGTGTCAATCTCATGATACTCTGTCTCAATCAAAATCTTTGTCACAACAAAACAATTACTCACAACTGAGGTATCGTCACTGTCCTGAAACTCAGACTGTGCCCAGTTTCTGACTCTTCTTCAATAAATTCTCCAATTCGAATCTGTTTTCTGTGTTATCTCCATCTTATAAATCAATTCTAGCTCAGTTCGGATAAAAGAATTCTGATAGACTTCCTATCTATTTCAGACTCTAAATCAGAAGTGCAACACTCGTCGGTCGACGAAGTCAAAGATAGTAGATAAAATAAGAACAGATCCATCGGCTTAAAGAGAATAACTGTAGTAGATAAAATAATAATAGATCATTCTGTTCAAACTTCAGTTGTTTCATTGGATTACTTCGGATCATACTGGACTTCACCATCATATTCTTAATCATATCCAATCTTTCCCTCAATCTCAAAATCAGTTTGGCTGCGCAACTCATACTTGACTCCTCAGTTCAGAAAAAACTTCAAAAATTTCACTGGAGATAGTGATGTCCGATCTTACAAGCAATAAGATCACTGTCAATTCAATATCGTGAATCGGGTGTTGAGTCTTGTACTGCTTCAGCTGCTACTATGACTGAGCTATCACAGACTTCCACTGAATAAGAACACCTCCAGAATCTGGATACGAAGATGCAATGCACTGAGGATTATCAGTACAGAGGAAATAAGAAATACTAGAGCTCGGGTCGATCTCTTTTTCATGTCAAACAAACTGATCTCATAAGGTTCGGTTCAGGTACAAGTTCATTCTCTGGAGTTAGATGAGAAATCGGTTTCTCGATGATAAGAATCACTCTAAAATCTACTATAGAACTCAAAATCTTCAGTTCTCAGGTACGGACGTCGGATTGTCTTCAATCAAAATAGCTTCGGTCTTGCAATAATCACAGAAATTCCAGCTCTAGAATTAATATGATCGAGGAAAGGACAACTCGATATAATCAAAATTCAGACTTCAATAGTATAGCATGCAACATCTCGGCACTCAATTCTGCAAGACCATTCTCCAATACTCTGTATGATTAGTACTATTCTTCGAACAGAACCGAAAATATCGGTAAGAATTTTTAATTTCATCTAAATACATCTGATAGATTCAATTCAAAAGATCTACAATACTGTAGACGAGTTTCACTACAAACGGTACAACTATACTCCAAAGCAGTCATACCTCGACCCAAGTCCAGTCTTCAATAATTCTTTCTATCAAACTCTCAGCTGATGACGTCTGATCTCAAGTCATTGCTGAATCTAACCTCATGACTCAAAGGTAATCCAGAAATCTCATCTGGATGATAACAGCAACTCTCTAACCACTGGTTTATCAACCAATTCAGGCTAGATTCTAGGACATCAGCTGTGAACAAGAGAATCCCTCCGCGAAGTTCTAAAATCAGAAGGTCATTCGGCAGATCAACTAACAAAGAATCCTGGAATCGAGAATCCTAACCGGAAGATTTCCGTTTGTATATTGACTCGGATCTGAATCTGTCAACTTCCTGAAACAATCCACAGTAGTCCTGTACTAGACAAAGCAGCTAACAGACAGTCAAATCAAAATCTGATAACTGAAGTACGATACTGCTCAGTTACAATCAAATCAAAATCTCAATGAAGTCTGAATCTGAAGTACAATACTGTTCGATTCCAACTCATCCCATCAATTCAAAGAATTGCAACTACCGATAATCAAAATTCAACAACCAAGATGCATCAATAAATATCGATAAGAAGAAAGATAAGGTGCGTAACCGATCATATCAGCATAAGAAGAGAAACCATACTCTACTATTTCCTGCGGTCATCATCGGTGAAATCTAAGTCTGATCCTTGATAAGAGTACAACTAGAATTTGTTGCCTCAAAGATTAATTCATCATATGATTAAATTCTCATAGATTCTGCTATTGTGGATGAAAGGAACAACTGAAACGGCTAGTACCTTTGTCGGAGTTAAAGATACAAGGAAATTCCCTTCGAAGATCTTTCGATAATATCATGATGACGAACTCTGGCATAGTGTCCGGGCTGATGACAGACCTGACAGCGTCTTCTGATCTCAAGGCACTGCTCACTGATTTCATAAACTGCTTTCTCTTTGATTAAAGATGATCTCCAAATCCCTCTAACTCTGATCAAACGGTGAAAAGGAATATGTCGAAGAAATTCGGTTGAAAGCGGATTCCAAAAAATGATCGAACCTTGATTCCCTAATGCTCTCTTCTTCAAATTCTACCAACTTTTATCGATCCTCTAAGTTGGTATCACACTAACCGAATTCTCCGGTCATCTGTGTAGTTCAGAGAATCACCCAACTGATCGATCTCTTCTATTCAACTTATGCATCCAACAGCATTCTTGGTACTCTTCAAAATCGGTAATCTAAACGACTAAAACCTCCTCGGTAGTACTCCCATCGGTGTCAGAGTGACATCTATCAGGGCAGTAGTGGTACAATCTAGATCAGTCGAAGTAGTTACTGCTAGTTGTCGTCTGCTAAAATTCTTCAGGAGACAATTCTAATATTCGGTATGAAAAGAACACCAAATCTCCATATCAAAATTTGGTGTTCCACATCTCTGTTCGGTAAGTTCGTTCAACTACAGATTACTGAATTTCGGATCTCAATCGGATTCTAATTCACATCGCAAACAATCTCTGATCTGCTAGCTCAAGCAGATGGTGGAACTCGGATCCGAAATAAAAATACAGTTCATATTTCAAGTAATTCATGCTTTAAAATTTAAATCACATAGCCATGTAATTCAAATAATTCTCAATCAATAAAGCATGCTCGCATGTATCTTAAATAAATCATTTAAATAAATCAATCACATGCGAGAATTCAATCCATGCGGACTCGATCTACCCCGCTCACTCTAATTCAAATCCAAGAATCTTATCTCTTTGATACCACTTAATGTGAGGACCCGGATTCTAATCTTTCAAACATAAATAAATCATGTAATCAAAAGAAATAAAAATAATCAATAAGACATTTAGCGACGCACACCTTACATTCGGCGACGCAAAACCACGTCGCGAAAAGTAGATTTTTTTTTTTGGTAGGGGACGCGCGGGCGCGCCAAACGAGGCACGGGCGCTCATAACGCCCTGTCCGGGCCTTCGAGAGAGTACAGGACGTGCGGGCACGCCTTCCGGGTTGCGCGGGTGCGCATGGCCTGCTGTTTCTGCTCCAAAAATGACTCCAAAAGTGTAATATCGTACCCCTAAGGACTCTAACATGACCCAACTAATATTTTTCCAACAACGAGGTATTCAAATACATAAAAATGTAGAACAAGCATCGATTCTAAGTTCTACAACTCAAAATGGAATACACGAGAGTTCGAATACAAGGTATGACTTCTAAAACCAAGTCCTCACTCTATCATTTCCCACTCGATCTAGTCATGCAGCTTCTGACTCGATCCTGCCCCACCTGCCGTCAAGTACACATACAAACAAAACGACAGCTAGATAATCCGGTGAGAATATAATTCCCAGTGAAAGAGACAATCCAAGCAATTCCAAATAATATATCAAATTATGTTATATAAAACGAGTCAATCAATTCGAAAAGGCATATCAGCACTCAACTCGAAATTCATTAAAATGCAATGCATGACTTCAAAACTCGGGATTATCTAATCGGATAATCGAATATCAATCGGTACTCGGTTGGGATCCCGGGGTCATGTTTTTACGAACAACTCACCGACACACCCATTCGGTGTGGATGTCGCTCAACTCAAACCCCTATACTTCAGAGCAACTATAAGAAGTATTCTAGCAATTGGAAAAACTCAAAATCCAAAGCCACTTCACTATAGCTCCCTAAATTGTCTAAGTTCAAAAAGAATCGAATCTTCGGCTCAAGATGTATGCAAGTGGAAATAAACTCATCCAAGTTAAAATCAAATAATTCAAATAGCATACACGTATGTGATTTCTTTTGGGCACTCGAATTAAATCAAATTCGAGTTAATTGTCCCATTCATTCAATTGTCGTCTTCTTACCTTTTCAAGTTTGTCGAGGATTCAAATCTGAAAAAGACAATCGAACTCAATCAATATAGATTCAAAACAAGTCAAGCCATCTCAATAAATTCAATACTATACCGTCTTTAACTCTTGAATCGGTTTAAAGCTCCCAAGTTCGTTCCAAACCCGAACCTTCAACCCAAATCTGAAAATGTTGAACATACGGATTCGATATCAATCTACTAATTCAAACAAACCCGAAATTCAAACCGAAACAATACAACCGATAATCCAAAACTCGATTTCGACGGCATAACGTCTATAAACTATCAAACCAAAAATCATCAACATCATTAAAAAATTCTAAACAACTCATATCATCTTCCAATCCATCAAAAACAACCAAATCCAACAAAAATCCAAAGACCCATTTTAAGCTCCAAAAATCATATAAAATCCAAATTTCGTTCTTTTTCCAAACCGACTTCAAATACACGATCTATGCTAGCTCGAGAACAACATACTCCAAGATTATCAAATTCTAACAAACCAACAAAATTCAAATTTCGTGGATCGTAGCAAAACTTACGTCAGAATGAAGCCCTCGTTGCGGTGATCGTGAATCTCAACTCGAATATGAAATCTAACGGTCGGATCAGGCGAATCAAACGAAAGAAAAGCTTGAAAATCGTTGGCCATGGCTTCTTGGTTCGTACGTGAGGGAGAGGGAAGGAGAGAGGAGAAATGAGTGATGGTGAGAAGTAGATTAGATAATAACAATATACCCCATAGACTAGTCAACTGTCTTAATTGTAAACCGGTCCCTGAAACTCTAAATCAAATCAATTCCATCTCGGCTCAACTAATTTCCATCAATTAAATTTTAATAATTAATAAATTCCACTAATCCCAAAATAATTAATTTCAGGGCCTTACAAAGTCCATCCACTAACAGGATAGGGTACAACCCTACTAATAGACATCTCGAAGGAGATAACTTAATATGCAAATGTATGCAGCATAAAATCATGGCATATAAATCATGCAGTCACATAATACATGCATACTCAGTCAGGATATCTCGAACAGTACTTTCGTACCTCAAATACTAGGCAAGTGCTATCAGCCCTAGGTCCACGCCTATAATCCGCGCTACACTGCCAAATGATACTACTATCATTATAGTGTTCTAAAAGCCTTAACTAAGCTAAAGCATACTCCTAAATATTTTTAGGAATCAAAAGCTATACCTTCGTCCATCGTTAGCCCTTTCCTGTCGATTTCCTCAAAACTAGGCCACAGCTCCGCTACGACGCCTGGATCGCTATGCCACTTCCGGATTCCCGATGGGACGCCTAGAATTCCCTAGATCTGAGTTATAAGGCTAAGGAATCTAGAGAGAAGAGGTGATTGGTGCGTCTAAATCTGAATCTCGGCCCTCCTATTTATAGACGAAGTTCGGGCCCTTTGAACTGGCTTCGGAGCCTCCGAACACTTTCGGATCGTCCGAACTAGACTTCGGATCGTCCGAACCCAATAATACGTCATTGCTTACGTCAGCCAAATGACGTCATCCATGACATCTTTCGACAGAACGATCGGAGCATCCGAACCCTCTTCGGGCCATCCGAACTCAGACTTCGGACCGTCCGAACTCGACATCGGAGCCTCCGAACTCGATAACCTTCTAACCATTATCGAGCATTCTGAATACATTTTCGAACTCTGTTAATCCATCTAGGACTCCCTTAATCATGTTTTATTACATCTAAACATGATCGTATTATTAATTACTCATAAATCGTTAATTCTGGATACGGGTTACTACATTCTCCCCCACTTAAGATATTTCATCCTCGAATTCCGATCTTAAGTACCGAATGTAAAACAACAATTCAAAACAGTCTTTATTAAATCAAACGTTTATAGAGTTTACATCTGAATACAAATCGAAAATGAAATCAAAATAACTCAGGATGTTCTGCACGCATCCTGTCATCAAGTTCCCAAGTAGCTTCCTCAGCGCCTTGGCGCTGCCACTGAACTAAAACCAAAGGAATGACTTTGTTCCGCAAGACCTTATCCTTATGATCTAGGATACGAATAGGTCTTTCAACATACATCAAATCCTTATCCACTTGAACTTAAGACCGCTGCAGAATATGAGACGGATCTGCCACATATCGTCGCAACAGAGATACGTGGAACACGTTGTGAATACTGGACAGATACGGTGGCAAAGCCAAACGATAAGCCAAATCTCCAATGCTCTCCAAGATCTCAAACGGACCGATAAATCTGGGAGACAACTTGCCCTTAAGGCAAAATATGAGAATGCTGCGGAAAGGTGACACCCTCAGAAACACTTTCTCCCCAACATCAAACTGCAAAGGCCTACGCTTAGTGTTAGCATAGCTGGCCTGACGATCCTGTGCAGTCTTAATCCGTTTCTTGATCTGATCAATAATATCTATTGCCTGCTGGATAAACTCCGGTCCCTCAGCCTGTCTCTCCCCCACTTCTTCCCAGAAGAGTGGAGTACGACAACGTCACCCGTACAATGCCTCAAAAGGTGCTATCCCAATGCTAGTATGATAGTTGTTGTTGTACGCGAACTCGATCAATGGCAAATGATCCTGCCAGGCTGAACCAAAATCCATAACGCACGCTCGAAGCATATCCTCCAAAGTACGGATAGTGCGCTCTGACTGACCATCTGTCTCCGGATGATAGGCAGTACTCAGACTGAGAGTAGTACCCATCGCACGCTGAACACTCCCCCAGAACCTAGAAGTGAACCTAGGGTCTCGATCGCTGACAATGCTCATAGGCACTCCGTGAAGTCGAACGATCTCCTGAACATACAACCGTGTCATGCAATCCACAGAGTACTCTCGACTATAGGCAATGAAATGCGCTGACTTGGTGAGTCGGTCCACCACTGTAGTGACCCTTACCCGGATCACCTACTAAACAGAACTTAGGCATGCAATTAACTTAATAAAAAAGATATCAGAATAAAACTGCGGAAACCAGAAACATTATACAATCCCAAGTAAAGGAATCTGTAATTTATCCAATAATATACAACCAAATCGAATAGCTGTATAAACCCAAACAACAGTAATAAAACCTAAGCGAAGCTCCAGCTGGCCAACCACTGACTAGCCACTCCTGGATCCACCCTCCTCGTCCAATCGCAAACCTGCCCCATGGAATAGGATGTCCAGAAAAATACAGAGTACGAGACGTGAGCATAAAACGCTCAGTACGAGAGTATGAGTATACATGCATGCAAAGTGAACTCCCTATAGACTCGAGGTCAAGGATCAGATAACAGAGATAGACCGGGCCCTGGTATGTAGCACGCTGTGCCGTCGCTTCAGGAGGTGGCTCCCATACCGAGATAACCGTGGAAACGCCGGACCCAAATCGATGGAAGTCCATCCACTAACAGGATAGGGTACAACCCTACTAACAGAAATCTCGAAGGAGATACAGCAAGATGCAAATGAATGCAGCATAATATCATGGCATATAAATCATGCAGTCACATAATACATGCATACTCAGTCAGGATATCTCGAACAGTACTTTCGTACCTCAATACAGTGCAAGCTCTACCAACTCTAGGTCCACGCCTATAGTCTGCTCTACACTGCCAAATGATACTACTATCATTAAAGTGCTCTAAAAGCCTTAACTAAGCTATTGCATACTCCTAAATATTTATAGGAAGCAAAAGCTATACCTTCGTCCGTCGTTAGCCCTTTGATGTCGATGCCTCCAGAACTTGGGCACAACTCCGCTACGACTACCGAACGCCTCGCCGACCTCCGGACCAAGCCTAAGAAGACTAGAACAGCTCCAAAAGGACTAGAAAGGAAAGGAGAACTCGGAATTGGCAAATGAAAGTGAAGTCTCGGCCTTCTATTTATAGACAACGATCGGAACTTCCGATCCTTGATCGGAACGTCCGAACCTCGATCGGAACGTCCGATCCTGCCATCGGAGCTTCCGAAGATCCTGATCTGCCACGTGTCAAAATATCACTTTTTGACTCCGGATAGGGGTGATCGGAGCCTCCGGTCCTGATCGGAGCTTCCGATCCAACCACACGTCATGCCTGACGTAATACCGATCGGTGCCTCCGATCGCTCATCGGAGCTTCCGATCGTGCCTTCGGAGCTTCCGATCCGTCCGATACCCAATTCATTTAATTAGCATTAATCTTTTAATTACTCAATTAGGGTACGGGCTACTACATTCTCCCCCACTTAAGATATTTTGTCCTCGAAATCAGATCTTAAGTACCGAATGCAAATACAGAAATCAGAAACATTCTTTATTCAAATCAATCGTTTACAGAGTTTGCAACTGAATACAACTTAAAGAATGAAATCAAAACAACTCAGGATGGTCTTTACACATCCTATCCTCAAGCTCCCAAGTAGCTTCCTCAGTGCCTCGGTGCTGCCACTGAACTAAAACCAAAGGAATGACTTTGTTCCGTAAAACCTTATCCTTATAATCCAGGATACGAAGAGTTTCTCAACATAAGTCAAATCCTTGTCTACCTGAACCTCAGATCGCTGCAGAATATGAGATTCATCCACCACATACCGTCGCAACAGAGATACGTGGAACACGTCGTGAATACTGGATAGACGCGGTGGCAAAGCTAGTCGATAAGCCAAATCGCCAATGCTCTCCAAGATCTCAAACGGGCCGATAAATCTGGGAGACAACTTGCCTTTAAGGCCAAATCTGAGAATCTTGCGGAAAGGTGACACTCTCAGAAACACTTTCTCCCCGACCTCGAACTGCAAGGGCCTACGCTTGATATTAGCATAGCTTGCCTGACGATCCTGTGCAGTCTTAATCCGTTTCTTGATTTGATCAACAATGTCTATCGCCTGTTGGATAAACTCCGGTCCCTCAGCCTGTCTCTCCCCCACTTCTTCCCAGAAGAGTGGAGTACGACAACGTCGCCCATACAACGCCTCAAAAGGTGCCATCCCAATACTAGTATGATAGCTGTTGTTGTAAGCGAACTCGATCAACGGCAAATGATCCTGCCAGGCTGAACCAAAATCCATGACGCACGCTCTAAGCATATCCTCTAGGGTACGGATAGTGCGTTCTGACTGACCATCAGTCTCCGTATGATAGGCTGTACTCAAACTGAGAGTAGTACCCATCGCACGCTGAACACTCTCCCAAAATCTAGAAGTAAACCTGGGGTCCCGATCGCTGACAATGCTCACAGGCACTCCATGAAGTCGGACGATCTCCTGAATGTACATCTGTGCCATGCGATCCACAGAGTACTCTTGGCTATAGGCAATGAAATGCGCTGACTTGGTGAGTCGGTCCACCACAACCCAGATAGCATCACAGTTCCTCGGGGATACCGGCAAATGGGTCACAAAGTCCATAGTGATAAACTCCCATTTCCATTCAGGAATAGGCAGACTGTGAAGCAATCCTCCAGGTCGTCGGTGATCTGCCTTGACCTGTTGACACACCAAACATCTCGAAACAAACTGATAAACACTACATTTCATTCCCTTCCACCAGAAACGAGTACGTAGATCCTTGTACATCTTGTTGCTCCCAGGATGAATACTCAACTTAGTGCGATGCGCCTGAGACAAAATCTCCTATCGCAACTCTTCATCCTGCGGAATCACAAGCCTACCAGACAAACACAGAAAACCATCTGACTGATAATGAAATCCAGAAGAGCTACCCTCGTTAGCTAGACGAGCTAAACGCTGATCTTCGAATCAGACATCTGAGCATCTCGGATCCGCGAATACAAAGCTGGCTCAGATAATATCGCAAACATCTGGATACTCTGCATACCTTTCTTATGCCTGAAGGTATAACCTGAAGTACAACAGTCACTGATCGCACTAGACATCGAACAAGCCTGAAGTGCAGATAGTCGCACCTTGCGACTCAAAGCATCAGCGGTGAGATTAGCAGCTCCCGGATGGTACTTAATCTCGCAATCATAGTCCTTAAGTAAGTCAATCCAACGTCTCTGCCTCATGTTCAACTCCGCCTGAGTGAACAAATACTTGAGACTCTTATGGTCGGTGAAGATCTCAAATTTCTCGCCATACAGATAATGACGCCAGATCTTCAAAGCGAACACAATGGCTGCTAACTCCAAATCATGGACTGGGTAGTTGTCCTCGTGAAGCTTCAGCTGTCTAGAAGCGTATGCGATCACATGCCCATTCTGAGTCAGGACACAACCTAACCCCTGAAGAGAAGCATCCGTGTATACCACATACCCTCCAGATCCGGACGGTAATGCCAACACCGGCGCAGAAGTCAACCGCCGTCGAAGCTCACGGAAATTTTCCTCACACTCGGAGGACCACTCGAAATCCACACCCTTGCGAGTAAGCTGCGTCAACGGTCGAGCTAACTGAGAGAAGTTCATAATGAAGCGACGATAATACCCTGCTAGACCCAGAAAACTACGGATCTCAGCAACTGTCGTCGGACGCGACCAATTAAGTACCGCTTCAATCTTGCTTGGATCAACAGAAATCCCTTCCCTGGATATGATATGGCCAAGAAAGACCACTCTATCCATCCAGAACTCACACTTGCTCAGCTTGGCGTACAACTGCTCATCTTGAAGAGTCTGTAGTACCAACCGCAAGTGAGAAACATGCTCTTCCGTATTACGCGAATACACCAAGATGTCGTCAATGAAGACCACGACAAACTTGTCCAAATACTCCCTGAAGACACGGTTCATCAAATCCATGAATATAGCCGGCACATTAGTCAAACCAAATGGCATCACTAGAAACTCGTAATGCCCATAGCGAGTACGGAATGCAGTCTTGGCTACGTCCTGATCACGGACTCTCAACCGATGATACCCAGATCTCAAGTCAATCTTGGAGTAAACTGACGTGCCCTACAGCTGATCGAACAAGTCATCAATACGAGGCAATGGATACTTGTTCTTCACAGTGACTCGATTCAGCTGCCGATAGTCAATGCACAGCCGCATCGACCCATCCTTCTTTTTCACGAAGAGAACAGGAGCTCCCCAAGGAGATACACTAGGACGAATGTACCCCTTGTCCAAAAGATCCTGTAGCTGATTCTTCAACTCACGCATCTCTGACGGAGCCAGACGATACGGTGCTCTAGAAATAGGCGAAGTACCCGGCACCAACTCTATGCCAAACTCGACTTCCCTAGCAGGAGGAAAACCCGGAATCTCATCAGGAAATACATCTGGAAATTCATCCACAACAGGAATGCTCTCTAACCCAATACTCTCAGCGGACAAATCAACTGCATAGATAAGGTAGCCTTCCCCGCCAGACTCCAGAGCTCGACAGGCTCTCAAAGCTGATACCAAAGGCATCGGGGGTCGCGCTCCCTCACCATAGAAAAACCAACTCTCACTCCCTTCCGGATGAAAGCGTACTAATCTCTGATAGCAGTCCACTGAAGCTCGATAGGTAGTCAACATATCTATTCCCAGAATGCAATCAAAGTCGTCCATCGCCAGGACCATGAGATTCGCTAACAGAATGTTCCCTTCGAACTCTAAAGGGCAACCCATCACTAGACGCTTAGCCAAAGCAGATTGGCCCGTCGGAGTAAAAACAGACATCACTACGTCTAGTGCAATGCATGGTAACTTATGCCTCTTAACAAAACGTGCAGAAATGAAGGAATGAGATGCACCAGTGTCAATAAGTACAAGAGCAGGTATACCATAAAGCAGAAATGTACCTGCGATGACTTTCTCATTCTCCTCCACTGCCTAATCATGTCTCAGGGCAAACACCTGGCCAGAAGCTCGTGGATTCAAATGGGAACTCCCAGCAGACTGTCCCTGCGACCTCTGCTGTACGGTGGCCTGAGAACCCGATCCTGAACCAGAACCAGAACCGCCTCCCCCAGACAGTGGACATTCTCTCCGGATATGACCAGTCTCTCCACAACGGAAACAAGCTCCAGAAGCTCTACGGCACTTGTCGGATGGATGGTTCTTCCCACAGTGATCACACTTGTCCTTCTTACCAAAACGGACAACACCTCCAGAACCAGAGGAAGAAGAAGATCCAGACTTCTTGAAAGTTTGGGCACGGGGACCCAAAGAACTAGCAGGTCTCGACTGAGAGAAAGACCTGTTCCACCGAATGTTGTCCTCTGCCTGGTGACAACGGCTCACCAAACCCTCGTAGGACATGTCGTCGCCAACCGCCACACGGTCATGGATCTCAGGGTTAAGGCCCTGAAGGAACAGATTATACTTCATCTCTGAGCTATCAGCAATCTCGGGGCAATAGGATAGCAGATCAAAGAACCTCTGCTGATACTCATCGATAGACATGGTTCCCTGTCGCAGACTCAGTAGCTCGCCTGCCTTCGACTGACGGAGTGCAGGAGGAAAATATCGCTTTTGGAAAGCTGTGCGGAACTCGGCCCAGGTGGCCACTCCTCTCGCCGTAACAAAAGGTGCAGAAGTAAACCTCCACCACCTGCCCGCACGCCCATCCAGAAGATAGCCAAGGGTCTCCACCTTCTGCTCATCAGTGCATTGGAAAGTCTGAAAAGTCGTCTCCATGCGGTCTAACCAGTTCTCCGCATCCTCCGGAGACTCTCCTCCAACTAAGGGCTTAGGACCCATAGCTAAGAATCGGCGCACAGTGAAACGCTAGTCGTCATGGTGACGATGACGCCGTTCTCGACGAGGCTCCCGGTCGGCTTCTCCCCAACGCCCACCAACACTGCCATGAGAACTCTGGTCGTCACGATTTGAAATCTACAAAAATACCTCAAGATGAGACTAAATCCCAAGAAATCTTTTGCATGCTCTGATACTATAAATGTAGTGACCCTTAACCGGATCACCTACTAAACAGAACTTAGGCATGCAATTAACTTAATAAAACAGATATCAAAATAAAACTGCGGAAACCAGAAACATTATACAATCCCAAGTAAAGGAATCTGTAATTTATCCAATAATATACAACCAAATCGAATAGCTGTATAAACCCAAACAACAGTAATAAAACCTAAGCGAAGCTCCAGCTGGCCAACCACTGACTAGCCCCTCCTGGATCCACCTTCCTCGTCCAATCGCAAACCTGCCCCATGGAATAGGGTGTACAGAAAAATACCGAGTACGAGACGTGAGCATAAAACGCTCAGTACGAGAGTATGAGTATACATGCATGCAAAGTGAACTCCCTATAGACTCGAGGTCAAGGATCAGATAACAGAGACAGACCGGGCCCTGGTATGTAGCACGCTGTGCCGTCGCTTCAGGAGGTGGCTCCCATACCGAGATAACCGTGGAAACGCCGGACCCAAATTGATGGAAGTCCATCCACTAACAGGATAGGGTACAACCCTACTAACAGACATCTCGAAGGAGATACAGCAAGATGCAAATGAATGCAGCATAATATCATGGCATATAAATCATGCAGTCACATAATACATGCATACTCAGTCAGGATATCTCGAACAGTACTTTCGTACCTCAATACAGTGCAAGCTCTACCAACTCTAGGTCCACGCCTATAGTCTGCTCTACACTGCCAAATGATACTACTATCATTAAAGTGCTCTAAAAGCCTTAACTAAGCTATTGCATACTCCTAAATATTTATAGGAAGCAAAAGCTATACCTTCGTCCGTCGTTAGCCCTTTGATGTCGATGCCTCCAGAACTTGGGCACAACTCCGCTACGACTACCGAACGCCTCGCCGACCTCCGGACCAAGCCTAAGAAGACTAGAACAGCTCCAAAAGGACTAGAAAGGAAAGGAGAACTCAGAATTGGCAAATGAAAGTGAAGTCTCGGACTTCTATTTATAGAAAATGATCGGAACTTCCGATCCTTGATCGGAACGTCCGAACCTCGATCGGAACGTCCGATCCTGCAATCGGAGCTTCCGAAGATCCTGAT
This sequence comes from Henckelia pumila, assembly GCF_033568475.1. Lineage (NCBI taxonomy): Eukaryota > Viridiplantae > Streptophyta > Magnoliopsida > Lamiales > Gesneriaceae > Henckelia > Henckelia pumila. The sequence continues at coordinate 193,079,763 of NC_133123.1, read as the reverse complement.
CTGCCACGTGTAAAAATATCACTTGTTGACTCCGGATAGGGGTGATCGGAGCCTCCGGTCCTGATCGGAGCTTCCAATCCAACCACACGTCATGCCTGACGTAATACCGATCGGTGCCTCCGATCGCTCATCGGAGCTTCCGATCCTGTTCGGAGCTTCCGATCATGCCTTCGGAGCTTCCGATCCGTCCGATATCCAATTCATTTAATTAGCATTAATCCTTTAATTACTCAATTAGGGTACGGGCTACTACAACCACAACCCAGATAGCATCACAATTCCTCGAGGACATCGGCAAATGAGTCACAAAATCCATCGTGATAAACTCCCATTTTCAATCAGAAATAGGCAGACTGTGAAGCAAACCTCCAGGTCGTCGGTGTTCTGCCTTGACTTGTTGACACACCAAACATCTCAAAACATACTGATACACGCTGCGTTTCATCCCCTTCCACCAAAACCGAGTACGTAGATCCTTGTACATCTTGTTGCTTCCCGGATGAATACTCAACTTGGTGCGATGTGCCTGAGACAAGATCTCCTCTCGCAACTCTTCATCCTGCGGAATCACAAGTCTACCAGACAAACATAGAAAACCATCTGACTGATAGTGAAATCCAGACGAGCTACCCTCGTTAGCTAGACGAGTCAAACGTTGGGTCTTTGAGTCAGACATCTGAGCATCCCAAATTTGCGAATACAAAGCTGGCTCAGATAATATCGCAAACAGCTGGATACTCTGCATACCTTTCTTATGCTTGAAGATATACCCCGAAGTACAACAGTCACTGATCGCACTAGACATCGAACAAGTCTCCAGTGTGGATAGTCGAACCTTGCGACTCAAAGCATCAGCGGTGAGATTAGCAGCTCCCGGATGGTACTTAATCTCGCAATCATAGTCCTTAAGCAAATCCATCCAACGTCTCTGCCTCATGTTCAATTCCGCTTGAGTGAACAAATATTTGAGACTCTTGTGGTCGGTGAAGATCTCAAATTTCTCGCCATACAGATAATGACGCCAGATCTTCAAAGCGAACACAATGGCTGCAAATTCCAAATCATGAACTGGATAGTTATCCTCGTGAAGCTTCAACTGTATAGAAGCGTATGCAATCACATGCCCATTCTGAGTCAGGACACAACCTAACCCCTGAATAGAAGCATCAGTGTATACCACATACCTTCCAGATCCTGATGGTAATGCCAACACCGGCGCAGAAGTCAACCGCCGTCGAAGCTCACAGAAATTCTCCTCACACTCGGAGGACCACTCGAATTCAACACCCTTGCGGGTAAGCTGCGTCAACGGTAGAGCTAGCTGACAGAAGTTCAGAATGAAGCGTCGATAATATCCTACTAGACCCAGAATACTACGGATCTCAGCAACCGTCGTTGGATGCGACCAATTCAGCACAGCCTCAATCTTGCTCGGATCAACAGAAATCCCCTCCCTGGTTATGATATGGCCAAGAAAGACCACTTGATCCATCCAGAAGTCACACTTGCTCAGTTTGGCGTACAACTGCTCGTCCTGAAGAGTTTGCAGTACCACTCGCAAGTGAGAAACATGCTCTTCCGCATTACGCGAATACACCAAGATGTCGTCAATGAAGACCACGACAAAATTGTCTAAATACTCCCTGAAGACACGGTTCATCAGATCCATAAATATAGCCGGCGCATTAATCAATCCAAATGGCATCACTAGAAACTCATAATTCCTATAGCGAGTACGGAATGCAGTCTTGGCTACATCCTGATCTCCGACTCTCAACTGATGATACCCAGATCTCAAGTCAATCTTGGAGTAAACCGAAGTACCCTGCAGCTGATCAAACAAGTCATCAATGCGAGGCAACGGATACTTGTTATTCACAGTAACTCGATTCAGCCGTCGATAGTCAATTCACAACCGCATAGACCCATCCTTCTTCTTTACAAAAAGAACAGGGGCTCCCCAAGGAGATACACTAGGACGAATGTACCCCTTGTCCAAAAGATCCTGTAACTGATTCTTCAACTCACGCATCTCTAACGGAGCCAGATGATACGGTGCTCGAGAAATAGGCGAAGTAACTGGCATCAACTCTATGCCAAACTCGACTTCCCTAGCAGGAGGAAAACCCGGAATCTCATCTGGAAATACATTTGGTAATTCATCCACAACAGGAATACTCTCTATCCCAATACTCTCAGCGGACAAATCAACTGCATAGATAAGGTAGCCTTCCCCGCCAGACTCTAGAGCTCGACATGCTCTCAAAGCTGATACCAAAGGCATCGGGGGTCGCGCTCCCTCACCATAGAAAAACCAGCTATCACTCCCATCCGGATGAAAGCGTACTAATCTCTGATAGCAGTCCACTGAAGCTCAATAGGTAGTCAGTATGTCTATCCCCAGAATACAATCAAAGTCGTCCATCGCAAGGACCATGAGATTCGCTACCAGAATATTCCCTTCGAACTCTAAAGGGCAACCCATCACTAGACGCTTGGCCAAAGCAGATTGACCCGTCGGAGTAGAAACATAAACTACTACGTCTAGTGCAATGCATGGTAACTTATGCCTCTTAACAAAACGTGCAGAAATGAAGGAATGAGATGCACCAGTGTCAATAAGTACGATAGCAGGTATACCATAAAGTAGAAATGTACCTGCGATGACCTTCTCATTCTCCTCCACAGCCTGATCAGGCCTCAAGGCAAACACCTGACCAGAAGCCCGCGGCCTCAAATGAGAACTCCCAGCAGGCTGTCCCTGCGACCTCTGCTGAACGGTGGCCTGAGAACTTGATCCTGAACCAGAACCGCCTCCCCCAGATAGTGGACAATCCCTCCGGATATGACCAACCTCTCCACAGCGGAAACAAGCTCTAGAAGCTCTATGGCACTTGTCTGACGGATGGTTCTTCCCGCAATGGTCGCACTTGTCCTTCTTCCCAAAGCGAACAACACCTCCAGAACCAGAGGAAGAAGTAGATCCGGACTTCTTGAAAGATTGGGCACGGGGACCCAAAGAACTCGTAGGCCTCGACTGAGAGAAAGACCTATTCTGCCGAGTGCTATCCTCTGCCTGGTGAAAACGGCTCACCAAACCCTCGTAGGACATGTCATCACCGACCGCCACATGGTCATGGATCTCAGGGTTAAGGCCCTGAAGGAACAGATTATACTTCATCTCAGAGCTGTCAGCAATCTCGGGGCAATAGGATAGCAGATCAAAGAACTTCTGGTGATACTCGTCCATAGACATGGCTCCCTTTTCGCAGACTCAGTAGCTCTCCCGCCTTTGACTGACGGAGTGCAGGAGGAAAATACAGCTTCTGAAAAGCTGTGCGGAATTCGGCCCAGGTGGCCACTCCTCTCACCGTAACAAAGGGTGCAGAAGTAAACCTCCACCACCTACGAGCTCACCCATCCAGAAGATAGCCAAGGGTCTCCATCTTCTGCTCCTAGATGCAGTGGAAAGTATAAAAAGTCATTTCCATGCGGTCTAACCAGTTCTCCGCATCCTCTGGAGACTCACCTCCAACTAAGGGCTTAGGACCCATCTGCAAGAATCGACGCACGCTAAAAAATGATGGCGGTCCCGACGACGCTCATGATCGTCATCTCCCCAGCATCCGCCTCCACTACCATGGCTACTCTGGTCATCGTAGTTCGCCATCTACAAAAGTACCTCCCGGTTACCTTATGCAGAATCTAAATCCCAAGAATACTATGCATGCTCTGATACCATAAATGTAGTGACCCTTACCCAGATCACCTACTAAACAGAACTTATCCATGCAGTTAACTTAATTAAACAGAAATAAGAATTCAACTGCGGAAACCATAACATTTATACAATCCCAAGAAAAGAAATCTGTAAATATCCAAAATAATATACAACCAAATAGAATAGTTGTATAAACCCAAAACAACAAAATAAAAACCTAAAAAAATCTCCAGCTGATCAACCACTGCCTAGACCCTCTTGGATCCACCCGCCTCGTCCAATCGCAAACCTGCCCCATGGAATAGGGTGTCCAGAAACATAGAGTACGAGACGTGAGCATAAAACACTCAGCACGAGAGTATGAGTATACATGCATGCAAAGTGAACTCCCTATAAACTCGAGGTCAAGGATCAGATAACAGAGACAGACCGGGCCCTGGTATGTAGCACGCTATGCCGTTGCTGCAGGAGGTGGCTCCCATACCAAATACTAGTGGATATGCCGGACCCAATTCGATGGAAGTCCATCCACTAACAGGATAGGGTACAACTCTACTAATAGACATCTCGAAGGAGATAACTCAATATGCAAATGTATGCAGCATAAAATCATGGCATATAAATCATGCAGTCACATAATACATGCATACTTAGTAAGGATATCTCGAACAGTACTTTCGTACCTCAAATACTAGGCAAGTGCTATCAGCCCTAGGTCCACGCCTATAATCTGCGCTACACTGCCAAATGATACTACTTTCATTATAGTGTTCTAAAATCCTTAACTAAGCTAAAGCATACTCCTAAATATTTTTAGGAAGCAAAAGCTATACCTTCGTCCGTCGTTAGCCCTTTGCTGTCGATTGCCTCAAAACTAGGCCACAGCTCCGCTACGACGCTTCGATTGCTATGCCACTTCCGGATTCCCGATGGGACACCTAGAATTCCCTAGATCTGAGTTAGAAGGCTAAGGAATCGAGAGAGAAGAGGTGATTGGTGCGTCTAAATCTGAATCTCGGCCCTCCTATTTATAGACGGAGTTCGGGCCCTCCGAACTGGCTTCGGAGCCTCCGAACACGTTCGGATCGTCCGAACCCAATAATACGTCATTGCTTACGTCAGCAAAATGACATCATCCATGACGTCTGTCGGCAGAACGATCGGAGCGTCCGAACCCTCTTCGGGCCGTCCGAACTCGACATCGGAGCCTCCGAACTCGACAACCCTCTAACCATTATCGAGCATTCTGAATACATTTCCGAACTCCGTTAATCCATCTGGGACTCCCTTAATCATGTTTTATTACATCTAAACATGATCGTATTATTAATTACTCATAAATCGTTAATTCTGGATACGGGTTACTACACGTACTGAGCATGTTAGGCTCACTTTCGGTTTTTTTCTGTTATCTGGACACCTCATTCAATGGGGCAAAAGCAGGTTGTTTCTCCTGAGGTTAGGGAGATTAGGTGGTGGTCAAGGCTAGATGGCAGGGTTGAGCACTAGGCTTTACTATCTGGTATTGGTTTATTTTAAAGTTTCGCATTTAATCTGATTAAGGTTATTTAATGTTTAATTTCATGCTTAAGTCTCTTATTAGTAGGTGATCATGGTGCAGGTCACTACATTTATGGTATCAGAGCATGCAATAAGATTCTTTGGGACATAGTATTGATTTTGGGTTATCCTTTGTAGGATTGCGAGTTGGATTCAGCAGCAGTATCAGGAATTGGAATGGCAGGATACCTAGGCTTTTCCAAGATCGTCATTGCCATGGTTAGCAGCAGAAGTTCGTATTATGTGGATCCCAGTAGGATGTAGCTGGAAGAGAAGTTCCAGTTTTCAACGCTATGCGCTTCTTAGGATTAAATGGAATGTGTGACATGTAGTCATCCATTCAGCTTCGAACAAGGAAGCCACCCCGAAAGACTCTTCACTAGTAGTTGGAGAGATTGTCAAAAAATCTTGTCTCATCTACCAGATAAGGAACCCAACAATATTGGAAAGATCCGGTAGATTAGGAAGATTTAATCTCTTAGATCTTATGAGGAAGAAGGTCTGCTGACTTGATGATTTAGAGTGTGGCAGATAGAAAACCTCATGTTCAAGATCAGTAAACGGAATAAAAGATTTCCGCAGAATTTTACTATTGTATTATGTTTTGTTGTAAACAGTATTTGAGTTGTAATCAGATGTATTGAAAATTTCAGTATTTGATATACTTAGTAATTGTTGTATTGTACATTTTTCAGTGTAATCTTTTGAATAAGTTATGTATGACATGGGATTTTAATAAAGATTGTATTAGAACCTGGATTGGTGGTTAAAGTATTGTAATCTTTTGATTATATTGATTATATTGAGTCAAGGTCCAGTCATTTGTTTAAACATGTGTATAATTAGGATTGAATTATGCATGTTTTCAGTACTAGGTATTTTTCCTAGAATGACCTAGTTAATCAATTGACTATGGATAGTGTCATGGGTGATGCGATTCATCAGGGGACACGAGTGTTTGTCTAGGCAGGTATCCTTAGAACAATTGGTTGTTTTGACCTCTTTAGGTTGTTGACTTGTGATGATGGATTTTCATCAGGATACCAAGTCAAGTAATACCATGAGTTGTGAACTGTGACCGGGACTAGACGCGAGGAGGCACGACCCTTAGTCGGTATTGCTCTGGACGTTTTCATACTTCAGAGGTTTTTTGGAGGCCTTTGTGCTACAAGGACTAGGTAGGGAAGGCTACTCAGTTTGGGGATTTGGCAATAGTCATAGAAAGGTATGACTTTGGATTGGAAAGATACTAGGTATGGTATCAGGGTCTAGTTATCGTCTGTTTTTCGTTAGAGATACAGATGTTCTGCTGTCATAATTTGTAGCGATCCTCCTAATCATATTAATTAGCGCATGCAGTAAATAATTAAAACATAAAGAGCGGATAATTAAAATAAAACGAATCTAATCGGCAGAATACAACCGACGATAGTAAAAAGTATATAATACTCTTATACAACCATATCGAAAGTTTTAGGGTATCAAGCGCTACCACTAAACTCTCACGGAAACTGGCACCGACATCACTCCTGGTGCGAACCTCTTGGACCGTCCAGCCTCAAACATGTCCCATCCCAAGGTATCCCAAGAACACCAAACAAAGGGACGTTAGCGACTACGCTCAATACGAAAGCAATGATATATAAACAAATATGCAACATACAAATGACTTTAAAATCCTGGTTAAAATAGTTTGCTCAGGGCGCCACCGAATATACAGCACCTTTCCAGAGAGCGACTCCGCAGGGGTACTTGTATATTCACCCTATCAACTATAGCGTCTAATCCACTATCGTGGTCGCTCCTAGTGATAGCAAAACCTGGGGTTAAGCCTTTCCAAACCTGACCCGAATCCAAAACAAGATACAAGTATCATATGGAAACTGTCAATACCTAACTCGATTCCAAAAAATGAGATGCAAGCTCCTTATGAAAACTGTCAAGACTCACCTCTCACTAGATACAGCCAAGTATAAAATCATGCATGTGCTAAAGCAGTAAAACATGAAATACAAAGCACATACAAATGCAAAATATAAGCAATAATATCATAATGTTGGTTATCTCGATCAGTACTTACGTACCTCTAATGATGCAAGCCAAATCCTAGCACACCGGTCTAGATCTCATGCCTACAAGTCCACACTATTGCGTCTATAATGCAAATACCATGCATCACTATTTAAGCTCTAAAAGCCTTAATTATGTCATTTCATACTCCTAAATATTTTTAGGCTAGCCACTTGCGTATCACCAAAAGGATGCCTAGAAAGCCTAAAACTAGCTAGAAGAAGAATAGAGAAAGGAACTTGGTGCACCTCACAAATGAGCCTCGGCACCCTTATATATATGAAGATCGGAGCGTCCGATCTTAAGTTCGGAGCTTCCGATCCGGTTCGGACCTTCCGATCTCTCCTGGACATACACGTGTCTAGCTTCCAAAGGACGCCTGCCGACACTAGTTCAGAGCCTCCGATCCACCCTTCGGAGCGTTCGAAGTCCCCTCAATGACGTCACCAATGATGTAATATCTCGGACAGTTGGAGTTCGGAGCTTCCAAACTCCAATCGGATCGTCCGAACTCTCTTTAGTTCGGACCCTTTGATACTCTACTTCGGACCGTCCGAACTTAGGAAAATCTTGATCACAATTAATTTCAAATTAATTAATTATGATTAATCCCGTAATCACCTTACTTGGGTATGGGATCCTACATTCTCCCCCACTTAGAAAATTTCGTCCTCGAAATTTAAGTCCTAAGAAAAACACCGTAAACCAAATCAAATGTTCTTTATTACAACTGAACATTTATAAAGTACAACATCCTTCAAAAGGAAAGTACACAGATCAAAACAACTCTTGATGCTCAGCTCGCATCCGGCTCTCCAACTCCCAAGTTGCTTCCTCTGTTCCCCTACGCTGCCACTGCACCATCACCGATGGTATCCATTTGTTGCGAAGCACCTTGTCCTTTCTGTCAAGAATCCTGAGATGTTTTTCCACATAGGACAAATCCTGGTCCAATTGCACCTCAGTCGGATGCAAGATTAGTGACTCGTCCCCAAGTACTGTCTCAACAAAGACACGTGAAACATCATGAATGCCGGAAAGATAGGGTGGCAAAGCTAGATGACAAGCTACGTCTCCATACTTCTCTAGAATCTTGAATGTACCTATGAATCTCGGCGACAACTTGCCCTTGAGACCAAATCTCATCACCTTCTGGAAAGGTGATACTCGCAAAAACACATGCTCTCCTACCTCAAAGTGTAACGGTCTGCGGTGAGTGTTACCGTAGCTCTCCTGTCAATTCTGGGCATCCTTAATCCTTTGTCTGATCAATTACACTGCATCGGTCATCTGCTGAATCAGCTGTGGACCTTCAACTTGACGCTCGCCAACTTCATCCCAAAACAAAGGCGTACAACAGTGGCGTCTATATAAGGCCTCGAAATGTGCCATGCCAATGCTATAATGGTAGCTGTTATTATAAGAAAACTCTACCAATACTAAATGGTCATGCCATGCTGATCAAAAATCCATCACGGTAGCTCGGATAATATCCTCGAGGGTACGAATAGTCCTCTCACTCTGTCCGTTGGTCTTCGGATGATAAGATGTACTAAGACTCAACGTAGTACCAAGAGCTCGCTGAAAGCTACCCCAAAACCTAGAGGTAAACCTCGGATCTCGGTCACTAACAATTCTCAATGGAATCCCATGCAGACGAACAATCTCTTGCACATACAGACGTGCCATCCGATCGAAATTAAAGTCTCGATTATATGGCAGAAAATGTGTAGACTTCGACAATAGATCAACAACAACCCATATTGCATCGCAATTCCTGGAAGACATAGGCAAATGGGTGAAAAAATCCATCGTCACATGCTCTCACTTCCACTCAGGAATCTCTAAACTCTGGAGCAATCCACCGGGCCGTCAGAATTCTGCCTTGACCTGCTGACACACAAGGAATCAAGACACGAACTGATAAACGCTGCACTTCATTCCTTTCCACCAAAATCTCGTACGTAGATCATTGTACATTTTCATACTGCCTGGATGAACAGAGAACCTACTACGGTGAACCTGTGTCAAAATCCTCTCTCAGTGTGGTATCATCAGGAACCACCACATGTCCGAAAAGGCACAACAAACCATCATTCTGAAAATGAAAACAAGAAGTACTTCCATCCTAAGTTAATCGGGCTAACTTCTGTGTCTTCGGATCAACGGCTTGTGACTCACGTATATGAGTATACAAGGCTGGTTCGGAAAATACAGATGAAACACGCACTCCTTGTTGTTCTTTATTATGACGAAAAGTAAATCCTAAGGAACAACATTCTTCTACCACTCGTGCAACTGAACTGGTACTAAGATAACTCACGTAAACTTTGCGGCTAAGAGCATCCGCAATTGGATTTGAAGAGCCTGGATGGTACTTGATCTTGCAATCGTAATCCTTCAGTAGATCCAACCAGCATCGCTGCATCATGTTCAACTCAGCCTGAGTGAAAAAACACTTCAGACTCTTGTGGTCAGTAAAGATCTCAAACCTCTCACCGTACAAGTTATGACGCCATATCTTAAGATCAAAGACAATGGCTAAAAGCTCCAAATTGTGTACGGGATAGTTCTCCCCGTGAGTCTTCAATTGCCTAGAGGCATAGGCAATCACATGACCTCTCTGTGATAACACACAACTCAAACCCTGGAGAGAAGCGTCGGTGTGGACTACATAACCACCTGATCCAGACGGTAGAGTCAACACTGGAGCAGTAGTCAGACGGTGACGCAACTTGTGAAAACTCTCCTCGCACTCTGACGTCCAAACGAATGGCACATCTTTCTTTGTCAACGGCATCAAAGGCTTAGCAATCTGAGAAAATTTCTCCACGAATCTTTGGTAGTAGCCTGCCATCCCAAGAACACTACAGATCTCCGAGACTGTTGTCGGACGCGACCAATTCAGTATGGCTTTCGTCTTACTAGGATCAACAGAAACACCGTCTCGTGAAATCACATGACCAAGAAAAACAACTCGATCAATCCAAAAGTCACACTTACTCAGCTTAGCATATAACTGCCTTTCTTTCAGTATCTGTAATACGATATGGAGACGAAAAGCATGCTTGTCCATACTGAGAGAATATACCAGGATATCATTGATGAACACTACCAGGAACTTATCCAAAAAGTCGCAAAAAACCCTTTTCATCAAATTTATAAAGACAGTTGGAGCATTCGTCAATCTAAACGGAATCACCAAGAACTTGTAGTGACCATACCGTGTGCAAAATGTTGTCTTAGATATGTCTTCCTCTCTAACTCGTAACTGGCGATATCCCGACCGCAGATAAATTTTCGAGTAAACGTAAGTACCCTGCAACTGATCAAACAGGTCATCTATCCGCGGAAGAGGATTCTTATTCTTCACAGTCACCTGGTTAATTTGTCGATAGTCTATACAAAGACGCATCGACCCATCCTTTTTCTTGAAAAATAGGACTGGGGCTCCCCATGGCGAAACACTCAATCGAATGTAGCCCTTATCAAGAAGATCCTTCAGCTGCTTCTGCAACTCTCGCATCTCTAAAGGCGCTAATCGGTATGGAGCTCTGGAAATCGAAGTTGTCCTTGGTAATAACTCAATGCCAAACTCGATCTCCCTCACTTGTGCTAAACTTGGAATCTCCTCCGGAAACACATCGGAAAACTCACGGACTATGGGTATCTCTTGGATGTCTGGTCCCTCCAAGGATGCATCGATGGCGTAGATGAGGTAGCCTTCCCCACCAGACTCTAAAGCACGCCGGGCTTTTAAAGCAGAAACCACTGACATCGGGGGTCGTGCTCCCTCACCATAGAAGTACCATGCCTCACCATCCTTCAGACGAAACTGGACAAACCCTTGGTAGCAATCCACTATGGATCTGTATGCAGTCTGGAGATCAATCCCAATAATGCAGTCAAAGTCATCCATGGCTAAAATAATCAGGTTAGCACTAAGCTGATATCCCTCAAAATCCAAAGTGCAACCAACCACTAAACTCTTAGCTAACACCTCGCTACCCATCGGAGTAGATACCACTAACAACACGTCTAAAGAAATAAACGGTAATCTATACCTCTTAGAAAAACTTGCTAAGATGAATGAGTGAGACGCACCAGTATCAATCAAGACATATGCAGGAAAACCACACAAACTATAGGTACCTGCGATCATCCGATCACTGTCAGCCTCTGCCTGCTCCTTGTTCAGTGCAAAGACTTGCCCCTGAACACGTGGCCATAGAGAAGAATGACCACGGGAAAAAGTCTGAGAGTGTTGTTGCTGAGAATGCTGCGAATGCTGGCACTGTTTATGAGAGGGCTGCTGTTGATACCGCAACTGCTGCTGCTACTGCTGGACAGATGCCTGAGAACCTCCAAAACCACTGACTGCTCACATCAAATTAGGGCAATATCTGTTCATATGTACCTCCTGTCCGCATTGAAAACAAACACCTATCATCCGAGCACACTGACCTGTAGTATGCCTTCGTCTACACTGCTGGAAATGATACCACTTCTGGCCACTGAAACGGTGCACTCCGCCGGATCGGAAGAAGAAGAAGAAGAAGAAGAAGAAAAAGTGCCGCCCTGTTTCTTGAAAGACTGGGTACGCGGTTCCAAAGAGCTAGATGGTCTAGAAGTAGAGATAAAGGACCTGTTACGCCGAAGGCTGTCCTCCGCTTGATGACATCGGCTCACAAACCCTCGTAAGTCATTTCATTACCAACCGCCACACGATCATGAATCTCCGACTTGAGACCCTAAAGGAACAAATTATACTTCATCTCAGTATTTGAGGAAATCTCTGGACAATACGCCAACAACTCAAAAAACTTCTGCTGATACTCGTCGATAGTCATCAAGCCTTGGCGCAAAATAAGTAACTCACTGGCCTTCGCCTGAAAAAGTGCAGGAGGAAAATACAGCTTTGGAAAGCGGTGCGGAACTCGGCCCAAGTAACCACTCCTCGAACTGCCACAATTGGTGTAGAAGTAAATCTCCACCACTTCCTGGCTCTTCCTACCAAGAAAAAACCAAGTGTCTCCATCTTTTGCTCCTCGGTGCACTGAAACTCTCTGAAACAATTTTCCAAGCGCTCCATCCAATTTTCAGCAACATCCGGAGCCTCACAGCCCACTAATGGCTTAAGACTCATCTGAAGAAAATGGTGCATACTGAATCTCCTCCGCTCCTCGAGATGTCCATGAAGGTCACATCTACGATCATCACGATTACCCCAACGACCGCTTCCACTATCATGGCTCTCGTCGTAGTTTGCCATCTGTCAAATAATAAAAGATAATGTTTTAATCCGCTTTATTAATTCTCAGTTACAATGCGCTATAATTCCAATAAATATAGAGACCCTACCCGATCCACTACCTAATCAGAGTAATTAGCGCATGCAGTAAATAATTAAAGAGTAAAGTGCGGATAATTTAAATACAACGAATCTAATCTACAGAATACAACCGATGATAGTAAAAAGTGTATAATACTCTTATCAACCATATCAAAAGTTTTAGGGTATCAAGACCTAACACTAAACTCTCACGACAATTGGCACCGGCCTCACTCCTGGTGCGAACCTCTTAGACCATCCAGCCTCAAACCTGTCTCGTCCCAAGGTATCACAAGAACACCAAACAAAGGGACGTGAGCGACTACGCGCAATACGAAAGTAATGATATATAAACAAATATGCGGCATGCAAATGAATTTAAAATCCTGGTTAAAACAGTCTGCTCAAGGCGCCACCGAATATACAGCACCTTGCCAGAGAGCAACTCCGCGGGGGTACTCGTATATTCACCCTATCAACTATAGCGTCTACTCCACCGTCGTGGTCGCTCCTAGTGATAGAAAAACCTGGGGTTGAGCCTCCCCAAACCTGATCCGAATCCAAAACAGGATACAAGTATCATATGAAAACTGTCAATACCGGACTCGAGTCCAAAATGAGATGCAAGCTCCCTATGGAAACTGTCAAGACTTACCTCTCACAAGATGCAACCACGTATAAAATCATGCATGTGCTAAAGCAGTAAAACATGAAATACAAAGCACATACAAATGCAACATATAAGCATATAAATCATATCGGCTATCTCGGTCAGTACTTACGTACCTCTAATGCTTCAGGCCAAATCCTAGCACACCCGTCTAGTTCCCACGCCTTTAAGTCCACACTATTGTGTATACAATGCAAATACTCATGCATCACTATTTAAGCTCTAAAAGTCTTGATTAAGTTATTCCATACTCTTAAATATTTTTAGAAAGCCAAATCTATACCTGCGTCCATCCTTAGCCCTCTGCTGACGATTGCCTCAAAACTTAGGCACAGCTTCGCTACTAGCCCCGTAACGCCTATCCACTTGTGGATCACCAAAACGACGCCTAGAAAGCCTAAAACTAGCTAGAAGAAGAATAGAGAAAGGAACTAGGTGCACCTCACAAATGAGCCTCGGCACCCCTTATATAGACGGAGATAGGGATGGAAACGGGGCGGGTTTGGTCGAACCCAAGACCCGCCCCACCAAGAAAAACCCTGACCCGCCCCGCCTCAATTTTAGACCCGCCCCGCCCCGCTTCAAAACCCGGGTTGGACCCGTGAACCCGCTTTATATTTAATTAAACACTTTAATATATTATTAATAATTATAATTATTTATAAATATACATGTATATTATATGAAATATATATATACATAATATATTTTGTGTGTGTATATAAACCATATATATTTAATAGTATATCATATATGTACGTTTAAAAAAATCATATATGTACATATATAATATTTAAATATACAACAAACAATATGAATATTATATACATATATATATATATATATACGGGGCGGTTCCACCCAAACCCGAGACCCGACCCAGACCCGCAACAGGACTCGTTGACTCAAACCCGCCCCTCCCCGCCCCAAAACCCATTTTACCAAGTTTGAACCCGCCCCAAACGGGGCGGGTTTGACACGGGGCCGGATTTTAACTCGGCCCATTGCCATCCCTAGACGGAGATCGGAGCGTCCGATCTCGAGTTCGGAGCCTCCGATCCGGTTCGGACCGTCTGATCTCTCCTGGCCATACACGTGTCTAGCTTCCAGAGGACGTCTGCCGATACTAGTTTGGAGCCTTCGATCCACCCTTCGGAGCCTCCGAAGTCCCCTCAATGACGTCACCAATGATGTAATATCTCGGACAGCTGGCTTCTAGGGTTCGGAGCTTCCGAAATCCGATCGGATCGTCCGAACTCTCTCTAGTTCGGACCCTCTGATCCTCTACTTTGGACTGTCCAAACTTAGGAAAATCCTAATCACGATTAATTTAAAATTAATTAATTATGATTAATTTCTTAATTAACTTACTTGGGTACGGGTTACTACATAATTAGTCTTGAAATGGATTTTCATTGACAAGTAATCGTTCTGAGCAGATAAGTTTCGGTCTTTGATTTGGGATTTCGGGATTTAATCCAAGAGTTTAGTTGAATTGGTAATAGACAAGATTGAATTTTCAAATGCTTGCAGACTCGGGATTTGGGTTGTGCTTCTGTGAAATTATGAAAGTTTTCCATGACCAATGATTTTGGTCCTGATAGGAATGTTGTTCAGTAATGATTTATCAAAGACTCAGGGATGAGTTATGTCAGGATGCTAATGACTGTCGGGTTTTGAGATGATATAGCAAGTGCGACCTTATGCCGGTGTACTCTGGAAGGATTCTTCAGTTCCAGTTTGGCATTATAGGAAGACTTACCTCAGTCTCGATGTATGCATAGTCATAGAAATGGGTATAACTATCAAGAGAATATTCAGATTTTATTTGAGTCTTCTTTAGATTATTCTTGGTGTTGGGTTAGCGCCAAGGGATGTGTTTAGTTATCATCTGACTTCATCAGAGATACAAATATTGATTTTGTGGGTAGAATAGTCTTGGAAAGGATTCCTTGACAATTGTATATTCTGGACGGATAGTTTTCGCACGTGCTACTGGAGGAGAACCAAGAGGTTTTACCAGTATTATCTGATTCTATCTATAAAAATAATTAATGATCAGGAATATGATCGTCATGATAATTGGGATTCTAAGTGATGGATTTACTTAGTTAAGTTTTCCTGTAAGAATTGGAATATGATTTTTGGATTGTCAAGTAAAGACAAGTTTTCATCAAGACACCGAGATGACTTATACTGGGAGATGTGAACTGTGATCAAGACTAGACATGTTGGAGTATATTTCCAATGTTATTCTGGAAGTCTTTTGTACTTCAGAGGGTTATGAAATTTTTCTCAATCAAGAGATCATTGCAACAGTTGTGCTAAAAGTATAATTTGGTGTCAGTTTGATAACCTTGAAAAGATATTTGATCTTTTAGTGGATAAGAACTATGATGAGATAAGTGTTTCATGACTAGAAACATTTTGCATCAGAAGAGTTTGAGATCTATCAGATGATTGATCTAGTTAGTGTTTGACGGATGCCATGAGCCTGCTAAGTTACAGCATGGATTCGGCAGTATGAGAATTCACTTGGATAGTGAAATTTGAGCCTTAGGTGTTCATGTTTGCTTTGAAATAGTCATTTAGACTGGTGCAAGTTTAGTGCCCAGTGACTATTTGTGACTATTGTCTGAGGTAGTCAGAAATAGACGTAGTTGTTTCCAAGAAATATGCTAGTTCAGCTTTTGGGTTTCCTTCTACTTAAGAAAAGTTAATTAGAAGTTTTACTTCTAATTTATCTGTGGTAGATACAGATGTTGTAACCCCGTAATGGGGAAGGTAAATGTTCTTTTGCAGAAATAACGATTGGAATTGTTTATTACTTGGTGATTTGGAACTGGACTGTAAGATTTCTAATCATTGGAAGAAACTGATAGGATGAATACAGCACCCTAATAAATAGTTCTCAGTAATGTTTTTGCAGTACTTCTGGGATTTCGTTGTCAGAAATTGATCTGGAAAATGTTTGAATTTCAATGGGTATTAACAAGATATCATCAAGTGTTTAGACATGGGAAAAGGACAGCAGCTGAGATCTAAAGTTACCAGGTATAGCGGGATTGTTGTCACTGATTTTTCGGGATGTCTATTGGATGCGTTAGGACATTGATATGTCTGATTCGATGAGATCGAGTCAAGGGTTAGCTAGATTTTCTTGTTTTAAGGACTTTACCAAAGAAGGATGAAACGGTTTTGTTCATCTAGTAGCGCAAGTCAGAATTCAGTAAGGAATTATTATTATCCGTGGCAGGATAATCAATATTCTTATTTTCAGGTGTTATCTCAAATTATGAGATAGATGTCATTATATTAGTACTAAGTATTGTACTAATCAACTTGTGGTTCAACATAATAAATATTAATATTTCCAAGAAAAAAACCTGAAGGGTTCAAGAAATCATAAATTTTGGACAACGACGTTGTCGCATGTGTTATGACAAGTGTAAGTCATTAGTATGAGAATCCTTTCGGTATACAAGGACTTGTGTACTCAGTTCAAGTGGAAAGGTATAAAGCGCCTTGTTTATCAGTATGTTTCCTAAGTATTGGGTGTATCAACAGATCTAGATTGAACATCGACAAATTGAAAGTTTGTATCATAAGTTACCGATTCCTGAGTAGAAATGGAAATTCTCACGATGGAATTTGTGACCCATTTGCTAGCATTCTCGAGAAATTATGATACTATCAGGGTTGTGATGTATCGACTCACCGAGATAGCGCATTTCAATTTGTGTAATCGAGACTTCACTTGTGACAGTAATGATAGATTACACATTCAGGAAATTGCAAATTTTTCATGGATTATCAGTAATCATTATCAAGGAAAGAGATTGTAGATGTGTTTCTAGGTTCTGGGGGAGTTTTCAACATTGTAAGGGTACTACTCTTGGCTTGAGTACTGCTTATCATCTGGAGACTGGTGATCAGTCAGAGCGCACGATCCATTCTCTTGGAGATATAGTATAGATTAGCATTGCCGTTGAATATGTCTAGTATCCACGACGTGTTCCATGTGTCACTGTAATGATGATTTATGGTAGATGAGTCTTATATCTTGCAATCATCTAAGGTACAGTGGATATAGATTTGACATTTGTGGAGATACCATGTTGTTACTGGTAATTATTTGAATTACAGTAAAATCTTGTAAAATGATATAAGAGAATAAAGAACTTCTTGTGCTTATTCAAGTCTGTATCGGTACTTAAGATTTATTTCGAGGACGAAATTATCTTAAGTGGGGGAGAATGTAGTATCCCGGTTCCATTTTACAAGATTAAGTTACTAATCATGTTTATATTTAATAAAACAAGATTAAGGAATTTTAATCTGATCACACGAGCCAAGGATTTGGAGGCACGATCGGAGTTTGGAGGAGGGTGAGATCGAACGATCCGATCTAGGGATCGGACGGTCCGAACTCTCCCAGGACAAATGTCAAAAAGAATTCTACAGGTGTATCAGACGTAAGAGATCGGGCGATCCAAAGAGGGATCGGACCGTCCGAACTTGCATGCATGCGACGTGGTGATCATGCAAAGATCGAACCTTCCAAACCGGGGATTGGACCGTCCGATCGATGCATATAAATAGGGGTCCGAGGACTCATTTTCATTGCTAATTCCTCACCTCTCCTTGGCCCATGAAGCTCGATTCTAATAGCTTTTGGGTACTCTTTCTTTAAGAGTTGGAGTAGGCAGTAGTTGTTAGATAATGTACAATGTCCATAGTAGCGGCCAGGCGGCGGAGCTTTGGCAAGGAGTCTAGGGGTCGTAGCGAGGCTGTGCCCAGGATCTAGAGCATGCGACATCAGCGGGCTGACGATGAACGAAGGTATGGCTCTGGTTCCCTATAGTAAATAAGGAGTAGGCTATAGTTTAATTAAGGCTTTTAGAGCATGATAAGTGATGTTTGGAATGCTAGATAATACATGGTATTTATGTATTGTAGATTTACATGGTAGGCTTGGACCTAGAGGGGAGCTTCTAGGATCTGCCTTAGTAAGGTACGAAAGTATTATTCGAGATATCCAGCTTGAATATGCATGTATTATGTGTTTGCATGGATTATGTGATTGCATATTTTATATGTATTTATATACAATATTTCATGATTGTATGTTGCATACATGAGCATATTGATTCACCCTACGAGTTTGTGGATGGTTGGATACGTAAGTCTTGTGTCAGGTCACAGCGATGGTTGGACACTTGTACTAGTATCAGGTTACCATTATCCATTGGGTATATGAGCCACCTCCTGAGGCGACGGCACAGCGTGCTATATATCCTGGGCCCGGTCTATGAGCTAGTTTCTTGACCTGAGTGTCTTGGTACCCAGTTCATTTGCATTCATGCACATATAATAGTGTATACTCATACTCTCGTACTGAGCATGTTAGACTCACTTCCGGCTGTTTTCTGTTATGTGGACTCCTCATTCAATGGGGCAGATGCACGTTGTTTCTCCTGAGGTTAGGGAGATTAGGTGGTGACAATGCTGGATGGCAGGGTTGATCACTAGGCTTTACTCTCTGGTATTGGTTTATTTTAAAGTTCCGCATTTACTCTGATTAAGGTTATTTAATGTGTAATTGCATGCTTAAGTCTCTGATTAGTAGATGATCACGGTGCAGGTCACTATATTTATGGTATCAGAGCATGCAATAAGATTCTTTGGAACATAGTATTGATTTTGGGTTATCCTTTGCAGGATTGCGAGTTGGATTCAATAGCAGTATCAGGAATTGGAATAGCAGGATACCTAGGCTTTTTCAAGATCGTCATTGCCATGGTTGGCAGAATAATTTTGTATTATGTGGATCCCAGCAGGATGTAGCTAGAAGAGAAGATCTAGTTTTCAATGCTAGGCACTTCTCAGGGTTGAATGGAATGTGTGACACGTAGTCATACATTCAGCTTCGACCAAGGAAGCCACCCTGGAAGACTCTTCACTAGTAGTTGGAGAGATAGTCAGAAAAATCTTGTCTCATCTACCAGATAAGAAACTCAATAATATTGGAATGATCTGGTAGATTAGCAAGATTTAATCTCTTAGATCTTGTGAGGAATAAGGCCTGCTGACATGATGCTTTAGAGTGTGGCAGACAGAAAACCTCATGCTCAAGATCAGTAGACGGAAAGAAATATTTCCGCAGAATTTAACTATTGTATTAAGTTTTGTTGTAAACAGTATTTCAGTTGTAATCAGATGTATTGAAAATTTTAGTATTTGATGTACTTAGTTATTGTTGTATTGTACATCTTTCAGTGTAATCTTTTGAATAAGTTATGTATTACATTTTAGGTTGAGCGTGTTAGGCTCACTTCCGGTTGTTTTCTGTTATCTGGACACCCGATTCAATGGGGCAGATGCAGGTTGTTTCTCCTGAGGTCAGGGAGATTAGGTGGTGACCTAGGCTGGATGGCACGGTTGACCACTAGGCTTTACTCTCTGGTATTGGCTTATTTTAAAGTTCTGCATTTACTCTAATTAAGATTATTTAATGTTAAATTGCATGCTTAAGTCTTTGATTAGTAGGTGATCACGGTGTTGGTCACTACAATATATCCCAAGAACTTTCCAGCTCGGGCTCCGAAATTTAATTTGTTAGGATTCAAATTCAACTGCTAGTCCCTCAGGGTTTGAAAGGTTTGATTCAGGTCGGGGATGAACTGGTCGGCAGTCCTGGTTTAGATCAAAATATCATCCATGTATACTTCAATGTTCTTCCCGATTTGCTGCTTGAACACTTTATCCATTAACCTTTGGTAGGTAGCCCCAGCATTTTTTAGTCTGAATCGAATTACCACGTAACAATAAGTCCAAGTTGAAGTGACAAAACTTACCTTGTCCCGATCTTCCTTGGCTAAGGGGATTTGGTGATATCCCTGGTAAGCATCTAGGAAGGATAATAGCTCATGCCCAGCCGTTGAATTAACAAGTTGATCGATTCGGGGTAAAAGATAACAATCCTTAGGACATGCCTTATTTAAATCCCAAAAATCCACACATGCGTCATTTTTCCGAGGACTTTGGAACCAGAACTATGTTAGATAACCAGGTCGGGAAGTAATTTCCTCAATATGCCCGGTCTTCAATAGCTATGGGAGCCCGGGTGCAACATACAAAACGACAACGCAAAATTGATTCGAAATTTTTTTATATATAAAGTAACTCTTAAGTATGTATAAAAGGCCTTAAAATATCATAGACATGAATTTAGGACCTCAAATACGAAACTTGGAAAAATTAATTTGAAGTTCAGGCTCTGGAGCGCTTCAAAACAGGCGCTGTGGCGCTAGACCTTCGAATTACGGGCACTGGAGCTCTGAAAATAGGTGCTGGGGCGCTAGGCCCTTAAGCTGCTACGCTGAAATACTGCAGTTACAATGCATTTGTGCTAATGTTTTGACCTCTGACATGCAGAATTTGAACAATTGGTAAACATGAAAGTTGTATATCTTTGTCTTGGATTTCCAATGCAACTAACCTCACCTTAACTGAAATTTTAAGTGAAAAGTTATGCTCATTCTACCAAGATGTGTCGATGTAAAACTTTACAAAACAACCGATACACTTCGAGGTGATTTTGGCCAAACTTTCAAAAGGAAACCCGAAATGAATCAAACTCGATACATGGTCAATTCTTACATTCAAAATAAGCTTAAACACCACAAACAATACTAGTATATTACCATGCTCGATGATAAAAAAAAAAGTGCTTGAAAATGCAACTCTTATGCATATCAAGTTCGACTCCATAAAACTCGCTAAACCCTAAACATCACTTCTATACTCGAACCCAAGCTCTCATGGCCTCTTATTACTCGGCCCTGGCTCACTTGTTGCAATGCACACACACAAGACAAAGCAACAGTCGGATAAACCAGTGAGTACTAAACCCAGTATGAACAACGGAAGCAATATAAATCAAATATAACAATTATAATTCATTTCAAAGTATATCATGATTTCATGAAATGCATGCTCAATAAAATGTTGGCTTCCAAATGATGGATATCAAATCATCTAGGTTCATATCCAACCTCGGTATCGAGTTATAAATTCAATCTCGGCAATGGGATCCCGAAACGAGGAAAAGATAACCTCATCATCACCACCTACTCTACCAATCGGGGTGGCATGTTGGGTTTCTTAACCCAGGACTTTGGCACCACTATATAGATTATGCTGGCGTACAGGAAGCCTATGCCAACCTGACCCACTCGTATATAAGCCCAAAACTTCCTCTTGCTACCTGTTTGCTCAAACTGAAATAATCAGGCTCAATATGTATGAGATGATGCAATATGTATAATCAAAAATAGTTTTCTCTCGCTATTTCAAAGACTTGCTTGCTACTGCTCATTTAAAAAAATCATCTCATAACATGCAATATATTCGATTCAAAATAGCATGGAATAGATATTAAAATTAAGAGCCATCAAGTAGTTCAAGTTATTCATTCAAACACTTGAATCGAATAAAATCAGACAATGGCACATAAACAAATAAAGTGTGTGATTTAGGGGCTCGAGAATCAAACTCGTCTCGAATGCTCAATCCACAACAATTACTCGCTTGCTCATACTTTCACTTTTCGATTTGAAATGGTTTAAATCTTGCAACTCTACAAAATATCATAAAAAGTTCATATCACATACCCTTTGATATTCATATCGGTACAACATTGACATTTCAAAGTAAAATCGATCCAAACCTCGATCGAACTCCCAAACGACTCGAATTCTTGTAACTCGAATTTGATGTACTTCAATCCAACACTTAAATGTATATTATAATACATCAATACCATATTCAAACTCATTCCCAAATCAACTCAATACGATATCAACTCCAAAAGCTCGAATTTCCATTTCAAAATCGAACCGGCGGCACAACGGTTCAAAACTTGTATTTCCATAAATATCAACACCATTTATGCATCATTATAAACCCACAATATCATCATCAATTCATCCCCAAAATTTCGAAAATCACAGCCCCTAAACAGTAGCATTTTCAAAAATTCTTCAAAAATTGAAAAACATATTCAAACGATAGTATTTTTACAAATCGTCTTAGATATACCATCTCTATCAACTCAAGAACATGTTTATACAACTAAATCTCAAATCCAACATCATCCCAAAATAAGAACTTGGTAGAATTTAATAAAACTTACGTAGAAACGTAGCTCTCATCGCGAGGATTCCGAAACTGTAATTATTTTTGAAATCTATTGGTCGGATGGTGTCGGATCGGAGCTTGAAGCGGCACGTTAATGGCTTCTCTTCTTTCTCTCGGTAGGTGATGAATGAAGGAGACAATACATACACATGCATATATCCACTAATAATTGATGCAATTATTAAATATCCCATATTTTTCAATTTAGTTCCTGAAACATTCAAATTTTCAATTTAGTCCCTGCTCAAGTTTCAAACTTTCAATTCAGTCTCTAAATTTCTGAAACTCGGAATTTAAATCCAAAATTTTATAAATTTTCAAATTAAATATTTTTGGAGCATTACAATAGCTCTTCCACATGCTCTTGAATTATTGCATTTTTTTCCTGTCCGAAGTCGCGTTTCTTTTTAATGATAGGACGACAATCCTTTAGAACATTTAACTTATGCTCCATTGTTTCCCTCCGTACTCCCGTGAGGTCCAAAACCGACCATGCGAATACATCATTATTTTCTAGTAGACATTTGGTCAACTGTTCTTTTAACGATACTTCAAGGGTCCAAGCGATCTTTACATATCCAGACGAAGGAGCAATAATGATTTCTTCAACTTAATCCCCGGTGGTGATAGAGGTGTCTTCTTCCACTAAATTCACTTGCTCTCGTCCAGCTAGTCCAGGTCGGTCTACGCTTCCAGTACTGGCAACCTTTTGCTCTATATGAACTTCCTCCACATAACACCTGCGAGAAATAACTTGATAACCTTTTACTTCGCCGACCTTACTGCCTACTAGGAAATTTATTTTTTGATGTAAGGCCGAAGCCACGGCCATGAAATAGGTCATAGCCGGTCTCCCCAATATGGCATTGTAGGTTGATGGGGCATCTACGACAATGAAACTCACAATCCGGGTCTTTCGTGTATTATTTTTTCCCAAGGTTAGTGGTAAATGGATCAGTCCGATAGGTCGGATGGCATGACGTGTGAAACCAAATAGTGAGGTTATCACTGGTTCCATCATGTATTGTCCCAATTCCATCTGATTTATTGTTTCTTGAAAAAATACATTGACAAAGCTTCCCAAATCCACAAAAATTCGGGCAACATCATAGTTTGCGACCATGGCCCTTATAACCAACGCATCATTATGATTATTGGGAACCCCCTTTAAATCATCCGATCCAAAGGAGAGAGTCAGGTCGATATGATCGATTTGATTACCAATCTCCATTTTTACCAATTTCCTGCTACTAGTATTCTTGGCTCTATTGGAATCTCCATCAGTTGGCCCTCCCGAGATCATGTTAATAACTCCTCTTGCAGGCGGGGCTGGTCTTGAAAGAGTGGGTGCCCGGTGAGCCAACTTGTGGCTAAGGGCTTTGATGACTCTTTGTATAAACAATCTTTTGTTTAATATAATTTACACTTTTATTTATGGCAATGACTTTATCTTTCTTCATATTGTTATATTGTGATATACTATTATTGTTTTGATAAAGACCTTGAATATACTATAGTGTATGTAAGATGTGGTAGTACATGAGGATGTCTATCATAAAACACATCTTATAGTCACTGTATATTCTAAACTGTTCCTAGTCGATTGAGCCGTCCGTTAATAAGGATAAGGATCGCTCGAGATTGAGACTAGCATTTGCGATGCAGAGTACCACGTTTCATTGGTAAGGAACATAGAGATGTTCGAAGCATGCAAATGGATATTCATACGACGAATGATCGAACTACCCTATCCGGACTTTCCAAGTGGTTATCACTTATCGAGTGGATAAAGTCCGCGGTTTTGGTTGTACATCATTAGTCCTTACTACTTGAAACATCATTGAGACTCTATATGCTAGTACTGTGCTTTGACTCGTTTACCGACTCTATTGGGGTCATCAGGTGTCGGGATTGGGTACAGTTACAACACATATAGGAGTCGATGCTTTGTTGTCAAGGATTCACCACATACTTGCGAGTGTGGATATCCTATGCGATCTGAGGAGATATTAGTGTGACGAATCTCTGGCCAGAGTATATGATGTGTTTTAAGAAATGGTTTCTTAGTAGCACATGCGATGTCACTATTTGATCTTCAAGATATATTGCATAGTTATCGAATCTCGAACGACTCTCTATTTACCAATGGTTGTTGATTCGATCAGGATATATGGATGAAGGGACCGTACTGTACGCTAACCAAAATCTATTGGTTCTTGCAGGCACTATCAGTGATACCTAGGGAATCATGGGGCGATGTTGCTAGGCGTTCTTACCGTGATTCGATGGGCAAGTCGGAATTGTTGTTCCGAGTCACAAGGAGTTGTGAGCCCACGGCTAGCTGTATCTCTGATACCATTGATGGAGAACGATGATCAGATCAATCAGAATTGATACCCGGTGCAGCGGAAGTTTAAAAATTTTATATGGAACGATTCCATAATGGGTATCAAAACTTTACGATTAAATTGTGTGTGTAAAAATTAAATAACAATTATAAATTTTTACCTCCAATCTCGAATCGAGATTATGGACACCAACAGATTACTCTGCTCTTGTTGTATATCCCTGGAACTGATGGACGAACTGTTCTTCAATCAGGTCCACGAACAGAGATTTAATCCCTCTGATAGATTGCACTAGAAAATCTATCAGAAGTTTCTACGAAGAGAATTAACGAATTTGATCCGTTAAACCAGACTGTAATTCAAAATTCACAGGCTGGATTTTTCCCGAGCAGAGGGGAGGGGGGCGGCCACTTCAAAGAAAACAAGGCTAGGGTTTTCAAAAATATTTTGTGACCTCTGTTTTGTAATTTCTGTACTGCAATAACTTATTTATAATGTGGGCTGCTAACAGCTTAGGGCCCATTAGTCATAAGTTCAAGCCTGACAAGCAAAGCCCGCATGTTCAGAAATTAATATAAAATTTATCGTGAGATTTTGGTTGTACACCATTAGTCCTTACTACTTGAAACATCATTGAGACTCTATATGCTAGTACTATGCTTTGACTCGTTTACCGACTCTATTGGGGTCATCAGGTGTCGGGATTGGGTACAGTTACAACACATATAGGAGTCGATGCTTTGTTGTCAAGGATTCACCACATACTTGCGAGTGTGGATATCCTATGCGATCTGAGGAGATATTAGTGTGACGAATCTCTGGCCAGAGTACATGATGTGTTTTAAGAAATGGTTTCTTAGTAGCACATGCGATGTCACTATTTGATCTTCAAGATGTATTGCATAGTTATCGAATCTCGAACGACTCTCGATTTACCAATGGTTGTTGATTCGATATTTCCATAAGATCATATCTTATCTTCAATTGTACCAAAAATAATTAATTTCATAAAATCTGATTTAACGGATAAAATCTATAAATTTTCCAAAAATTCAAATTTATCCAAAAATCAATTTTAAAATTTTCGGACTCGAACAATTCGATCCGACGCCTCGTGGACCAATCAAAAACAATTTTCAATCGGACCAAAAATAGAATTTTAACATATTAAAATTTTAATTTTAAAATTAAAAATTAATTTTTCGCAGGCCGCCCGGAACACTCCTGGGCTGCCCGCGCCCCAAAAAAAAAAATTTTGTACAATCGATTAATTTAATCGCTTGATCTGAGCAACCTGGCTTTGATACCATTGATGGAGAACGATGATCAGATCAATCAGAATTGATACCCGGTGCAGCGGAAGTTTAAATTATATTAAACAAAAGATTGTTTATACAAAGAGTCATCAAAGCCCTTAGCCACAAGTTGGCTCACCTGGCACCCACTCTTTCAATATATCAATTTTAAATCATAGGCGCTGCGCAGGGCGGCGCATGGCGCTGCCCAGCGCAGCGATCGTCGCTGCCCTAGGGGCAGCCGGGCTGCCCGGCCCGAGCCCCTTTGGGGCGCGGGCAGCCCGGGAGTGTCCCGGACGGCCCGCGAAAAATTAATTTTTTATTTTTAAAATTAAAATTTTAATATGTTAAAATTCTATTTTTGGTCCGATCGAAAATTATTTTTGATTGGTCCACGAGGCGTCGGATCGAATTGTTCGAGTCCGAAAATTTTAAAATTGATTTTTGGATAAATTTGAATTTTTGGAAAATTTATAGATTTTATCCGTTAAATCAGATTTTATGAAATTAATTATTTTTGGTACAATTGATGATAAGATATGATCTTATGGAAATATTGAGTAAAATATGATTTTATGTATAAAATTGAATTTTATATGTAAAATATGATTTTATTTGATAAAAAGATAAAATATGATTTTGTATGTAAAATAAGATTTTATATATGGAATATGATTTTATCCTTTTAAATTTAATTGTCATTGCATGTTATCCAATAAATTAATTTTGAATTAAATGTTATTGGATAAGGATGATCGATTGCCATGACCAATTTTGTAGGTGTATGTTAGGAATTTACATTTATTTTTATTGTTGTTGGATTTATTAATGGGCCTGGTTTATGGCCCAATATGAATTGTCATATGTAATAAAAGTGGGCCTGGTTTATGGCCCGTTCCCACCCCTTAAAATGTATCCCCTACTTGTCATGGTTATTTATTGTAAATACATTAGACTTAGTGGGAGATGAAGATTTGAAGACGGAGGTGGGCCCAGCAGACAATAAAGACTGAAGAAATGTAAATTTGAAGCTCAATGTAATAGGATTGCATTGCATACCTGCATATTACCTAGGATTGGACTTAGACTCGTGATTGGCAACCACGGGTCGATTAGAAATGGAATCGATCATCCTATATAATATATGATATTATAGTTGTATGCATGTTTTAGACAAAATTGTATGAATCCCGCAAGCATACAAATTTTAAAATGATGAGACAAATTTTCAAAATTAAAATCCCTCATTTTAAATATGATTTAAAATTGATATCAAGATAAATAAAGGAAATTTAAAATTGTTTAAATGTTCCTACCTTCCATCAACGATTAATGTATGAGATGCTACCCGCGGATACGGTCCGGCTCATATTATTGGGGGGGCCCGTTCGTCGGAAAGCTGTACATTGGATCGACACATGTTGTAAGTTGGGTGGAACTCCCATGGGATCGGCTCATATTATTGGGGGATCCACATGGCGACCGTCCATCACAACTTAATATTGATGGGTCATCTTGACATGTCACAATAAACGGCGTCATATTATTGAGCCCTTATTGGACATGAGGTAAAAACGTGGAGGTTGCTTTGGAATCAATTGGGCTCTACCTTTTGAAAATTATGGTTGGCTGATATTATTCGGGACCATAGTTTGTCAATTGGACTCCATGTTCTCACTAAGGAAAACAGTTTTCCGTTTTCACTAGAGGGTAGTTAAATCGTTAAAATAGTGGGAGTGTGATTCATAAAATAAATTTTGCCTATTTTATGTCTTAGTAAATTAATTAAACAATCACTAATATTTGTCTGTTTCTTTTCAGTATTTCATAAAGATGAATTCGCGTAATCCACTTTTCTCTATCCTCGAACAAAATAAACTGACTGGCGCAAACTATACGGAATGGTTCCGTAAGTTGAAGATTGTCTTGACCTCGGAGAAGATGCTCTACGTGTTAGAAAAATCTCCTCCGAAGGAAGCACCAGCTGATATAAGTCCAGAAGAGTTGGCCAAACTTGATACATGGTGGGACCATGATATCAAGGCCAAATGCTATATGCAAGCCTCGATGTCTGATGAACTCCAGAGGTGATTTGAGGACACCGTGAATGCTGCTGACATTCACGTACAACTCAAGGAACTTTTTGGGGCTCAATCGAGAGCTGAAAGGTTCGCTACTGTAAAAGAGCTAATGACGTGTCGCATGTGTGAAGGGACTTCGGTCCGTGATCATGGGGTACGAGTGATTTGGCTCATACAGAAGTTGGTAACGCTTGATTTGGTGTTGAAGCATGAACTCAACGTGGACTTATTACTTCTATCTCTTCCTTCTTCGTTTGACGGATTTGTGGTGAATTTCAATATGAACAAGATAGAGGCCTCCCTTGAAGAGATGGTCAATATGCTTGTAACATATGAATCCACTTTAAAGAAGGATAAACCGGCTTTCTTGGTGGGCTCCTCTTCTTTTGCTAAGAAGAGGCCAAGTACAAAGGGTAAGAAACGTTCTGCCCCACCCAAGAAAACCGAACCCGAGAAGAAGTACAAGACAAAGGCTTCAAACATGGAAAAGTCCAAGGATGTTTGCCATTACTGCAAGAAGCTCGGTCATTGAAAACGTAACTGCAAGGAATATCTAGAGCAGTTGCGAACTGCGAAGGGTATGTTCTATATTGAAATAAATGTTTCACTTAATACTACTTCTTGGGATTGGATACCGGATGTGGATCTCACATTTGCAATGATTTGCAGGTGATGACAAGAAGTCGCAGGCTTAGAATGGGTAAGACCCAGCTGAGGCTCGAAAATGGTTCTAGAGTTGAAGCTAAAGCTGTGAGAGATGTTTATTTAATTTTGTAGAACGATTTTAAGTTACTTTTGAGAGATGTTTTATTTGTTCCAGATTTGATTAAAAACATTATTTCTGTTTCTATGCTTGATAGAGATGGTTATTCTTGCAATTTTGTGAATGGGATTTGCAATATTTACAAGAATGAATGTTTGATTGGAAATGGACAACTTGAAAACGATCTATATAACTTAAAATTAAAAGACGTTCCAATAAATTATGTTGATAAACCGGTAACAACAAACAAAAGGAAGATCGATAGTCAAAACCCGGCAAACCTTTGGCATGCTAGGCTAGGTCATATTTCCTCAAGGAGGATGAACAAGCTAGTGGGAGAGGGCATGTTTGATATGTCTGATATTAACTCTCTACCTACTTGTGAGTCCTGCCTAAAAGGAAAAATGACTAAATCTCCTTTTAAGGGGAAACCTGAGCGTAGTCAAAATCTGTTGGATTTGATCCATACAGATGTTTGTGGTCCATTTAGAATTGGTACTCAATATGGCCACACCTACTTCATTACCTTTACTGATGATTATTCTAGGTATGGGTATTTATATTTAATGAAATATAAGTCTGAAGCATTTGAAAAGTTCAAAGAATTCAAGGCTGAAGTAGAAAACAAACTAGGTAAAAGTATTAAAGCACTTCGATCGGATCGAGGTGGAGAATACTTAAGTACCGAGTTTTTGGACTATCTGAAGGAGAATGGGATTCTCTCTCAGTGGAATCCTCCTATGACACCACAGCTGAATGGTGTATCGGAGCGTCGTAATCGAACTTTGTTGGACATGGTTCGATCCATGATGAGCTTCACTGAGCTTCCACCTTTGTTTTGGGGCTATGCGCTTGAAACGGCGGTATTGTTGTTGAACAACGTCCACACCAAAGCAGTGGACAAAACACCATACGAGTTATGGAATGGCAAAGCTCCTAAGTATTCGTACTTGAGGATTTGGGGATGTCCTGCTTACGTGAAGCAGACAGTGGGAGATAAGTTGGATAGTCGATCCACCTTATGTTATTTTGTAGGGTATCCGAAGAATTCAATCGGATATTATTTCTATCATCCTGCTGAAACAAAGGTGTTTGTTTCAAGGAATGCCACCTTCTTGGAGAAGGAGTTCTTATTGGATAAGAAAGGCGAGATGATGGAACTCGAAGAAATTCGAGAAGAACCCGATATACAAAATAATGATCCTACACCTCAGGAACCATTGATAGACACGCCTATACCTAGAATATCCGAGAGGACTTCTAGACCTCCTATTCGATATGGTCTTCTTCTTGAAGGGGATCAAGATGAACCCGATGTTGGATGTGATCCAAGAAACTTCAAGGAAGCAATTTCTGATGCGGATTCAAATTTATGGCTTGAAGCTATGCAGTCGGAAATAGATTCGATGCATACAAACCAAGTTTGGTCTTTAGTAGATCCTCCCGATGGAATTGTTCCAATAGGGTGTAAATGGATCTACAAGAGAAAGCTTGGGCCTGATGGTAAGGTATTGACCTACAAGGCGCGATTGGTGGCGAAAGGTTATACTCAAAGACAAGGAGTTGACTATGATGAAACCTTTTCACCAGTTGCAATGTTCAAGTCCATAAGAATCCTTATTGCCATAGCTGCTTGGTATGACTATGAGATATGGCAAATGGATGTGAAGACTGCATTTCTTAATGGAAACATTAAGGAAGAGATCTATATGACGCAGCCTGAGGGATACACATCCATGGGAAGCGAGCATAAGGTATGCAAGCTTCAGAGATCAATCTATGGTCTAAAACAAGCATCAAGAAGTTGGAACCAGAAATTTGATGAAAAATAAAGGATTTTGGTTTCATCAAGAACCCGGAGGAACCATGCGTGTACAAAAAAGTAGTTAAGGATGCTGTGACATTCTTAGTACTTTATGTTGATGACATCCTACTCATTGGGAATGACGTAGGGATGTTGCAGTCAACAAAGATATGGTTATCAGGTAGATTCTCGATGAAGGATTTGGGTAAGGCATCCTATATTCTAGGGATACAGATCTATAGAGATAGATCTAAGAGAATGATAGGACTCACTCAAGCAACCTACATCGACACCATATTGAAACGGTTTTCAATGGATGGGTCCAAGAGAGGACATCTACCTATGTGTCATGGAGTTTCTCTATCCAAGTCTATGTGTCCCAAGACTGATGAAGAGATAGAGAAAATGACACATGTACCATATGCGTCAGCCATAGGTAGTATCATGTATGGGATGATATCTACCAGACCGGATGTAGCATTTGCTCTGAGTGTCACGAGCAGATATCAAGCTAATCCCGGTCAAATGCATTGGAAAGTCGTGAAGGACATTCTTAAGTACTTACGAAGGACTAAGAATATGTTCATGGTATATGGAGGAAGAGAACTAAAATTGGAAGGCTATACCGACTCTAGCTTCCAAAGTGACGTGGATGACTCGAAGTCAAGCTCTTGATTTGTGTTCATGCTCAATGGCGGTGCTGTCTCTTGTTGGAAAAAACTGGCGGTCAGATCAATCACGATTGATACCCGGTGCAGCGGAAGTTTAAAAATTTTTATCATGGAACAATTCCATGGTGTGGGTATCAACCATTCAACGATTAAATTATTGTGTGTGTAAAATTCAAATAACAATTAATTAAATTTTACCTCCAATCTCGAAGCGAGATTAATGGACACCACACAGATTTCTCTGCGCTTCTTGTATCTCCCAGGAACTGATGAACTCCTTCAATCAGGTCCACGAATGGGGTTTAAATCCCTCTGATAGATTGCACTAGAAAATCTATCAGAAGTTTTTCTGCGAAGAGATTAAACGAATCTGATTCGTTATTCCTGACTGCAATTCAAAAATCACAGACCGGAATTTCTCTGACAGAGCAAGGAGGGTTCGGCCGATTATGAGAGAGGCTAGGGTTCGAAATTTTGCTCTCAAAATAATGACCTGTTGTATGTAATTTCTGTACTGCAATAACTTATTTATAATGCAGGCCACTAACACCTTAGGGCCCATTAGTCATAAGCTAGGGCCCGACAAGCAAAGCCCGCACGTTCAGAAATTAATATAAAATTCATCGTGACTCCGATTGATGAACCGATTTCACCAATGTGCACAGAAACCATTTCTGCACATTTTAAAGTCAAAATAAATTTTCCTGAATCCGAATTCAGTGGTTTCCAAAAATGTCCATCCCTATGTCATTTTAGGAAATCCTACTCCCTTACTCTTATTTAAGAAGTCCAACTCCTTAGTTCATTAAATTTAACTCTTTAAATTTAACTATCTCAACGGGGATTAAAACTCCATTACACTGTGTGACCCTCAATGGTTCAGGGATACAGCTAGCCGTGGGCTCACAACTCCTTGTGACTCGGAACAACACTTTCCGACTTGCCCAACGAATCATGGTAAAGCGCCTAGCAACATCGCCCCATGATTCCCTAGGTATCACTGATAGTGCCTACAAGAACCAGTAGATTTTGGTTAGCGTACAGTACGGTCCCTTCATCCATATATCCCGATCGAATCAACAACCATTGGTATATCGAGAGTCGCTCAAGATTCGATAACTATGCAATACATCTTGAAGATCAAATTAGTGACATCGCATGTGCTACTAAGAAACCATTTCTTAAATCACATCAAGTACTCTGGCCAGAGATTTGTCACACTAATATCTCCTCAGATCGCATAGGATATCCACACTCGCAAGTATGTGGTGAATCCTTGACAACAATGCATTGACTCCTATATGTGTCGTAACTGTACCCAATCTCGACACCTGATGACCCCCATAGAGTCGGTAAACGAGTCAAAGCACAGCACTAGCATATAGAGTCTCCATGATGTTTCAAGTCGTAAGGACTAATGGTGTACAACCAAAACCGCGGACTTTATCCACTCGATAAGTGATAACCACTTGGAAAGTCCGGATAGGGTAGTTCGATTATTCATCCTATGAATATCCATTTGCATGCTTCGAACATCTCCATGTTCCCTACCAATGAAACGTGGTACTCCGCATCGCAAATGCTAGTCTCAAACTCGAGCGATCCTTATCCTTATTATCGGACGGCTCAATCGACTAGGAACGGTTTTTAGAATATACAGTGACTATAAGATGTATTTCATGATAGACATCTCCATGTTCTACCACATCTTACATACACTATAGTATATTCAAGGTCTTTATCAAAACAACAATAGTATATCACAATATAACAATATGAAGTAATATAAAGTCATTGCCATAAAAGTGTAAATAATATTAAACAAAAGATTGTTTATACAAAGAGTCATCAAAGCCCATAGCCACACAGTTGGCTCACTGGGCACCCACTCTTACATCTCTTGGAAGAGTTCCAAGCAGGACACTACAGCGGATTCCACCACTGAGGCAGAATACATTTCAGCATCAGCTGCTGCTAAAGAGGCCGTTTGGATGAGGAATTTCGTCCAAGAGTTGGGCGTCATTCCTGAAGTTGTTGGTCCAGTCCCGGTGTACTGTGACAACACGGGTGTCGTTGCTCAGGCAAAGGAACCAAGGTCTCATCAAAGATCCAAACACGTACTGAGGAAATACCACATCATCCGGGAGATTATGGAAAGAGGAGACATCACTGTCGAAAGAGTGGCCTCTGCAGACAATATCGCTGATCCACTTACTAAGCCCTTGACAGGACCATTATTTGACAAACATCGCGAAGCAATGGGTCTACGTAGTATGACTAGTTGGCTTTAGGGCAAGTGGGAAATTGAAAGAGTGGGTGCCCGGTGAGCCAACTTGTGGCTAAGGGCTTTGATGACTCTTTGTATAAACAATCTTTTGTTTAATATAATTTACACTTTTATTTATGGCAATGACTTTATCTTTCTTCATATTGTTATATTGTGATATACTATTATTGTTTTGATAAAGACCTTGAATATACTATAGTGTATGTAAGATGTGGTAGTACATGGGGATGTTTATCATGAAACACATCTTATAGTCACTGTATATTCTAAACTGTTCCTAGTCGATTGAGCCGTCCGTTAATAAGGATAAGGATCGCTCGAGATTGAGACTAGCATTTGCGATGCAGAGTACCAAGTTTCATTGGTAAGGAACATAGAGATGTTCGAAGCATGCAAATGGATATTCATACGATGAATGATCGAACTACCCTATCCGAACTTTCCAAGTGGTTATCACTTATCGAGTGGATAAAGTCCGCGGTTTTGGTTGTACACCATTATTCCTTACTACTTGAAACATCATTGAGACTCTATATGCTAGTACTGTGCTTTGACTCGTTTACCGACTCTATTGGGGTCATCAGGTGTCGGGATTGGGTACAGTTACAACACATATAGGAGTCGATGCTTTGTTGTCAAGGATTCACCACATACTTGCGAGTGTAGATATCTTATGCGATCTGAGGAGATATTAGTGTGACGAATCTCTGGCCAGAGTACATGATGTGTTTTAAGAAATGGTTTCTTAGTAGCACATGCGATGTCACTATTTGATCTTCAAGATGTATTGCATAGTTATCGAATCTCGAACGACTCTCGATTTACCAATGGTTGTTGATTCGATCGGGATATATGGATGAAGGAACCGTACTGTACGCTAACCAAAATCTATTGGTTCTTGCAGGCACTATCAGTGATAACTAGGGAATCATGGGGCGATGTTGCTAGGCGCTCTTACCATGATTCGATGGGCAAGTCGGAAATTGTTGTTCCGAGTCACAAGGAGTTGTGAGCCCACGGCTAGCTGTATCCCTGAACCATTGAGGGTCACACAGAGTAATGGATTTTTAATCTCCGTTGAGATAGTTAAATTTAAAGAGTTAAATTTAATGAACAAAGAAGTGGGACTTCTTATTTAAGAGTAGAGGAGTAAGATTTCCTAAAATGACATAGGGATGGGCATTTTTGGAAATCACTGAATTCGCATTCAGAAAAATTTATCTTGACTTTAAAAGGTGCAGAAATGGTTTCTGTGCACATTGGTGAAATTGGTTTATCAATCTGAGTCACGATGAATT
Organism: Henckelia pumila; assembly: GCF_033568475.1. Taxonomy (NCBI): domain Eukaryota; kingdom Viridiplantae; phylum Streptophyta; class Magnoliopsida; order Lamiales; family Gesneriaceae; genus Henckelia; species Henckelia pumila. The sequence goes on along the minus strand of NC_133123.1, from coordinate 193,044,662 downwards.
TTATATTAATTTCTGAACATGCGGGCTTTGCTTGTCAGACTTGAAATTATGACTAATGGGCCCTAAGCTGTTAGCAGCACACATTATAAATAAGTTATTGCAGTACAGAAATTACAAAACAGAGGTCACAAAATATTTTTGAAAACCCTAGCCTTGTTTTCTCTGAAGTGGCCGCCCCCCTGCCCTCTGCTCGGGAAAAATCCAGCCTGTGAATTTTGAATTACAGTCTGGTTTAACGGATCAAATTCGTTAATTCTCTTCGTAGAAACTTCTGATAGATTTTCTAGTGCAATCTATCAGAGGGATTAAATCTCTGTTCGTGGACCTGATTGAAGAACAATTCGTCCATCAGTTCCAGGGATATACAACAAGAGCAGAGTAATCTGTTGGTGTCCATAATCTCGATTCGAGATTGGAGGTAAAAATTTATAATTGTTATTTAATTTTTACACACACAATTTAATCGTAAAGTTTTGATACCCATTATGGAATCGTTCCATATAAAATTTTTAAACTTCCGCTGCACCGGGTATCAATTCTGATTGATCTGATCATCATTCTCCATCAGGTCTTCGGTCATTCCTTGTTTGATCCTCATTTGGGCCATTGACATTACCCTGAGGAGGGGCAGTCCTTCTCATGGGTCCTGATTGATTTGGCCCTCCGTGTTGTTTCTTGTTCGGTCGGTACCCCTCTCGCCGAACTAGTATATTCTTCATCTCGGGCTCCTGCTGATATTCTCTCAATCTCCTGCTCTAACTGGCGACAATCATCGTTGATATGCCCGTACTCTTTGTGAAAGTGACAATACTTTTTTGATTCTTTATCCCGAGGCCCTTGCTCGGTCCATGAGGGTCTCTGCGTAAGTCCTCGATCATCACAAATTTGAAAGGCTCGTGTTTTACTCATACGCAAGGGGGTAAAAGAGGTGAATTACCCTAAGAGTGCAAGTCGGGATAATTGCCCCATCTTGTGATTGTTGCTCGGGGCCCTAGCACTCTTTGGGCTTTTGGGACGCTCTCTTCTAACACTTTTCTGGGAATCTTGTATTTCCTCCATATTGACGTATTTTTCAGCTCGGGCAAGCAATTATCCGTATGTCTTCGGAGGCTTCATAATTAGGGATTTGAGAAAATATTTCGTGTTGAGCCCTTGCATAAAAGCACTAATGAGTAAATCGGTAGTAGCTGCCGGAACTTCGAGGGCTAAAGCACTAAATCTCCGGATATATGCTCGCAAATTTTCTTGATCACGCTGTTTGAATTCAAAAAGGCTAAAGGTGGTGGTAGGGTGCTTTTTGCTGCTAGCGAAGTGATGTAAGAATGACTTGCAAAACTCCTTAAATTCTCGTATTTCCCCCGGACGCAATAGATTAAACCATTGTTGCGCTAGTCCTATCAGGGTGGTGATGAAGACTCGGTACTTAATTGGATCGGAGTATTTATGTAAGAGGTCAGTGTTTTCAAAACGAGCCAAATGTTCCTCTAGGTCCCCTTTACCATCATATTCACCAATATGAGGTAGTTTGAAGTGGTTTGGGAGTTCTGCTTCCAGTATCTCCGGGGTGAAAGGAACATTCCGAGTGGTGGTAACTAGATACCCGTATTGTTTCTTTTTTAGTAACTTCATCTCTTCTTTCAATCTCTTGATCTCTTCTAATTGTGCGTTCTGATATGGTGGGGGGAGGCGGATTGGCTTCCTCCCTTGTGCCAAGGCTCTCTCGACGACGACAGTAATAAGTTTCTCCATATGTGTGTTCATTCCATTCTCTTCAGCCATCTCAACTCTTTATTCTTCAATATTCCACAGATGGCGCCAATTGATGATGTCGAAAATTTTTCTCGGGTTCGGTCAGGTAGAATGGTTCCGCGAATTCCTCTTCGAAGCAGATCGGGTCGGGTTTGAGAGCGTCATGCACAGACAACAGCTAGGTTAGGGGGCGCCGAAAGTGTTTTCAGCGTGACCCCTCCGATGCCTAAGTCAGTACTCAAAAGAGGAGGGGCGTGATAAGAGTGAGCACAGAAAAATATGGGTGCGTGAATGTATGAGTTAGGAGTGAATGAATAAAACAATAACAGTACCTGTATTTATAAGAGTAGGAGAAGTAGGTTACCTAGCTAGGATAGAACTTGCCTCGAGATAGAACTCCATCTTCATTGGATTATCCTTCAACTTATCCTTATCTATCAAGCATTTGCGAATGAACAAGTATATCCCATATCATATAATTCGAGTCCTACTAGAATAGATGAGTTTGGCCCACTGGACCCAGCTCGGGTCGGCTCATTGGATCCACCCCAGGTTACGACCAGAATCAACATGCTCTGGACTGGGCTGGGCCTTGACATCTAATAGTGATCTTATAATTGGGCCATTTCTAATGGACCAAATGTGAACGGGCTCGAGTTGTAATATTTTTCGGGGTATCATATAATATTTTCCTTAGTGAAACAAAAATAAATGGTCGAAGCACCTTCAATGTTTTGAAATAATAATATTACTTGAAAAATAAAAGCAGCAGTCAAATAATTTATTAATTAAAAAATATAACAATACATGGTAAAGAATCACATTCTAAAAATTTATTTTTTTCCTTCTTCTACATAAAGCTATCAAATTAACACAACAAAGTATTTCAATGGTACATCTAAAATTACTTTCTTCACTTAAATGTTTCGTTTATAAGTTAATCAAACTTTAGATGATTTATTAATTTGTAGTCCTCTTGATCGCTCTTCAGTACATTATGCTTGTTATAATATAACCGTTTGGTTACTTTATTAATAATCTCGATACTAGTTATCTTATCTAATCCTATGTTTTTCTCGTCATATTATTTATCCATCTATTAATTATTTATTTTACATCAATCAAATCATTAATTATTTATCTCACATCAATTCAATTATTGAATTTAAATTACTATATTACTCTTAATAAATAATATTATTCATATTTTATTTATATTTATTATTAAAAAAACAAAATGATAATTTATCATTTTTATATAAAATTTAATCAATCAAATCAAACAAACTATAATCTATCAATGAAATCAAAGATTATATTAACTATCATTTCTTATTTATTTTTTTATTACATTACATTACTTATCCATGTATTATTTATCTCATCACCCGAACCAAACAGTACCTTAATTTAATGATTAGGCTAGACACAACTCACATAATCATCACTAAGGATGGCAATGGACCGGGTTAAAACCTGGCCCCTTGTCAAACCCGCCCCGTTTAGGGCGGGTTCAAACCCGATCAAACGGGTTTCGGGGCGGTTTGAGTCAATGGGTCCTATAGCGGGTCCGGGCGGGGTCTCGATTTAAAGACAACAGAAATTGTTTTGGGCACGGGTGCACGTGGAACCCCACGCACTCTAGGGTGCGTGAGATCAAAACAATGCATATATATATATATATATATAATATGTAATATGATAGAAATATGTAAACTATATATATAGGCACTGTTTGGTTTGAGGTATGGTATAAGTAATATATAGATAAGTAGTATAATGTAATAAAAAATAAATAAGATATGATAGTTAAAATTGTATTGGATTTGATTGATAGATTATGGTTTATTTGATTTGATTGATTAAATTTTATATAAAAATGTTAAATGACTATTTTGTGCTTTTAACAATAAATAAAATAAAAATTATATTATTTATAAAGGGTAATATAGTAATTTGAATTCAATGATTTGATTGATGTGAGATAAATAATTAATGATTTGATTGATTTAAAATAAATAGTTAATATATAGATAAATAATATAATGAGAAGAACGTGGGATAGGATGAGATGAGTTATATATATGTATTAGTAATACCGTGAACAGAACGATGTCATACTGTACATATTATATATTCATATTGTATATTGTATATTTAAATAATATATATGTAATATATGATTTTTTTTAAACGTACGTATATGATATACTATTAAATATATATGGTTTATATACACACACAAAATATATTATGTATTATAATTATTAATAATATATTAATTTGTTTAATTAAATATAAAGCGGGTTCACGGGTCCAATTCGGATTGGACCCGTCAGGTTTTGAAGCGGAGCGGGCGGGGCGGGTCTAAAATTAAGGCGGGCGGATTCAGGTTTTTCTTGGCGGGACGGGTCTCGAGTTCGCCCGAACCCGCCCCGTTGCCATCCCTACTCATCACTCATATGAAACAACCGACCTTCTCATCTTACCAAAAAAATCCAAATTTATTTATAATATTTGTCATATTGGGTCAGACGTACTCCAAAGAAAATCCAAATAAACATTTAAAAACAAAACAAAAAAACAAAAAACAAAAAAAAAGCCTGAAATTAATGGTTTTTATGAGATGAGAATAAAAATTTCAGTTATGACTTAAATTATGAATAACAAAATAATACAATGGAAATTAATTAATTCCAAAACATAGTTGAATTATTTATACGTGAGCGGTCTGCGTCGCTTAGAATTAACCGATTTGTTTGGTTTCATGACACGTGAACACAAACTTCAGTTTGTGGAAATAATAAATTAATCGATGAACAATGAATTGAAATATATCAAAACACGACGCGACTTAAATAAGACAAAATGGCGTTTGAAGAGTTTTTTTTTTATATGACTTGAGCGTGTCTTTCATGCATCGAATGAAATCAAATTGGTTGCGGCTTTATGCTTTTCGACGATCGGGTGGAGGTGATCGTTTGTAGAGGATGCACTCGTGTTGTGGGTAGGTTTTTCTTCGAAGTTTATAAATTGGTTCGACCAGTTTTTTGATCGATTTTGAGCGGTTCAAATGTTAAAATGATTTTTGAGAGTACTGTTCCAAACCAAACTATTGACTGGTTTCCTATCGAACTGGTCAGTTCAGTTTTGAAATAATAGATTTAATAATATAGTAAAAGTTATTTGCACCAAATACCCTTGTAAAATATTGAAAATACACACTTTTCCCCTGTGAAATTAAAATAGGCATCTTCAACCCTAACCTTTTATAAAATTAGCACACGCGCCCTTTCATATGAGCGATTGTTGTGCACACGCCCCTCATGCGACTGAGTCAATATTTTGATTTTTTTTTGCACCAAATACCCCCGTGAAATATTAAAATTACATATTTGACCCATTGAGAATATAATTTTTAAATCTATTTAACTCATAAGATCCAATTATAAAATATTTATCAAACATTTACATTTTATGATTTTTTTTTATTTTAAATTTATTATTATTATTAATTAATTTGTTTCTAAAAAATATTATTATTTTATCTTGATATCATTATTTTATTAAATCACTTCGTTTTTCTAATTTCTCCATTAAACATGCATTCATAAACAAATATTTAAATACCTAAACATACCAAAATATTGAACAAACATGATAAGTTCATGCATATTAGTTTTTTCAATTTAAGAATATATATGTTTGAACCAAAATCTAAATTTTTCGAAAATATGTATTGCATAATTTGCAGTAAATAATAAAAAAATAAAATGGTTATATAATGATAAAAATTATTATTAAAATATATTTTTCGTATAACTAATACTAAGATAAAATAACTAATATTTTTAATATTTATTTAATTAAAAATATTATTTTATTCAATTAAATATAGAATTAATATTAAATTTTATCATTATATAATCATTTTATTCTTTTTATTATTTATTGCAAATTGTGCAATACATCTTTTCAAAAATTTAGATTTTGATTCAATATTATATAATCATAAATCGAAAAAGTAATATGCTTGAACTTATCATTTTAATTAGTTTAATATTTTGGTACTCTTACGTGTTTAAATCCTTGTTTATGAATGCGTATTTAATAGAAAAGTTGGAAGCACGAAGTAAGTTTAATAAAATAATAATATCAAGATAAAGTAATAATATTTTTTAAAAACAAATTAATTAATAATGATAAATTTAAAATAAAAATTCATAAAATGTTAATATTTAATAAATATTTTATAATTAGATCTTATGGATTGAAAAAAATTAAAAATTATACTTTCAATGGGTCAATTATGCAAATTTAATATTTCGCAGGGGTATTTGATGCAAAAAAAATCAAAATATTTGTTCAGTCGCATTAGGTTCGCGTGTGCAACAATCGCTTATATAAAGGGCACGTGTGCTAATTTTATAAAAGGTAAGGGTTGAATATGCCTATTAAAATTTTACAAGGGAGAAGTGTGCATTTTCAATATTTCACAGGGATATTTGGTGCAAATAACTCAATATAATAATAATATATATGTGTGTGTGACTTTTTGTCCGTATGCATGCATGTAAATTGTGGTTGTATATCATTTATATTTATAAGAAGTGTTGGGGATCGGGTGTGTGTGTAGAGGGGGATGGATACACACTTATGGATTTTTACTTTAAAAAACACGGCGATTGAGCAAATGTTAGTCTACTCAACCGATTTTTGTTTTAGCTTCCTAGATAAATAAGAACTATTGGGATAGTGCGGAAACAGTTCTCACTAAGCTAGGTGATAAAGGTGGAAAGTAGTGTAATGCAGTAACGTAAATGAACACAGATATGTTTATGGATGTTCGGAGATCAAACTCCTACGTCACCCTTCTTCCTCACGGGAAGGATACACTATAAGACTTTGGTTATTACAATGTCTTATAATACACCCGATCCAAGTTAGGACTTATCAAATGCCTAAGATGGAACTCCTAGATTTACACTGATAAGATCTCAAGTTCTTATCAAACTTTATTCAGTTGATGATGATGAACGTCTAAGCTGCTTGAAAGCTTAGAATCTCAAATTCTTGTAACAATGAATGTTCTTCAAACAATATAGCTTGAATTTGAGTAACTCTTGAGTAGATCTCTTGATAGATCAGATGTGCTTTGGACGAGGAGGGTTAGGTGAGCAGTCGAGTGTTCAGAGTAGTGTCAAGTGCTCAAGTATGTAAATCTTCGTAAAAAGTAGCTCTGTTTCTTCTTGGTGTGCTCTGATATTTATATCAGTTTCTCTAACGTCTTTTTCTTTTTGTCAACGGTAGAAAACTTCTTGAGTGTCAGATATCATTCCTTGATTTGTGAAATGTGGCTTTATCTTCTAAAGTATCTGTACTCGGAATGTCTTAAATTTTCTATTCAATGGGTCTCGGCATTAAATGTTATTTATGACTTTTCTCACTTTATCAGACGGCTACTTAAATGCTTCGTCCTTTGAATTTAAGTTGTCTTGTCAATTACCTGATACTGGGGATTCATGACTATTTGAATTCGACAGATATTCTAGAAACTTATGAACTCATCAGCCTAGATCAGTTGAGCATTAGTCGGTTGATGTGCTTATCTCAGTTGACAGATAACGGTTGACATGCTTAGATCAGCTGATACTGCATACTCCAGTCGATATCTTTCATTGTCAGCTGATATGTTGAAAAATACAAGCAATAATGTGTTAAAACTAAATGCGAAGTAGCTAGGATAATAAAACACCAGATAATTGGTCACTAGCATCATTAAAACTTTTAAAATTTCACAAATACTAGTGTATATGTTCCATTGATTTGAGAACAAATAAATATCACGAGTTTAAGCACTCTGACACAACTCTCCCGATGTCTCTCTTCATCCCGGGCCACCAATACAATAGCTGCAAATCTCGGTATATCTTCGTACTTCCGGGGTGAATGGAGTACGGAGATGTGTGAGCCTCTGCTAGAATCTCAGCTCTCAACTGATTGACGTTCGGTACCCACATCCTACCACGGTACTGAACAATGCCATCTACGACTGTATACAGAAGACCACCCTTGGCCTCATCTCTCTGTCTCCAACGCTGCAACTCCTCATCAGTAGACTGTCCCTCTCTGATCCGATCCCATAAAATCGGCTGCACCATCAACACTGACAAGCTCGGTGCATGACCACTCAAGTAAAACTCCAAATCAAACCTCTGAATCTCACTTTGCAGTGGTAACTGCACTGACAAACACGATACCACTGACGACTTCCGACTCAAAGCATCGGCCACTACATTAGCTTTACCCGGATGGTAGCTAATGTCACAGTCGTAATCCTTAACCAACTCCAACCATCTCCGTTGCCTCATGTTCAACTCCTTCTGAGTGAAGAAGTACTTGAGGCTCTTGTGATCAGTGAAAATCTTGCACTTCTCGCCATACAGATAGTGCCTTCAGATTTTCAAAGCGAAGACCACTGCTGCTAACTCCAAGTCATGTGTCGGGTAGTTCTGCTCATGAATCTTCAACTGTCTCGACGCATAAGCAATAACCTTACCACACTGCATAAGTACTGCGCCTAAACCTAGCTTAGACGCGTCGGTGTACACCACTAACTCCTCATGTGGTACTGTCATCGCTAAAACCGGTGCAGTAGTGAGTGCTTCCTTCAGCTGATCGAAGCTCCTCTGACAGTCTGAACTCCAAATAAACTTCGCATTCTTCTTGGTTAAGGAAGTCAAGGGTACTGCAATAGAGAAAAAACCCTTGATGAACTTCCTATAATATCCTGCCAAACCCAAGAAACTGCGAATCTCCGAAGCATTTCTCGGAATACCCCATTTCTGCACTTCCTCAACCTTCGACTGATCCACTGCAATCCCATCTCTCGAAATAATGTGGCCAAGAAATGCCACCTGCTCGAGCCAAAACTCGCACTTGCTGAACTTGGCATACAAACGATGCTCCCTCAAAGTCTGCAAGGCTGTCTGTAGATGCTGTCTATGCTCCTCAATGCTCCTAGAGTAGATCAAGATATCATCAATAAAGACTATGATGAACTGATCAAGATACGGCTGAAAAACCCGGTTCATGAGATCCATGAAAACCGCTGGAGCATTGGTCATCCCAAATGGCATCACTAAGAACTCGTAATGCCCATAACGTGTCCGGAAAGCAGTCTTGGACACATCTGTATCTCTAACTCGCAGCTGATGATAACCAGATCTCAGGTCGATCTTGGAGAACACCGAAACTCCCTTTAACTGATCAAATAGGTCCTCTATTCTCGGCAGTGGATACTTATTCTTCACTGTGACCCTGTTGAGCTTTCGATAATCGATGCACAATCTCATACTGCCATCCTTCTTCTTCACAAATAATACTGGAGCTCCCCATGGAGAAAAGCTAGGACGAACAAAGCCTTTCTCTAATAAATCATGTATCTGCTCCTTCAACTCTTTCATCTCGGTAGGAGCAAGTCTGTATGGTGCCTTAGAGATAGGCACGGTGTCTGGCACCAAGTCGATGCTGAACTCCACATCTCTCACTGGTGGAATTCTTGCAACATCCTCCGGAAAGACGTCCGGAAAGTTACGAACCACCTCTATCTCTGATAATGATCTGCTAGATGGTCCTGAGGCCGTGACAATACTTGCTAGAAAACCTTGGCAACCCCGTTTCAACAGCTTCCTTGCCTGAATAAGAGATATCACCTGAGGAATATCACTGCTCTGAGATGCATGGAAGGTAAATGGGTCACCTTCTGATGGTTTCACTGACACTGATCTCCGACGAAAGTCAATCGAAGCTCCATTGACTGTCAACCAGTCCATACCCAATATCAAATCAAATCCACTCAACGGCAAAACCACCGCATCTGCGCGAATGGAGTGCCCCTGAAGCTCCAACTCCAGTTCTCGAATGACACTAGAGGTAGAAATAATCTGTCCTGACGGCATAGTGACATCATAACCACTGTCAACAATCTCGGGTGTGATGCATATCCGTCTGATAAACTCCAGGGAGATAAACGAATGCATAGCCCCTGAATCTAGCAACGCAAACGTGGAGTTGCCTCCAACTAAAATTCTCCCTGCACGCAGAAGAATCCCAACAATTTCATACCACTACTAAACTTTCCCCCAAAGATAAGTCACTAATAACCCTTAATTCTAGTCACAAGTAAAACATGCTTCTTATTCTGACATGCAGATAGAAAAATCCCAAATACAAATTATTTCACAAAGAAAAATCGAAATTCTTAACCAAAGGAAGAAATTATAAAATACTAGGGGTAAGATATACCGGTGATCAAGGAGGTGTCTGGGTCGGCCTCCTCTGCCTGCATAACGAACACTCTACCAGCAGTGTTCTTCTTCCTCGGGCAATTAGTTATCTGGTGACCTGGCTCTCTACAGTGAAAACAAACTCCTGCTCCCAAAAGACAAGGTCCCGAATGCATCTTCTGACACTTCGGGCAAGTAGGAAAACCTCCAGTATTAGGGGCCCCGCCCCTCGGCTGCTGTGGCCTCTGCTGCTGGTTCGGGCCCTTAGACGGCCCAGTATACTGCTTCTACGCAGGAGGCTGCGAAGATGGTCGCTGAAATCCAGATTGAATCCGTCTCTTCCCCTGCTGCTCTCGCTGTATCTTTCTCCTACCCTCCTCTGACCTCAGTGCTCTACTAACCGCCGCCTCATATGTAGCGATGTCCATCATACGTACGTCATGCTTGATATCCGCCTTCAGTCCCTCCACAAACTGCCTCATCTTCTCCGGTGGACTGTCTGAAATCAGAGGCACAAAATGACAGCCCCTCTCGAACTGTCTCACATACTCAACCACTGACCTGTCCCCCTGTCGGAGACTCATAAACTCCCGGATCATGCGACTGCGCACATCCTCCGTGAAATACTTGGCGTAGAAGATACGCCTAAACTCCGTCCAAGTCAATGTAGGAAGATGTACTCCCCTGGCAGCACCCTCCCACCAAAGAGCTGCATCTCCCCTCATCATATAAGTCGCACAGTTCACCCTGTCCACGTCAGTAATCCCCATGTATGCAAAGATGGACTCCAAAGAGCGAATCCACCCCTCAGCCACCAATGGATCGGTGGTACCAGTGAACTCCTTCGGCCCCTTCTTCTGGAACCGCTCAGCTACGTCCTCCTCATGGGACAGTCTAGGACGTGCAGCCTGCTGCTCCAACAGAGCAGTAATCCCTGCCATCATATTAGCATTGGCCTGCTCCAATGCTGCAAGAGGGTTCTGCGGAGGTGGAGGTGGAGGTGGAGATTCCCCACGTCTGTTCATAGGTCTCGGAGGCATTCTGCACCACCACATATTTCTTTACGTAAATCGCCATGCATAACTAAGTGTTTTAACATTAATGCTAACTTAAATTCTTAAAAGTAAATCATGCTATAAACACTTAAAACTTACAGACCGGTAGCGTGGATTTCTGAGCTCGCATAGCAGTAATGACCCCTCCAAGGACCGTGCTTTGATACCAACTGAAACGACCCTAACTCTATAAATATAAATATATATATATATATATGCGGAAATTTTTTTTTTTTTATTTACTTACTATGTAAAAATATGTACATACATGCCCATATACATATGCACAAAATATGTAGTTTTTAAAAATAAATAACTTGAATAAAATAATGCAACAATTCAAAAATTTAATATTACATAAATTAAATATCTGGGTCATGCATTTAATAAAATATTAACAAAAGCAACATAAATTAAAGTTTACATGCACTGAAAATATTTAAATAAAAACATACAATAGTATCAATTACTGAAAATAAATAAAAATGTATAACATGATAAAATATTCGAAATATGCATATAGACTCAGACAACGGTCACGGGGTCACTGCATGTCCACTCATAGGTCCTCGCCGCCGGTGGGTACTACATCCTCCTCTATGTACTCACCTGCACCATATCAGACAACGGTCACGGGGTCACTGCATGTCCACTCATAGGTCCTCGCCGCCGGTGGGTACTACATCCTCCTCTACGTACTCACCTGCACCATATCAGTGTAGTGAGCCTAGAGGCCCAACATGCTAACATAACAAGGGTTTAAAATAATTTAAATCACTTTAATACTAATACATAACATATACATGAATGATCATGCTTAAAAAAATATCATGAACATAACATAAACTTAAAATAAACTTGAATATCATAATAATACATAAACATTGTTGAGCAAAGTATTTTCTAACATCGAAAGGTCGTATCCATAGTGTAACCATACATACATTAAATACTGATCAGCGTGATAAACCAACGTACGTGGCGGTGACGAATCACCTCTTAAATTGGCAGTAAACTGCCCTTAAATAGTTCACATATGGGGACGAATCCCCCTTAAATTGTCACACTACTTCAACTTCCAACATAAAATTATTTTCTTTTGCTCAACCTTAAACATTAAATCGTGCATAAAAATTATTTCATGAATGCATGTACTTAAATAAAATGTGTGTCCTTCATATATATTTAATTTAATTTCATACTAACATATAAATACTAAAAATAACTTCCATGCATAAAAATAATTAAATATATATTCAGGACACATGCAATTTTTCATGGGTTGTACTGAACTGCTGGCCCTATCACTCAAGCCCAATTTCTTAAATTCTGGCCCATTAACACTGAGACTGGCCCATTAACATACTTAAGCCCATTAACACATTTCTAAGCCCAATAAAATTTACTGGCCCAATAACACTCTATTCTGGCCCAATGGGCCCAAAAACCCAAAGACTGGCCTAATAACTTCCATGGGCCCCCAAGCCCATAAAAATCATTGGACTAACTTAATTAAATTTAAATAAGCCCAATAACAAATAAATTCAACCCAAAAGACTTTAAATGGAGCCCAATTAAATTTTGGGATTTAATTAGGCCCATTAAAAACTTAAATTTAATAATTAACTTAAAAATAAAATACCCGAGCCCGACTAACTTAACCCGGACCCGGACCCAACTAACTTAACCCACTTACTTCCAGACCCGACCCGGACCCGCCCTGAAAACCCTAAACCCGTCGCCCCTCCCTTGTTCCTTCTCGGCCGCGAGCAGCAGCCACTCCTTGGCTGCTGCCGGCCTGCTCCGGCCGCCCCTGGCCGGAGCGCCGCCGCCCAGACGTAGCCCACGTCTGGGCGGTCCTAACTTGACCCAGGCCCTGACCCCATGCAGCCCCACGCATAGAGGCCGAACCCCCTTTCCCCAAACCCTAGTCTGCGCATCCATGGGAGCCGAACGTCCATGGCTGATTTTTGGGCTCGTTTGGCTCGAGCCACTCGAGCCTAGACCCACCTTAGACCTCTTACCAACCATAACCAGCAGCTAGAACAAGCCATGTCAAGGAAAAATCGTGAGATGAATGAACAACCGCATACACAAGCTTCAAACAACAAAACCGATCCTTAATCTGAAAATTTGAAGAAAAATCGATGCTACACCCAACATACATGATATAAACTGATTTGCATGAAAAAGTAGAAGAAAAACCATGCCTTTCACCGATGTTTGAAGAGAAAAAAAACGAAGGTGACGATTTCGGGACGACGGGACGATGAACAACTCGAAGCTTTGAAGAAATCTCGGCTATGGAACCCTTGGAGATTGCTATCTGATGAAGAAGATGAAGAACAAGGAATGGGGGTGGCGGCTGATGCTTGGAGACGTGAGGTTTGGGGGTAGAATTAGGGTAATTAGAATAAAATAAGGTTTAGGATAATTAAAATATTAATAAGGGTTTTAAATATACAATATATATAACTTAAAAACTCTAAATAATATTTAAAATATGATATCTTTAATAAAATCCCGAAATATATAATTAAGGGAATTTTAAAGATAGTAAAAAGTCATTATTTTGGCTAAATTTGGATAAAAATGGACTCCTAAAATTATATAAAATTAATTACTGATAATTTTGAGGAAATAAAACTCAAAATAATATTTTTGGGCTCTAAAGATGCTCATGAAATAAATTGGATAGAAAGTAGTCATCTCGTCCGTCCACGGTCCCGTCTACGCGATAAAATAATTAAATTTCCATAAATCATGAAAAATCACTAATTATGGGTTAAATGCTTAAAAATAACTTAAAACATGCACAAATAATTTCACATAATTATTTAACCCATAAATCTAAAATTTTAAATAAATAAATTTCCTAATTATGCATGCGAATTTACGTACTAAAAATACTGGGTGTTACAATATGACACCTATCTTGTAAGTCCCGAAGGTTTGAGGCCCGAACATCTATTTGAAAGCTCTGGGCAATCTACGCTCTGACACCTATCTTGTAAGTCCCGGAGGTCTGAGGCCCGGGCATCTATTTGAAAGCTCGGGGCAATCTACGCTCTGACACCTATCTTGTAAGTCCCGGAGGTCTGAGGCCCGGAAATCTATTTGAAACCCCAGTGCAATCTACGATCTAGAACTTATCTTGTAAGTCCCAGAGGTTTGAGGCCCGGGAATCCATTTGAAAGCTCAGGGAAATCTACGCTCTGACACCTATCTTGTAAGTCCCGGAGGTTTGAGGCCAGGGCATCCATTTGAAAGCCCAGGACAATCTACGTTCTGCCACCTATCTTGTAGGTCTCGGAGGTTTGAAGCCCAAACATTTATTTGAAAGCCCAGGGCAATCTAAGCTCTGGAACCTAACTTGTAAGTCCCGAAGGTTTGAGGCTCGGGCATCTATTTGACACCCAGGGCAATCTACGCTCTGGAACCTATCTTGTAAGTCCCGGAGGTTTGAGGCTCGGACATCTATTTGAAAGCCCAGGGCAATCTACGCTCTGGCACCTATCTATAAGTCCCGAAGGTTTGAGGCCCGGGCATCTATTTGAAAGCCCAGAACAATCTACGCTCTGACATCTATCTTGTAAGCACCGGAGATTTGAGGCCCGAGAACTTATTAGACGGTGTGTTGAGGAAAGTCCTATGTCACTCGGGTTTGGGGATTAACTTTCTCGGGACAGTGAATGTAGTGACCCTGCATGGTATCACCTACTAACTGAAAACTAATAGCATGCATTAAACTTAATACAGAAAAATAACTTAACAGATTAAAACGTGCGGAAACATAATCATAAATTACATATCAGCTTAGTATTAAAAGTGTCAAGCTTATTCATCAGTAGTGATACAACCATATCGAAATACTTAAAAGTAAACATTATACAGCTATATCGAATCCTGCTGTATAATTAACTCCTCAAGGTCTGCTCTCTAATCCTGCCTTGAACCTCCAGCTCCGTCCATCCTGCGACCTGCCCCATGGAATAGGGTGTCCAAGATAACAACTAGGACGTGAGCGCTAACGCCCAGTACATAAACATGATTACACGTATAAATATGATGCATGCAACATGATGACTGGTAAAGGGTCATCTGAAAAGTCATGCTCAGTACCGGCGCCACATGAGTGCTGCCACCGCACGGATCAACCTCTGGGTGCAACCACACTCGTCAAGTACACCAGAGTAGTCAGACATAAATTTCCCCGCCGTCGCGGTACTCTCAGTGACAGACTATCGAGTATAGAGCTGAGCGGCTCTATAATCAGGTATATCAAGGTTTAGGCTCAACGTGTATATGCACATGACATATGAATATAGAAAGCGGTAAATCATATATCATGCCATATAATAATGCCAAATAAATGCAACATATAAACATGTATACTCGCTGACAATCTCAGTCAATGTGTACGTACCTCTAGGCTAGTTCAAGTATAGTAGGATCCTAGGTTCCAAGCCTATATTCAAAAGTTCACCGTATCACTACATAAATTCTATAAGCCTTAACTAAGCTAATAAGTACTCCCAAAACTTAAATAGATTTCCGAACCATACCTTCCTCCGTAGATAGCCCTTTGGAGTCGCTAGTCCCGGATGACTATAACCACTCCTTGGTTATTCCAGAACCTCTATTATAAGCGATGGGGCCCTCAAGTGTATAACTCACACTATATAACTGAGGAAGAAAACTCGGGAATTCATATTCAAATTATGACTCCGAAGAGCCCTATTTATAGGAAAAGTTTCGGATGAGTTCGGGCCCTCCGAACCTGAGTTCGGATCGTTCGATCCAACTCACTGTCTGCATGCGAGACACGTCGAGTTTGGATCGTCCGATCTCTACTTCGGGTTGTCCGAAGTGCTCGTAGTCCGACACTTGTCAAAATTCATTGCTGAGTAAACCTGCCTACTTGGCACAAACAAGTTCGGGCCGTCCGAACTTGAGTTTGGATCGTCCGAACTAGCCTTAACTCCGAAGTCAACAAGCTCACCTTCGGAGCCCCCGGTGGTCAATTTCAGGCCGTCCGAAGTCCTCTTCGAATCGTCCGAACTGGCTCAGACAATGAAATTTCATTTCTTGCTTCTGAAGTCCGATTAAATCTCCAAATTGGTTAATTACTAACCCTTAATCATCTTTAACATATTATTATCTTAAAATAAGTTCTTGGTTACTACATTCTCCCCACCTTTAGATATTTCGTCCGCGAAATAACATCTAAAGACAAATCAAGATAACAATATGAAATATCAAACCACGTTTTATTACAACAACTGTAATTACAACTACATGGTAATCAAAAATACAAAGCAAACAACTCAGGATATTCTTCTTGCATACGACTCTCAGTTTCCCAAGTTGCTTCTTCAATGCCTCGGCGCTGCCACTGTACCAGCACAAGTGGTATAGTCTTGTTCCGAAGAACTTTCTCCTTTCTGTATAAGATACGGATTGGTCGTTCAACAAAAGACAGATCTGAATCTAGCTGAATATCAGTAGACTGAATCACATGAGATTCATCAGCTATATACCGTCGAAGTAACGACACATGAAAAACATTATGTATACTGGAAAGAATTGGCGGTAAAGCCAAACGATATGCAACATCTCCGATCTTCTCCAGTATCTGGAAAGGTCTAATAAAACGAGGAGACAACTTGCCTTTCACGGCGAATCTCATCACCTTCCTGAAAGGTGATACTCGTAGAAACACATATTCACCAGGCTGAAACTGAAGTGGCATGCGACGAATATTAGCATAACTGGCTTGTTTATCTTGAGCAACTTTGATCTTATGCTTGATCAAATCTACCTTGTCTACAATCTGCTGCACCAATTCAGGACCCTCGACTTGTCGTTCCCCGACTTCATCCCAGAATAACGGAGTACGACACCGTCGACCGTACAATGCCTCGAAAGGTGCCATATCAATACTACGATGATAACTGTTATTGTAAGCAAATTCGATCAAAGGTAACTGATCCTGCCAAGATAAGCCAAAGTTCATGACAGAAGAAGGTAGCATATCCTCCAATGTACGAATCGTCCGCTCTGACTGTCCGTCAGTCTCCGAATGATATGCATTGCTCAAACTCAGAGTGATACCCAACGCCTCCTGAAAACTACCCCAAAAACGTGAGGTAAATCGCGGGTCTCTATCACTGACTATGCTCACTGGAATCCCATGCAATCGCACTATCTCCTGGATGTATAAACGTGTCATGCAATCATAAGAATACTCCCGATTATTAGGAATAAAGTGTGTTGATTTCGTCAAACGGTCAACAACGACCCAGATAGCATCACACTGACGTGAAGTCATAGGTAAGTGGGTAACAAAATCCATAGTTACGTGCTCCTACTTCCATTCGGAATCTCAAGATTCTGCAATAATCCACCTGGTTGTCGGTGTTCAACCTTGACCTGTTGACAAACCAAACATCTTGAAACAAATTGATACACACTCCGCTTCATCCCTTTCCACCAAAATCTAGTTCGCAAGTCTTTATACATTTTCATGCTTCCAGGATGAACTGATAATCGACTCCTGTGAGCTTGAGATAGAATATCGTTCCTGAGCTCCGCAACATTAGGTACAACCACTCGATTAGATAAGCACAATAAACCATCTGCCTGAAAATGAAATCAAGATGTATTAACTCCATTGGCTAAACGTGCCAAATGCTGAGCCTTAACATCAGATATCTGAGCATCTCTGATCCGAGAATACAATGCTGGCTCAGACAAAATAGTATACAATCGAATCCCATTTCTCCCTTTCTTGTGCTTTAGCGTAAAACTCAATGAACAGCACTCTTGAATCATATGAGATACTTCACTAGTCTGAAGTGCAGAAAGTCTCACCTGTCGATTCAAGGCATCAGCAGTAAGATTAACAGAACCTGGATGATATTTGATTTCACAATCATAATCCTTCAGAAGATCCATCCAGCGTCTCTGTAACATATTCAACTCCGCCTGAGTGAATAAATACTTCAAACTCTTGTGATCCGTGAATATCTCAAATTTCTCGCCATAAAGATAATGACTCTAGATCTTGAGTGCAAATACAATGGCGGCTAACTCGAGATCATGTAATAGATAATTACTCTCATGCGTCTTCAACTGTCGAGAAGCATAGGCAATAACATGTCCATGCTGTGTCAGAACACATCCTAACCCCTGACCAGAGGCATCAGTATAGACAATATAACCTCCTGATCCAAAAGGTAGAGCTAGCACAGGTGCAGTAGTAAGACGTCCACGCAGCTCGTGAAATGACTCCTCACAATACGAGGACCATATGAAGGCAACATCTTTCCGTGTAAGCTGTGTCAAAGGTCTGGCCAACTGTGCAAAATTCTCGATGAACCGATGGTAATATCCAGCTAGACCCAAGAAACTACGAATCTCAGCAACCGTCGTCGGACGAGACCAGTTCAGCATTGCCTCTATCTTACTAGGATCAACAGATATCCCTTCATTAGAAATCACATGACCGAGAAACACTACCCGATCAAGCCAAAATTCACACTTGCTCAATTTCACATACAGCTGCATATCTCGTAACGTCTGTAAAACAATCCTCAAATGCTGTGCATGCTCATCCTTGTCATGAGAATAGACAAGAATATCATCAATGAAGACGATGAAAAATCTATCCAGATATTCTCAAAATACCTGATTCATCAGATTCATAAAGACTGCCGGTGCATTCGTCAAACCAAATGGCATAACCAGAAATTCATAATGCCCGTATCTGGTCCTAAAAGAAGTCGTAGAAATATCTGAGTCTCGTACCCACATCTGGTGGTATCCAGATCTCAGATCTATCTTGGAGTAAATAGAAGTACCCTGTAGTTGATCGAATAGATCATCAATCCGCGGCAAAGGATACTTATTCTTGATGGTGACACGATTCAACTGCCTGTAATCAATACACAATCGCATCGATCCATCTTTCTTCTTGACGAACAAAATAGGTGCTCCCCACGGAGAAACACTTGGACGAATATATCCCTTATCAAGCAGATCCTGTAACTGCTGTTTCAATTCCCTCATCTCTGATGGTGCTAGACGATAAGGCGCTCGGGATATAGGCGTAGTTCTTGGTACTAAATCAATACCAAATTCAACCTCTCGCACCGGAGGAAAACCAGGAATCTCATCAGGAAATACATCAGGAAACTCACTGACTACCGGTAACTGATCAATACCCGTACTACTCATGGACATATCAACTGCATAGATAAGGTAGCCCTCCCCACCTGACTCCAAGACATGACATGCCTTCAGAGCCGAAACAAGTGGCATCGGAGGTCACGCACCCTCACCATAAAAATACCAGCTATCACCCTTAACAGGATGAAACTGTACCAGACGCTGATAACAATCCACAGTAGCGTGATACAAAGTCAGTATATCTATTCCCAAAATACAATCAAAATCTGCCATCGCTAATATCATCAGATTAGCTGACAATACATTACCCTCAAACTCTAGAAGGCATCCCATCACTAGAAGCTTAGTTACTATCTCCTGTTCCAGCGGAGTAGATACAAATAATTCCATATCTAATGATACATAAGGTAATCTATGTCTCTTAACAAAGCGACTAGAAATAAAGGAATGCGATGCTCCAGTATCAATTAAAACAAGTGCAGGAATACCACATAACAGAAAGGTACCTGCCAACATGCGATCACTTTCCTCAGTAGCCTGTTCTTGAGACAAAGCAAATACCTGCCCTTGAGTCTGGGGACGGTAACCAGAAGAACTCTGTGGTGCTGGCTACTGTCGTGGAAAAGTAGAAGCTTGAGATCCAACCTGTGATCCCGATCCACTAGCAGAACCCATGCACTGAGGACAATCTCTCCGCAGATGTCCCTGCTGACCGCAAATATAACAAGCACCAGTAGCTCTCCGACATGAAGCTGCAGGATGCTTCCCTCCACAGTGACTACAAAACTCCTCCTTCTTCTTCTTCTTCCCAAAACGGAACATACCTCGTGAACCACGAGATCCAGATGAAGTAGTAGGAGTAGAAGAAGACGTAGATCCAGATTGCACAACAGATTGAGCTCTAGGCTCAAATGATCTACTAAGCTGTGCTGGCATCAACAACTGTGCATGCCTGTTGCTGGTCTCCACAAGACGGCAACGGTTCACCAAAGTCTCATAAGATACTGGGTCATCACAGACAACAACCTGTGAGTAGATATCTTGGTTCAGGCCTTGTAGAAAGAGATCATACTTCGAAGCATCACTCTCATTAATCTGAGGACTGAAAGGTAGTAGATCAAGAAATCGTTGCTAATATTGATCAATAGTCATTGATCCTTGCCTCAGAGTAAGCAACTCCATCGATCGTGCTTGGCGAACAGCTGGAGGAAAATACAGTTTCTGGAACTGCTGACAGAAATCTCCCCAAGTCACCTGTCCTCTCTCAGTACGTTCCTGAGCAGCTTTGGCATCCCACCAAAAACGTGCTCGATCCTCTAGAACAAATTCTAGAACTTCCAATTTCTGATCCTCAATACAATCGAAAGCACGAAAAGTACTCTCGAGTTTAGACATCCAACTTCTTGCTTGTTCAGGATTCTCGCCTCCCACCAAAGGTTTCGGTCCTACTTGCATGAATTTATTGATAGTGTAGCGACGTCTACCCTCATGAGGACGATAATGATCATCACGATGGCGATGATGACGATGATGACCACCTCCCTGGCCAATACTACTGTGACTCTCGTTAGCCATATCCTAAAAAGAATTGCACATTAAAATCCCAGATGTGCAAGAATTACTCAAGACTAAACTAAATCCCAAGTACTAATTCCCAAAATCTATGCATTCTCTGATACCAAAAATGTAGTGACCCTGCATGGTATCACCTACTAACTGGAAACTAATAGCATACATTAAACTTAATACAGCAAAATAACTTAACAGAGTAAAACGTGCGGAAACATAATCATAAATTACATATCAGCTTAGTATTAAAAGTGTCAAGCTTATTCATCAGTAGTGATACAACCATATCGAAATACTTAAAAGTAAACATTATACAGCTATATCGAATCCTGCTGTATAATTAACTCCTCAAGGTCTGCTCTCTAATCCTGCCTTGAACCTCCAGCTCCGTCCATCCTGCGACCTGCCCCATGGAATAGGGTGTCCAAGATAACAACTAGGACGTGAGCGCTAACGCCCAGTACATAAACATGATTACACGTATAAATATGATGCATGCAACATGATGACTGGTAAAGGGTCATCTGAAAAGTCATGCTCAGTACCGGCGCCACATGAGTGCTGCCACCGCACGGATCAACCTCTGGGTGCAACCACACTCGTCAAGTACACCAGAGTAGTCAGACATAAATGTCCCCGCCGTCGCGGTACTCTCAGTGACAGACTATCGAGTATAGAGCTGAGCGGCTCTATAATCAGGTATATCAAGGTTTAGGCTCAACGTGTATATGCACATGACATATGAATATAGAAAGCGGTAAATCATATATCATGCCATATAATAATGCCAAATAAATGCAACATATAAACATGTATACTCGCTGACAATCTCAGTCAATGTGTACGTACCTCTAGGCTAGTTCAAGTATAGTAGGATCCTAGGTTCCAAGCCTATATTCAAAAGTTCACCGTATCACTACATAAATTCTATAAGCCTTAACTAAGCTAATAAGTACTCCCAAAACTTAAATAGATTTCCGAACCATACCTTCCTCCGTAGATAGCCCTTTGGAGTCGCTAGTCCCGGATGACTATAACCACTCCTTGGTTATTCCAGAACCTCTATTATAAGCGATGGGGCCCTCAAGTGTATAACTCACACTATATAACTGAAGAAGAAAACTCGGGAATTCATATTCAAATTATGACTCCGAAGAGCCCTATTTATAGGAAAAGTTTCGGATGAGTTCGGGCCCTCCGAACCTGAGTTTGGATCGTCCGATCCAACTCATTGTCTGCATGCGAGACACGTCGAGTTCGGATCGTCCGATCTCTACTTCGGGTCGTCCGAAGTGCTCTAAGTCCGACACTTGTCAAAATTCATTGCTGAGTAATCCTGCCTACTTGGCACAAACAAGTTCGGGCCGTCCAAACTTGAGTTCGGATCGTTCGAACCAGCCTTAACTCCGAAGTCAACAAGCTCACCTTCGGAGCCCCCGGTGGTCAAGTTCGGGCCATCCTAAGTCCTCTTCGGATCGTCCGAACTGGCTCAGACAATG
Organism: Henckelia pumila; assembly: GCF_033568475.1. Lineage (NCBI taxonomy): Eukaryota > Viridiplantae > Streptophyta > Magnoliopsida > Lamiales > Gesneriaceae > Henckelia > Henckelia pumila. Next base: position 193,022,312 of record NC_133123.1, on the reverse strand, counting down.
AAATTTCATTTCTTTCTTCTGAAGTTTGATTAAATCCCGGAATTGGTTAATTACTAACCCTTAATCATGTTTAACATATTATTATCTTAAAATGAGTTCTGGGTTACTACAGTGAAGTAGGTTCTAGCCCGAATATTTTTAGGAGGTGTGGTGATACCCCAATAAGATTTCTTGGGCTATCACCAAACCCGAGTATATATTGAAAGACCCGGGAAGGGGATCCTTGGCGGGGGTCTGTTGAAGAATTAAGTTTCGGTGTTTTACAAGATATCATATTATGAAGCTAAAATGATCCAGCGGAAGCCAAACTGAAGTTACAAGACAAAATGATCTAGCGAAAACTAAAGTACTAAGATATACTGACTTGCAAAAGCTAAACCGAAGAGCTAAGATCAAACTGGCACACATGGAAAGAAGCACTAAACTGTTTCGTGTATAACTTCAACTGTAAGAGGACAAGTCAACTAGCTAAACTGACTCCATCAGTTTACCCTCGCTAAACTGATCCATCACCATTTTACCATCGTACCTTTTTGGATAGAATTTCTCGTACTCTGACACATTCTACAAAAGTTAGTGCCACGATGCAAAGGGAAATGTCGGCTTTAGAATTTGTTCTTGAAAATGACAAATGCAACGGGAATAATTCGAAATTCTATCTGAAGACCCATTTTGAATTTATGACCGTGAAAATCCAAAGGGTATAAATAGGGATCTTAATCGATTAAAGAAGCCTCTCGGAAGGTCTGTGATAGGAATCATTTTTCCGTGTTTTATTGTTTGTTTTCTTGGTATTTTGCATTCGTTCCATGTTGTCTTGTTCGTGTTTTTCCAATTTTGTTTGCATTTAGTGTATTTTTATGTGTTTTGTTTACTCCTATTGATTTATGGCTAAATTGCCAGGAAAATGAGGAAAATATGAATTTTGGGCTTCATAAGGGGGTGCGCTCAGTCTGCAGGATTTAGCAGACCGAGCGTGTGCTAAAAAGATAGGGCAGAAAGGTGGTGGAATTCCCAGCGCTCGGTCGGTAGTATTTAACGGACCGAGTGCATGATGTAAAGAGACGGGAAGAAACTTGAAGAATTCTCGGCGCTCGGTCGGTAAAAAAATGACAGACCGAGCGCCTGCGCGTAAAATTGGAAATTTTTATTCCAGGAGTTTTATTTGGAAAGGAATCTGAGGTGCACTATATATAGAATATTTTCAGACGTTTCAAGGGTTGGATACACAAAAAATTAAGGCGGAGGCGGCTGCTGAAGATTTAAGAATTCTTCTTCTCGTTGGGAGTTTTTCTTATTCGAAATTTCTGGATTTTTATGTTGAAAACTTTGTTAGATTGAATTTTATTATGAGTTGTAGTAGCTAAACTCTCTTTTGTTGGAATTTAAGGGATCCTAACCCTGAAACATATTTTTGTGATTGAATCGTTGTATGAATTGATTTAGTTTTATACAAGTATTTGATTTTATCATAATTTATTATTCTTTGTTGAGGAGTAGCTAACTTTAGCATAGATTCGTAAGTTGTAAATTGCTGTCGAGAGATATATTCATAATTAGTACGAATGATAAAATTCATGGACTTAAAATATGCATAGAGATATGATATTTAGTACATGTTGATAATCATAGACCACCAGGTTGAAAGTTGTAGGAATTCAATGAACGCAAAGCAATAAGTAATGATAAATAATCAAAGAGATTTGATTGTTTCATTAACTTGAATTAGATTGGCATAAACTTAAGAGAGAGTGTCGATATTTCAGGAATTCTTGTCAAATTTATGAGTGTAAAAGTAAGTTTAAATTGTCCAGATTCAATTAGGGGGAAGGTGAACCGAGATTCCAACGAAATTTCCTTATATTATATTTTTCTGTGCTAAGCATTGCTGTGGTTAATTGTATTTTTCATTCAAGTATTTTAAGTTGAATTATTTACTTTATAATTTTAGAATAATCAATTATCCAATCTTCGTTACTTTGGGTAGAGAAATAAAATAATTGAGTTATTGTGACGTAGTCCCTGAGGACGATACTCGTACTCCGTACATTTTTCTATAACTTGAGTCGTGCACTTGCGATAATATTGAGCATAAAAGATAGATAATTATACTTAATTTTAAGTGTTAGTATTTGCTCGATCAAGTTTTTGGCGCCGTTGTCGGAGACTATTGATTACTTTAATTTATATTATTTAATTTTCTCTACTTCAATTTTAATCACTAGTTTCATCTGTGAACTGCAGGATTCTCTTGCAGTGTATGCAACATTCACCCGAAGCAGAACTTTTGCCTTTTGATCCAAAAATTGAAAGAACTTTTCGCAGAATAAGAAGGCAACAAAAATAAGAAATGATAGAAAAAGAACGACTAAGTGAAGATGAAGAAGCTGAGAATAATGCACCACCTATCTACAGGTCAATGCTGGATAGTGCTATGTCATCTATCGAAAACGCAAGACCAAGCATCATCAGGCCAACCATAGCAGCAAATCAGTTTGAAATAAAGCATGCTATCATTCAAATGGTGCAAAACACAGTCCAGTTTGGTGGGATGACAATCGATGACTCATATGCTCACCTGACAAATTTTTTAGAAATCTGTGACACTTTCAAGATGCAGGGAGTTTCTGATGATGCTATTCATTTGCGTTTATTCCCTTTTTCGTTATGAGATAAGGCTAAATCATGGCTAACAAATTTACCTGCAGGTTCCATCACCACTTGGGATGATCTCGCAAAGGCTTTTCTTACCAAATACTTCCCACCGTCCAAATCGATGAATTTAGGAGCTGACATCACAACCTTTGCTCAAGGAGAACATGAAACACTATATGAATCATGAGAGCGCTACAAAGATCTATTGAGGAGATGCCCACATCACCAACTACCAGACGGTCTTGTGGTACAAACTTTTTATTATGGTCTTCCTCACTCAAATCGCACCATGTTAGATGCAGCTGCGGGTGGTAATTTGTTACGAAAATCACCGGAAGATGGATATGAGTTAATGGAGGAGATGACATCCAGTAGCTATCACCCTCAATCCAACAAGAATGCAGCCAGGAGACCCGCAGGAATGCATCAAGTTGATGCATTCACCTCAGTAACAGCTCAACTTGAAGTCATGAATAAGAGGATTGAAGAGCTAACTCTAGGGCAGTCTGCAATGCGTATTCAAGAAATGTGGTGTGAGAAATGTGGTGCTGAACACTTCACAAAAGATTGTCATACAATCAATCCATCATATCAGCCAGAGGGAGGAATGGTGAACCATGTAGGAAATCAAAACCGCCCTAGGAATGATCCATTCTCAAATACATACAATCCAGGGTGGAAACAACATCCGAATTTTTCGTGGGGAGGACAGAACAATAGGCCATATGGGAATCAGAACTATGGAAAACAGCATCAGGAGGAGAAGTCAAGCATGGAACAGATGATGCAGAAGTTCATATCATCCACTGAGACCAGAATGCAAAATCAGGATGCATCAATTAAGAATCTGGAAAATCAAATAGGGCAGTTAGCTAAAGCGATGTCCAGCAGAGAGATGGGTACTTTGCCAAGTGACACGGAAAAGAATCCAAAGGAGCAGGTCAAGGCTGTTGAATTAAGAAGTGGAAAGAGAATCGAAGGTGAGAGACGAGGCGAGAAAGATTCAGAACCAGCTGTATTAGAAAAAACTGCAGGTAAGTCTTCTACTTCCACACCACCACTCACATCACAATCGAATATTGTTATTCCACCACCTTTTCCTGCAGCTCTCAAGAAGGCCAAGCTAGATTCTCAGTTTGCTAAATTCCTAGAAGTATTCAAGAAATTGAATATAAACATCCCCTCGCCGATGCATTGATGCAAATGCCTAGCTATGCTAAGTTCTTGAAGGAGATTCTCTCCAACAAGAGAAAATTGTAGGAGCATGCAATGATCAATTTAACAAAAAATTGTTCCGCACTAGTTCAGAACAAGATTCCACCGAAGAAAAAAGATCCAGGGAGTTTCTCTATCCCTTGTGTTATTAATGATGCGCAATTTCATAAGGCTTTATGTGATTTGGGTGCGAGTATAAACTTAATTCCATATTCTATCTTCAGGAAACTGAGCTTGGGAGAGCCGAAATCCACCAGGATGTCGTTGCAATTGGCGGATAGGTCTATCAAATACCCCAGAGGGATAATAGAGGATGTGCTAGTGAAATTCGACAAGTTCATCTTTCCGGTGGATTTCGTGGAACTTGATATGGAGGAGGACTTGGACATGCCACTTATTCTAGGAATACCTTTCCTGGAAATAGGAAAAGCACTAATCGATGTCCAAAAGGGAGAGCTACATTTGAGAGTAGGCGAGGAGAAAATTTCCTTTGATGTGTTTAATGCACTTAAATTTTCACAAAGTAATGAAGAGTGTTTTCAAATTGACGCTGTTGACTCACTTTTATATGATTTTTTGCAGGATACATTGCAGAAACCATTAGAAGTTGCACTAATATCTCCTCCTCATGATGACTTAATCAATGTAGAGATAGAAAAGATGACAGCTTACTTGAATGATAACCAGTCATGGCGAAAAGGAAGCAAGCTCAGACTCGAAGATCTTGGTGACCGGAAGGATTTAGTCCTACAGAAACCAAGTCTTTAAGAACCACCAACTGTGGAATTGAAACCATTACCTACCCATCTCAAATATGTATTTTTAGGTGAGAATGAAAATTTACCTGTCATAATTTCTTCTTCTTTGACAGGTGAGATGGAGACCAGACTGCTGGATGTTTTCAAAAGTCATAAGAGTGTGTTTGCTTGGAAGGTCGCAGATATCAAAGGCATTAATCCATCTATCTGCATGCACAAGACATTAATGGAAGAGAACATCAACCCCTTGGTCCAACCATATAGGAGATTGAATCCCAAGATGCAAGAAGTAGTGAAGGCTGAAACGATAAAACTTCTGGATGCAGGTATCATTTATCCCATTTCTGATAGTTCATGGGTGAGTCCAGTTCAATGTGTACCGAAAAAATGGGGGATAACTGTCATTAAGAATGAGCAAAATGATCTGATACCTACTAGGACAGTTACAGGTTGGCGTGTGTGTATAGACTATAGAAAATTGAATGACGCAACCCGTAAAAACCATTTTCCCCTTCCTTCATTGACCAAATGCTAGAAAGGCTTGCTGGGTATGAATTTTATTGCTTTTTAGATGGGTATTCAGGATACAACCAAATTGTGATTGCACCTGAAGATCAGGATAAAAAAACTTTCACTTGCCCATATGGTACGTTTGCCTACAGACGCATGCCTTTTGGTCTTTGTAATGCTCCTGCGACTTTTCAGAGATGCATGGCTGCTATATTTCATGATATGGTTGAAAATTTTCTAGAGATATTTATGGATGATTTTTCCATTTTTGGTCAGTCTTTTGATGCATGTCTGAATAATCTTAATACTGTTTTGATAAGATATGAGGAAACGAACTTTGTACTCAACTGGGAAAAGTGTCACTTCATGGTGACAGAAGGTATTGTATTAGGACACCGCATATCTGAGCAGGGAATTGAGATGGACAGGTCCAAGGTGAAAGTCATTCAGAATTTACCTCCACCGACAACAATCAAGGGAGTCAGAAGTTTTTTAGGCCATGCCGGTGTTTATCGGTGCTTCATTAAAGATTTTTCAAAAATTGCAAAACCTCTGTCTTCTTTATTGATGAAATATGCACCTTTTAATTTTGATTCTACTTGTTTACAGGCATTTGAATTTCTTAGAGAAAGATTGGTGACTGCACCAGTGCTGACCTCACCGGATTGGAATCTTCCCTTTGAGGTGATGTGTGACGCCAGCGACACAGCTGTTGGAGCTGTGCTTGGCCAGAGGATAGACAAGGTATTTCGTATGATTTACTATGCTAGCAAAACCTTGAATGAGGCTCAATTTAATTATGCTACCACTGAAAAGGAGTTGCTAGCAGTAGTTTTTTCACTGGACAAGTTTCATTCATACCTTGTACTTTCGAAAATCACTATATACACTGATCATTCTGCAATAAGAAACCTTTTGGAAAAGAAAGATGCAAAACCTAGGTTGATTAGGTGGATCCTACTCTTACAAGAATTTGACTTAGAGATAAAGGATAAAAAAGGAGTAGAAAATGTTGTCACTGATCACCCATCTAGACTAGAATACATTCCTGATTGTGCACAAAATGATACTGAGGACATAGATGATTGGTTCCCTGATGAAAAATTATTTGCCATAGAACACTCACCATGATATGCTAATTTTTCAAATTACTTGGTCACGGGCACAATCCCACATAACTTGTCTTTTCATTAAAAGAAAAAGTTTCTGTCAGATGTAAAGCATTATTTTTGGGAAGAACCTTTCTTGTTTAAAATTTGTGTTGACTCTATGATTCGGAGATGTGTGGCGGAGGGAAAAATGAAAAGCATCCTCAGTCATTGTCATGACCGTGAGGTAGGTGGCCATGCTGGGCCTATCAAGACGGCAGCTAAGGTACTTGAATGTGGGTTCTATTGGCCAAATCTTTTTAAAGATGCGCGTGCTTATGTCCTTGAGTGTGATAGATGTCAGCGGACAGGTAATATCTCGAATCGTCATGAAATGCAATTGAATAATATTATTGAGTGTGAGATATTTGATGTGTGGGGGATCGAATTCATGGGACCATTTCCAAACTCTTTTACAAAAAAATACATTTTGGTCGCCGTTGATTATGTTTCTAAATGGGTAGAAGCTGAATCTTTTGCAACTAATGATGCACAGGTGGTCCTAAAATTTTTGAAGAAAAATATTTTTAACCTGTTTGGTACATCCCGTGCAATTATTAGTGAAGGTGGCACCCACTTTTGCAACAGACTCTTTGAAAAAATTTTGAAGAAATATGGTGTCAAGCACAAAGTTTCTACAGCTTATCATCCCCAAACGAGTGGCCAAGTAGAAGTGTCCAATCGAGAAATTAAGCAAATTTTAGAAAAAAGTGTGAGTACTAATAGAAAGGATTGGGCACTTCGACTAGATGATTCATTATGGGCCTATAGGAATGCTTTTAAAACTCCTATAGACACCTCCCCATATAGACTATTTTTTGGTAAGGCATGTCATTTGCCAGTTGAGTTGAGCATAGAGCATATTGGGCTATCAAAGCATTGAATTTTGAATTTTTTGCTGCAGGTGAGAAGAGATTGCTTGAGTTAAACCACTTAGAGGAATTTCGAGATCAAGCATACGATATGGCGGTGTCCTACAAAGAAAGGACCAAGAGAATACATGACAGACGCATTCATCAAAGAGAATTTAAGGAAGGAGAAGCAGTTCTTTTGTTTAACTCCAGGTTGAGGCTCTTTCTTGGAAAGTTGAAGTCTCGGTGGTCCGGCCCTTACAAAATCACTAAGGTGTATCCATCGGGGGCCATTGAAATAAAGGATGCAAGAAATGAGTCTTTTACTGTCAATTCTCAGAGGCTGAAACATTATGTAAGGGGTGATGTCGACTCAACGCCAGTCATCACCACACTGACTGACCAAGACTAGTTTGGGGAGGAGAACAGTCGAGCTCTAGACTCTAAATTGAGAACTACTCGCTTACCTTTCCTTTATTTTAGTTTATTTTGCTAGAGATTTTTACTTCTCTGTTCTTTTCCGTTTTAGCAATTTTTATTTTGCAGAATTTTGCAGACCGAGCACCCAACAATACCCCGACTTTTTGTTTTTCCTAAAAGGGTGTGCGCTCGGTCTACGAAATTCTGCAGACCGAGCGCATCGCGCAATTACAGAATTTAAAACGTCTGATCCCCTTTCCCCTTTCATTCTTTCTCGTTCTTTCTCTAACTCTTAACCCTACGCCGTCTCCTCTCCTCCCTATTTCTCACTTTTTCCCATCAAATTCGCAGGTCCCTCTCTCTGATTTCTCTGATTTCGTTCAAGATGGGTCCTAAGAGAGCAAAGATTGCCACCTCTCGTGCCTCTTCTTCATCCTCCACCATTATTGATGGCAAGTTTATCTCTGTGGAGGCGAAAGCACGATATGAAGCCACCAAGATCAACCGGACTCCGATTCCCGAGAGAGGCATAGATCTATCCGAGAACCTCACTCACACCCTCGGCATCACTGAGCGTGGATGGACCGAGTTCTGCCGCCAACCTCAAGCGGCCATCGTACCGTTGGTACGGGAATTCTATGCCAACGCCCCTGAACGTACATATAACAAAGCTTTTGTGCGGGGTAAGTTCGTCTCTTTCGACCCTGACACTATTAATGCTTTATTGCAAACACCGAAAGTCGACGATAGCCAATTCCAAGTGTTTAAGGCTAACCTGGATTATAATCTCGTATCTACTGAACTGTGTTATGATGGGAATGTTTGGAAGGACTCGGTCAAGTTTGTATCGTTTAAAGAAAAAATTTTGAAAATGGAACCGGCATTGTGGTATGCATTTCTCACCCATAGGATGATGCCGATAACCCACACGCACGTCGTGGTGATGAGTAAAGTGTTGTTGTTGTTTGCCCTACATAAAAAATGGCCAATCAATGTCGGAAAACTCATCAACAAGGAGTTGTACACGTCCATCCGTTCACCGAATATTGGCATTTTTTTCGTCTATTGTTTCCGCACTGTGTGTGAGAGCTGGAGTTGTCGTGCGAGACGACGAGGAATGGCAACATCCAATGCAGGATGTGGACAGTTCACTTGTGAAGACAAAGCAAAATTTCAGATTACAAGAGTTCACATCGCAGGGGCAAGCAAGTTCCGAGGCCGGCACATCTTCGACCCGTGTACCATAACCAATGCCAAATTGTCGCCCTGCTACCGAGACGACAAATAAATTGTACGTTTGGGCTCAATACCTGAATGAGTTTCAAAAAGTCGATGTTGCCCACTTGGAGTCGCAGACTGCTATGCTCCGAGCATTACTCTCTAATGCCGGGATGGACCTAGCAGCATATCCTACTCCACCACCATATCCACCTCCATTCAAATTCCATTACTCTGCTCTCCGCCAAAATTTTCCTGATGAATCAGATGAAGAAGCCGATGGTGACGATGAGGACCAATAATCAGGGGAGTTTTTGTTTTCGTTTTATTATGTTTTGTGTGTGTTTTGCATAATCAGTTTTGTTTGTTTTGTTTTGTTTGTCTAGCATTGGGGACACTGCTAGATGTTAGTTTTGGGAGGGTGTCTGTTGTGTGTTCATGCATTTTGTCTGCATTTTATCTTTGTTTTTGTTTGAGTGAGACGATGAATGTGGGCTGATGATGATTTGAAGTTTTGAACTTTGGGTAAAAATAAAAAAAAAATTATGCTCTTGACTTGACATAAGAAACTGTAGGTTGAACCGTGAATAGTTTAAGCACTCGTGTTAGACCAGTGGATTGTAACGAAAGATTTGATGAAATTTCTGTTTGTTTGACCATTGCACAGCAATAGGTGGTTTGTGGATCTTAATTGTGTTCTATGAATTTTGACGAGCTGCTATCATGACACTTATGATATTGGGCGCACATAGAAAACAATTTTTTTTACAACTCCATCCGGGCCTTGAAAGGATGGAAATCCTAAAAGATTAAATTCAAGGCTAAGTATGCGGATAAAATGGGGTTGATGCTCCATCCAAGCTATAGACGAGGGGATTTGAAAAAAAAAAGTTTTTCATATCCTAGCCAGTTATAGCTAAGTCAGCGGGTAATTATTGGGGCTAAAGCAATACCGGGTGTAAAATTCGGAGGTGTGTAATTCTTTATCTCAAAGGAAGTGGATGTGTCTAGAGTCGTTAGAAGGAATGGATACTTGAGAGTGAAACTTGCACTGATTTGTTATAGGTCGCTAAGCAGATTTGAATTGGATTCTGTCTGAGTTGTATGAAGCTGGAATGACATTTCACACACACACGTTCACGTTAAACCGAAGGTATATTATGAAAAGTTAAGAGCGGTGTTAATTTTGTGTTGTGTTGTGAAGGGACTTCTCGGAGGCCATGAATTCTCATGAATCGTCTTACTTGTTTTTTTTTTGTTTGCATTCTATTTTGTCACCTATTTTGCTTGAGGGCAAGCAAAAGGTTAGTTTGGGAAGGTTGATAGGAATCATTTTTCCGTGTTTTATTGTTCGTTTTCTTGGTATTTTGCATTCGTTCCACGTTTTCTTGTTCGTGTTTTTCCAATTTTGTTTGCATTTAGTGTAGTTTTATGTGTTTTGTTTACTCTTATTGATTTATGATTAAATTGGCAGGAAAATGAGAAAAATCTGAATTTTGGGCTTCATTAGGGGGTGCGCTCGGTCTGCAGGATTTAGCAGACCGAGCGCCTGCTTAAAAAAAAGGGCAGAAAGGTGGTGGAATTCCCAGTGCTCGGTCGGTAGTATTTAACGGACCGAGCGCATGCTGAAAAGAGACGGGTAGAAACTTGAAGAATTCTCGGCCCTCGGTCGATAAAAAAATGACAAACCGAGCGCCCGCGCGTAAAATTGGAAATTTTTATTCCAGGAGTTTTATTTGGAAAGGACTCTGAGGGGCACTATATATAGAATATTTTCAGACGTTTCAAGGGTTGGATACATAGAGAATTAAGGCGGAGGCGGCTGCTGAAGATTGAAGAATTCTCCTTCTCGTTGGGAGTCTTTCTTATTCGAAATTTCTGGACTTTTATGTTGAAAACTTTGTTAGATTGAATTTTATTATGATTCGTAGTAGCCAAACTCTCTTTTGTTGGAATTTAGGGGATCCTAACCCCGAAACATGTTTTTGTGATTGAATTGTTGGACGAATTGATTTAGTTTTATACAAGTATTTGATTTTATCATGGTTTATTATTCTATGTTGAGGAGTAGCTAACTTTAGCATAGATTCGTAAGTTGTGAATTGCTGTCGAGAGATAAATTCATAATTAGGAAGAATGATAAAATTCATGGACTTAAAATATGCATAGAGATATGATACTTAGTACATGTTGATAACCATAAACCACCGGTTGAAAGTTGTAGGAATTCAATGAACGCAAAGCAATCCGTAATGATAAATAATCAAAGAGATTTGATTGTTTCATTAACTTGAATTAGATTGACATAAACTCGAGAGAGAGTGTCGATATTTCATGAATTCTTGTCAAATTTATGAGTGTAAAAGTAAGTTTAAATTGTCCATATTCAATTAGGGGGAAGATGAACCAAGATTTCAACAAAATTTCATTATATTATATTTTTCTGTGCTAAGCATTGCTGTGGTTAATTGTATTTTTCATTCAAGTATTTTAATTTGAATTCTTTACTTTATAATTTAGAATAATCAATTATCCAATCTTCGTTAGTTTGGGTAAAAAATAAAATAATTGAGTTATTGTGATGTAGTCCCTGAGGACGATACTCGTACTCCATACACTTTTCTATAACTTGAGTCGTGCACTTGCGATAATATTGAGCATAAAAGATAGATAATTATACTGAATTTTAAGTGTTAGTATTTGCTCGATGAGTCTACTCACATTTTTTTACTGGTGAATATTTAAAGTCTCAAAGCTAGAAATCGATCAAAGAACTCGAAGCACAAACGCCTAAGTGTTATTATGATCATCGAATGATCAATCTTGTGCGAAGTAAATCGAGTTGTAATCATCGTTTTTCCAATCAGTCTAGGACTAAAACTGAGTTGTAATCTAGAAGTTCTTGTTTAGGCAGTGTCTTAGTCCTAAACCGGATCGGGGTTTTTCAAATTTCTAGTAAAATTTCAAAGTCTTCTAGTGATATCCTTCAAAAGTGGAAGAAGGGATGACATAGGAGTATTTGAAATCTCTGAACATCCATAAACATCCGCTGGTGTTTTTTCAGTTTACCCATTCTCTTTATCTTGCATAAACTGATTGATAGTAAGTGTTCAAATCTATAATTTGACATATTTTCGCACATACACTGTTTGTCAAATTACATTAGACACCAAGATAAGCTTAGAATTTCATCACTAAACCGATAGAATTTTATCTCATCTCACTAAACTATTTTTTAGTGTATTCACCCCCTCTATACTCTAAACAGATCCTAACAGGGTCTATTGGTAGGAAACGGGCATGAGTGAAGGGCGGGACGTCCCGGGCAGGTGGAGCGCCCTGGTGGAGAGTGGAGGAGCCCGGGCTCCAGTAATCTTCTAACAGCTGTAAAGGTGCCACATCACCCAGACGTGGATTGACTTTTTTCATAGAAAGATGAATCGAGAACACGCTATCTCAACATGGCTATTCCCAAAAATCAAGGAGGTTGTCACTTCACATTTAATGCTGTCAGAAGCTCATACCTTATAATCATTAGGATCTCCCTATAAATACCAGGTAAAAATGGCAATGGGTCGGGTATGGATAGGATATCGTGTCTCCATCCCCATACCCATTTATTAAATTCATCCCCATACCAATACTCATACCCATCGGATATTTAATTTCATCTCCATCATCATACCCGTCGAATGATCGGATATCCATACCCTACCCATATACCCATTTATTGTATATACTCCATAAAATTAATTTTTTTAAAATTTTAATTATTTGATAAAATTATACTTATTTACTAGATTTTTATATCAAAATTTTTAAGATAATAAAAAAATAAAACAGCGAAGAAAATTTACAACCAAAGACTTATATAAAAAAATAAAACTTCTAAAAAATAGCATTAGTTTTATATTAATAATATTCATTATTTCATCCAACTAACATAATTCAACAAAAAAAATTAAATTAGCATTTATTTAATATAAATTAATATGTGTATGTATGTATATATATATATATATATATATATATATAATCGGGTATCGGGTCGGGTATGGCTAGGATACCACTACATCTTTCTCCATCCCCATTTACGAGATCCCCATACCCATTTACCCATTTATTTAATCGGGTCCAAAAAATGCCTCCATACCCTCCTCCGTTCGGGTCGGATATCGGGTTTCCCATCGGGTTCGGAGAAAATTGCCATCTCTAATACCAGGTCCTTGGACCTGGTTGAGGTACGTTGATTTATCTTCATAAATACATTCTCACGTCTTACATTTTACGCACACTCAATTTTTTTAAATTTCTAAGCCTATTCCATACATCTTAGTTTGACTTAAAAATCGGAGTGGCGAAGCCGGAGGACCCTCCGACGCCTCCACTTACGAGTTTTCTTGTTTTCTGGTATCTAGACTTCATCCTCTGGGGAACGAGGAAGCTTGTTGATCTATTGCCCGGGACCATACCCACCACCTGGGAATCCATTTTATGATCCTCGCATCAATATATATATATATATATATATATATATATATATATATATATATATATATTACACACACGATTCAATGTGACCAATAAAAAGTCAATCGCTTGATATATATTGTAGCTTAATGGCATAGTTAGAGCTGTCAAACGGGCCAGCTCATGGCGGGATGGGTCGGTCCACAAAAAACCCATCATTTGACGGGTTGAGGATGAGCCGGCCTACCATCCCGACGGCTGAAATCGTCAACCAAACTCAAGGTGGATTACGGGTTAGGCGAATTGGGTCGTGGGTTGACTCACTACAAATAAAAATAAAATAAAAATTATTATAATTAATTATAAAAAAATAAATATTAATAGAAACATATTAATAAAATTTCTAATTATTGAATTCATACGTGTAAACTTTATACGAAGTAATTAATACAAAATAATTCAAAATTTTCATTAAAAAATACATATATCAAAGTTAAAAAAAATAAAAAAAAAATTCAACATGCCCTTCGCAGCTTGGCCCGCCTAAACTCGCGACCGACACAGGTTGGCTCGCCTTTAGTTGAGTTTAATTGTATGACGAGACAGGGCGAGGAGGGATGAAGCTAATCCAAATTGACTCCTCTATGACACTCGCCATCCCAATATGAAATGAGATCTCGATTTTATGTCCTTCTCAAGACATCCATATAAAAAAAAAAAAAAAAAAAACCATGGTTAAATATATGTTTCCTAATTACGTTGAAAATTAACCTTGAGAATATTAATATATATTAAGTTGTTACGTGGAATTGCATCACCATAAATCATCATAAATTCTGATAAAATGAACTTTTGTAAATAATATGTAAATCTTAATTATATACACATTTTTTCAAAAAACTTTTTTATAAAAAGGCAACTGCCCACCTTCATTTATTTAAATAACTTTTTTAGAAAGAAAAAAGAAAAAAGAAAAAAAGAAGAAGGAAAAAGAAAGAAAGAAAGACAAAGTCTTTTGTTTTTGTTTTTGTTTTTGTTTTTTTTTACCTCATTTTGAACTAAAACAAGAATCTACAGGGGGTATTCTGCAATTTACCGTCGACAGATAATGTATAGGATTCCCATTGCTGGCATCTTGCATACGGGCAGCTCCATACAGCCTGTCATCCACCCATCGCCCAATATACACACACATACATTTTTACATTACATACGCCACTTCCCACTTTCTTGATTTACTCTCCTTATTATTCCCGCACCCCATTCTTGTATACACATCTCTTTCGGGGAAGAAAATTGGTTGGTATATTGGTGTTTGCTGTCCCCTGATAATCGCTTCTGCGCGGGACGGCGTACAGTGATGGATCCATGTCCCTTTGTGCGGATTGTTATTAGTAACTTGGCTTTGAAGTTCCCTGAAAAGCCCCATCCCTCGTCTCTTTCGTTCTTCTGCAAGTTCAAGCTCAAAGGGTTCCCCATCCAGGTTTCGGATGTTTCAGTTCTTGCTTCCGACAGCGATGCTATTGAGAGCAAGATTCTTGCCTGCTTCACGCTGAGGAAGGCGGAGTTTGAGAAGTTAGCGGAGAAATCGGGCAAGTTTTCTAGTTTGAAGGTTGAGATTTACAGGCGAGGTGGAGGGGGTAATAGTTGCGGGTTTGGGAGTGGTGGGAAGCTTCTGGGATGCGTTGGGGTGCAATTGGATTTGAAGAGCTTTTTGGATAATAATCGGACAAGTGTGGTTCAGAACGGGTGGGTTTCGATTGGTGGGTCGGAGGTCAAATTTCATCTGAATGTGAGGGCCGAGCCCGACCCGAGATTCGTGTTTCGATTCGATGGGGAGCCCGAGTCCAGTCCCCAGATTTTCCAGGTCAATGGGAATGTGAAACAGCCTGTTTTTAGCTGTAAATTCAGTTTTAGGAGTTGTGGGGAAAGAAATTTGCTATCCAGGTAATATACTTGCAGCCATTCTTTCCTGTTATCTATAGTTTACTCGAAATGAATAATCTTGATTCATAATGGTTTTTATATGTAAGTGTTCCTCTGGATATGTATCTACATCTGATTTTGTTAGAGTTTTCGATTCCTGGAACTGAATTTCTTTGATATTACTAGAGCGATCTACCATTAATCCACACTTTGAACTCTTAAGTCGGTGTGGAGAAAAAACTCAGATGTTCTCTTTTTGTGATATTTCTGGTGTGTATATATCTCATAAATACTTGTCATCTATCAGAATGCATTAGCTAAATAGAGTTCAATTTGAATAAACATCTGTCGAATAGAGTTTGAATTTGGGTTTTTGCACGTTTCTTGGTTGGTTTTCTTGAAATTTGATTTATGTTGAACAGATGTTCGTCGGAACCAAGTACCTCTCTCAGGTGCTTTAATTCATTTACTGAAGAGAAAGGACCTTCCACAAAAGAAAGAAAGGGATGGTCCCTCACTATCCACGACCTTTCGGGCTCCCCCGTGGCCGCTGCATCTATGGTTACACCGTTCGTGCCGTCTTCGCGCACCGACAGTGTCGGCAGATCCAATCCAGGGGCATGGCTCATTTTAAGACCGAGTAACAGTACGTGGAAACCATGGGGTCGCCTTGAGGCGTGGCGCCAGCACAATGGCGTCGGCTACCGATTCGAGCTTATTCCAGATGGGGGAATAGACTCGATCCCACTTGCCAATTCCACCATTAGCGCCAGGAATGGTGGGAAATTCAGCATAGACATTACAAGTGGACCTACCCCAATAACCAGCCCTAATAGCAGCTTCGATCTTGGTTCAGGTTCGGGGTTGGGGTCGGACTTAGGATCGACATCAGGATCCGGATCTTGGGCAGAGGTCTTGTACAGAGGATTCGTGATGTCGTCCACCGTAGAGGGCAGCGGCAAGTGCAGCAAACCGGAGGTCGAAGTCGGTGCTCAGCACGTTTCTTGCACCGAAGATGCAGCAGCTTTTGTTGCGTTGGCTGCTGCCATGGATCTTAGTATGGATGCTTGCAAGTTATTTTCTCAGAAGCTTAGGAAAGAGCTCAGACCAGTGGATCCCGAATAGCCTGTTCGGGGTTTTTGATTCCTATTCGACTTCCATTCTTAGAGTGTACTGCTGATCAATATTGTTTTTCTTCCAGCTTTTGGTGTATTGAGCTATTCATTTGTATGTTTGAGAGTTTTACATAAAGTCGTTGATTGATTTTGAGTTAGTTAATCCCTTGTATGTTTCTAGTGAATCAATTATGTAAGCAAATTCTGGACTGCTTTGTCTGATTAAGAATATAGCAAGCACGTTCACCTAATGTTGTTTGAGAATTGGTAGCCCTTTTCTTGGCTTTAGACTAGAAGAGCAATAGCTTTCGTTCAAATTTTAACGACTAGCAACATCTGCAATGGGAGCAAATTTTCGATTAAATTGATATTACAAGCCACATTGATTTAATATTAAGATTTTATTTGGTTTATTTGATCATTTCTTTTTTTCCAAAAAAAAAAAAATTAATTCAATTGGATTGATGTTGATTATTTTTTGGGATTTTGTTCATCTATATCTATGAACTAGTCTCTCTCAGGATCTACAGAAGTAATTAGAATTGTCTTTGATACATTTGTTGTTATCAAAAGTATCACGAAGAACCACAGTGCGCAAAGAATAACACAACAACAGCGAGCCGAGAGTTTAACTCTATATCTTTAAGACAGATTTGCCTAGCGCAAAATGTCTCTCAAGGTAGAACGCTGACAACCTCGAGTAGTAACACTACAAACTCGAAGAACTTCAAACACTAAGTGTTTTAAGAAACTCTTTAAGCAAGAGAAGGGAGAGAGATTAGAACTCTCTATGCAAGATAAGAGAAGAATGGAATGAGTGAATTAGTGAGAATGAATGCAAGTAAGGTGATCTATTTATAGATGTTGGAAGGATGCCTTGGACAGTCGCATTAGTTGGCTGCACACTCAACCGAAAGGACGCAATGGTTCGGACCAAAAGGATGTACTGGTTCGGACCGAAAAGATGCAATGTTTCGTACCGAAAGGATGCACTGGTTCGGACCGAAAAGATGCAATGTTTCGGACCGAAAGGATGCAAACTTTCATCTAGAAAAGATGCATCAAATTCTCATTCAAAACCAACCATGCTATTTTATTTATTTATTTTTCCAACAATCCCCCACAGGAATGTGAATTTATGTGAATACGTATGCATATGCTATAAGAGAGTTTCTTGCGAAAAATTATTGCATGGGGAGAGGTAGCTTGCGGCTTTGAACCTTCCTTAGTGAAATACTATCAGATTTACTAGGCTGCCTAGTGAACGTGACATCTTGAACTATTCAGCTGTTGATGTAAACCAAGACAACATTATTCACACAATAATTTTTCTCACACTTTATTTGTTCTCACGGTTTTGTCCGTTTTGGCCCTGAACACCATCTTGGATTCTTAAGTGTTTCATTGAAGCGGCCCGTCTTCACACTTAAATAGGTGACCTCCTATTATATGAGTATCTTGACATACCCTATTTCTTAAAGAAATATAGGAATCATTAAAAGTTTGTTAAAACTTAACCTCACTACTTGCACAGGTTGCACTTTTATCCTAGGAATGAGAATAGAACGAAGTTCTAAGTGCACGCGAACATTCATAACTTGATTTTTCCATTGAACCAAGATCTAGGGATCTCCAATCTACAAGGTTGGGTTTTCGCTATGAATATTCTTTAATTTTGTAGGTTTTAATCCATTCCTCTTGATAAGCAGTTTACTTGATCTCTCCCTAAAACTTTTGTCAACGGATTCGCTAAGTTATCTTTTGATTTTACATAATCAACTGCGATAACTCAATTTGAGATCAACTGCCTAATGGTATTATGTCTTCGACGTATGTGTCTTGACTTACTATTACACATACTACTTTGTGTCCTACCTATAGCCGACTGACTATCGCAATGTATCATTATTGCTGGCACTGGTTTTGTCCAACACGGAATATCTTCTAGGAAATTACGAAGCCATTCCACTTCTTCTCCCGCTTTGTCTAAAGCTATGAATTCCGATTCCATAGTTGAACATATACACGTTTGCTTAGAAGATTTCCACGACACCGCTCCTCCACCGATGGTGAACACATATCCACTTGTGGACTTCGAGTCTTTTGTGTCGAAAATCCAATTTGCATCACAATATCCTTCAAGTACAGAAGGATATATTGCATAATGTAATTCATAGTCCATTGAATACTTTAAGTATTTAAATACTCTTTCCAATGCTTTCCAATGATCATGACTAGGATTACTTGTGAATCTACTCAATTTACTTATTGAGTAAGCAATATCAGGACGAGTACAATTTGTAATATACATTAAACTTCCAATAATCCTTGCATATTGCTGTTGAGATACGGGTTCACCATGATTTTTAGATAAATGTAAATTTGAATCTACAGGTGATCTAACCGCAGTAACATCATACACATTGAATTTCCTAAGTACTTTCTCAATATAATGAGATTGTGTTAGGGTAATTCCTTCAGATGTTTTTTCAATCTTAATTCCTAAGATAACGTCTGATTTTTCCATATCTTTCATGTCAAAATGTTTTGTCAACATTTTCTTAGTATTCATGATGATATCATGACTACTACCCATTATGAGCATGTCATCTACGTATAGACAGACAATTACATATGAGTCAGGTGTGTCCTTTATATAAACACATTTATCACACTTGTTAATCTTGAATCCATTTGACATCATTGTTTTGTCAAATTTTTCATGTCATTGTTTAGGAGCTTGTTTTAGTCCATACAACGACTTAACGAGTCGGCACAATTTCTTTTCTTGACCAGGAGCAATAAAACCTTCAGGTTGTTCCATATATATTTCTTCTTCCAACTCACCATTTAAAAATGCCGTCTTTACACCCATTTGATGAATTTCAAGATTATTTAAATAAGAAATTGCTATAAGTGCTCGAATAGACGTTATTCTCGTAACAGGTGAATATGTATCGAAGAAATCCAACCCTTATTTTTGTCTAAATCCTTTAGCCACTAACCTTGCTTTGTATTTTTCAACAGATCCATCATCTTTGTATTTTCTTTTTAGGATCCATTTGCATCCTAAAGGTTTGCTTCCTGATGGGAGATCTACTAATTCTCAAGTATGATTTTGCATGATGAAATCTATTTCACTGTTTATGGCCTCTTTCCAAAGCGGAGCATCAGGACTAGATAACGCTTCGCTTAAGGTCCTTGGATCATTTTCTATAGCATAACTAAGAAAATCAGGACCAAAATTTTTAGCTATCTTAGCTCTCTTACTACGCCTTGGTTCGTCACTTTCATGAGTTTCCTCATTAGTGGATTCATGAACTCTTTTTAAAGAGCTCTTTTCTTTCCCTTCCTTACAAGGAAAGACATTCTCAAAAAATGCAGCATTCCTTGATTCAATAATCGTATTTTCATGTATATCAAGAATCATTGACTTGTGCACTAGGAATCTATATGCACTACTGTTGTTTGCATATCCAATAAAGATGCAATCTACAGTCTTGGGTCCAATCTTCACTTGTTTTGGCTTTGGTATTTCTACTTTTACCAAACACCCCCACACTTTCAAGTATTTGTATGAAAGCTTATGTCCTTTCCACAATTCGTAAGGAGTTTCATCCTTCTTTTTATGTGGAATTTTGTTAAGAATATGATTTGCTGAAAGGATTGCTTCCCCCCACAAGTTTTGGGGTAATCCAGAACTTATCAGCATGGCATTCATCATCTCTTTTAGAGTACGGTTTTTTCTTTCCGCGACACCATTAGATTGTGGTGAATAAGGAGCAGTTGTTTGATGAATAATGCCAGATTCATTGCAAAATTCTTCAAACGGAGCAACATATTCACCTCCTCTATCACTACGAATCTTCTTGATTCGTTTGCCTAATTGATTTTCAACTTCATTCTTATAGGTCTTACAGAGCTTCATCTTTGCTTCTTAAAAGAAACACATAACAGAATCTTGTGCAATCATCAATGAATGTAATAAAGTACTTTTTTCCACCTCTAGTTTGTACAAACTTTAAATCACAAACGTCAGTGTGCATTAGTTCTAGAGGTATTGTACTTCTTTCCATCGTGTGAAAAGGTACTTTAGTCAATTTTGCCTCAACACATACTTCACATTTGTGTTTAGAATCAATCTTAGTCATTGGAATAAGATTTAATTTTCCAAGTTTCCTCAAAGTGTTGAAGTTAACATGTCCTAATCTAGTATGCCATAAATTAGAACATTCAACCAAGTAATTCAAAGCATTAACTTTATTACTTTCAAACTTGCGAAGTACATTTATTACATTCATTTTGAACAGTCCCTTTTCAATATATCATTTTCCTAGGAACTGTCCATTTTTCATGATTACAACTTTGCCGGCTTCAAACACTATTCTAAATCCGGCCTTAACCAGCCTAGAACCTGATGCAAGATTCTTCCTTATGTCCGGAATATGAAGTACATCAATCAGAGTAACCTCCTTTCCCGAAGTCATCTTGATCACCACTTTGCCTAAGCCAACGATGTTGGAAGTCGCATTGTTACCCATATAGAGTTGTCTTCCACTTATAGAAGTATACTTCGAGAATAACTCCTTGTCAGCACAGATATGTCGGGTGGCTCCGGTGTCAATAAACCATTCTCTAGGATGATCAACCATGTTAGCCTCGAAGACCACTGCTGACAGATCTAACTCTGACAAGTCAACAGGCACATATCTGTGTTGGACAACATTTACCCGGAACTGATTGTCCTTTTTTGGTACGCGACAATCCTTGGCTTTGTGGTTTGTATTTCCACAATTTCAACAGGTTCCTTTCCACTTCTTGTTCTTCCCTTGCTTCACATCTTTTCCAAACTTCTTCATTTTCTTCGTAGTGTTTGGCTCGACTAAATTGGATTTTGCTTCCATAGGCATCTTCCCGGCTTTAATCTCCGACTTGCGATTGTCTTCCTCAATTCTCAGTCTGACGATTAAGTCCTCGAGCCCCATTTCTTTGCGTTTATGCTTTAAATAGTTTTTAAACTCCTTCCATAAAGGCGGTAGCTTTTCGATCAAGGCAGCAACCTGGAAGGATTCACTTAGCATCATCCCTTCGGCTATTATGTCATGGAGGATGATCTGAAATTCTTGCACTTGGTTTATCACCGTTTTGGTATCAACCATCTTGAATTCGAAGAACCTTCCGACTACAAATTTCTTTGAACCGGCATCCTCCGTCTTGTATTTCTTTTCTAAGGACTCCCAAAGTTCCTTAGCTGTCTTGGTTACATAGTATACGCTATACAGCGTATTGTCCAACCCATTCAGTATGTAGTTCCGGCACAAGAAGTCGTTGTGAGTCCATGCATCGAAAGCAGACCTTGCTTGTGTGTTAGCATTTGGTGCCGGAACAACAACTTCCTTCAAAAACCTTGCAAGATGAAGTGTTGTGAGGTAAAAAAACATCTTTTGTTGCCATGTTTTGAAGTCAGTACCGGAGAACTTCTCAGGTTTCTCGGCATGCGTATTAGAAGCGGCAGGAGCCGTGACAACGGCCGGTGTAACAGGTGGCGGCATGACAGAGGGTGGCGGCGTGATAGGGGTTGGCTGAACTGGTGAAACATCAGCCATCATAACAAAAAAAATCTGTCTTAAACTTGTTATCAAAAGTATCATGAAGAACCATAGTGCGCAAAGAATAACACAACAACAGCGAGCCGAGAGTTTAACTCTCTATCTTTAAGACAGATTTGCCCCGCCTAGGTGTTTACGGATTTAGCGCAAAATGTCTCCCAAGATAGAATGCTGACAACCTCGAGTAGTAACACTACAAACTCGAAGAACTTCAAACACAAAGTGTTTTAAAAAACTCTTTAAGCAAGAGAAGGGAGAGAGATTAGAACTCTCTATGCAAGACAAGAGAAGAATGGAATGAGTGAATTAGTAAGAATGAATGCAAGTGGGGTGATCTATTTATAGATGTTGGAAGGATGCCTTGGACAGTCGCATCAGTTGGCTGCACACTCAACCGAAAGGACGCAATGGTTCGGACCGAAAGGATGCACTGGTTCGGATCGAAAAGATGCAATGTTTCGTACCGAAAGGATGCACTGGTTCGGACCGAAAAGATGCAATGTTTCGGACCGAAAGGATGCAAACTTACATCTAGAAAAAATGCATCAAATTCTCATTCAAAACCAACCCTGCTATTTTATTTATTTATTTTTCCAACATTTGTTTGGCGTTGGCCTAATGGGACTTTTCGGTTCGTTTGCTTGTGAAATTTATTCAAATTATGGAAGGATTAAATTGTGTACTATTCAAATTCCAATGTTATCTTATGGCAATTCCTTTTATTCTCCATTTCTGAATTATGTAATATTTTAAATTTATAGCTTTTGCGTGAAGGATTGGATAATTGTCAAATTGCAAATAAATTTAAAAGACCTTAATTTCTCTTTCATACCAGAGATATGTACACAAACTGTGTTGTATGTATACAAATTAATTTTTATGTACAATACCTTTTGTTTTTAGTTTTTTTTATAAAACATTTAGAGATTATATTAAAATTTACAATTTACAGCTTTACCTATGATTTTTGTATTGATTTATTGTGAGATGGTTTCACGCATTTTTATTCGTGAGACGAGTCAATTCTACTCATATTTATAATAGAATGTAATACTATTTGACATAAAAAAAATTAAACTTTTAAATAAATATTCGTCTCACAAAATTAACTCATGAGACATTTTCTCAAGATTTTTTCACTTTTTTGGAAATTAACTAAAATTATTGAAATAAAATATATTGTTTAATTTTATGGTGTTTCATATTATTTTTTTAAAAATATTTATTTTAGGGAACAATAGATATTTATTTAAAAAAGTATTTTTTAAGTTGGCTTTTAAAAGTGTTTTTTTTAAATAAAAGTTGTAGTATTTTGTGTTTGGATAAATAAATAAAAAGCACTTATTTAATTGATGAATGTGTTTGGATAAATACTATTTGTAGAGATTTTTTACTAATATATATTTATATTAAATTTATAAACAATCTAAAAATATAAGAAAATTAAGAATACCACAATTTCATGCTCGTACAGAATCTAGCGATTCAAAAAACTCACAAAATCCAAGAAACATCAAAACGAAAACAACAATTCGAATGAATGAATGAATGAATATAAAAAAAATTGAAGTGTAAAACTTACCTTGTTTTTCCTGGGCACTTTTGATCGGTAGATTAGTAGAAGAAAATTTTTGTGTCGTTTGAAATATTGAATGTTTAGGTTAATAGTAGAAATAAAAATTATAAAAGCATTTAAAAAAGCCACATTTTTTGCTTTTAAAAAAGCTCCAATTATAGCTAGCCCATCCAAACACTAAAGAGCAATGCTACATGTACAACCAAATTTGTACAACAATTTTTACACCACAAAAATTTTAATACAAAATTTTAATTTATCAAATCTCACGATACATTGAATGCAAAATCTCACAATATCATATCAAAATCTCACGAGATAATAACAAAAGATCACGACATAATTGTTGTAAATATCGTTGTACGATATATTGGTTGTACCTCTAGCATTATTCAACACTAAAATAATCACAAAAGTGCTTTTTTTAAAAAAAAAAAAAATTTCCTAAATTATCTACTATTCTCAAACGGGCTCATAGTATCATATTTTTCTTTAGATTAGGAGTAATATTATCATTTTGTGATCGTAGGACAGCGAGATGGTTGATTATTCTATACATATTCGGATTAAATTCATGATAACATAAGTGTAGTATCTTAATGTAAGATCCAATGTACCAAAATTGATTTATTCAAATATTGTAAGGTAGTGTTTGGTTCAATTGATAGGATTATTGAATAATTATTAAATTAATGATAAAAGATATAATAAATAAGGATTGATAACTTGTGTTGAAAATACTATTATGTTTGGTTTGATTTTTAAGAATAAGATTAAGAGAGAGTTTAAAAGTTATGTACCAAAAATACCCATTTATATTTTTTTAATAATTAAATTGATGGTGTCTAGGGTGGAGGGAAAAGGTTATTAGGGTAATTGATGAGTATGATAAAAGCAAGGATAATTTATACTAGGGTGGTGGAAGGGTTTATTTAACCCACTATAATATCACTTTATCCTTTTATGCAGTTTTAATTAAAATCCTATCAAACAATGAATTATAATGAAATTCACACACAAACCTACCTAATTTTTTATACAAAACATTGCGTAATAGAATCATATAGCATAGATATTATTCCATATTCAGGTTACAACTCCTTTAAAAGGAAAAAGGAAGCTACTTTTTGTTAGCATATATTACAAGTCAATGCACTTTGCTAGTAGTTGGTTCCTCACCTTTTTCTCTCTTTTTATCCCTCGGCAAATTCCCTGAAAGGTGAAAGGCTTTTCAAAAGTGATTGATGCATGATAAAAAAAGCTAAAGGTCCATATGTTTTCTTCGGAGTGGTTACAGTTGCATCTTGAATCTCATCTCAATCATAAAATTCGATCGCATTTGAGATTGGAATATCATCTCAAACTTAAAATTTGATCTATTTGAGGTTGTATATAAATTATAAATTGTTGCACACATGAACAATGATAATATGAAAAATATTTTTTTTCACAAATCATAGTGTTGTGCACGGTAAAACCGTTCTGCAAACAAGAATAAAAAGGTGAGAGGG
Source organism: Henckelia pumila (assembly GCF_033568475.1). NCBI lineage: Eukaryota > Viridiplantae > Streptophyta > Magnoliopsida > Lamiales > Gesneriaceae > Henckelia > Henckelia pumila. Next base: position 192,997,330 of record NC_133123.1, on the reverse strand, counting down.
CGGCATGAATTTTTCCCAAAGAAGCTCCTCCGATGCCCGATTGATAAAGCGAAGAAATTTTTTGACATACATGGTACTTATAGATGTTAAGAATTTTTCATTTTTAACATGAAATTTGCGACTAAGTTTAGTTCAACCTACCTTAAAGGTATTTACCTGATAGGAGATATAAAACTCATGATTTGTCACATCAACATTATAATATTAATTATGCATGCAGACACAAATCTTAGTTATTTCCTTGTTTAGGATATTTGTCGAATCAAATTTGACCGAACTTGACGATGGTTCCACAGTGAAATCCCAAGATTTTCGAGGTATGCCTTCATGTCCAAAGGATTTCCTACTCTGGAGGTGTTTCTTGTTCTATTCAATCCTAGAGGTTGTTGCATTGATTCCACTACGCGGCAACCTTCTAGAGAATGTGGGAGCCGAGGGCATGACCGTTTGAGTCACCTAGTCGGTCCACCATGCTTGGATGGTTAAAAAAACAATGGACACCCAGGTCTTGGGAATGTTGATGTGACCCCGGTGTCCAAGTTAGAGCGATGACATGTACGTCCAAGGCATGAACCACTCAGTCATCTAGTATCATGTAAAGAGAAGGATTGTGCCTTACGTTTGGAGGATAGAATGTTAACCAGACAAGAAAATTATTGGAGGCCAGGCCAAAAAGACTAAAACTTCAAGGAGTTGGGTTTTCCAAATAAAGTGGGTCATCACAGCAGGACAAAATACTGGAAAGAAGCCAACAATCCGAACGTGGGTCTTCAGTAGCTCAGGACGCATGCGGGAAAAGCATATCAAACTTTATGTCAAAATTATGATACGCACAAACTTTACTAAATATCTCCATTTAGAAGGACAAATACTCATATCATATGAAATAACACAAAAATTACATAGAACCATATTGTTACTCGGTCATGAAAACGTTTTAAACAAACCATTTCGCTGAATCTTCCGAGTGTTGTCGAAGTTAAAGCTCTTCGACAAAGTACTTCTTGTTTCAAGATTACGTAATCCAAATCATACTTGAAAAATTGGACAGAAAGCTTTCTGTATACATATCCTACTATTGCAAACCCAATAATACAGCTGATGTTACAACACCAGGAATCGGGGAAAAAAAGGTAGTTATATTATGAGAAAAAAAGCATACGAACCCAACTCTCCATCATCCGTGGTTAAGACATTCTTGATAAAAACATACTGTGCATACAAGTACAACGCACAATATACACAGTTCTTGCTCTGGTGATCGAACGATAGAGAACTAGGAAATAGAAACCTGACACAAAGGAAACAAGCTATTCAAGAAATAGCTTCATCTTTTCGACATTTTACCAGCAGATTCTCCAGATGGTAAGAAACATTACACACAAAATGGGTACTCTTGAGATATTTGTGTTTGCAAAAGGAAACATGTGTGAGGACTTCAATTCAAGGGAATTGATGCGGGTAATAGAACCAAGATACTTCATTCTGATGCAGCATCTTCAGTATTACTACCTTCAGTTTGTATCTCGGGGAGGGTATCAGGATCCAAGCGGGCGTCTGTCTCCTCCAAGGAATGGGAAGAATCAGACACATCAATTGAATCCTGTTGAATTTCTTCGGCATTTTCGGTATTTTCAGATTCCATGATTACATTTGCACCATCATCTGCGTCAGATTTCTCAGCATCAATTGCATCATTTGTATTATTAGATATTTCAGACGACTTCAGGGTGCTCGACTCTGCATCTTTGGTTTCATCAGGATTTGTCGAATTAGAGGCAATATGTCTATCATCCATGACTAAAGTGGAATTGTCGGCCCGCTCTACATCAATACTTTGCAAGTTCGGTCTTTCCAAAGACGCACCCTCAGATAGAATTTCCTGATCACGCGCCTCTGTCGAGATCTCTCTTGAGCTGTTGTCTGTTTTCAAATTATCTTCAGAGACTTCCATCACCGTGGTGTTAAGAGACGAGTCATTTTCAGAGCCGTCCATCACAATATCCTTATCTTCACCTCTTGTTATATTTGAATGTTTCTCATCCAGAACCATTTCACCACCTTCCTCCAACTCTTTCCTCTTCTCACCCATAACAGTTTCTTCCAAAATGTCATCCGGTTGTTTGTGACCGTTTTCATTATTTTGATTCTCAGTTTCAGTAGTCTCTACTTGGGTATCATGAGTTACTGCACTCGAAGCATCATCAGCCTTGTAATGTTCCTCGCGTGCCTCGTGGGTACTTGTATCATCACCATCATGATCACCTTTCTCTATGGAACTTTCCTTCTCCATTTGTCCATCTTCGAAATCTTTTTCTTCATTCTCATTCTCATTCTCATCATCTTCGTCCCTCTCCTTCTCACCATCTACAAAATCTTCTTCACGGTCAACCTCTGATTCTAACTTCTCTTGTCCATGATCTTCTATCAAGTCATCTCCACCTTCCACTTTTTCATTCTCAGTATCTTCAACTTTCTTGTCTTCCAACTCATCTTCTTCATGCTTATTTTCATCCACAACTCCAGTTGTTTCCTCCTCTTCTTCTGCTTCTTCTTCATGCTTCTCATTCTTAGTGATAGTATCCTCCTCTTGGGGATGGATGTCTTTTCTACCAAGTCTTATTAAACCGTCACTACCTCCTCTGATAATCGAGGTTTTCGCATCACTTTCATCAAATTCTTTCTTCTTATCATGGGAGTGCTTAACTTGGTATATCAACCAAAAACAAACAGCAAGTAACAAAAAGATTTGCAGAACATGCTTAACCTTGATTCCCTTGGATCTCTGGTTCCTAGTGGGAGTCTGCCTGGACATAATGATTTCCTTGACACGTTTTATTCGCTACTTCTCATTTCCCAATGCTGAGTGCACAAGATCATGCCACAACATTAAAATATATTATATAAAAGAAAAAACTACTCATACTAAGGAAAAAAATCTAGCATTTTTCCAAAGATTACGTCAATGGACTCTGATTGTAACTTTTAATGGAATTGAGCAGTTCTTCCTGCCAATATCATAGACAGAACAATCATAGAAGTCTAACATGGCAAACATCACCGGACAATCATGATATGTCACAAAACCCATTGCATAAAAAATTCATAATTTAGCCTGTGAACATCCATTTTTTTCCGCAATAAACTTTTAATATGCACCCGTAGTTATCTAACATGAAGATAAAGTCCAAACATAAAAAAAAGAAAAAGAAAAAGACACGGTTCCCTGATATATGGGGGTTGCACCGCACAGCTCAAGTCGTATTTATGAAACTTAGGCATTTCTCTTCTTCATTTCTTTAAATACAAGCTTCGACAATTAAATACATTGAGACAGTGGACTTGTCAAGGACTTTACCTTTCGAGACCTATCTCTGATTGATGCACAAAACAAATGCCCATGGCAAGCTTAAGGAAGGAATGATTCACTACTAACAAAATCTACATTGTTGAGCAAATGACATAATTCCAAACTAGTAAAAGATTGATTTAATTCTAGGCAGAACTCAAAATAATTGAACTCCTTTCACGGGAAAGCCCTTTCTGCTTTCTGCTTCATAACCACCTAAGTATTTTTAATCAAAACTGATTTTCATCTATTTTCATGCAAGTTCTCTGTCACTATATAAAAAATCTTGCAGTATGCATAGGCTGAACGAAGAGTGAAATGCAATGGCTGAAATCAGTATTATGCCCCTACCACTAGCTCGTTTTTTTTTTTTTACCAAATTAACACTCCAGAATTTCAAAATCTTCGGATTTGAATGGTAAAATGATACCTCATATCTAAGTACAAGTTTTGACGGACTTAGATTCGTATTAATAACTCTCAAATTTTCCTCTTACTACTTCGATATCTCTTACAGAAAGAGAAATACAGGACTGTAAAATCCGGGAACCATGTTGAAACAAGCACAAGTCAAAGATCCGATCACAGGAAAAAAAGAAGGAAGAAGAAGAAAGCAAATGGAGATATTCCACAAAGCATGAGCTTCAACCGCACAAATCAACAAATTATTGAACTAAAATCCCAAGTCAATGAAGTCAGAATAAATGTTTATGGCAAATTCCAACCACCCATTTCCACAAACAATCAATAAACGTAACAAGTGGATTACCCAAGTCAAAAGATCCAAGATTTCACTCAACATTCACTTCGGCACCCAAGAAACCATCAAATTGTTCCTAAAATCAGCAGCTAAAGTATAGAGTAACAGAATACAAGGACAAAATACCTGAAGAGGATGACAGCAAAAACTTGACCAGTAAAAGAGACAGATTTCAGCAGTTTCTGAAGCAGAATTCAATTATCAAACTAGTTTCTACTCTGACAAGTATCCGATTTATGCTCCGAGTATGGACTCGGGTCTGCACCGCAAACAATCCGGATCTTGCTAGCAGAGAGGTCTACCACGCGTCTTTCAGAAACATTTTGGGTCGGGTTACGGGTAAGGATCCATGTCCGCCTATAGAGAGGAAACAGTCTCGTCTCTTGCCCTTTTAAAAAGAATTATTATGTTTACTTTTTACAAAATCTTTGATTTCTTTGATAAAATGCAACTGAAGAGAATAAATTCAAGAATATATCCCATTATTTATAATTTTTTTTCCAAATATAATATAATGTGCTAAAGTGAAGTCATTTTAAATCTTTCTTTCAAGTGGAAATGTAATCTAAAGTTATATTTAAAGCTAAATATTCTATATATTTTTTTGTTTGATAATCAATCTGACAAAAATTTCAGATTAATTCAAATATAAACTGATTTGAAACTTATTATTCAAATACTCAGCCCAAACCATTATAATTTATAAATTCAGTCAATTATGTTTCGGTGATCACGTATAGTTGGAATAATTTGAAAACATTAATTAGTAATATGTTTTATCTGCTTGTCCTTGCATGATTTCAATCTTTCATCCTTGTTCAGAGAGAGAATATTTTCTTACTTTGTTTATATAAAAATATTTTTGATAATATTAAATACATCGACCAATGACATAATAATCAGTGGACCGTAAATGAACCATAATATTTTTTTAATAAAACAAAATCCATCGGCCACATCGTATAAATACTTAGGGAGGAGGGTATTGCTAAACCTTCGATTATGAATAATATATGGGAGGCAATATTTCTTGACCCATCTGAATAGTCTTTTTGGGGGCCCCGTTTGAGATTGATTGAACCTTCCATAGTGCTCCAATTATCTGGGCCTTGGCCCCATATGCAAGCATCGACCTTCTGGTCTTTGAATGAGGCAAAAATGGGCTGATAGCCCAATCAATCTATTAGTAACCCCATGGGCTTCCATGGATATGCAACTCTTTTATCCCGCCGTATGGCTTCTGTAAGTTCTGATCGAGTTTAAACATGTTTGAGATGTTTAATTTAATATCAGAAGACGATCTTATTATTGAGTTCAATAATAGAATCAAATCACTGCTCAAAAATAAAATAATAAATAATAGAGTCAAATTCAAATTCCATATGACTGAATTTAACTTTAAAGTTGGCTTCTGACAATGATAAATAATTTGAAATCAAATTTCTGGTAGATTCGATTTGAAATAAATGCAAACATGTGTTGTTACAAAAACATCTGGTACCCATATCTTCTATTTTTTATTCTCTATTTTTCAAAGATATCTATTTTGGAGGAATTTCTTCAATCCATATCTTCTAAATATTACCAAATACTCATTTTTTTTTCTTTTACAACATACATATATATAATTTAATAATTACATAATATATATTTCAATTGAATTAATTCGATAAGCTTCAACTAAAAATTATGTAATATATTAATAATTATATATTCTAAGTTAAATTAATTCGACAATAAATGTTTGTGATAAATTGTGTTTTGAATAAAATATTTGTACTAAATTGTGTTGTGTTGTGTTTTGTTTGTTTTTTTTTTCATAGTTCATTATTTCCATTTGATGTTTTTAACCAATATAAAAATTACAATTAATTTATGAAAAAAAAACACTTCAAATAAATTAAAACTAAATAAAATAAATGGAAAACAGAAATTAATTAAAAAAATTTTAAAAAATGAAATGGATCAAAATGGAAAAAAAATTACAGAAGAACTTTTATGTAATTTGGAGAATGACATTTTTGTAATTAATGTTATCCTCCACATAAATCTTCAGTGATCCTCCATAAATGAAAGATCACTGTAGCAATCTTCAAAATAGAGAGTGCTTTTGGAGAGGGTTGGAGAACCAACCTTCTTCTATAATGAAGAGGAGGGTTGAAGATGTCTTAAAATCGATCATACAACATAGAATCTTTCAAATCTTTCTCAATAAATAAATATCACTCACACATGAATTATAAAATATTAGGTGTTTGGATTAAGGGGTAATTATTTTAAAATCCCTAAACCTAAACATAAATTTCTCCTAACTCCCTACATTCAAATTTTTTAGTTTGCACTCTCTAGTGGTCCCCAATTTTGATTAAAAAAGTATTTAACTAATCTTTTGTACTTTGGCATTGTTTTACCTATCGAACCAGTTCATGTCGTGAAGAACTATTGGTTGCGCAAGGTTTCCAGCCTATATACTTTAGATTAGGGTCCAACATGCTTCCGTAAAGTGAATCAAATTTAAATACCTCTTTGACCATAATGTCGTCGGGTCATACCTGCCGAGTTTTACGAAGTGCTCCTCACACTCCAACCACGCAGTCGCAACAGATGGTTTCTGCACAAGCTCTTTCAACGACACCCAGCATAGCCTTAATTCGTTTTCTACCTTAAGGCGTATGGTATATAAATTTAATTATAAAACATGAACATGAAAAAACAAGAGACTTTAGAAAATTTATTCAGACATAATATTATTACATAAATCAACTCCTTTGAAGAGGAGAAGACAACTTGTTTAGCTACTCATAGTAGCCTCGTTCTTGAAATACATAAACGCAAACTTATTACAATAGAAAGAGAAATATTACAACAATTTTATTCGTAAGAAAACTGAAGGAAATAATCGATGTCTTCAGCTTCCTCAAATGCCTGTATTTATAGCTGTAGTTCCACTCGTTTCACCGAGAAACTTCAGGGAATCTTACAGCTGTCTTGTATTTATTTATGCCATTATTGATGACATCTTTTACTGGTGGAGGAGGCAGCTGTCTTGAATTTTTTATGCCATTATTGATGGCATCTTTTTCTAGTGGAGGAATCACATGCCTGCCACTTTCTTTTGGCTTTATTCTCCTCACATGCCTGCTTTATTGTTTTCGGGGCATCTTTTGCTTTTGAAGTAGACCCCTGTGAAAACGCATCTTTGGTGGTCCTTGTCCACCTTTGCTTGTCTCGGAAAAATCCTTTCGATCCGTTTGGGGTCTAAAAGTTTTTCCAAATTCTGGCTCCTTCTGATTTGGGCATTCTGGGCAGATATTCTCTGACCATCGTCCAATATGAGCCATGTTACAAAATTTTCGGCGAGTTTCTTTACTCCCCGGCAGCTTGTTGTTCCACAAAAGATTTCTCTTCTTTTCGAAGAGTTCTTCCGCAAATGCTGTAGTTTTTCCTGTCATTGTGTTCAACAGGAACGATCCGTTCACAGAATTCTGATAAAATTTGAATGGAAACTTGACTTTGTCCATCTCAATAAGACAGACCCAAATACTCCATGCCCTTCTGGTTGAGATCTCATTTTCCCCGAAAGTGGACACCAAGGGTATTTCTTCAGTTTTAGGATCCTTGATAAATTTATGACTGTTTATATCAGGTCTCCTCAGCTTGATAAAATGAAAGGGTTCGTGTGATCCTTTCACTGTTGGTTCTGGAGCTGCACTGAAAAAATATAACTCAAGCACATCTCCTCTGGACAAATGATCATTATTTGCCCATGTTTCTTGGACTGCTTCCTGAATCCATTTTGGTAATTGTGATATCTCCAGAAAGCTTGGTAACGTTGTATAAACTGAGACCAAAGCCCCAAATTCATACCAGAGTTTTACATCTTTAGGATTGACATTGTTTTTTAGCCAAACCCTTGGATATATTCCTGCAACATCAATCCTGCAAGTATTCGGGTTGATTTCATTCCTTGTATTCAATTTCTCCCACTTCTGTTGATAAACCTGGAATGGAGAAATAATAGATGGATTAGTATCAATCTTAGATTTGCCCTTGTCAGTGTTGGGCCTAAGATTGATCTCTTCCTCTTTTACCCCAGAGGCGGAGGGTTGACTTGATGAGTTATCCTCATCAATTGTTGCTTCATCCAGATCATCAAAGGCTGATGATAGATTAGCTCTTGTTTCTTGAGTTTTAGATTCCTCAACATCTTGTTTCACAACCGGTGGTTGTATTTCTTGTTCTTTTAAAACCAATGGTTTTAGTATATCTTGTTTATGAGAAACCAATGGTTTCTCTATAGCCTTCATAATTGGCCCTTGAATAGCAGCCCATAGTTGTGTTTGAGCTTGCATACATCCTGTAATTCGATTAGATACTTTGATCCGATCAGCTTGTTGTAACCTGCCGGCCATTTCAGCATTAATGGCTAACTGGTTGAACTCGTTTTGAAGCAACCCAAGGTGTTCCCTGAGATGCCTCTGCATTTTCAGGATGGAATCCACGTCACTGCCTTCCATCTCTTGTTAAAAAATCTGCAAGAATATTTTCATGAGATTTAATAATAACAATATCAAAAATATAATTTTGACATAATGCTTGCCATCTTAATAACATAGCTTTCTCAGGTTTAGATTTAATCTTATTCTTTAGGAAAGCTTTTACCTGGGTGTTATCAACCTTCAGAGTGAATTTTTTAGCAAGTAAAAATAATGGCCATTTTTCAAAAGCCCTTTTAACCGCATAAAATTCCTTCTCGTTGATATGTCATCTAATGGCCTCAGATTCTGAAAAAAGACCGCTACAGTATCTGCATGGTATTTCCCCATCTGGAGTGATTTTGGTAAGGACTGCCGCCCACCAATCGTCGCTGGCATCCGTAAATAATACCAGATCATCTTCATCTACGGGTATAGCCATTTTTGGGAGATTCTTACATATCTCTTTTAATTGGTTTACCCCTTTAGTATGGTCATCGGTCCATATAAACCTAGAATCCTTTTTTAACAAAGGACTGAACACCTTTCTGTACATTGCTAGATTGTTAATGAACATCCCTGCAAAATTAACTACTCCAAGAAAACTCTGGAGTTGTTTTACATCTTTGAGTTTATCTGGAAAATTCTTTACCTTTTTCACAATATGGGGTTGTAGAATTATTCCAGTTTCATCAATCTCAATACCGAGGAATTCAATTTTCCTTGTTTCTATGACTGCTTTCTTTTCATATAACACCAGTCCTTCTTGTTTACAAATTTTAGAGAAAATCTCTAAGTGTTTAACGTGTTCGTCTATATTTTTTGATGCTATAAGAATATCATCAATATAAACAAACATAAAGTTGAAATAATATTTAAAAAAGTTATCCATCTTTCTTTGAAATATCTGGGGTGCATTAGCCAATTCCATAGGCATAACTTCCCAAATATACTGTCCTTGTGGAGTAGAGAAGGCTGTGAATTTCTTACTACCTTCTTCCATTCTTATCTGGTAGAATCCAGACTTACAATCAAATTTTGAGAACACTCTAGCATTTCGTACACAGCTAATTAGATGTTCTCTACTAGGTATGAAGTACCCGTCAAACTCCAGGATTTTATTAATACCTTGGTAGTTAATAACTAACCTGGGTTTTCCTCTTTTTATTTCACCATGATTTCTGACCAGAAAACCTGGGCTACTATATGGTGAAACTCCTTCTTTGATTAGACCAAGGTCCAAATGTTCCTTGATAATCATTCTCATATCCCTTTGATCTGTTATGTTCATCGAGATAGGCTTATATCTGACGAATTCATACTCTTTGCCTTCCTTTAGAGTAAGACTGGCTTTGAGTTGATTTCTATCCCACCATGCCAAAGGATGCTCATTATAACTTTCTTTGAGCCTCTTTTTGACATCTTCAAGGGATACCTTATTTTCTAACTCTATATCTCTATGATTTAGAGTTACCTTGAGAAGCTCCATATCCTCTGTTTGGAGTTCTTTTTCTGTTGTTATTTTCAACATGGTTTCTCCAAACCTTCTTGGATCTTTCATTTTTGGGTGAAAAAGTTGTCCCTTATCACCACGCTGGCTGCGAAATATTATCGGCAATTGTCGATAAAAAGCAACTTTGAGTCTTTGAACGATAATTTTATGATCACAAATTGTAGTGAACATGTAGTGACCCTGCATGAAATCACCTACTAACTGGCAACTAATAGCTTGCATTAAACTTAATACAGCAAAATACTTAACAGAGTAAAAACGTGCGGAAACGTAACCATAATTTACATATCAGCTTAGTAATATAATCCAGGCTTAAATCTGTAGTGATACAACCATATCGAAATTCTTAAAAGTAAACATTATACAGCTAATAAATCATGCTGTATATAAAAAAAACTCCTCAAAGCTCCTGTTCCCTAGTCCTGCCTTGAACTACCAGTTCCGTCCATCCTGCGACCTTCCCCATGGAATAGGGTGTCCAAGATAACAACTAGGACGTGAGCGCTACGCCCAGTACATAGACATGAGTAAACATATGTATATAATGCATGCAACATGATGACTGGTAAAAGATCATCTGAAAAGTCATGCTCAGAACCGGCGCCATATGAGTGCTGCCACCGCACGGATCAACCTCTGGGTGCAACCACACTCGTCTAGTACACCAGAGTAGACAGACATAAATGCCCCCGCCGTCGCGGTACTCTCAGTGACAGACTATCGAGTATAGAGCTGAGCGGCTCTATAGTCAGGTATAACAAGGTATAGGCTCAACGTGTATATGCACATGACATATGGATATAGAAAACGGTAAATCATACATCATGCCATAATAATGCCAAATAAATGCAACATATAAACATGTATACTCGCTGGCAATCTCAGTCAATGTGTACGTACCTCTAGGCTAGTTCAAGTAAAGTAGATCCTAGGTTCCAAGCCTATATTCAAAAGTTCATCGTATCACTACATAAATTCTATAAGCCTTAACTAAGCTAATAAGTACTCCCAAAACTTAAATAGATTCCCGGACCATACCTTCGTTCGTAGTTAGCCCTTTGGAGTCGCTAGTCCCGGATGACTATAACCACACCTTGGTTATTCCAGAACCTCTATTATAACCGATAGGGCCCTCAAGTGTATATCTCACACTATATAACTGAAGAAGGAAACTCGGGAATTCGTAATTGAAAATGAACTCTGAACGGCCCTATTTATAGCCAAATTTCTCGGCCAGGATCGGAACTTCCGATTTCGGGATCGGAGCTTCCGATCCAGCTCATTGCGTGCATGTCTGCCACGCCAGGATCGGAACTTCCGATCTACGATCGGAGCTTCCGATCTGCTTTATGATCGACACTTGTCAAAACTCGCGACTGAGTCATCGATCATTTCTGGCAGCTGGGGATCGAAACTTCCGTTCCAGGATCGGAGCTTCCGTTCCGATCGGAGCTTACTATCTAGGATCGGAGCTTACTATCCGGGATCGGAACTTACTATCCGGCCCAAAATTAAAAAGCTCAAATTTTACTTCTGAAGTCCAATAACACTCCGAAATTGGTTAAATACCAACCCTTAATCATGTTTAACATATTATTATCTTAAAATGGTATCTGGGTTACTACATTCTCCCCACCTTTAGATATTTCGTCCGCGAAATAACATCTAAAGACAAATCAAGATAACAATATGAAACATCAAACCATGTCTTATTACAACAACAGTAATTACATCTTACATGGTAATAAAAAATACAAAGCAAACAACTCAGGATATTCTGCTCGCATACGACTCTCAGTTTCCCAAGTTGCTTCTTCAACGCCTCGGCGCTGCCACTATACCATCACAAGTGGTATAGTCTTGTTCCGAAGAACTTTCTCCTTCCTGTCTAGGATACAGATTGGTCGTTCAACAAAAGACAGATCTGGTTCTAGCTGAATATCAGTAGACTGAATCACATGAGATTCATCAGCTATGTACTGTCAAAGCAACGACACATGAAAAACATTGTGTATACTGGAAAGAGATGGCGGTAAAGTCAAACGATAAGCAACATCTCCGATCTTCTCCAGTATCTGGAAAGGCCCAATGTAACGAGGAGACAACTTGCCTTTCACACCGAATCTCATCACCTTCCTGAAAGGTGATACTCGCAGAAAAACATATTCACCAGGCTCAAACTGAAGTGGCCTACGGTGAATATTCGCATAACTGGCTTGTCTATCTTGAGCAACTTTGATCCTATGCTTGATCAAATCTACCTTGTCTACAATCTGCTGCACCAATTCAGGACCCTCGACTTGCCGTTCCCCGACTTCATCCCAGAATAACGGAGTACGACACCGTCGACCATACAATGCCTCGAAAGGTGCCATATCAATACTACGATGATAACTGTTATTGTAGGCAAATTCAATCAAAGGTAACTGATCCTGCCAAGATAAACCAAAGTCCATGACAGAAGAACGTAGCATATCCTCCAGCGTACGAATAGTGCGCTCTGACTGCCCGTCAGTCTCCGGATGATACGCCGTGCTCAAACTCAGAGTGGTACCCAACGCCTGCTGAAAACTACCCCAAAAACGTGAAGTAAATCGTGGATCTCTATCACTGACAATACTCACTGGAATCCCATGTAATCGTACAATCTCCTAGATATATAAGCGTGCCATGCGATCATAAGAATACTCCCGGTTATAAGGAATGAAATGTGCTGATTTTGTCAAACGGTCAACGACAACCCAGATAGCATCACACTGACGTGAAGTCATAGGCAAGTGGGTAAAAAAATCCATAGTCACGTGCTCCCACTTCCATTCGGGAATCTCAAGATTCTGCAGTAATCCACCTGGTCGTCGATGTTCAGCCTTGACCTGTTGACAAACCAAACATCTCGAAACAATACACACTTCGCTTCATCCCCTTCCACCAGAATCTAGTTCGCAAGTCCTTATACATTTTCATACTTCCAGGATGAACTGATAATCGACTCCTGTGAGCTTGAGATAGAATATCATTCCTGAGCTCCGCAACATTAGGTACAACCACTCTATTGGATAGGCACAATAAACCATCTGCCTGAAAATGGAATCCAGATGTATTAACTCTATTGGCTAGACGTGCCAATCGCCGAGTCTTAACATCAGATATCTGAGCATCTCTGATCCGAGAATACAATGCTGGCTCAGATAGAATAGTATACAAACGAATCCCATTCCTCCCTTTCTTGTGCTTGAGCGTAAAACTCAATAAACAGCACTCTTGAATCATATGAGATATTTTATTAGTCTGAAGTGTAGACAGTCTCACATGCCGACTCAAGGCATCAACAGTAAGATTAGCAGAACCTGGATGATATTTGATTTCACAATCATAATCCTTCAAGAGATCCATCCAGCGTCTCTGTCGCATATTCAACTCTGCCTGAGTGAATAAATACTTCAAACTCTTGTGATCCGTAAATATCTCAAATTTCTCGGCATAAAGATAATGTCTCCAAATCTTGAGCGCAAATACAATGGCGGCTAACTCGAGATCATGCACTGGATAGTTATTCTCATGCGTCTTCAACTGTCGAGAAGCATAGGCAATAAAATGTCCATGCTGTGTCAACACACATCCCAACCCCTGACCAGAGGCATCAGTATAAACAACATAACCTCCTGATCCAGAAGGTAGAGCTAGCACAAGTGCAGTAGTAAGACGTCTACGCAGCTCGTGAAACGACTCCTCACAATCCGAGGACCAAATGAAGGTAACATCTTTCCGAGTAAGCTGAGTCAAAGGCCTGGCCAACTGTGAAAAATTCTCGATGAACCGACGGTAATATCCCGCTAGACCCAAGAAACTACGAATCTCAGCAACCGTTGTCGGACGAGACCAGTTCAGCACTGCCTCTATCTTACTAGGATCAACAGATATCCCTTCATTCGAAATCACATGACCGAGAAATACTACCCGATCAAGCCAGAATTCACACTTGCTCAATTTTGCATATAGCTGCTTATCTCGTAACGTCTGTAGAACAATCCTCAAATGTTGTGCATGCTCATCCTTGTCATGAGAATAAACAAGAATATCATCTATGAAGACAATGACAAATCTATCCAGATATTCTCGAAATACCTGATTCATCAGATTCATAAAGACTGCCGGTGCATTCGTCAAACCGAATGGCATCACCAGAAACTCATAATGCCCGTATCTGGTCCTGAAAGCAGTCGTAGATATATCTGAGTCTCGTACCCGCATCTGATGGTATCCAGATCTCAGATCTATCTTTGAATAAACAGAAGTTCCCTGTAGTTGATCGAACAGATCATCAATCCGTTTATTCTTGATGGTGACACGATTCAACTGCCTGTAATCAATACATAATCGCATCGATCCATCCTTTTTCTTGACAAACAAAACAGGTTCTCCCCACGGAGAAACACTCGGACGAATATATCCCTTATCAAGCAGATCTTGCAACTGCTGTTTCAATTCCCTCATCTCTAACGATGCCAGACGATAAGGTGCTCGGGATATAGGCGTAGTTCCTGGTACTAGATCAATACCAAATTCAACCTCTCGAACCGGAGGAAAACCAGGAAACTCGCTGAAAACCGGTAGCTGATCAATACCCGTACTTCTCATGGACATATCAACTGCATAAATGAGGTAGCCCTCCCCACCTGACTCCAAGACATGACATGCCTTCAGAGCCGAAACAAGTGGCATCGGAGGTCGCGCACCCTCACCATAAAAGTACCAGCTATCACCCTCAACGGGATGAAACTGTACCAGACGCTGATAACAATCCACAGTAGCGTGATACAAAGTCAGCATATCTATTCCCAAAATACAATCAAAATCCGTCATCGCTAATATCATCAAATTAGCCGATAACACATTACCCTCAAATTCCAGAATGCAACCCATCACTAGACGCTTAGTTACTACCTCCTGCTCTAACGGAGTAGATACAACTAAATCCATATCTAATGATACGTAAGGTAATCTATGTCTCTTAACGAAGCGACTAGAAATAAAGGAATGCGATGCTCCAGTATCAATTAATACAAGTGCAGGAATACCACATAATAAGAAGTTACCTGCCAACATGCGATCTCTTCCCTCAGTAGCCTGCTCCTGAGACAGAGCAAACACCTGCCCTTGAGTCTAGGGACGATAACCAGAAGAACTCTGTGGTGCTGGCTGCTGACGTGAAACAATAGAAGCCTGAGATCCAACCTGTGATCCCGATCCACTAGCAGAACCCATACGCTGAGGACAATCTCTCCACAGATGTCCCTGCTGACCACAAATATAACACGCCCCAGTAGCTCTCCGACATGAAGCTGCAGGATGCTTCCCACCACAGTGGCTACAAAACTCCTCCTTCTTCTTCTTCTTCCCAAAGCGGAAAGTACCTCGTGAACCACGAGAACCAGACGAAGTTGTAGGAGTAGAAGAAGACGTAGGTACAGATGGCACAACAGATTGAGCTCAAGGCTCAATAAATCCACTAGGCTGTGCTGGTATCATCAACTGTCCACGCCTGTTGTTGGTCTCCACAAGACGGCAATGATTCACCAAAGTCTCATAAGACACCGGGTCATCACAGACGACAACCTGAGAGTAGATATCTTGGTTCAGGCCTTGCAGAAAGATATCATACTTCGACGCATCACTCGCATTAATATGGGGACTGAAAGGTAGCAGATCAAGAAATCGCTGCTGATACTGATCAATAGTCATTGATCCTTGCCTCAAAGTAAGCAACTCCATAGATCGTGCTTGGCGAACAGCCGGAGGAAAATACAATTTCTGAAACTCCCGACAGAAATCCCCTCAAGTCACCTGTCCTCTCTCAGTACATGCCTGAGCAACCTTGGCATCCCACCAAAAACGTGCTCTATCCTCTAGAACAAATTCTAGAACTTCCAGTTTCTGCTCCTCAGTACACTCGAAAGCTCGGAACGTGCTCTCAAGTTTAGACATCCAGCTTCTAGCTTGTTCAGGATTCTCGCCTCCCACTAAGGGTTTCGGTCCTACTTGCATGAATTTATTAATAGAGTAGCGACGTCTACCCTCATGATGACGATGATGATCATCATAATGGCGGTGATGACGATGATGATGACCACCTCCCTGGCCAACACTACCATGACTCTCGTCAGCCATATCCTGAAAATAATTGCACATTAAAATCCCAAATGCGCAAGAATTATTCAAGACTAGACTAAATCCCAAGTACTAATCCCAAAATCTAAGCATGCTCTGATACCAAAAATGTAGTGACCCTGCATGGAATCACCTACTAACTGGCAAATAATAGCTTGCATTAAACTTAATACAGCAAAATACTTAACAGAGTAAAAACGTGCGGAAAAGTAACCATAATTTACATATCAGCTTAGTAATATAATCCAGGCTTAAATCTGTAGTGATACAACCATATCAAAATTCTTAAAAGTAAACATTATACAGCTAATAAATCATGCTGTATATAAAAAAAACTCCTCAAAGCTCCTGTTCCCTAGTCCTGCTTTGAACTACCAGTTCCGTCCATCCTGCGACCTGCCCCATGGAATAGGGTGTCCAAGATAACAACTAGGACGTGAGCGCTATGCCCAGTACATATACATGAGTAAACATATGTATATAATGCATGCAACATGATGACTGGTAAAAGATCATCTGAAAAGTCATGCTCAGAACCGGCGCCATATGAGTGCTGCCACCGCACGGATCAACCTCTGGGTGCAACCACACTCGTCTAGTACACCAGAGTAGACAGACATAAATGCCCCCGCCGTCGCGGTACTCTCAGTGACAGACTATCGAGTATAGAGCTGAGCGGCTCTATAGTCAGGTATAACAAGGTATAGGCTCAACGTGTATATGCACATGACATATGGATATAGAAAACGGTAAATCATACATCATGCCATAATAATGCCAAATAAATGCAACATATAAACATGTATACTCGCTGGCAATCTCAGTCAATGTGTACGTACCTCTAGGCTAGTTCAAGTAAAGTAGATCTTAGGTTCCAAGCCTATATTCAAAAGTTCACCGTATCACTACATAAATTCTATAAGCCTTAACTAAGCTAATAAGTACTCCCAAAACTTAAATAGATTCCCAGACCATACCTTCGTCCGTAGTTAGCCCTTTGGAGTCGCTAGTCCCGGATGACTATAACCACACCTTGGTTATTCCAGAACCTCTATTATAACCGATAGGGCCCTCAAGTGTATATCTCACACTATATAACTGAAGAAGGAAACTCGGGAATTCGTAATTGAAAATGAACTCTGAACGGCCCTATTTATAGCCAAATTTCTCGGCCAGGATCGGAACTTCCGATTTCGGGATCGGAGCTTCCGATCCAGCTCATTGCGTGCATGTCTGCCACGCCAGGATCGGAACTTCCGATCTACGATCGGAGCTTCCGATCTGCTTTATGATCGACACTTGTCAAAACTCGCGGCTGAGTCATTGATCATTTCTGGCAGCTGGGGATCGGAACTTCCGTTCCAGGATCGGAGCTTCCGTTCCGATCGGAGCTTACTATCTAGGATCGGAGCTTACTATCCGGGATCGGAACTTACTATCCGGCCCAAAATTAAAAAGCTCAAATTTTACTTCTGAAGCCCAATAACACTCCGAAATTGGTTAAATACTAACCCTTAATCATGTTTAAAATATTATTGTCTTAAAATGGTATCTGGGTTACTACAGAACATAAGTCTTCTTGACTCATTGTCTTGTGTGTACTTCTTAAACATTTGTAAGAAGTTATTTCCTAATAGGATATCAGCTCCTGTATCATGAAAATATATTGGTGGTGTCTTTACCTTGTACCAAGGTGTCTGACCTGCTCCTCCTATAAGGATCTCTGCTTGTTTTATTCATTTGCAAAGAATTAAAATTCTTCGAGAGAAATCTCGTCCAGCAATTTTTGGCAAATCTTCTTCACATTTTTCAGGGAAGACTCCTCTTTTTGCTGTACAAATTCCTGCTCCCGAATCAATATAAGCTGCAAAGTATTCAGCCTTATATTGTTCATACAACATCCCTATCGGAATGTATATGGAAAAAGGACTTGTTGTCATTTTTTAAAGGGATTACTAAATGGCCCTGCCATTTTTAACAGACTGTGTTGTAATTCAGTAATCCGATTAAGACTATTCACCTTTAGTCTTCCTAAGGCTTCAGAAGGTAGAGTATGGTTACTCCTTTCTACCTCTTCAATGCGATCTAGTAAATCATGTTCATGACTTACTAATTTCAATAGCTTCTTCTTCCTCTGTTTGTAAACAGAGTTCTCGAATCTGATTAAGGGATTGTCCCTTCTCCAATTCTCTTGGTTTTCCATCTCGTAGAATTCTTATTGAATCCTCCAAGTCTTTTCTTCTGCCATGAACTCTATTCCTTTTTCAAGGCGTTTCCATGGTTTATGGTCTTCCAGAAACTCTAGGCCAAGAATGAGCTGATCCACTTCTTTTCCTGGAATTCCACATATTTGAACTTCCAATTCTCCAATATTTATCAATCCTTGGTAAGTTCCTTTTTCATGTTGTTCCAAATAGTAAATCGAGTTACAAGGGAACTGGTTCCGATGACTTGTAATATCGAATACTATTTTTACTTCTTTCCATCCTTCTAGAGATCTAAGTTTTCCTATTATAGAAAACTCTTTTTCTTCTGGTGGAATTTCTTGAATAGGAGATTTGTCCCATCTCCTACTTGTCATTCGGTTTCCTTGAAAAGATAACCTTCGAGGTTCTATTTTAAGGTCTCTGTATAGAACAGGTCTGTCTTGAATTTGAATGTCTGTTTCCTGAAGTAAAGGAAACTCGATTCTATCTGGGTATATTGCATGAGCAACTTTCCCAAAGATCTCTGAAATTTCAATGAACTCATTTTTAATAAATAATTCAGAATGATGAGTATTAGAAAGAGCATATGAAATTTGATATGTAATAGAATATGGTCTATTACCTTCCTTCATTAGTCTCTTTTCCTTGAAGTTTTGATGCAACGTCAAGGCTCGACTAAAGTTCCTGTCAGCTAAATTGTAGGCTATTCTTGGATAGATAACTCCTACAATTTTTCCTGCACAAAGATTTCCTGAGATAGTACCCAGGACAACATCTTGAATATTCCCCATTCTTTTATCGCATACTACGATATCTATGGGTGAATCTATTCCTTCTTTAAAAGTTGCCTTGATCATTATTTGGATTGCTCCAATATGAATCCAAGACATCGTCCTTGCTACCTCACCTTTCAACTTTTGCAATTCCTCTCTTATTTCTTCAAAAGGAATTAACTGCATCTCTATTTGATTACTTGTTAACTCCATGGGGATTGCCATTTCCCTTCTGGATACTTTGTAAATCAAATTATGTCTTCTTTGTCTAAGCCCTAGGTTGCCTAAGACTCTTTCTACTTGTCCTGCCAAAAATCCCTGGTATTTTTGTAACGTTGGATTTTCTCTCATAATCCTTTGGACCATATTATGAGATATCGTGGTTTGGCTAAAGAATCCAGCCAAACTTTCATGTGTTTCATGCCGAAACACTTCTTCTTTATTCTGATTCTGATTCTGATCCATTCTCAGAATCTTCTTGACTAAACAATATCTCTTCTTCGTATATGCTGCCATATGGCACCATTCTGCCAATTTTCCTTTCAAAAAGGACGCGCGTCTTGCCAAAGTGTCAAGATGACCTGGAACGTATTCTTTAATCAGCATTTCTCTCCAGGGACTTGGCATTTTTGCGAAAAATAGCTGAATAGCTACATTTTCTTCGACTCCTGAATTCCATCTGTATTTAGTGAATAACATAATGTATTCATCAACTAAACAGATATCATGTAACTCGAGGCTATACAGAGCTTGAGTATATCTTCTCTTTTTCTCTGTATCTTGATTGTTGAAATAGTCTACCCCTATGAATTGTGCTTTAAATATGGTGGCCATTCTTTCTCCAATTTCGCTGAGGGATTCTCCTGCTAAGATTGATTCCTTCGTATCTGGCATAGTCATCTCCCAAGCAATCTTGACAGATCCCATTAGACTCATTTATAGAAGTTTAATGAATCCTTCTTTATTGAGATCTAATGTCCCGGCTGCAATTCTCATAGCTGACGTCCAATCATCTATAAGATCTTCTCTGTTTTTTAAGTCCAAAACATCAAGGTTTAACATAACCTCGTAAGGATTTATTGGATCTAAAACAGTTTTTCCGTAAGGAGTTTGATGGAGTGAGATTTTACTCCTTCTTGATCTGGTTCCTGCTGGATGTGAATTTTCTCCAACCTGAAACTCACTATGTGGTTCTTCTGTTTTAACCGCATATCTTGGGGGATTTCCTATGGGTTGTTCACTCTCAGGGGAGTTCATTTTTAGATCTACTAATTTGAGATTCGCAAAAGAATCCGCGAGATCTTGTAGATCCTCGAGATTTAATCTCTCTAAAGTAGTCATCAGATAGTGTTTTTCTCTGATACTGCTTTTATAAGATTAATCATCCTTTCATCATCAGTTAAAGGTTTTTGAACAATTTTGGTTTTACCTTTCTGATGTAACAACGGTTCGGTACCAAACGAGAGTGGTAACCTTCCTCCTGTATTTCCTTTTCTAGAACCTGAAGTTTGTTCTAGATTTGTGATTTTAGTTTGAAGATCCTTTAGGGTTGCAAGAATTTCTTCTTGTTTCTTAAGGATTTCTTCAATCTGCCGAGGTATTTCATACAGCTGATTGCTGTAATATTGTACCGTCTTTTGAATTTCTCTAAGATCTCCGGAGAGTTTAGAGGAATCTGGGGTAATTTCTAAAAATTGAGAGTTAGAAATCATCTTTCTGTCGTAAGTAATCTATTGTGAACAGATTAACTTGTTTATAGGATTTCATATAAATAAAATCCTCTTGATTCAAACCTTCGTTTGAAGTCATCTTTTGTAAAAAATCTTCTCCTCAACAAAGAAAAGTATGAGTTAACGAATAATATTAAGTCTGAATATTTAACCTAAAGCTCTGATACATTTTTTGCACATAATTCTTTGTACCAAAATAAGCATTAAAACATGAGATATAAGCACATAGATCTTTAGATATAAGTATAAAACCTTCAGATCTAAGTACAAAACAACCCATATTGAGTACAAGAATTAAATATTAAAATAATCAAGTTTTGTGGTCCTTAGGGAGTGCAAAAAAAGAATCTTTAAGGGAGGGATTTGGGAGAAAGAAAGGTTTGGGTTTGGGGATTTATTCATAATTGACTCTTGGATTAATTACCTGGGTGTAAACCTGAAAGTACATTTATTATTTTATAACTTGCATATTTTCCAATTTTTTTTGGCATGTGTCTCAATCTACTTGCGATCTTAGTGCACTGATTGCACTTTTTCCAATATTTTTTTTCTCACCTAAGTGCCGATGTGTCCGTCATTTTGGTAGTTTTTAGTGTCACATCATTATTTTATGTGTGTCACGTCGATATCTAAGTAAAAAAATCACTAAAATTAGGGAGAAAGTATAAAATAGAGCATTAAGATCCTAAATTGGCCAATAAGATGACACTAAATAAAAAAATATTTAATTTATATGACCAAAATTTAATTTTTTTCGTATGATAAATAATAATAAAAATTTACTTAAATAATGAAATCAATTAGGAAAAATTATTTTTTGGTCCTCTATATTTTTTTTTTCCGAATTGGTCTACTATGATGTCAATTTCTGTTTTAATCAAGTATATTTTTTTTCCCCACAGTTTTAGTCATTTTCCAGGGGTGGATCCAGTACTCCATGTTAGGAGGGGCCGCGTTTGAATAAAAAATAACGAAAATAATTATTAAATGTTATTATCGATTATCTATAAAAAAAATCTATCGTTGTACACCAAAGTTCTATATATTAACAAAATAATAACAATAAAAAAGTAATATGTAATCATTCATTCAATGAATTATCCATGTTAGGAGGGGCTGCGTCTGAATAAAAAAGGGGAAATTGCATATATCACCCCTGTGAAATCCTGTGTTCGCTGATAACCCCTTGTGAAATTTTTTTGAGCTAAAAACCCCTGTGTTTCCGGATCTGTAGCACGCGCACCCCTCCTACTGTGTTTTGTGGCTCACGCGCTGATAGATGCGAAAATGCAAGGGTTTTTTTTAAAATAAATTTGGTCCAAAATACCCTTAAATCATACCCATTCAGTTCGGCCATTGAACTCGTCACCTTCATCTTCTCCGATCACAACTCCAGCCAACCGTATTTCCGACATTCCTTGCTTGCTTTAGACTCCTCTTCACCTCCCCTACAAGCCTCGATATTTTTCTCTTCATTTTTTCCCCTCAATATGTCGAGATACAACTCCAATCTTACATTGGTACTCACCACGAAGCCGACTAGTTTTTCTTAATTTCCGACCAACTCCGACCACCAATCTTCCAAAGAAACCCCTATTTGTGACCCTCTTTTCCATACGAACAAAATACACACATCAATTTTCCCGATTCGTACTTCCTTTGGGAAGATAAGATATGGGTAATTTCGTCATTTTTATGGTAAAATTCTGAATGGTATGCGTGTGCTACAGATCCGAAAACACAGGGGGTTTTTAGCTCAAAAATATTACACAAGGGGTTATCAGCGAACCCGAGATATCACAGAGGTGATATATGCAATTTTTCCAATAAAAAATGACGAAAATAATTATTAAATGTTATTATCAATTATCTATCAAAATATATCGTTGTACATACCAAAGTTCTATATATTAACAAAATAATAACAATAAAAAAGTAATATGTAATCATTAATTCAATGAATTAAGCTTTAATTTTTTGTTTTGCGAGCACAAGTGAATAGAGCTGTCAAACGAGCCAACCCATGGCGGAACGGGCCGGTCCACCAAAAATTCACCTTTTGGCGGGTCGATGGCGGGCTGGAAATCCTCAACCCAACCCAACCCAAGTTGGATTGCGGGTTAGGCGGGCCGGCCTGAGGGTTGGATCACGATAAATAAAAATAAATAAAAAAATATTATAATTAATTATAAATATCATTTTATAAATAAATATTAATAGAAACATATTAATAAAAATTTTAATTATTAATTTCATGTGTGTAAATTTTATATAAAGTAATTAATACAAAAACAAATCTCAGCTTTTATTAAAAAATACATAAATAACAATAAAAATAAAAAGAATTATTAATTTTCCAAGCCCGCGGGCCAACCCAGGCCCGCGGCGGGCCTAGGCGGGTTGGCCCATATAGGCCCACCTTTTGTTGGGTTGAAAAAATTTCAACCCAACCCACTTAAATTATGTGGAGGACCGGGCCAATCCGACGAGCCTGATCCAAATTGACGGCTCTACAAATGAACATGAGTTTGTGTTTTTGTCCAAGTTGATGTGTAAGTTTTTCAATTAAAAAAACTATCGCATCTTGCAAGTATTTTAATAAGATTCAAAATTAATACAATATAAAAAAATAAAACACATCATAGAACAAAACAAAAACATAAAAAAAATATATTAAAGAAGTTACGAAATCAAATAGAAAAACATAACCAAAATTTAATGTTAAGAAAAATCGAGAATTTACCAAACTTGATTTAAACAATAAGATTATCAGCTACCAAAAATTTAAAAATCTCAAACCTTAAAATCCATTCAAATATGCGAAAAATTGAGCAAGATGTATATTGAAAATGAGTAAAATATGAAATTTAAGAAATTACAAAATCAATCATATTTGATTGTCTTAGATAAATATGAATGTAACTTAAATAACAAAAAATAAAAAAGTTATAATATAGTTTAAAATAAAAAAGTGCTAATTTTTCAAATTTAAAAAAAAATAGTAAGAGGGAAAAAAAATAGAAATTAAGGGTGCTAATTAAACTATTAAAGTTAGAATATATAATAAAAATAGAAAAGCAAAAGTACTGATGGGCGGCCCGAGTATCGAATTTAGGACTCCAACATTAAGTTTGAAAGGTCAACCACTAGGCCAAATGCTGACAAATGTTGTTATAATGTGCTAATATATATATATATAAACAAAAAATATACTTATATATAATAATAATAAAATTTTCAAAATTTTTGGGGGGGACTGTGGCCCTCTTTTGCCCTACATTGAATCCGACCATGTTTCCAACTTGACGATGACATAAAATCAATACAATTTTAATGTGATGCTGACATACATAGTGTCCTACCAATATCTCTATTGAAAAAAGACTAAAATTGCAAAAAAAAAAATTATAAAACTAAAATTTGGTAATATAGATTATCAAAATCACAAAAATTACATAATTATAAGGAAAAAAATAATTTTCCAATTCCAAAACAATTAATTATCAAAAACCTTATCTATACTATTTACTATAATAATGTATAAATTACCATTATCTAACTTGGTCAATTTAGTTGATGGATAAAAATATTTCTTCTTTCATTTAGGGATGAAATGGGACGAGTTGGGATCCATCTTGCCAAGAAAAATTTGGACCCAAGATCCGCACCGCACCGCACCGCCCCGCCTTATTTTATGTATTACTATAATAATGTATCAACCATTTAGAATAACTACCTTGGTCAATTTAGTTGATGGATGAAAATACTCCTTCTTTCATTTAGGGATGACAATGGGACGAGTTGAGACCCGCCTTGCCAAGGCAAATTCAAACCCAGGACCCGCCCCGCCCCGCCCCGCCCCGCCCCATCTTATTATATATATATATATATATGTATATAGTGTGAAGTTATATATATAATATAAATATTTAAATATATGTATACATATAAACACATATAAAGTATAATATATATTCGAGGTGAGTTCTGGCAAACCTGAGGCTCGCTCCGGACGCGCTATAGATCCATTGATCTCGTCTAGACCTGTCCCGAGATCCGTTTGACCAACCCAAAACTGGACGGGTTTGTGTGGTGTCCAAGTTTAGACTCGCGCGACTTATTGTCATCCCTACTTTCATCCAATAAAAATTAATGAAAACTATTATAAGAACATATTTTAGTAAATTCTAAAAATAACTAAATAATTTTTTAATCATAATTAATAACTTAAACTATATAATAGTGTATCAACCGTTTAGAGTAATTATCTTTTCCAAAAGGGTTGACCCCGAAGGGGACCTCATTCCACATGAGTCAGAGGCCCATTGGCTCATTCGAAAGGTAAATCGAGGGATGTGCACGAGCGGCAGGGTCCTGAGGGAGGGAGCACATGGTCCAATTCCCAGAGCATACCCCCCACAATATTTCAGCAAGGAAAATGCTCCACACGAGGATCGAACCCGCAACGCTGGGAAATTTTTTCCCACGTCACCTCAGGCCTTACCAACTCGCCTATGCTCCTGTGGGCGTTTAGAGTAATTATCTTGATTATTAATTTAGTAGATGATGGACAAAAACATCCCTTCTTTCATTAAATATAATTTATTATAAGAACCTTCAATTTTGGATCTATAATTAATTAAATTTCAAAATAATTAATTTTCTTTGTACTTATTTTTTAAAAAGAAAACTAGGCTTTTCAACAATTTTAGTAATTCCGATGAGGCTTTTTTATAAAATTAATATAAAATTAAAAAAATATTATAAAAATATACCACTTTATATAACTGTACAAAAATATTATAATCCGTGACACTATGTCTCGGATTTGGCAGGTCTTCTGCCATGGTTCTGCCAACATGGCAGAAGCCCTGCAAAATCCGGGACTTATTGACCCGGATTCCTTTTTTTTTTTTTTTTTGTTTATTTGAAATTAGTAAAAATAATAAATAAAGTCTATTTAATAATATTTAATTAATAAATAAAAAATTTTAAAGTTTTTCTATTAAAATAATTACCCTAAAATGAAAGTCATTCCAATTAATTAATTACTCGTTCATAAATTAACTAATTGACTAAATTTTTAAATTAGAAATAGTTTTATTAAAATATTAAGTACTTAAGTTAGAAACAAATTCCTTGTGCTATGCCAACACAATTTTTCGGATTTTTTTTAAAATAATATAAAAATATTTTTTAATAAAATAAATTAGTTTTAAAATTTTTATTAAACTAGTAAAATTCGGAACAATTTGTCCCGAATTCAACATATGCTCTACCATGAGTTTTGCCTAGTGGCACAACACTTATTGAATCAGGACAGAGTTTCCAAAATTCAAAAGTTTCATTATATTTTTTTACCGATAAATGGTTTCGAATATAATAAGAAAACGAAAAAAAATATTTAATTAAATGGTATTATAATAAAAAAATAAAAACGTGTGAATGTAATAAGAATAATATGTAAATGTTAAATTAATATTAAAATGATTTTATTAATATATCGTTGTTATAATATTATGGATGTCAAGATAATCAAAGATTGAGTTATCATAGAGTTATATTCAAATCTCAAAGAGATGATATAGAATCGTGATCATATCAATTTATTTGATCTTATCTCCAGTTTCTTGTGCCTATAAATAGGTCACTCATGTAACACATTCAACACATCGAATTTACGTGTTTTCTTTTCATATTTCTTTCCATATTATTTGGTTAGTTTCTCTTTTATTTTACAACACGTTATCAGCACGAATTTGCTATTATTCTTTGTTCGAATTTTTTTTTAGAAAAGTCACGCAATTCATCACTGATTCTTGAATTTGTTAAACTTTTGTTTTCATTAGATTTTTTTATCTATGCTCTGTTCTCCATTCATGTTCTCATCGTATCCTTATTTATCGGATCCACAACCATCACGTCTTATGTATCTTGCACGTATATTCTTTGTCAAGATCTTCCTTGTTCCCTTTGATTGACACCTATTAGATTATATGTGATGTCACAATATGTGCATTCAATTAAAGCATACTTATTTTTTCATTATTGAATACATCTAATAATTTTTGTTTGTTTCCTTGTTTTATTTGTTTCAATTGTTTGGACATCATGTATCACTTATTAATTAGATATAATCATATTAAATATGGATTCTAGCTTTTCTCGATTCATGTTTTTTTTTTATTTGAATCAGTTTATGCCATGTATATGTTTAAATTAGGTTTAATTAACGTGACTGATTCATGATTTTTGTGAAATATAGATTTGATCATGTCGAATATCTCGAAGCTTGAATTTGCCGCTCTTGATATCTCCGGAAAGAATTATCTCTCTTGGATACTAGATGCTGAAATACATCTAGATGCTATGGGTATTGGAGATACCATCAAAGATGAAAATAATGAATCACCGAAAATCGTGCAAAGGCTATGATATTCCTTCGTCACCATCTTCATGATGGTTTGAAAATCGAGTATTTGACGATAAAAGATCCGCTTGATATATGGAATAATTTGAAAGAGAGATATAGCCATCAAAAGACCGTGATTCTCCCAAAAGCACGCTATGACTGGATGCATTTGCGCTTACAAGATTTTAAGTCTGTAAGTGAATATAATTCTGCATTATTTCGCATCAGTTCACAATTGAAATTGTGTGGAGAGAAAATAACTGATGATGATTTGTTGGAAAAAACATATTCCACATTTCATGCCTCTAATATTCTCCTGCAACAGCAGTATAGAGAGAAAGGCTTCAAAAAGTATTCTGAATTGATTTCATGTTTGCTTGTGGCTGAGTAAAATAATGAATTATTGATGAACAATCATGAAATTTGTCCCACTGGAGCCAACCCATTCCCTGAAGTGAATGCGGCAATGCATGATGAAAAGAGGAAACAAAATAAGACCGAATTTGGTCGTGGTCGTGGTCATGGTCATGGACGTGGACGTGGCCGTGTATGTGGACGTGGCCGTGAGCGCCGTCGAGGATGCTTTCATCCGTATAATCGTGGGCATGAAGAGCCACGTGACCATAGTCATAGCAATCAAAAGAATACAAATTACCAAAAATGGGGTAATGACCAAGGAAAGAAAGTTGAAAGTGATCAAAATAATAAGGCAAAGAAATCAGAAAATGAGTGCTATAGATGTGGAATAAAAGGGCATTGGTATCAAAATTTTCGTACGCCCAAACACCTTGTTGATCTCTATCAAGCATCAAAAGAGAAGGCAAAGGATACAGAGACCAATTTTATTTATCGAGGTGAAGATTTAAGCCAAGTCCCATCTTTCTCAGCACCTTTCGATGTCTCAGATTTCTTTGAAGACCCGGATGGGAGAATTGATCATTTGATTGGATATGACAGCGTGCAGAATTATTAAATATTTTATCTATTGTTTAGTTATATGTTTTGATTTATTTAAGTGGAATTTTTTTGAGTTATTTTTATTTAACAATATTAAGTTGGTTTAATTGTTTTTATTATGAATAAAAGTTATTTATTTCATATTGTCTTTATTATGAATATTTTTTATATTCTTATTAATTTTATTATTTTGAATAGAATATGGACTTTGGACATGAAGTCAATGATGGAGATTTATGTCTTGTTGATAGTGCGACAACACATTTTATATTTAAGAAGGATAAATATTTCTCATATTTGCAAATAAGAAAAAGTAATGTCAACACAATTTGTGGTAGTACAAGCATTATTGAAGGCTTCGGAAGAGCAAATATTATATTACATGGAGGGAAAAATTTTGTTATCAATAATGCATTATTCTCTCCTAAGTCTCAAAGGAATTTATTGAGCTTTCAAGATATCCGACGGAATGAATATCATCTTGAGACTGTAAGCCAAGAAGGAAAAGAATATCTTTTTATAACGAAAGAAATGTCGGAAAAGAAATACATTGTTGAAAAATTACCGATATTTACTTATGGCTTATACTACACAAAAATAAATGTAGTAGAGATCAATGCCACAGTTGACCAGAAAGTCATTGATATGAATACGTTTATGTCTTGGCATAACCGTTTGGGACATCCTGGTTCTACAATGATGCGAAAAATTATAGAGAATTCACATGGGCATCAATTAAAGAACAAGAAGGTTCTAAATTTTAAAAAATTCTCATGTGATGCATGTTCTCAAGGAAAATTAATTATTAGGCCTTCACCGAATAAAGTTGGTATTGAATCACCTACATTTTTGGAAAGAATACAAGGTGATATTTGTGGACCAATTCACCCATCATGTGGACCATTTAGATATTTTATGGTTTTGATTGATGCATCAACAAGATGGTCACATGTATGTTTACTATCATCTCGCAACTTAGCGTTTGCTAGATTATTGGCTCAAATAATTCGATTAAGAGCACAATTTCCAGAATATCCCATTAAGAGGATTCGTCTTGATAATGTCGGTGAATTCACATCCCAAACTTTTAATGACTATTGCATGTCAATTGAGATAATTGTTGAACATTCTGTTGCTCATGTTCATACACAAAATGATCTTGCTGAGTCATTGATTAAACGTCTCCAATTAATAGCTAGACCATTAATGATGAGAACGAAACTCCCAACGTCAATTTGGGAACATGCTATTTTGCATGCAGCAACACTTATACGCATCAGACCAACTAGTTATCATGAATTCTCCCCTTTACAATTAGTTTTTGGCCAAGAGCCTAATATTTCCCATATAAGAATTTTTGGGTGTGCGGTGTATGTTTCAATTAGTCCACCACAACGCACTAAAATGGGTCCTCAAATAAGGTTGGGAATATATGTTGGATATGATTCTCCCTCGATTATCAAATATTTAGAGCCCACGATGGGAGATATTTTCACGGCACGATTTGCCGATTGTCATTTTGATGAAACAAAATTTCCAACATTAGGGGGAGAAAATATGAGATCACCAAGTGAATTAACTTAGAATGCATCACTACATCAATTTGATCATCGGACAAGTGAATGCGAACTTTAAGTTCAAAGAATAGTCCACTTGCAAAATATTGCAAATAAATTACCTGATACATTTAGTGATGTGAAAAGGGTGACTAAGTCATACTTATCGGCTGCTAATGCTCCAGCACATATTGATGTTCCCAAAGAAACATCAAATGATAAGTCAATTGCTCGACTCAAGCGTGGTAGACTAATTGGGTCCAAAGACAAAAATTCACGAAAAAGAAAAGGAGCAAATAATATGAATCAACATATTGAGATATCTGATTCATTGATTGATAACTCTGAAAAAGTTGATCATCAAATCCCCAATGAATTTAAAGTACTTGACAATGAAGAGATCTCGATAAATTATGTCAAAACAGGGAAACGATTAAATCGAGCAAAAATTATTGTCGACAATAAGTTTGCATATGCCATAGCATTTAATGTTGTTAATGAAGATGATGATCTAGATCCTAAATATGTTACTGAATGTCGTAATAGACATGATTGGCCAAATTGGAAAAAGACAATACAAGAAGAGTTAAACTCACTAGCAAAACGTGAGGTTTTGGGACCTATTGTCCAAACACCAAAAGGGGTAATTCACGTGGGTTGTAAATGGGTTTTTGTTGAGAAAAACGAAGCGACTAGATATAAAGCTTGATTAGTAGCACAAGGTTTTTCTCAAAGACCCGACATTGATTATGAAGAGACGTACTCTCCTGTGATGGATGCAATTACATTCTGATATCTTCTTGGCATGGCCGCACAAGAAAGACTTGAAATGCGTCTTATGGATGTTGTTACTGCATACTTGTACAAAAAACTTGATAATGATATTTACATGAAAATCCCTGAAGGATTTAAGATATCAGAAGAATTTACTTCAAATTTTGCAAATGTTTGCTCCATTAAACTACAAAGATCCTTGTATGGACTAAAACAATCTGGGCGCATGTGGTACAAGAAACTTAGTGACTATTTGTTGAAAGAAGGCTACAAAAATGATCCAATTTGCTCATGTGTTTTTATTCAAAAGAATGGATCAAAGTTTGTCATTATTGATGTATATGTCGATGATTTAATATCATTGGAAGTCCCGAAGAACTTGAAAAGACAGTTGATGTCTTGAAAAGGGAATTTGAGATGAAAGATTTAGGCAAAACAAAATTTTGTCTTGGTTTACAAATTGAACATCTGGCGGATGGAATTTTAGTCCATCAATCCACATATACAGAAAAAGTGTTGAAGCGATTTTATATGGATAAAGCCCATCCATTGAGTTCGCCCATGGTTGTTCGATCCCTTGATGTGGAAAAGGATATTTTTTGACCTTGTGATGAGCAAGAAGAACTACTTGGTCCAGAATAACTATATCTTAGCGCAATTGGTGCATTGATGTACCTTGCTAATAGCACTAGACCAGACATAACATTTGCGTTAATTTGTTGGCAAGATATAGTTCTTCTCCTACACGAAGGCATTGGAATGGAGTTAAACATTTATTTAGATATCTTCAGG
The DNA here is from genome assembly GCF_033568475.1 of Henckelia pumila. Classification (NCBI taxonomy): domain Eukaryota; kingdom Viridiplantae; phylum Streptophyta; class Magnoliopsida; order Lamiales; family Gesneriaceae; genus Henckelia; species Henckelia pumila. Next base: position 192,965,864 of record NC_133123.1, on the reverse strand, counting down.
GCACTCGTGATTTGGGTTTATTTTATTCTAATGCTTGTAATTTGCAATTGATTGGTTATACAGATGCTGGGTATCTATCTGATCCACATATAGAAAAATCACAAACTGGGTACTTATTTACTTATGGTGGAACGACTATATCTTGGAGATCTACGAAGCAAACCATGGTCGCTACCTCATCAAATCATGCAGAAATACTTGCAATCCATGAAGCTAGTCAAGAATGTGTTTGGTTGAGATCAATGATTCAACATATTAAAGAGGAATGTGGCTTGTCTTCTACTAAAAATATAGCGACAATACTCTACGAAGACAATGCAGCATGTATTGCTCAACTGAAAGATTGATATATCAAAGGCGATAGGACAAAACATATATCTCCCAAGTTCTTTTTCACCCATGATTTGCAAAAGAAAGGTGATATTGAAGTTCAACAAATTCGCTCATGTGATAACCTGGCCGATCTTTTTACAAAATCATTGCCCACATCAACTTTTGAGAAATTGGTGTACAAGATCGGAATGCGGCGACTTAGAGATTTCAAGTGATGTTCGCAACAGAGGGAGTTAATCCAAACTGCACTCTTTTTCCCTTGTTCATGATTTTTTCCAAGTGGTTTTTCATGACAAGGTTTTTAACGAGGCAGTTTAGCAATAACGAGGGATGTTGTACTCTTTTTCCTTCGCTAGGTTTTTATCCCATTGGGTTTTTCCTAGTAAGGTTTTAACGAGGCACATCCGTCGATTGACATCCAAGGGGGAGTGTTATAATATTATGGATGTCAAGATAATCAAAGATTGAGTTATCATATAGTTATATTCAAATCTCAAATAGATGATATAGAATCGTGATCATATCAATTTATTTGATCTTATCTCCAGTTTCTTGTACCTATAAATAGGTCACTCATGTAACACATTCAACACATCGAATTTACTTGTTTTCTTTGCATATTTCTTTGCATATTATTTGGTTATTTTCTCCTTTATTTTACAACAATCGTAATATTTTATTATTTTTAAATGATAAATACAGTTAATATTTAATAATAATGATAATATTAATCTTAAAGTAATTTCATGTTTTTAAATTTTTTTTATCATAATACTTTTTAAATATGTTTAGATTATAATCTTTGTTGAATTTGTTTATGATTTCATTCGAATGGTTTGTTAAAAAGTAACATTTTTAATTAATTATTATCAAGAAATATACAATTAATAAAAATAATTAATTAAACATATATTTACCATATAATAAATCACTCGAATAAAATTAGAAACAAATACAAAAAATATGATTATAATCTAAACATATTTAAAAATATTATGTTAAAAAATAATTAAAAAAAAACATAAAATTACTTTAAGATTAGTATTACCATTAGTATTAAATATTAACAGTATTTATCATTTTACAAAATGATATATTTAAAAATAATAAAATATTATGATATATTAATATAATCACTTTAATATTAATAATAACATTTAAATATTATTTTTATTACATGCACACAATATTTAAGTTTTTTTTATTATAATTTCATTTAATTAAATATTTTTTTATTTAGTGAAATAACTCAATTAAAGAACAAGTTTTCTTTCACTTTTTTATTCTATTCAAAACATTTTATCAGCAAAAAAATAATGAACCTTTTGAATCCGGGAGACTTAGTCCCGGATTCAACAGGTGTTATGCTACTATGGCAAAACACTGCTGAATTCAGGACAAATTGTTCTGGATTGTACTAGTTTAATTAAATTTATAAAATTAATTTATTTTATTAAAAAAAATTATTTTTATATTAATTTTTTAAAAAAATCCTGAAAGTATACTGGCGTAACAAAGAATTTGTTTTTAACTTAAGTACTTAATATTTATATTAATTAATAGTATAATTAATAAACTAATTCTAATTTAGAAATTTAGTCAATTAGTTAATTTATGAAAGATCAATTAATTAAATGAAATGACTTTCGTTTTATGGTAATTATTTTAATATAAAAATCTTTAAAATCTTTGATTTATTATTTAATATTATTTATTAGATTTTATTTATTATTTTTAATAATTTCAAATAAAAAAAAAAAAGAAATCCGAGAAACGGGATTGACAGGAGCCTGCCATGGTTCTGGTACCATGGCAGAATCCCCTGCCAAATCCGAGACTTAGTGTACAGGATTAGTATAGTTTTGTAAAGTTTTTTAAAATGGTATATTTTTATAATATTTTTTTATGTTTTATATTAATTTTATAAAAAAGCCTTCCGATGATGTGATGACATATTGACACGTCTATATATATGTTACCAATGTGGCTAGCTAGCGCTACGCCAATATTTCGATAATAAAAAGGAATAAATGTCATGAAGAAAGCTAAGCTATTATACTCGGAGCTCGATTCAATTAAAATTTTGTTTACTTGAGCTTCAACGCATAATCTGAAACGACCAAATTTTTTAAAATAACATATGCGGAATTTTTTTTTTATCCTAAGTGAAATAAATGTACATACATGTCCATACATATATGCACAACAAATAACAGATTTAAAAATAATTTAAATAAAATGCAACATTTTATACTTTAATATCTGAGTCAAACTTAAATAAAATACTGTCAAAACAATTAACTTAAAAGTTTGCATGCAATAAATTACTTAATAAAATAGTATTAAAATTTGCCACTGAAAAGACTTAAAAGAAATAAATAAATAACAGAGTTTAAAATTCTTAAAAATATTCATAATGACTCAAACGACGGTTGCGGGGGATCACTGTCTGTCCGCTCATACGTCCTCGCCGCCGGTAGGTACTACATCTTTCTCTACGTACTCACCTGCACCATATAAGTGAAGTGAGCCTAGAGGCCAAAGATGCTAACATAACAAGGATTAAAAATAATTTAAATCACAAAAGTACTAATACATAACATATACATGAATGAGCATGCTTAAAAAATCGTGAATCATAACTTAAAATCTTGCTTAAACTTGATCTTAAATATAATCATATAATACATACATAAACATTGTTGAGCATACCGTTTTTCTAACATCGCATGGTCATATCCATAGTGTAACCTTAAACTTAAATGGTTCGACTGATCAGTCTCTTAAAACCAACGTACGCGACGGTGACAAATCACCTCTTGCTGGTAGTAAACTATCCTTAAATTGACAGTAAACTGCCCTTAACATGTGGGGGCTTGCCCCCTTAAATTGTCACACAACTTCAACTTCCAACATAAAATTATTTTCTTGCTCAACCTTAAACATTAAATCATGCCATAAAAATTATTTCATGAATGCATGTACTTAAATAAAAATGTGTGTCCTTCATATATATTTAATTTAATTTTTATACTAACATATAAATACTAAAATAACTTTCATGCATAAAATAATTAAATATATAATTAGGACACATGCAATTTTTCATGGTTTGTACTGAACTGTTGGCCCTAACACTCAAGCCCATTTTCTTAAATTCTGGCCCATTAACACTGAGACTGGCCCATTAACATACTTAAGCCCATTAACACATTTCTAAGCTCAATAAATCAATTAAAGCCCATTAGCACATACTTGGCCCAATAACAACTTAATATGGCCCAATGGGCCCAAAAGCCCAAAGACTGGCCCAATAACTTCCATGGGCTCCCAAGCCCATAAAAATTATCGGGCTAACTTAATTTAATTTAATTAAGCTCAATAACAATTAATTTCAATCCAAATAATTAAATGAAACCCAATTAAATTTTGGGATTTAATTAGGCCCATTTAACACTTAATTAAAATTAAAACTTAAAAATAAAAATACCCGAGCCCGACTCACTTAACCCGGACCCGAACCCAACTAACATAACCCATGACTTTCCAGACCCGACTCGAACCCAACAACCCGACCCGGATCCACTCTAACCCTAAACCCGATCCCCCCTTTCCCCTTCCCTACGCTGCGCGAGCAGCAGGCCTTCATGGCCTGCTGTCGCCCGGCTCCGGCCGCCCCTGGCCGGAGCACCACCGCCCAGACGTAGCCCACGTCTGGGCGGTCCTAACCTGACCTTAACCCTGCCACCATGCAACCTGAAAAAGAAGAACGCGGCTCTCTTCCACAAACCCTAATCTGTGCACTCTTCCCCCCATCTACTATCTTAGCTTCGCTTCAGACCCCCTATGGCCCATACCACCAGAACCACTCGACCAAATAGGACCTAAGGCACCCCTCGAACCTAACCCAGCAGACCAGAACAGTCTCATGCCATGAAAACGTGATGAACATGTCAACAAAACAAGAAGAAACACATAAGCCGAAGGGAGAATCATTCAAATCTTGCATGAATTCATGAATATCAGTACCAACCGTGAAGAATCTGACAAAAAAAAAAATTTTTATATAGCTTATATGGTGTAAAGAAAATATTTCGACATGCCTTGTTAATATAACGAAGATTATCGCATGAACGGGGGCTCCGGGACGACGAACGGCCAAGAACTCACAAATTCCTTGAAGGATCGGCTATGGAGGACTTGTTATTGCTGGAGAATGGCGTGAAAAGGTTGAAAAAAAGGTGGAGGCGGCTGATGGTGATGGTTGTGGGGTAGGAATTTAATTTTGGTTTAATAATTTTGGTAGATAATATTTTAAAATATCTCAATAAACTAATATATAAATATTATACCTTAAATATAAAGTTTTAAACTCCTAAAATATTTAAAAGTCTGATAACACAGCCAAAATCCCGAAATATAATATTAGGGAATTTTTAAATATTAATAAAAGTCATTAAAATGACTTGTTTTGGCTAAAAATAAATCCTTAAATAAATATATAAATAAATACTAAAATTTTCTTGACACAACACCTTAAAATATTATTTTAAAACTCATAAAACTCATAAAAAAATTTTGGCTAAATAATTTGGCGTTTCGTCCGTCCACGGTCCCGTTTACGCGATCAAAACCAATATTTCCTTAAAAATCTAAAAATACTATAATTGCGAGTTAAATGATAAAATAAATTAAATCATGCATATAAATCACATAATATCACATAAATATATTTAACCCTTAATTAAAAATTAATATCTCCTAATTATGCATGTGGATTTACGTTTAAAATTTCCGGGTGTTACAATTCTCCCCCCCTTAAATCGAATTTCGTCCTCGAAATTAAAGTACTTACCCGAATAACTCCGGGTAGCGAGTCCTCATGTCTGCCTCGGTCTCCCAAGTGGCTTCCTCCTCGGAATGATTCTGCCACTGGACTTTGACCATCGGTATGACCCGTGTCCTCAATCTCCGCTCCTCTCTGGCTAAGATCCGAACCGGCCTCTCCTCAAATACTAGATCCGGTGCTAACTGCAAAGGCTCGTAATCCAATACATGCAACGGATTCGAGACGTATCTCCGTAGCATGGATACATGGAAAACGTTGTGCACTGCCGCAAGCCCTGGTGGCAAAGCCAAACGGTAGGCCAACGTGCCAACTCTCTCCAAGATCTCAAAAGGCCCAATATACCTCGGATTCAGCTTACCTCTTCGACCAAATCTCATCACCCCTTTCGTAGGTGATACTTTCAGAAACACATGATCACCAACTTCAAACTCAAGATCTCGTCGTCGAGTATCAGCATAACTCTTCTGAAGACTCTGAGCTGTCCTCATACGATTCCGAATCTGAATCACAATGTCTGCAGTCTGTTGTACAATCTCGGGACCCAATAGAATTCTCTCTCCAACCTCATCCCAATGAATAGGAGATATGCATCTCCTCCCATACAAAGCTGCATAAGGAGTCATACCTATAGACGCCTGAAAACTGTTGTTATAGGTAAACTCCACTAGTGGCAATCTCGTCTCCCATGAGCCTTGAAAATCGATGACACAGGCTCTCAGTAAGTCCTCAAGAATCTATATCACCCTCTCAGACTGACCATCTGTCTGGGGATGAAAAGCTGTGCTGAATAGTATTCGAGTCCCCAATGCTGTATGTAGACTCTTCCAGAACGCAGACGTAAATCTCGGATCTCTGTCTGACACAATCGACACTGGTATGCCATGCAGTCTAACAATCTCCTTGATGTAAAGCTCCGCATACTGTGTCAATGAGTAAGTAGCCCTCACTAGCAAGAAATGTGCTGACTTGGTGAGTCTATCCACGATCACCCAAATAGCCGTGCAACCTCTGGCACTCCTTGGTAAACCCACTACAAAGTCCATCGTAATGTTCTCCCATTTCCATTCCGGAATAGGAAGAGGTCTAAGAAGTTCTGCTGGACGCTAATGTTCTGCCTTGACCTGCTGACAAGTCAAGCACTCTGACACAACTCTCCCGATATTTCTCTTCATCCCGGGCCACCAATACAATAGCTGTAAATCTCGGTACATCTTCGTACTTTCGGGGTGAATGGAGTACGGATATGTGTGAGCCTCTGCTAAAATCTCAGCTCTCAACTGATCGACGTTCGGTACCCACATCCTACCATGGTACTGAATAATTCCATCCACAATGGTATAAAGAAGACCACCCTTGGCCTCATCTCTCAGCCTCCAACGCTGTAACTCCTCATCAGTAGGTTGTCCATCTCTGATCCGATCTCGTAGAATCGGCTGCACCGTCAACACTGACAAGCTCGGTGCATGATCACTCAAGTAAAACTCCAAATCAAACCTCTGAATCTCGCTCTGCAGTGGTAACTGCACTGTCTAACACGATGCTATTGACGACTTCCAATTCAAAGCATCGGCCACTACATTAGCTTTACCTGGATGGTAGCTAATGTCACAGTCGTAATCCTTCACCAACTCCAACCATCTCCGTTGCCTCATGTTCAACTCCTTCTGAGTGAAGAAGTACTTGAGGCTCTTATGATCAGTGAAAATCTTGCACTTCTCGCCATACAGATAGTGTTTCCAGATTTTCAAAGCGAAGACCACTGCTGCTAACTCCAAGTCATGTGTCGGGTAGTTCTGCTCATGAATCTTCAACTGCCTCGACGCATAAGCAATAACCTTACCACACTGCATAAGTACTGCGCCTAACCCTATCTTAGACGTGTCGGTGTATACCACTAACTCCTCGTGTGGTACTATCATCGCTAAAACCGGTGCGGTAGTGAGTGCTTCTTTCAGCTGATCGAAGCTCCTCTGACAGTCTGAACTCAAAATAAACTTCGCATTCTTCTTGGTTAAGGAAGTCAAGGGTACTGCAATAGAGGAAAAACCCTTGATGAACTTCCTATAATATCCTGCCAAACCCAAGAAACTGCGAATCTCCGAAGCATTCCTCGGAATACCCCATTTCTGCACTACCTCAACCTTCGACTGATCCACTGCAATCCCATCTCTCGAAATAATGTGGCCAAGAAATTCCACTTGCTCAAGCCAAAACCCGCACTTGCTGAACTTGGCATACAAATGTTGCTCCCTCAAAGTCTGCAAGGCTGTCTGTAGATGCTGCCTATGCTCCTCAATGCTCCTAGAGTAGATCAAGATATCATCAATGAAGACTATGATGAACTGATCAAGATACGGCTGAAATACCCGGTTCATGAGATCCATGAAAACCGCTGGAGCATTGGTCAGCCCAAATGGCATTACTAAGAACTCGTAATGCCCATAACGTGTCCGGAAAGTAGTCTTGGACACATCTGCATTCCTAACTCGCAGCTGATGATATCCAGATCGCAGGTCAATCTTGGAGAACACCAAGGCTCCTTGCAACTGATCAAATAAGTCCTCTATCCTCGGCAGTGGGTACTTATTCTTCACTGTGACCCTGTTGAGCTCTCGATAATCGATGCACAGTCTCATACTGCCATCCTTCTTCTTCACAAATAACACTGGAGCTCCCCATGGAGAAAAGCTAGGACGAACAAAGCCTTTCTCTAATAACTTCTGAATCTGTTCCTTCAACTCTTTCATCTTGGTAGGAGCAAGTTGGTACGGTGCCTTTGAGATAGGCACGGTGTCTGGCACTAAGTCGATACTGAACTCCACATCTCTCACTGGTGGAATTCCTGCAACATCCTCCGGAAAGACGTCCGGAAAATCACGAACCACTTCTATCTCTGATAATGATCTGCTAGATGGTTCTGAGGCCGTGACAATACTCGCTAGATGTAACGCCCAAAATTATTTAATTTTTGATCCGAGAATATTTAATTTGGGAATATTTAGAGTTTTGATTTAAATTCTAATATTCTTAAATTATTTAGGATTGAAATTGAATAAATTGAGAAGCTGAGGATTAAATTGCAATTATTGCATAGTTGAGGGACTAAAGTGCAAATTGTATTATACTTATTAGAAATTGGTTTTGGTTGCTCAGCATGCACGTGTAAGATATACTTTTCATCAGATTTTTCAGAAAACAAGAAGGAGGAAACCGAGAGCAAAGATTTTCATATTTCAATCTTCATCTTCAAATTCACATATCTTGAGCTACGGACATCCGATTTCGATTCCGAAAGATGTTTTGGAATCCTCTCGACAAGACCTTCGATTTGATGTAAGTTTCTTCTTTGTTCATCAAGGTTGGAGAAGTCGAATTTGACAGATATCAGATGTTGATATGAAGTGTTGTTGTTAAGCTTCGATCTTTTGTGTTCTTGAGATTGGATTGAAGATTGATTGTTCTATCTTGTTCTTATGATCTCCAGCTATGATTCGATTGTTTTATCTGCTGTTATCTTGAATATTATGTTGGTTTTGAATCGTATATAGCTGTTATTGGTATTGAGATGTTCGGAATCGCCGAATTAATACCGATATGCCGTCGAACTCTTGATTTGAAGTGATTTGCTATTGTTTTTGGATTCCGGAGTTGTTGAACTATTGACTGATGATTCCTTGATTGTTATGCTATTGTTTTAGTGCATAAAAATAGTATATAAACTCAAGAAGTCGACTCCGAAATCGATAGAAAAAGGAACAAGGTTTGAGACTATTCTACATTCAAGTTGTATGGTTTTGAGCAGAATTGAATCAAGGCTTATATTGGTCATCTTGTACAGCTTTGAACAGTTAGAAGACATCCTACAAATCACATTTGAAAGGTAAAAGTGGACTATTATTTGATTGGGAATACAACTCGAGATGGTTTGTATCGAGTTTTTCCCAAATCACATACTTGTTTGATTATTTGTTCTTATGTGTTTTACTTTGAGTTATTGAATAAGTGCTGATATAATGAATGCCTTGATGATGATATATATGTTGCATTCATCTTGAAAACTTATTCTTTGATTTTGAAATGAACGGAAACGTTCGAATAGACGATTTGAGGAATTGTATATGTATGGCCTGGGTGTTTGTTTTAGCCTAGCGTCTGATTTGCATATATGATTGCTTCAAAGTCTAGAGAAGAAAGATAAGTAACCCCACCTCGATCGGGAGAGTCGGTGGATTAGTTATGATATCTACTTCTCGGGATCCCAACTGATGAATGATGAGACGAGCCTTGTTTTGAAAACATGCATTGTATTTACTTTTATATCATGATCTTGATATATGTCGTTATGCATGTTTAGTTGCTTTTACTGGGAAATCTATTTCTCACCGGAGTTATCCGGCTATTTGTTGTGTTGTATGTGTCATGACGATAGGCGGAAGTGGATCCGGGCAAAAGCGAAATTGAAGAACAAGGGATGAGATATTAGCGTGATGATCCGGTATAGAACAGAAGTTGCTGTCTTATATGTTTAGAATAAGAGTTGAGTCTGTGAATTAGTAGACTTGAACTTTAGTTAAAGTGTTGATAGTTGATCTTGTACAAACACTTGAAATGGATGTTCTACTCTTGCCTTGAGTTGTTAATGTATATATATGTTGTTGACTTGATATGATTTATATACCATGATGATGCTTTTGGGAGTTGATACAACATGTTTAGAACTTGATTTTTACTTTGTGCATGTTTAGTAGATCAAAGGTTCAAGTTTGACAGCAAGTTTTAGAGCCGATTTTGAGCTGCGTTTTGTAGGCAGGAAACTGCCCAGGACCGCGCCCGAGCTGTAGAAAACAGCAGCCCGAGCACAGCCAGGGCAGTTGGCTACTGTTTTGACACCAAGAGGGTGCGCCCGAGCGGCGCATTTCAGCCGCTCGAGCGCAGCCCATTAAAAAAAAAATTCCAGCTTTGAATGTTTGGTGTTTGCTTATCTTTAATTCATGATCTTGGATTAATTTTGTGAATTTGAGAGATTAAGAACCGGGTCGTCACAACAGGTGGTATCAGAGAAAGAAAATTCTGGACTTAGATAGACAGTGAGTGGGGTAGATCGAGTCTTCTGCCTTACTTATTTTTTTTTTTTTTATCATGCTATGATTTAATTACATGATTGAATTATATGTTTTAAATGCTAGGATGATTTACTTTCAAGTATTTTATTACAAGATGTTGTATTTATTTTATTTGAAAGTATGATTACGATGATTAAAGATGCATGCCTACTGGAATATCTGAACTGATTAGAGGCATGGATTCTGATGATTTATGATATGCTACCTGATTATCTGAATTGATTGGAAGCATGTCTTGTTGAGTACTTCGATTATTTATTTAAAGATTAAATCAGAACCGAGTCTTGATCAGAGGTAAGATGATCATAGGAGGACTGAGATTAATTTGATGATTTGGTATCCTAACCATTTTGATAATCAGATATGTCTCGAAGACCTGGACGACCTCCTCTGAGACCCCATGTTCCTATTTCTCTACCAGAACAGACAGTTCATACTCCACCGACAGTTGTCACACCGATAGTGCCTGCAACTGCAGTTCCGAGTAATGAACAGGGCAGTACATCACGAGATATGACAGATATGACTGCAAATCCCATGGAAACACTACTGAAACGTTTTCAATCCTACAAGCCGCCAACTCTGAAAGGTACCGAAAATCCCGTTGAATGTGAAGGATGGCTTGATGACATGGAGATGTTATTTGATTCACTAGACTACGGTGATGAACGAAGAGTTAGACTTGTTGGACATCAGTTGCATGAAGTTGCTAAAATCTGGTGGTTCACAACAATGAAATCTCTGGAGCGTCGAGGAACTGTTCTGACCTGGAATGTCTTCAAGACTGAATTCTATCAACGTTTCTTTTCGGTATCTTATCAAAAAGACAAGGGTGCCGAATTTGCTAATCTGAAGCAGGGAAACTTGAATATTGAAGACTACGTTGCAAAATTCACTACATTGCTAAGATTTGCTCCACATGTTGCAGACAGTGACGAGGCTATGGCTGATCAGTTCATTAATGGACTGAATCCTGATGTTTTTACACTGGTGAACACAAGGCGACCGAATAATTTTGCTGATGCCTTGAACAGTGCCAAAGGAGCAGAAGCTGGCTTGATACAGTAGCGAGGAGCTTCGTATATTGCACAGCCTCCGAGACAGTCACAACCTTTAGCTTCAACTCAGCAACAGTTGTCTCGATTTGACAGTGGTGGCAGTAGCAGTGGCAAGAAGGGATATTTGCAAGCTAGAGGGAAACAATTTAAGAAATCTGGAAGCAGTTCTTCAAGTTCCAGTGGTACGAAACAGAAGTCTGGGGTATTCTGTAACACTTGTGGTGGAGGACATCCAACTGATCAGTGTCGAGGTGTATCTGGGAGATGCCATATATGCCATCAGACTGGCCATTTTGCAAGAGTATGTCCTCAGAAAGGTGCTGGACAGGCACGAGGTGCAGAGTCATCACGATCAGTGGCTCAACCCGCGAGACAAGCCTCCTCTGTCCATTTCTTTCAACCATCACCACCTCAGCAACAGTCGAGGCCAGGAGGAAGTCAGGTAGGCAGTCAGCCACAGAGACAGCAGGCTCATGTTTATGCATTGACGGAGGAGCAGGCACAGGGAGCACCGGATGACGTGATTGCAGGTAACTGTTCTCTTTATGGTTATCCTGCATATGTATTGATAGATACAGGTGCATCCCATACGTTTATATCTGCCAAATTTGTTGCATTGCATGCTTTGCCTGTTGAAACATTACCTGTTGTAGTATCTATTTCTTCTCCTTTGGGGAGGGGTCTTATATCGATTCAGATAGTTAAGAATTGTATATTGAAATTGAGATAGATTGCTTCGTACTTGGTATGTCTGATTTCGACTGTATTATTGGGATTGATATGCTGAACAAGTACAGAGCTATCGTAGACTGTTTCCAGAAGATAGTGAGATTCAGACCTGAAATGGCTGGAGAATGGAAATTCTATGGTAAGGGTTCACGTGCCAAGATTCCTCTTATTTCTGTATTATCTATGACCCGACTTTTGCAGAAAGGAGCAGAGGGATTTCTTGTTTATGCAGTTGATGTGTTGAAAACTAGCCCGAACCTGGCTGATTTGCCAGTGGTTAGTGAATTTGCGGACGTTTTCCCTGATGAGATTCCAGGATTACCTCCGTATCGAGAGATTGATTTCAACATCGAACTGATGCCAGGAACTGCACCGATTTCGAAAGCACCTTATCGAATGACACCAGTTGAACTAAAAGAATTGAAGGAACAGTTAGAAGATTTACTGGCCAAGGGATACATTCGACCCAGTGTTTCTCCTTGGGGAGCTCCAGTACTGTTTGTCAGAAAGAAAGACGGTTCAATGAGATTATGTATTGACTACCGGCAACTGAACAAGGCTACGGTAAAGAACAAATACCCTTTGCCTCATATTGATGATTTATTTGATCAGTTGCAGAGTTCTTATGTGTATTCCAAGATCGATCTGAGATCTGGATACCATCAGCTGAGAGTTAGGGATTCTGATATTCCTAATACTGCGTTCAGAACCAGGTATGGCCATTATGAGTTTATAGTTATGCCGTTTGGTTTGACAAATGCTCCAGCTGTGTTTATGGCTTTGATGAACCGTGTATTTCTGAAGTATCTCGATGACTTTGTGATTATTTTTATTGATGATATTCTGATATATTCAAAGAATTTGATTGATCATTCTGAACATCTGAGAACAGTATTGAAAACTTTAAGAGCCGAGAAACTGTATGATAAACTGTCGAAATGCGAGTTTTGGCTGAAACATGTTGTCTTTCTTAGACATATTATATCTGGAAATGGTATTTCTGTGGATCCAAGTAAAGTCGAAGCAGTGATCAGTTGATCGAGACCAACATCTGTTCCTGAGATCCGGAGTTTTATGGGATTGGCTGGGTATTATCGTCGATTCATTAAAGATTTTTCCAGTATTGCAAAGCCGATTACTCAGTTGACTCAGAAGAATACTCCATTTGTCTGGTCTGATGCTTGTGAATCCAGTTTTCTGGAGTTGAAGGAACGATTGACCAGTGCACCACTCTTGACAATTCCTTCAGGTATTGGTGGTTTCACTGTTTATTGTGATGCATCTCACCGAGGTTTAGGTTGTGTTTTAATGCAGCGAGGTCATGTGATTGCTTATGCCTCGAGACAATTGAAGCCTCACGAAACCAGATATCCAATTCATGATCTTGAATTGGCCGCCATTGTATTTGCTTTAAAGATTTGGCGACATTATCTGTACGGGGAACAGTTTGAAATCTATTCTGATCACAAGAGTCTGAAATATCTGTTTTCTCAGTCAGAATTAAATATGAGACAGCGGAGATGGCTTGATTTACTGAAAGATTTTGACTGCGAAATTAAATATTATCCAGGAAAATCAAATGCAGCAGCTGATGCATTGAGTCGAAAGGTATGTTCTTTATCCTTATCGACGATTGGTGTATCGAATTTGATTGAAAATTGCTGTTTATCTGGATTAGTATTTAATACAAATTATCAGCCATTACGACTCTATCAAATGCAAGTTGAACCAGCTTTATTGGTAAGAATTTGAGATGCTCAGAAACTTGATCAGAATGTGCAGAATTCGATTGAGAAAGTTCGATTAGGACATGCATCTGAATATCGGGTTCAAGATGATCTTCTATACGTTCACAATCGCCTTGTAGTGCCTGATATTTCTGATGTACGTCAACAACTACTGAAAGAGGCGCATTGAAGTCGTTACAGTATTCATCCTGGTGGTAGGAAGATGTATAACGATCTGAAAGCTCATTATTGGTGGAAGCAAATGAAGACTAATATCACTGATTTTGTAGCTCGATGTTTGAATTGCCAACAGGTGAAGGCTGAGAGAAAGAGACCGCCTGGTTTGTTACAGAGTTTGTCTGTACCTGAATGGAAATGGGATCATATTTCCATGGATTTTGTGACTAGATTACCTCGATCTTCTAGAGGTTGTGATGCTATCTGGGTGATTATTGACAGATTGACGAAATCAGCGTGTTTTATTCCATATCTTATGACGTATAGACACGATCAGATGGCAGAGATTTATATCCGTGAAGTTGTCAGATTGCACGGAGTGCCGAAATCTATTGTATCAGATCGTGATCCTCGATTCACATTACATTTCTGGCATAGTTTGCAGAACTCTTTGGGTACTCAGTTACATTTGAGTACAGCTTATCATCCACAGACTGATGGACAGTCTGAGTATACTATTCAGACATTGGAGGACATGTTGAGAGCTGTAGTGCTTGATTTTGGAACTAGTTGGCAATAATCACTACCTCTTTGTGAATTCTCGTACAACAACAGCTATCAATCGAGTATAGGAATGGCTCCTTTTGAAGCTTTATACGGAAGAAAATGTCGATCTCCTTTGTATTGGGATGATCTTTCTGAAGTACCTGATACTGGTCCTGATATGATACGTGATATGAATGACCAGGTGAAGCTTATTCAGAAACGAATGAAGACAGCTCAAGATAGACAGACGAAATATGCCAACATTCGACGTCGACCATTGTCTTTCGAACAGGGGGATCGTGTATTTTTGAAGATTTCTCCGTTCAAAGGCACTGTCAGATTTGGCAAGCGAGGGAAATTGTCTCCACGCTACATTGGTCCTTATGAAATTCTGGAGAAAATAGGCAATCTCGCCTATCGATTAGCTCTTCCTCCATCGTTATCTGGAATACATGATGTCTTTCATGTATCGATGCTTCGTAAATATCTTGCTGATGAATCTCATGTGCTTCAATCTGATGAGGCTGAATTCGATGAAACTTTGAGTTATTTTGAAAAGCCAATTGAGATTCTTGATCGAAAAGAGAAGCAACTACGAACGAAGAGTATTCCACTTGTGAAAGTCCAGTGGAGTCGTCATGGTATTGAAGAAGCGACTTGGGAGACTGAATCTGATATGAAGCAAAGATTTCCTGAGATGTTCCAATGATGTGAGTCTTCTTTAGTTTTCTGTTATCTGAAATTTGATATATGATATGTTGATATTACTTCAGATTTCGAGGGCGAAGTCGTGTCTTAGTGGGGGAGAATTGTAACGCCCAGAATTATTTAATTTTGATCCGAGAATATTTAATTTGGAAATATTTAGAGTTTTGATTTAAATTCTAATATTCTTAAATTATTTAGGATTGAAATTGAATAAATTGAGAAGCTGAGGACTAAATTGCAATTATTGCATAGTTGAGGGACTAAAGTGCAAATTGTATTATACTTATCAGAAATTGGTTTTGGTTGCTCAGAATGCACGTGTAAGATATACTTTTCATCAGATTTTTCAGAAAACAAGGAGGAGGAAACCGAGAGCAAAGATTTTCATATTTCAATCTTCATCTTCAAATTCACATATCTTGAGCTACGGACATCCGATTTCAATTCCGAAAGATGTTTTGGAATCCTCTCGACAAGACCTTTGATTTGATGTAAGTTTCTTCTTTGTTCATCAAGGTTGGAGAAGTCGAATTTGACAGATATCAGATGTTGATATGAAGTGTTGTTGTTAAGCTTTGATCTTTTGTGTTCTTGAGATTGGATTGAAGATTGATTGTTATATCTTGTTCTTATGATCTCCAGCTATGATTCGATTGTTTTATCTGCTGTTATCTTGAAGATTATGTTGGTTTTGAATCGTATATAGCTGTTATTGGTATTGAGATGTTCGGAATCGCCGAAGTAATACCGATATGCCGTCAAACTCTTGATTTGAAGTGATTTGCTATTGTTTTTGGATTCTGGAGTTGTTGAACTATTGACTGATGATTCCTTGATTGTTATGCTATTGTTTCAGTGCATAAACAGAGTATATAAACTCAAGAAGTCGACTCCGAAATCGATAGAAAAAGGAACAAGGTTTGAGACTATTCTACATTCAAGTTGTATGGTTTTGAGCAGAATTGAGTCAAGGCTTATATTGGTCATCTTGTACAGCTTTGAACAGTTAGAAGACATCCTACACTTCACATTTGAAAGGTAAAAGTGGACTATTATTTGATTGGGAATACAACTCGAGATGGTTTGTATCGAGTTTTCCCTAAATCACATACTTGTTTGATTATTTGTTCTTATGTGTTTTACTTTGAGTTATTGAATAAGTGCTGATATAATGAATGCCTTGATGATGATATATATGTTGCATTCATCTTGAAAACTTATTCTTTGATTTTGAAATGAACGGAAACGTTCGAATAGACGATTTGAGGAATTGTATATGTATGGCCTGGGTGTTTGTTTTAGCCTAGCGTCTGATTTGCATATATGATTGCTTCAAAGTCTAGAGAAGAAATATAAGTAACCCCACCTCGATCGGGAGAGTCGGTGGATTAGTTATGATATCTACTTCTCGGGATCCCAACTGATGAATGATGAGACGAGCCTTGTTTTGAAAACATGCATTGTATTTACTTTTATATCATGATCTTGATATATGTCGTTATGCATGTTTAGTTGCTTTTACTGGGAAATCTATTTCTCACCGGAGTTATCCGGCTATTTGTTGTGTTGTATGTGTCATGACGATAGGCGAAAGTGGATCCGGGCAAAAGCGGAATTGAAGAACAAGGGATGAGAGATTAGCGTGATGATCCGGTATAGAACAGAAGTTGTTGTCTTATATGTTTAGAATAAGAGTTGAGCCTATGAATTAGTAGACTTGAACTTTAGTTAAAGTGTTGATAGTTGATCTTGTACAAACACTTGAAATGGATGTTCTACTCTTGCCTTGAGTTGTTAATGTATATATATGTTGTTGACTTGATATGATTTATATACCATGATGATGCTTTTGGGAGTTGATACAACATGTTTAGAACTTGATTTTTACTTTGTGCATGTTTAGTAGATCAAAGGTTCAAGTTTGACAGCAAGTTTTAGAGCTGGTTTTGAGCTGCGTTTTGTAGGCAGGAAACTGCCCAGGGCCGCGCCCGAGCCGTAGAAAACAGCAGCCCGAGCGCAGCCAGGGCAGTTGGCTACTGTTTTCACACCAACAGGGTGCGCCCGAGCGGCGCATTTCAGCCGCTCGAGCGCAGCCCATTAAAAAAAAAAAAATTCCAGCTTTGAATGTTTGGTGTTTGCTTATCTTTAATTCATGATCTTGGATTAATTTTGTGAATTTTTTGAGAGATTAAGAACCGGGTCGTCACACTAGAAAACCTCGGCAACCCCATCTCAACAGCTTCCTCGTCTGAATATAAAATATCACCTGAGGAATATCACTGCTCTGAGATGCATGGAAAGTAAACGGGTCGCCTTCCGACGGTTTCACTGACACTGTTCTCCGACGAAAATCAATTGAAGCTCCATTGACTGTCAACCAGTCCATACCCAATATCAAATCAAATCTGCTCAACGGCAAAACCACAACATCTACACGAATGGAGTGCCCCTACAGCTCCAACTCCAGCTCTCGGATGACACTAGAGGTAGTAATAATATGTCCTGATGGCATAGTGACATCATAACCATTGTCGGCAATCTCAGGGGTAATGCCTATCCGTCTGATAAACTCCAGGGAGATAAAAGAATGCATAGCCCCTGAATCTAGCAACGCAAACGTGGAGTTGCCTCCAACTAGAATTCTCCCGGTGATCAAGGAGGTATCTGGGTCTGCCTCCTCAGCCTGCATCATGAACACTCTCCCTGTAGTGTTCTTATTCCTCGGGCAATTAGCCATCTGGTGCCCTGGCTCTTTACAATGAAAACAGACGCCTGCTCCTAGAAGACATGGTCTCGGATGCATCTTCTGGCACTTTGGGCAAGTAGGATGTCCTCCAGTATTAGGGGCCCCGCCCTTAGGCTGCTGTCTCTGCTGCTGTGGCTTCTGCTGGTTTGGGCCCTTAGACGGCCCAGTAAACTGCTTCTTCGCAGGAGGCTGCGAAGATGGTCGCTGATACCCAGACTGAAACTGCCTCTTACTCTGCTGCTCCCTCTGGATCTCTCTCCTACCCTCCTCAGAACGCAAGGCTCTACTGACTGCAGCCTCATAAGTAGGGACGTCCGCCATGCAAACGTCATGCTTGATTTCTGCCCTGAGCCCCTCAATAAACTGTCTCATCTTCTTAGGCGCACTGTCAGCAATCAATGGCACCAGGTGACAGCCCCTCTCGAACTGTCGGATGTACTCCACAACGGTCTTGTCCCCCTGTTGGAGACTCATGAACTCTCGGATCATGCGGCTGCGCACGTCCTCAGTGAAATACTTGGAGTAAAACATCCTTCGAAAGTCTGCCCAAAGCATAGTAGTCAGATTCACTCCTCGTGATGCACTCTCCCACCATAAGTCTGCATCACCCTTCAGCATATACACTGCGCACCTCACCTTGTCCGCATCAGTCAACCCCATATAAGCAAAGATACTCTCCAAAGAACGGATCCACCCCTCAGAAACGAGTGGATCTGTGGCACCTGTGAACTCCTTCGGTCCCTTCTTCTGGAACCTCTCAGCCACGTCCTCATCATGGGAAAGTCTCGGACGCGCCGCCTGCTGCTCCAATAGAGCAGTAATCCCAGCCATCATGTTTGCATTGGCTTGCTCTAATGCTGAAAATGGGTTCTGCGGTGGTGGGGATCCCTCACGCCTGTTAACTGATCTCAGAGGCATTCTGCACCACCACATATTTCTTTACGTAAATTGTCATGCATAACTAAGTACTTAAAAAAAAATTTCTGCTAACATAAATACTTAAGTCTTAAACATGCTACTACTAAATCATATTAAAAGCAATTAAAACTTACAGACCGGTAGCGTGGATTTCTGAGCTCGCATAGCAGTGATGACCCCACCAAGAACGCGTCTCTGATACCAATTGAAACGACCAAATTTTCTAAAATAACATATGCGGAAATTTTTTTTTTTATCCTAAGTGAAATAAATGTACATACATGCCCATACATATATGCACAACAAATAACAGATTTAAAAATAACTTAAATAAAATGCAACATTTTATACTTAAATATCTGAGTCAAACTTAAATAAAATACTGTCAAAACAATTAACTTAAAAGTTTGCATGCAATAAATTACTTAATAAAATAGTATTAAAATTTGTCACTGAAAAGACTTAAAAAAAATAAATAAATAAATAACAGAGTTTAAAATTCTTAAAAATATTCATAATGACTCAAACGACGGCTACGGAGGATTACTGCCTGTCCGCTCATACGTCCTTGCCGCCGGTAGGTACTACATCTTCCTCTACGTACTCACCTGCACCATATAAGTGTAGTGAGCCTAGAGGCCCAACATGCTAACATAACAAGGATTAAAAATAATTTAAATCACTGAAGTACTAATACATAACATATACATGAATGAGCATGCTTAAAAAATCGTGAATCATAACTTAAAATCTTGCTTAAACTTGATCTTAAATATAATCATATAATACATACATAAACATTGTTGAGCATACCGTTTTTCTAACATCGCATGGTCATATCCATAGTGTAACCTTAAACTTAAATGGTTCGACTGATCAGTCTCTTAAAACCAACGTACGCGACGGTGACAAATCACCTCTTGCTGGTAGTAAACTATCCTTAAATTGACAGTAAACTGCCCTTAACATGTGGGGGCTTGCCCCCTTAAATTGTCACACTACTTCAACTTCCAACATAAAATTATTTTCTTGCTCAACTTTAAACATTAAATGATGTCATAAAAATTATTTCATGAATGCATGTACTTAAATAAAAATATGTGTCCTTCATATATATTTAATTTAATTTTTATACTAGCATATAAATACTAAAATAACTTTCATGCATAAAATAATTAAATATATAATTAGGACACATGCAATTTCTCATGGTTTGTACTGAACTTCTGGCCCTAACACTCAAGCCCATTTTCTTAAATTCTGGCCCATTAACACTGAAATTGGCCCATTAACATACTTAAGCCCATTAACACATTTCTAAGCTCAATAAATCAATTAAAACCCATTAGCACATACTTGGCCCAATAACAACTTAATCTGGCCCAATGGGCCCAAAAGCCCAAAGACTGGCCCAATAACTTCCATGGGCTCCCAAGCCCATAAACATTATCGGGCTAAATTAATTTAATTTAATTAAGCCCAATAACAATTAATTTCACCCAAATAATTAAATGAAACCCAATTAAATTTTGGGATTTAATTAGGCCCATTTAACACTTAATTAAACTTAAAACTTAAAAATAAAAATACCCGAGCCCGACTCACTTAACCTGAACCCAAACCCAACTAACATAACCCATGACTTTCCAGACCCGACCCGGACCCAACAACCCGACCCGGATCCACTCTAACCCTAAACCCGATCCCCCCTTTCCCCTTCCCTATGCTGCGCAAGCAGCAGGCCTTCATGGCCTGCTGCCGCCCGGCTCTGGCCGCCCCTGGCCGGAACACCACCGCCCAGACGTAGCCCACGTCTGGGCGGTCCTAACCTGACCTTAACCCTGCCAGCATGCAACCTGAAAAAGAAGAATGCGGCCCTCTTCCACAAACCCTAATCTGCGCACTCTTCCCCCCATCTGCTATCTTAGCTTCGCTTTAGACCCCCTATGGCCCATACCACTAGAACCACTCGACCAAAGAGGACCTAAGGCACCCCTAGAACCTAACCCAGCAGACCAGAACCGTCCCATGCCATGAAAACGTGATGAACATGTCAACAAAACAAGAAGAAACACATAAGCCGGAGGGAGAATCATTCAAATCTTGCATGAATTCATGAATATCAGTACCAACCGTGAAGAATCTGACAAAAAAAAAGTTTTATATAGCTTATATGGTGTAAAGAAAAGATTTCGACATGCCTTGTTAATATAACGAAGATTATCGCGTGAACGGGGGCTCCGGGACGACGAACGGCCAAGAACTCACAAATTCCTTGAAGGATCGGCTATGGAGGACTTGTTATTGCTGGAGAATGGCGTGAAAAGGTTGAAGAAAAGGTGGAGGCGGCTGATGGTGATGGTTGTGGGGTAGGAATTTAATTTAGGTTTAATAATTTTGGTAGATAATATTTTAAAATATCTCAATAAATTAATATATAAATATTATACCTTAAATATAAAGTTTTAAACTCCTAAAATATTTAAAAGTCTGATAACACAGCCAAAATCCCGAAATATAATATTAGGAAAATTTTAAATATTAATAAAAGTCATTAAAATGACTTATTTTGGCTAAAAATAAATCCTTAAATAAATATATAAATAAATACTAAAATTTTCTTGACACACCTTAAAATATTATTTTAAGACTCATAAAACTCAAAATATTTTTGGCTAAATAATTTGGTGTTTCGTCCGTCCACGGTCCCGTCTACGCGATCAAAACCAATATTTCCTTAAAAATCTAATAATACTATAATTGCGGGTTAAATGATAAAATAAATTAAATCATGCATATAAATCACATAATATCACATAAATACATTTAACCCTTAATTAAAAATTAATTTCTCCTAATTATGCATGTGGATTTACGTTTAAAATTTTCGGGTGTTACATAATCTATATCAAATTTGATCTCAACTCGATTGTGTATATATCAAACTACTCGAGCTTGATTAAAGCTCGAAAGTTTGAAATCTGGCATGTTGATGTAACCCATCACAAATAAATCTTGAGCTCGAGTTCGGGCTCAAGCTTAGGTTTGGATATGCATCGACAAAAAATTCCCCTATTTTCCATAATTATATATATGTGTGTGTGTGTCTTAATACTCGAGCTGTAGCTCGCGAGCTATTGAAGTACGTACAAATAATTGAAACATCAACTCGAAAAAAATACTCAAGCAATTTGAACTCAACTGGAGTTGGTAGCTCGACTTACTTGCACCCCTAGTCCCCTATCCACCCTTAGGGCTGAGTATGGTACGGTATACCGTATCAAAATACGATATCGTATACAGTATTATATCATACCGGTATGAAAAATTTCATATCGGTACCACCGAATTTTCGGTATTAAGAATTTCTATACCGAATACCATACCGGATATAAAAAAAATTCGGTATACCGACAAATTTCGGTATACCGAATTTTTTTTTGGTATACCGTGAAATTTTTTTAAAAAAAAAATTAATTCGGTATATTCGGTATAATAAAAGATTACAAATTATACAAATAGTATATATTATTAATTCGTCCTCATTGTGTCGTCTGATTTATGTATGATATTTTAATGGGGAGTGTTATTGACACTCCAAATATTGTTAATCACACTCCAAGTTATATTTTTTTTATTGTACTAATTGACAAAATTACCCTTATTTATGAATTTCTTATTATATATAAAATCTTGTTTGACATTCCAAACTTATATTTTTATATGTATTATGAAAATTATTATGTTTAAATCATTAATTTTTTTTATTTTACATATAATCAAAAAAATAAAATTTTAAAAATTAAAGTGCACATATATTAATATATTTTATGTTTTATCTCAAATTTTACAAAATATTATAAAACTTTAGATTTCTGTAAACTGAAAATTTGATAAATTTGGTTAAATTAAATTAAATATTAATTATTATTATCTAAATTTGTGTATAGTTTGATTTGGTTATATCATGATTATCTCGATTATTGATTTTAAAAACATATATTATCTTATTTCAATTCATTAAATTTTTGAAAATTTGACCAAGAAATAAATTAAAGTTTCAGGAAGATATTTTTTATTCTTCTTTTTATTTTTAATTTTTTTAAAAAAGAATTCAATTGTCTTTATTTATTTAAAATATTTACTTAAATTTATTATTTATAAATATATTATTCTCTCCTTAAAAAAAAGAAATATATTATTATAATTTGTATCATTTTAATTATTTTATCTTATTGGTTCCCAAATAAAGTGATTACACCATATTATATACATTATTTAATTTATACTTTTAACTAATATTAAAAATTCAAGACATATTTATAAAAAATAAAAATAAAAATGATATCTACTTTTTGAATATAATACATTATTACTTTGATAAACAAAGTATCGAGTGGTATAAACTAATGTAATTAAGATGGATAGAAATTTTTACTACATAAATATTTAAAAATTCATTTAAATTTTTAAATATTAATGCTATTGTATAAAAAAATTAAAATTCTTAAAAGTCATTCAATATTATGAATTAATTGTATGCGGTTTACTATATGGATACTAAAAACAAAACAAATCCAAATAGTATTTATATAAAAATTCAAATTAAAATCAAAGAACATAAACAATATCATATACATGCTTATGTTAATACAGGAGCAAGTATGTGTCTAGCAAGTAAACACATACTCCCAACTCATTATTGGAAGAAATACGACAAAGGATTAAAATTTCGAATAGGAGATGGATCAATAATCATGCTTAATACAGTAGCAAAAAAATTAAAAATAGAAATAAAAGAAACAAAATTTGAAATACCCATTATATATCAAATAAAATCAGGAATGTATATTATAATAGGAAATAACTTTTTAAGAGAATATCTTCCCTTTACACAATTTGAAAATTACATAACTTTAAACAAAGGATCATGAATGATTTATATTCCTAAAATACGAACAGCATTTCGTGTAGGAAATGAAGGATTTACAAAGAATTTTCATAAACGAAATACAAATCCAATAGAACTAAAAATAGAAAATATTTTAACAATTAATCATGAAAAAAAATCATGAAGAAATTTTATGATATTTGTTCTAAAAATTCTCAGGACAAAATTAAGAAAAGAAAACAATTCATTGCTTCAATAAAACTTAAAGACCCTAATATCACAATCCGTGAAGCACCAAGAAGATGCAACATGGATGATGTAAAAATATTCGAAAAAGAGGTTCAAGAATTACTAAAACTTAAGATAATCATCCCAAGCAAGAGTCCACACTCTTCACCAACCTTTTATGTCAGTAAGAAAGACACTGATAAGAAAATAATGGTAATTAATTATCGAAAAATGAATAATGCAACAATTATGGATGGATATTACATCCCAAACAAGAATGATTTACTATCTTATATAGGAGGAATGAAATATTTCTCCAGTTTAGATTGTAAATCAGGATTCTGGCAAATTCAGCTAGAACCACAAACAAAATTACTTACATCATTCAGTTGTCCAAAAGGACAGTATCAATTGACTGTATTACCTTTCGAACTTAAACAAGCACCAGGTATCTTTCAAAGATATATGGATGAATCTTTTAAATCATATGTAGATTTTTGTTGTGTTTATATAGATGACATATTAATTTATTCAAAAACACTAGATCAACATTATAAATACCTCATGACAGTATTAGATATTTGTTATAAAGATGGAATTATACTTTCTGAAAAGAAAGTACAATTGTTTAAAACAAAAATAAATTATTTAGGATTACAAATAAAAGATGGAAAACATTGTTTACAACAACATATACTTAAAAAAATTCACGATTTTTCTAGTGAAATCAAGGATAAAGATCAATTAAGAAGATTTTTAGGATTATTAACTTATTCTGGAAATTACATTAAGAAACTTGCAGAAATCAGAAAACCTCTTCAGGTAAAACTTAAACAAGACTACAAGTGGAAATGGTCTAAAGAAGATACTAATTATATAGATACTATTAAAAAGAAAATAATTAGTAATCTTCCTGAGTTATATTTTTCTTCCAATAAAGATATAATAATAATTGAAACATACGCTTCAGATAAATACTGGGGAGCATGTTTAAAAGCTTATACAGGAGAAAGAAATTTAGAAGAACTTACTAAAACAGCTACTAGAAATAATGAAGAATTATGCAATTATACATCAGAAACTTTTCAAGGTGCACAATTAAATTATCATTCAAATGAAAAAGAATTATTAGCTTTAATATTCACAATTAGGACTTATGAAATTTATCTTATTCCTAAATCATTTTTAGTAAGAACAGATAATATGAATTTAACATATTTCAAGACAAGGAAAATATCAAAAAATGCAGGGAGAAATGCAGCAAGGCTAATTAGATGGCAATTGGAATTGAACCATTATCAGTTCGAGATCCAACATGTCAAAGGAACGGATAATTCATTACCCGACGCATTAACCAGAGAACTTCATCCAAATTATACTATCCGTAGTAACGGAATAAAAAAAGAGATCCTAAGTGATCCAGAAAATGACCACGAGTCATCCGAACATTCCTTAGAAAGCATGGGGAATATAAATTGATGAAATGAGATTTATATTCAGAGAATGAATTATTTTATGACTTTCAGTCATCCGAACATGCCTCAGAAAGCATGAAAAATATAAATTGATGAAAATGAGATTTATATTCAGAAACATGAATTACTCTAAGAGTAAAGACAATCAATCTCATTTATGAAGATTGATTCAATTCTTGCAAAAGAATTTCATAAATGCAATGATATTCATAATAAAACTATCCGAGTTACTCACGAAAAGAGTTAAATTTCTAATCATTTATATATATATATATATATATATATATATATATATATATATATATATATATATATATTTTATTGTGCAGGATGGAACAAATAAATCAATTAGAAGAACAATTGATTGATATAGATGAAGAAATTCAGATTCTTCAACAAAGAAAAAAGAATATAAAAGGAAAAATTCAGAGGATTAAAGAAAAGATGACAACATCATCATCATCATCCTCACCAAAAACTCCAATCAAGTTAGTAACTCCATTTAACAAAATAATGGAGATGAATGAAAAACAGTCAGTGGTCACAGCCAACACTGATAACCAAGAAAAAGAAAAGAAGAAAGAACCGGTGGTCATAGCCAACACCGAGAAAAAAAAAAAAAAAGGACGTTTAAAAGTGCCCTTGAAGCAAGAGAAAGAAAGATGGTCAATCTGCGACCACAAAAACCAATTTTTGAAAAAACAAATTTTCCATAAAAACTCAAGACTGAATTCTTTGAAACACTAAACTATTTAAGAATAGCCAAATCATCTGCAGAATCTTGGCTACAAAATTGTGACACACAGATCATATCAAGAGCAAGAACACTGCAAGGTGCTTCAGCGCATGAAGTCGCAAGATTCTTTTCAAATGGATTATTAAGTAGATTGGAAGTCAGTCCCAACAATCAAGAAATAGAACTATTTCCATATCAGTTGAAAAATAGTATCATCCAGTTCAAGAAAGCAGTCTTTAAGGACAATCCAGTATTAACATTGAGTATTCACTCAACCCTTCCAGATTGGGATGATAACAAATTCTATCAACCAATGGTATATATTCAATGTCGAAAACAAAAAGACAAGTTCTAATTCGAAGGATCAAATGAAGAGAAACCAGTAATGGATATCTCAACACTTCCTGAGATAAGAATAAAGACATTGATTGACATGATCTCAAAGACAGGAAAGATTAATGGAAACTCAAAGGTTAAAATAAATTTTGCAACCAGTAAAATTTTATTAACCACTGGACATAAGGAGACAATCCAAAAGAAAGAACAAGCCATGTTAGCTCAATTCGAAGCTCCAATCTATGAAGCAAGAGTTGACATGACCCGAGAAACCCAACAAATGCTATGTCAAAGACTAAGAACAATGATTTCCACTCACAAATGTGGACATTGCCAAACCATTCAGACAGAAGAAGCAGCTGTCAAAGAAGACAAATCAATAAAGAAATGGTCCGAATGTACTAGTGATTCAGAAAGTGACACAATGTAAAAACAAATGAAATCGTGGACCACACCACATGTTAAAGGCATCCACTCAGATGTAAAATGAGTTGTTTTCCATTATGTAGTTTCGGGTGGTCCCCCTCTTTTCTTTTATTATGTATGCGTTTCTCCACGCTTATAAAAGGAGATGTTTTATGCTGTAAATAAGGGGAAGCGAAGTTTGAGTATCTCTCTCTTCTTAAGTTTCTTACAATCTGGTTCATACAAGACGTATGAAAACTATCAGAAACTAAGAAACATAAAATCAGAAACAAAAATAAGCCTTATGGCTAATAACTAAACAAGCAGGGCGTAAGAAGGATAAGGTTGGAAACCAACCATTGAAGATTTATGGTTAGAGTAAACCTGGAGATCCATAGAGCAAGTACCAGTTGATCAAGTGATCGTTAAGGGAAAGCAAGGATTTGGCCTCTGCTCAATACCAAGATTCATTCAAACAAGGAAACCTTCCTAAATCTCCTGCAGCCCTTAATTCAAAGAAATATTCAAAATATACGTTAATCATGTCATCATCCTTCATAAGAAATGGAAGATTGATAATAAAAAACTGGTTTGAAATAGAAGATGATCATGAATATGATACATTTCATGAATATCGTTTAAATACTTCTGATTTAACCATATTCGAATCAATTTATCAACTAAAAGTTGTAATTATAACCCATGAATGGAACCAAACTAATCTGAAAATATTTATCTGTTATAAATGAATCAGATCTGTAAAGCCATGAATGAGAAAATTCATAAGAATTTGAAGAATTTCGCAACCTGGTATCAGAGCGGTTAATTAAAGCAGATTATTAAGGTCTGGATTAACATTAGATATTGAGATTAAAAATTTATTTGATAAAATAATCTTACTAAAAGATTTACATCAAATAGATCAATTATGGAATAAAATAAAAGATCTTCAAACCTTTTATTTCAAAAATCATAAAAAAGAACATTTTTCAAGCAACTGGAAAATGATAATTCAAATTTCTGAAAACGATGAAATTGAAGACATAACAATATGTTATGAATAAGAACAAACTTTGTTATCGAAATCCGATCAACAAAAACAAAATAATAAAAGTAACAATTTTTACTAAATGAAAAATGTATGAAAATACGAAAATGAATATCTTTAATTTATATTCTCAAAATATAAATTTTGATATAGAAAATTGTGAAAACAATTTGAAACATCTTAAAAATTGTCAATCTTCAATTAATAGTTTCGAAGATTTTCAGAATTTATTAGAACAGATAGATTCAACAAAAAGGCTTTTAATAGCCTTAAGAAAATTAAGAAGTTCTATCATCTGTTAAAATGACAGAAGTAACAATTCCAAATCATAATAGTCAGATTGATGAATCTGAATAGAACCAAGACTATAATTTGAATATTATATTTAATCAGAATAAGTTTGTTGAGATACAAAAAATAGGGTTTTCTAATTCAAAAACAAATCTAATAGACTAACCAGGAATATTAAGCAAGATTTCAAATTTTATTAATCCCAGAAAAAATTTAATTTATTATTCGATTCGTACAAAAGAACGATCTTGTAAAATAAATAACGAATCAAGGTCTAATACTCTGAAGTTATTAACAACTCAAGATATTGATACCATCATGGCAAAAGCCAGTGAAAAAGAACGATCTGAACTGAAATATGTTCACATTGGAGGAATCGAAATAATAGTATCAGCTCACTACCGAGAAGGAATAGATACACCAATTGAAATCACAGTTTGTGACAAAAGGATACGTAATTTTGAGGATTCTATCCTTGGAAAAATTGAAGAAAACTTATGTTACAAAAAGATGAAATTTTGTATTTATCCACAATACAATATATCTCTTTTTGATAAAAACATAAATGACGTTTTAACATTAGATTATTACTTTTATAGAAATAATCTTATGTTAACAGAAAACCATCCGATCAATATAAACTATGTTGTCGGTTTAGCAATAAGTAATAATTCTCAAATAGGAATAATTTCAACAAAACCAACTATTTCTGTTGAAAGAATGTTTGAAAATATTACAATAATTGAACACCCTCGAAAAGCATTTATTGAAGAAATAAATCCCTATAAAAGATGGAGTTCAGATGACCTCCAAATCACAAAACAGTCTGTACCAAGAAGATCATTATCATTTGCTAGAAATGATGAAGATATTCTTGAAAAGATTGGAACCATGAATCAAAATATTTTTAAAATTAAACAAGCTATTGTTAATGAATCAACCTCATCGCAATGTCGTCCTTAATAAAATTAGAAAAAGATCTAGGAGATTTAGAAAATAATATCAATAAGATCAATCTATCAATACAAGAATTAGAGAAGAATTTCAAAGAATATATTGATTTAGCAACGACTAGATTAATAATTGAACAAGAAAGACATAGTAATGAAATATTAAACTATCTTAAGGAAGTTTTTCCAATAGATAAAGGAAAAAGGAAAATGGAAGAAGAACCACCATTCAAAATTGAATCATGGTATAGAAATCCCCTTAGTTATGACAAACATAAGTATGGAGATGTTTAGTGAAACAGACTCATCTGAATCTAAACAAATAGGAGTAAATACAGAAGAATTATATCATTCACATCAGGAATCAGAACAATACAGAGATATGGATATTTCAGAATCAGAATCTGAAGATGATTCTAGACCACAATTAAATCTACGAACAAATGTAGAACGTTGTGGTGGAAGAGATGATGAAGAATTTAAATACAACAGAGACCAATACTCTGGATCTTATAAAGATGTTAGAGACATTCTTAGAGAATAAAAAACATCAGGATTTGTGAAACAAAATATTTTAGATTTAGGTTGTTCAACAACTAAAGAAAGAAAATTAAAGATAGATCATTGGGCAAATGAACTATCAGTACAAATTCAATTAACACCATTATTAGACAAAAGTGAGAATATTCAAGTTTTAACTCATGGGATGATAAAAATGACATTGGTAGGAGCAGTAAGAACTTGGGCTGAAAACCTAGTAATTACTAATCTACCACAAGGAATGACAGGACATCGATATTTCGAACTATTTGTTGATGTCTTGTACCAAGAATTTTTAGGAGTTTCTAATAATGATGCTAATCTGGTAGCTAAGAACATAGAACAAAATAGAGCAATTTTTATTCTAGATAATATTAAACTATGCAATTTATGTTATCTAGAAGAATTTATATGTGATTATGAAACAAATTATTATCAGTTAATAGATGCTGATAAAAAAGAACATTATAAATTAAATATTTTTAATAAAATACCTAATATACCAATAAATAGTAAAGATGAATTCTTAACTAGCGCTTATGCCAAAACACTAGGAGGAGCTATTAAATTCATTAAAGATTTATAACAAAGAAATGTCATGAAGTAACATTAAATAAAAGAATATCCAGATCTTACAAACAAAATAATAAACTTTGTTGTGACA
This sequence comes from Henckelia pumila, assembly GCF_033568475.1. Taxonomy (NCBI): domain Eukaryota; kingdom Viridiplantae; phylum Streptophyta; class Magnoliopsida; order Lamiales; family Gesneriaceae; genus Henckelia; species Henckelia pumila. The sequence continues at coordinate 192,935,386 of NC_133123.1, read as the reverse complement.
AAATGAAATTCACAGTAAAGGAATACAGTTGCAAAACAAACATGTCACACAAACATTTAAAACGACAGAAACAAAATAAATTTAATAAACCTTAATAAATCTTTTAATAGAAAATTTATTCCCTATAAGAAAAAGGAATTTAAAAGGAATTTCTTCAGAAAATCTTATAAAAGAAAATTTTATAAAAAATTTGATAACAAAAAACTACCTTGACCAAAGGGTAAAGGAAAGAATTGCACATGTTGGTTGTGCAACGAAGAAGGACATTATGCGAATGAATGTCCAAAACGAAACGAAAAGAAAAATAAAGTTAAACTTCTTGAAGAAATATATACTATTGAATTTTATCCAGTAGAAACAATTGAATTTTCATCCGACGATGAAAATATTTATTATCTTGATGAATCAAGTGAATCAGATTTTGAATCTGATTCCACATTTGATAATTCAAGAAATAAAAATGATTAAAATAACGACAAGTGCATTTTTGGAAAATGCAACTCTAGGTACTAAACTCAAACTTTTATTTGGCTTGGGTACCTATTTTCAAGTTGCCCTACTTCTAATTGCGAAAGAGATTGATTGTCTATAATTCTTACTATGTCACATGTCATACATACATGCATATATATTTTTTTTTTTATAAAAGAAGACCAAAGGAGAGGGAAAGAATAGCTGAAGAGTCGGACTTATCAAAAAGATCGTCCATAGATCGAACAAATTTCCTGAAAAGGATTTCCGTAAAGGCAAACCCTAGCTATTAAGGTATATATATTTGTTCACACACACATATATATAATAAAATAAATAATAAATGTATATGTATTATGACAAATTTAGTCTTTTAATTTCGGGAAAAAACTTAAAAATTCATATAAAACATTTAACGACCGATCCATCTAATTTCGCGTGGAGCAATATATATGGTCTATTTTATTTTTTTTTTTAAACCAAAGCTTAAAATTTCATAAAAAATAATTATGCATGTTCCAAATATGTAGCATGCACATCTTTCAACGACAAGAAGTATCCAAATTTTGACATAGCTAATTAGTCAATTAAAATTCCAATTTAGTCACACGCTACTTGCATATTAATGTTGAACATTATGGATGACTTTACTAATTAGTGCATCATTTCCCTTAAACTACATTCTAGTCCCATCCCCTCCGGCCTATTCATGCCTACCCATATACAAATTTTGTTAATTATTTAATTTCTTAGCCATGATTACGCTTTTGCTTTCACACCAAATTTATACCTCATGATGTGACTTCATAAGTGATCCTAAGCAAATTAATTCCACCGAAATAATATAAAGAAGAAAAACTCAATATCCAAGCAAATCAATTATCAATGTGCAATTCTATATCAGTATTATGAAAAACCTCAATCCAAGCAAATCAATTTTCAATATGCAATTCTATATCACAGTTACATATTTTTTTTGGAATTATAAAATTATCTCAAATGTACTTTTAAAAGTGTTCTCTTAAAGTGCATTTATGATAGTTTTGTAATTGCAAATGAAAGTGTAATCATATGTATAATCTTTATTGTTCATATAACATAACTCGGTCTGCATATATATATATATACCTAGTTACACACACATTTATATTACTTTGTGGCAAAGATATTCTTGCTTGAGCACGACTCCTTCCTATAGTGTATATATATATATATCTTAACAATTTACTCCAAACGTGCAATGATACCCATAAAATCATGAAACCCTAACTTATTATTATTCCAAACAAACGATTATAATATGTCTCCCATTTTTACTGCAATCGTATGCATTTTCTTGATTCAAGATACATTGGCTTCCGTAGTTTCAACTGGAGATTTCAACAAGGACTTCTTTGTGAACTGGTCCCCCAGCCACGTAAATACATCTCTTGATGGCACAACAAGAAGCCTCACACTCGATAAGGATTCGGGTAAGTTGATGATCGATGGGGTCGATTTCGAAAGATTAATGCATTACGGTCTGATCATGGCCTAAGATCAAAAGTTTTTCCTCCATGCAGGTTCGGGTTTTCTTTCGAACAACAAGTTCTTATTCGGCCAATGCGACATGAAGATCAAACTAATACCAGGAAATTCGGCTGGAACCGTCGTCGCCTTTTATGTATGAAAGACTTAACAATTTCTAAGACATACAAATATTGCTATGAATCAGATTTCTCTTTTGACCATTTTGTTGTTAATATATATGACATGCAGTTGACTTCTGATGAACCGAATCACGACGAGGTCGACTTCGAATTCCTGGGGAATGTGGCTGGTCAACCTTATACTCTGCAAACAAATGTATACATAGATGGATTTGATAACAGAGAGCAGAGGATTAAACTGTGGTTTGATCCCACCAAGGATTTTCACACATATACCATACTCTGGAACCTTTATCAGATTGTGTAAGCCAACTTATAATATATTATAAATATGTATTTCCATTTAATTCCATCATGCTTTTCATAATTCTTATACTTTCTTTTATTAAAACTTTTCAAGAATATTGGATGAGGATAAGTTAAAAAAATTATATATATGTTTTTAAAGAATTCTATAATTTTATAAAAATAAAAATCATTTAGACACCCATTAAATATATATTAATTGTAAGAAAAGGTTGGAGAACAACTCCAAATATATTTGTGTGTGTGTAAAAGTATATATATGACCTTCTCAAAAGAATTCTAAAATAAACATTTCTTTCTCAAGACGACTACGAATCTGAAAAATTATAGCTAGGATATCAGATTTTCTAACTGTTTGTTCTTGCAAGAAAAGTATAGGAATATATAATAAGCCAATTAGGACAATTAATGTGCTTTCTGAGATGACAAGAAAAGAAAAGAATTAATCTTAGTCTGGTGTATAATACATATAAAAAATCATGACAAAAGGAACTATTTTTTTGGTGGATTGAAGATATATTTTTATAATTAGTAATTTAAATCATAAACCCACCTCAATCTGCGTCAGGAGAAGATCTTTCGATGCAACATATATAGTGAAAGACGTTTTAATTAGTGAACGATAATTATTTATGTACGCACACGCACATATATATATAATTTACCCTCTAAATCTCTGAAATTTATTTATTTTTGTGTTTGAATATTATATATTATAAACTGAGCTCATTGATGTGAATGCAGATTCATGGTAGACTGGGTTCCAATCAGAACGTACAGAAACCATACGGATAAAGGAATTGCATATCCAAGGAAGCCCATGGGCCTACAAGTCAGCTTTTGGAATGGAGAGAGTTGGGCCACTAATGGTGGGAAAGACAAGATTGATTGGGCCAGTAGCCCATTTGTTGCCTCATTCAAAGACCACAAGATCGATGCTTGTATCTGGGACCAAGACCCACAATCCTGCTGGGATGGAGGCCCAGGTAATTGGTGGAACAACGAAAGGTTCAACTCTCTAACATGGGCCCAAAGAAGATTGTTCAGATGGGTCCGAAGATATTACCTTACATATGATTATTGCCAGGATAATCAAAGATTTAACAACACCCTTCCTAATGAGTGTTTCCAGCCTAAGTATTGATAGAATATCAAAGATTTAGAGGGATTTTATTTTATTCAAAAATTTTATTCGATTATATGTACTAAGTCATTGATCAATGTATTCAATATCATCATATATATTTCTGTTATATAAATGAAGCAAGTAAATAGTTTATCTCGTGGATTGAATAGGTAAGCGCGCGTTTGACCAGTTGTCAGAAGTTTGATTTATCCAACCAACGTTCTCAAATAAGCCTGTCGCACAGGACTTGCACAATATGATCATTTGCATTAACTTAGGGGTTTACACGATACACATCGAAAATATATCAATTGCGGATTCCCACATCACATAAAAAAAAATCAAATCATGCGAGGATAAACAAATAAAATTAAACATAATCTTTTTTTCTAATTAATCGACCAAATGTTTTCAAATTATTACAATTATATGTGATCATCGAAACATGGAGCAACTCCTAAATTTTTCCTCGTGGTTTTACAAAAATTCTATTTTGATACCTCATCTTTTAACGTTCTCAAAATAGTCCTTGATCTTTTAAAAACTTTACCAATTTAGTCCTACATGCTAAAATATTTTCAAAAATTCTTAGATTCTCCCTGTAATATAAATAATTGAGTATTAATAAATTCCATGAAAATAGTATCAGAGTGTAGGGATTTTTATTTCACATATTAAATTATTATTTCTATGGAACTTACTTTGTAGAGGAGATTTCACCTCAAATCATGGAATATGCGAACATATGTTCGATTTTTTTTTTTTTCAATATTTATTCCAATATTTAGAATATTATTTAAAAAAATAAGATCTAACTAAGGTTAGATAAAATAAGTTATTGGAAGTTAATCAAGATACTAAGGTAAATTATGATTCAAAGTTATAAAGTTTTTGAAATTGTTCAAGATTCATCTAATGCATGTTTCTGATCCATGGGCTGTTCGAGGGGCTAACCATCGGTTCAAGGTCTGATCTAGGGTCCTTAGGGTCGTTTTGGGATGATGGTTAGGTCCTAGGAGTGGATGGTCGTGGCTAGAACCCCTGTTGTTGCATGGGTGACGGGCTGCACAATGTTGGAGGAAGATGGGATCTGGTTCAACATCTGGGAGTCTATGGCTGAGCCAAGCTAGGTCCTATGGTTGCATTGGGACCCTGGGGTGGTTCAGGTGTCGGAGGTCCGGCCACTTGTGGCCGGAGCTGGTCGGATTAAGCCTAATACTAGAACTGCTACAACAAAGAGAGCAGTTTGAGCGATTTTAGGAAAATAATTCGTACGAACTGTAGGACTCGAGTTAGGGGCTAGTTCCCCTTTGGTTAGAGCCCCAAGACCTTGGGAAAGGTTGGGTCAGTGGTTCTCCGGCCGGTGATGGCCGGATCTGGGCGGCCGAAGCCCAAAAAGGGCTGAGGTGTGCTGCTGCCACGTGAGAGAGGAGAAAGGAGTTGTGTGTACTGTTTTTGGGCAGCTTGGGCAGTAGGGTCAGGGGCTCGGGCAGAGTTGTTTCCGGGTCGGGTTAAGATGTTTTAGGGTCATGTCTTATGGGTACGGGTACGGGTTATTTTATTTTGGGCTCGGATAATTTAATTAGTGATTAAATGTTTAAGTTGCAAATATTTGAATTTGGGTTAGATAATTTATTATTTGGGCTTAGAGTAATTTTAATGGGCTTTAATAATTATTGAGGTGAGCCCACTAATTTGTCATGGGTCTTGTGATCCATGAGAATTATTGGGCCAAGTTGTGTCGGGTTTAGTAATTTTATCGGTCAAATTTATCAGTTAATGGTTAGTTAATAATTTTATTTGTAACGACCCAGAGTATCAAGACGGGTCTTTCCAACGTGCTTATGTTCTCACTCGCACGCACCCTGAAAAACTTTCCAGGGGGTCACCCATCCTAAAATTGTCCCAATTCAAGCACACTTAACTTTGGAGTTCTTATATGATGAGCTCCCGAAAAGAAGATGCACCTTCTTGATATGAGTAGTACATATGAAATCTTTTAAGCGCTCCTCAACTATGTAGTCACATACCTACAAAGTCTCAGAATTCCTCTCATTCGGGCAGGATCGGTTCATTCATATCTCCCTCCGCCTAGAAGCCTGCCAGGAGCCGCTCATTGTCCGTGCAACCTCATGGCACCGGCGATCACTCCCCGCCTCCTCAGCCCCGGGCGTCACATGCCCACCAGCTTCCACTTGGTTCGTCCCCGAACCATACCGTACTAAGAGAGGTCGGCACGGATACCATTTCTAAATCACAAGCACATGCAATATCAGATCTTTTATGCATAAAATCAATGTAATATAATTTAAATGGTGTTCAAGAAGGGAATCAAACGTGCCTTATTGAATATTTGGACAAAACAATGAAATTGGCGCGTATCGGGCTCGTCGGGACGAACGGCTTGAAAATCCTTGCCGGAAAACCTCAAGAAAATCGTGTGTGTTGTTTTCTTGACGATGAAAAATTTTCTGAATATTGATGGAGGCGGCTAAGAGAGTTGAGGCGTGAAATAGGGTAGGTTTTTAGGTTAGAATAAATTAAATTACACTAATTAAGCTAAGTAGATAATTATACCATAAAATATATTTAAAACTCATAAATAAAAATATAGATTAGGTAACATAATGAAAATTTCGTAATAATAATTAAATGGATTTTAAAAGTTATTAAAAGTCATTAAAATGACTTATTTTGGATAATAATGGACACATATATATATATATACTAATAAATGCTACAATTTTCATGAAATAATATTTTTGATGAGAATCCAACATTTCGTTCGTCCACGGTTCCAGCTACGCGATCGCAAAATCACCTTTCTCAAATAAATTTATAAATTGCGACATAGCGGTTAAATGCAGCAATAACATTTAAAACATGCAGATAAATCATATAATTCACATAATAACACATAAAAGTTATTTAACACATTTTTACTAAATTTTAAAATTTATTAAATCCCCTAGTTATGCATGCGGGTTTACGTGACGAATTTCCGGGCGTTACAATTCTCTCCCCCTTAAATGGAATTTCGTCCTCGAAATTTGATTTAACTTAGTCGTCTAATAACACATGACTAAAATATTTAAATAATAATTTTCAAACTTAAATCCCAAAAACACAACTTAATTTACATATCTAAAATTCAAGTTAAATCTCAAAAAAATCCTAACTTGTTAAACTCAAATATAAAAATCATAACTTAATCTATAAATTTAAATGTCAAACTTACGTCTCATAAATTATCTAACTTAGTTTTCTAAACATATATCATTCTATTCATTCTCGTGTGTAACACGTCTCAGATGCATAATGTAGTTTTCATAAATTCCCCCACGTAATCGCATTGCATAACTAAGTGTTTTTAACTTTAATACTGTCATAACTTATAATTCTCATTTTCATAAATCATTAAAACAAAAATCATGTGTCCCATGCATAAAACATAATTTAAAACATTTAAAACTTACAGACAAGCAGTGCGGTTTTTGAGCTCCGTGTAGCAGGCTAGTCACCCTCCAAGGACCATGGCTCTGATACCATTTGTAACGACCCACAGTATCAAGACGGGTCTTTTCAGCATGCTTATGTCCTCACTCACACGCACCCTGAGAAACTTTCCAGGGAGTCACCCATCCTAAAATTGCCCCAAGTCAAGCATGCTTAAATTTGGAGTTCTTATATGATGAGCTCCCGAAAAGAAGATGCACCTTCTTGATGTGAGTAGTACATATGAAATATTTTAATCTTTCCTCAACTATGTAGTCCCATACCTACACAGTCTCAGAATCCCTCTCATTCCGGCAGGATCGGTTCATTCATGTCTGCCTCCACCTAGAATCATGCCAGGAGCCGCTCATTGTCCGTGCAACATCATGGCACCGGCGATCACTCCTCGCCTCCTTAGCCCCAGGCGTCACATGAAGTATATACATATTCTAATGTTTTCAATTCTGATTATTATTTTTCAGGTTCTTGGGAACATGGAGAGTATGGTGCTCATAATTTTTTAGGTTCATATGGTTATGCTCCAGAAAATAAAATATGGGTTCCTCGGTCTTCTTTTATTGAGGAAATCGAGGAACATGGTGGACTAGAAATAGTGGTATTTTCTTCTGCACATTCTGACTATGTTGCCACAAAGAACATGGAGGAGATAAGTTTGACGATTGAGAATTCCATGAAACAAATGAAGGAGGCCAGCAAAGACTTGTTGACCACGATGAGAAACATGATGGAAGATATAAACAAACTCCGGGTAAGTGGAATCACTGTGGCAAACACACATGAAAACCACTGTGAACACGTCTTCCATGAGAAAGGAGATTCGGATGGTATCTCGAAATCCATTGAAGCCCGAGGATCCATTGGGAACTTTCAAGCTGGTGATAACCGCCGCTCTGTGAACCCTAATTCCAGAAACAATGTTAAGAGATACACTTCACCACCCAAGAGAGAGGAGGAAGTGTGCAAAAAAAAAAACTCCTAAAAATCTGAAGTACAACAATAAGATTCCAGATTTTCAACATTTTTTTGTCATTGGCCAAAAGTGTTCTGCAGATTTACAACGAACCATTAATCGAGAACACAATTTTATGTATGCTCGGGAGGCACCATATCTCCCTCAACCTTTGTTTATCACACACTTTTTGTACAGGTACAAAAGTAAGTACAAAGTATATCAAAGAACCACTCGAGGGCCGAGGAACCCGTTACGTCTGTGAGGAACCAAAATCCTAAGGTCGAGAAACTATTCGCATACTGGAAGAACCATGGCCCACGGGCCAAGGAACATTTTATATCATTGTGGTAATGTGGAATCCAAGAACTGCTCATATATACGAGTAGGAAACATGGAACGAGGGCCACAAAGCGATACTTACCATCAAAGAAACAACATTTCAAAATCAAGGAACAAGATTTCTCCAGCATATTGGTCGGTTGGGCCAAAATCTTGCGGGAAACTCAGCTCAATGTGTGGTATTATATCTAGGAATATTGGTCTGTTGGGCTAAAAGCCTGCGGGGGGCATTTGTTTGACCCATAAATTAATTTGTCCAATTAATTTATCATTTATTCAATTAAAAATTTTAATGATATGTCTCGATGAATTAAAGCCCAATAAAGTTATAGGAACTGCAAAGAAATGGTCAACAACTTCCAAGACCCAAAATGCAAGTAGTGGGATGGTGCAGTTGGGAACTCAGGGAACCGGATCGACTCTCGAGGAACCAAGCAGAGAAAGTGGAGAAGACCAAGTCAAAACATTTATAAATAGTGGGATGGTGAAGTTGGGCACTCGGGGAACCTTCGGCACTCGAGGAACCAAGCTGAGAAAGAGAGAGGAAAGACCAAGTCAAAGCAGTTAAGAGTTAGTGGAGCTGTTAGTGGGGCTGTTAGTGCTGCAAGTAGGGGGCTAATGGAGGTGAGAAGTTAGAGAACTGACTCGGGAACCAGCATATAAAAAGGGCATTCATGCAGAACACAATGGACAACCAACAATCCAACAATTCCAAGCTCCAAAAGCTCGAATTCTTCAACATATTTCTGCACATTTTTGAAATTTCATCACTGTTCTTGTATTTTTATAGATTTTCAGTACATATTTTGATGTGATGATATTTTTCTATATTTATTTATGTTAATTCGTGTGATTAGGAGAATTTTCATTGATTAAATCTATTGTATAGTTTCTAATCATTGTTTTTTATTTAATATAGTAACAGAGGAGAAAAGATGATAAAAAGAATGATGGAGCTTTGTTGCTGCATTGTTGCGCAGAAAAGAAATGAGGAGAAGATGCAGCTGCCACCTGGTGAAGAAGATAGCGCAATGCCATGCGCGGTTGAGAGATTGGAAGCGCGATTGCGCTACATGAAGCGCTGTTGAGGGATTTCTTGAGCGCTATCGCGCATGTGATGGAGTGAAGGGCGCAAGGTGCTGTGATGCGTGAAAAATTGAAGCAGAGATTGGGCCGCTCGATCCGCAGACTTCAACCGATCGAGCGGCCGTATGAAGAATGAAAACAGTAGGGCTTGGAATTTTACCTACCGATCGAGCGAGCGGGTCTCTTTGGGAAATAATTTTTAAATTTGAAAACTCTTTTATTAATGACTCTAGCCATAATTAAAATATATATCTCAAATTTTAGAGTCATTAGGATATCTTTTGGACGACAGAAAGCTAGAAGAACTCTCTTGGCTGCTAGGTTTCTTATCTCTTTTCTTAGATTTAATTTTTCTTTCATGAATTTTTCTGTAGAATTCATGAATATTGTTGGTTAAGTTTTAATACTTGGTTGAGGAAGACGAACCCTTGAATTCATTTATTTGGGAGATTTTGAGTTTCATCGTTTGATTTAAATTTGAGTATCAAAAGTTGTTTGAGATTGATTGTCATGCTTGTATATGAGATTTTCGGATTGGCCATCTTAGGATTTTATTATACAATCTAATGCTAAATTAGAATTCAAATCCGTAATTGTTTGAATCATCTGATTTGTGAAGCAACTGCGATTAATAATCGTCCGCTTGTGAGTTTATTAAATTGTAGAAACAACAATTGACTAGGCTAAATACATCCGCTTGTGTATGTGTTGTCTAGATTCACCAGTTTTATTAGTTTGTATGCCACTACAAGCAAAACGCACTAACACAACACTTAAAAGACAACGTCTTTAGTGAAAAGTGTTGTAATTTTTTAAAAGACAACGCTTTTAGTGAAAAGAGTTGTCGTTATATGTTTTTTATTTATGAAAGACAACGCTTTATTTACAAAGCGTTGTAGAATAGGCTTTTTTTGGGGTCAAAGACAATGCTTTTAAAAGCGTTGTCTATTAGCATTTTTTTTCCTATGTATCACAACACTTTTTAAATAGTGTTGTAGAAAATCTATTATTTTTATTTAAAATAAATCATAAAGTAAATAATATTACCCAGATCCCCAAATCAGACCCTTTCCGATTACTTCTCTTCTCTGATCTGATCCCTAGCCTTTCTCCTTTTTCTCTCTTTCAATTGAAAATCCCATGTCGATTTTTGCTCGATTCTTCAGAAGAATTTTGAAGTGATCTCCGACAAGCCTTTTCCAAGAGCTTCGTCCTACCCTTCCTTCCTCGAAACGCTGTTCTCGCTCGGGCCGTCCGTCGGGAGTTTAGAACTATACTTGGGCAGAATAAAGGACGCATCAACGAACAAGGACTTGCATTCGAACAAGGGTAAGAGTATATGTTTTGCTCATCCGTATGATCGCTACATCTCACCATCCTCTCTTCATTTCTCAATTATCGTATTGGTGCATGAATATATGTGCACGTTGACAAACCACCATTTCTATCATATATCCCATCCAGGTAAGATTTTCTTACGCGTTTCGCAATTAATTTTTTTTGTCGAACAAAAACTTTGAATGGGCTGTGGATTGTGTTGAAGTTTAGCGACATTTGATTACTTATTCTTGAATTTTGTTTTGTTTGGTGATTTGTGTAGTTTTCTTTGCCGAGTTTGTTCTCTTTTTCCGCCTTTTGTTCTTGTAATAATTTGATGGATTTTTGGGTTTAGTGAGTGAATGCCATGTTTACTTTCCTTTATTGCGAAGAAAGTTTTCAATTCCTTACATGTTTGAGTCTTTGGATGAAGCTTTGTGAAGGCGAAGTCAAGATTTCCGCAGAGGATGCAAAACTTACGTTGTAATGGTTGGAAAAGTTAGCTGGAGAAATTACAATTCTTAAAAATATATAAATGTATAGATTTTTTTTAAATTTTAAAAATGAAGGTGGCCATCACCCTGCCAGTTCCTCAGGGGTCTGCCACTGTTTGGTAATCTGGGACTGAGATTTGGAGTTGGATTTGAATTCAAATATTTCAGTTACGAACTTTGATGAAATTTCTCTGTTTTAATCCAAAGAACCTGTTGGAGACCATTGTAAAAAATGTGCGGTCATGGTTTATAAGGAGTGAACTAGTGGGGAGGTTTCGAATCTTACTCGTTCGAGGAAAAAAAATCAATTTCTGATCCAAGTTTCGGTCACCACTAGACTAAATTCTCGATTTTATTTTCCCTTGACATTGTTAATTCGTTGTAAAAATTGAAGGCTGGAGTATCATGTGAATGCAGAAAATGATAAAAGAGAATGATGTTTAAATCTTTATTTAAGTTTCAGTATGTAAGAAAAATTCTTGGACAATATTTATTTAAGTTTCAGTATGTAGGACTCGTGATTGTCCAAGAACTTTGCTTTATAACATGTTTTTAAGCCAATTTCTTCATTTTATGTCCTTATTCCGTAGGCTTCAACTTGAAGGCCAAAGGGAATCATACTAAATTTGAGAAAAAAAAAATGTTTCACGGTTGCAGTTCCGAGGGGTAAATTTGACACAAGCAACAAAATTTTGATTGATTTCCTTGAAATGAGTAGATTATATTGAAAGTGTTTTTCTTTGGTTGTGTTGTATAGCGCAGTCGTCCAGTTCTTGTATAATTGCTAACATGCTCTGATAACTGTTGGATTCTAAGAATTTCTTTCATGTCACTACTTGTCATATTAGCAAGATTCATTATTTTTTCAATGCTTTGTCATTCTGTAACAGGCTATTTGAGCTTAAATGTTCCATTGGTTTTCCTATTTCATTTGTTTCGACTAGCTGCTACATTGTCAAGCTTCATGAATATCTCGACTAAGTAAAAATTGTTTAAACTGAGATTTATTTGACATCAAATCAGATTTTTTAATTTCAAATATAGGAGTTTTGGTTTATCGAAAGTTTGTATTTAGATATAATTCAGAGCATAGTAGTGTGGCGTGTTTTCTTATTTCTTGGACATGATAAATTTTCACGATTTTTGTGATTTCCAATTTGACAAGCATGGATGATAGTTAGGAGTGTAAACCGAAACCAGAAACCTGGGATGGTCAAACAGGACAGGGTTGTTTTAGTTATTATCCAATTCGAGCTTTTTACCAAGTTAGAGTTTTGACCTGGTACAACTTTTTATATATGTGCATGAATATAACTGTACCACAAAAAGCGTATTGGTGGGTGTTATGGCTATGAATGTTAGAACACTGTTTGATTGACTAATCCTTCAAATTATAAATGGTGAAGGGTCAAATGGTTAGGAATTCTTTGTTGAAGGATGAATAAAGAGAACTGTAAAGAGTTCAGATTTGGGTTCATCCTTGAGATCAGTTTAATTTGATTTTTTTTATTTGCAATCATTTTTGTTGGTTTACTGAGAGATACCTATGTTTTCTACTCAACAGGGTTAGCAGCTTTCGCTATCGGGTTTTCTTAAATTGAAGTTTCAGAGGACTTTGGAACTACACTCAGTGTTTTGGATGTGACTTGACCAACCACCACATTCAAAGTATGGAATTTGCGTCACCTGTGCATCTCCTCACTTTTAAGTTAGTAACTAATAGGAAAGAATATTCAATCTTTAACATATTTTCTTTAAATTTATGGCTCTCTGAAAATGCTGGATTCGGAAAAAGTTTATTTGAAATTATTGTAGTACTATACCTGCTGCACGCACTGGTTCCTTGAGTTCCAGGTTATCTACTTTTTCCAGTTGATCCTGGAGCACTTTGGGCTGCTACGTTCTAAGATAATTTAAGTATTTTCTCTGTTTTTCGGCTTTGTGCTTTGAGTTTGTTGATTATTAGCTTATGTTTTCAGGTTATTGTTAGGAATTCCAACATCATTCATCAATAAACACAATCTCAATATAATGGTAACAAATATATATATTGAAGATTGCATTGATAGGAAGAAAGAGGTATGCTACTTGAAATAATCGCTGAGTAGGTAATCAGGCCATAAAATTTTACTCCCTGAATGAATGATGTCATAGTAAGAACCCTTGGCACTAAATCCTTAACATCAGAAAATTCTTGTTTGGTCTATGTTGTTATTTCAACTTGATAGAACAGTCAAGTGTATGCTAATTAAGGCCATAGTTAGTGTTCTCCTATATCTTTTTTAGTCTCCCTTTTTTATATTCGTTTGACTTGATTACATATTCATTCATGTAGTTTAAGAGAATTAAAGTGACTATTAGCTGCCTTGTTGGTTGGCATAGTTGAGGTTTTGACAATCTGTCATATGAACTGTATGCAGCTGAATGGCTGAATGCTTCAAGGATCAGACAGATGTACAGTGCTTACAAAGGTGGCAGAAGGTTCTTAATCCAGAACTTTTAAAAGGTCCATGGTCAAAAGAGGTTGGACAGTTTTTCTCTTCTTCCTTCTGGATTTGAATCCCTGGTCCCTCCCTCGATTGTTTGCAACTCTTTCTCATTTGTGTTAGCTGCTTGAATGTTTCATTAGAGTTCATTTAATACTCCTTTCAATATCTAATAGGAGGATGAAATTATGATTAAGTTAGTGAATAAATACTAGGGGTGTTTATTCGGTCCGAACCGAACCGAACCGAACCAAAATTTCGGTTAACCGAACCGAAATTCACCGAAAACCGGAACCGAAAACCGAACCGAAAACCGAACCGAATTTAACGGTTCGGTTCGGTTCGGTTCGGTTCGGTTAAAAACCAAAATTTTTTCGGTTTTTCGATTCGGTTTTCGGTTTAACCGAATTTATATATTTTTAAATTATTTTATTTATTTTATATTTATTTATTAATAAAAACAAATAAAAATATTAATTAAAATATTAAAAAAAATTAAAAATTCAAAAAAATCAAAAAAATCGGTTTTCGGTTCGGTTCGGTGAACCGACCGAAAAAAATCGAACCGAACCGAAAACCGAAAATCCGAAAATCCGAAAACCAAAAACCGAACCGAATTTTCGGTTCGGTTTTCGGTTCAAACCGAATTTTCAGTTTCGGCTCGGTTCGGGCGGTTAACCAAACCATGAACACCCCTAATAAATACGGTCCAAAAAAGCAAGAGGTTGAAATTCCTATGATTCTATAAATGGTATACCATATACAGACAATAGTTCCAACATTTTCTATTAGTGTCCATTGTTGGTTGCTTTCTGCCTTGATGATGGTGTTCTTGATGCATCGGGTTCATTCATACTACAAGCGCTTTTAGCATGATATTATTTGTGACACCTTTTTAGCGGCTTGATAATTCTATGGACTGCAAATTTTTTTGTTGGGATTACGGAGGAAATAGAGGAGAGCTTCATCTTACATACAAGTTGTGGTGTCACTGCCTTATAGAATTGTTTGGTCCGGATAAAAGGTCCAAGATAGCTAGTCCAATTACTATGTTCTTTTCATGTGGCAGCATGTGTCATGCCCCTCCACGTGAACATGAGATTAATACCTATGACAATTTGTGAATTTACTTTGCATTTTTAGGCCTTGAAGTTACTGGACACTTGTCATGATCGATTCTTAATCGATGAAATGTGTATTTATATATGTTTTTTGTCAGGCTTTCACTTTGGTACAGTTGGATCTTCTTGGCCTTCTGTTCTTCTCCACATACACGCTTCTTGTCCTTTTTTGGGCAGAGATTTATCATCAGGTAATACTCGTGAACACAATAATTACATGGAATAACTTTCCTTGTCTTGACTGGTGTGTCAAATATTTTGTAGCTTGATTTTACATGAAGAATTGACTAACAATTCAATTGTTGTTCTTGGTCAGGCTAGAAGTTTTCCAACAGATAAACTGAGAGTTTTCTATATTTCGAGTAATTGCGCAATTTACTTTATACAGGTGACTTCCACATACTTTTTTGGGACATACATTGTGAATCACTACTAGCTCTTGGGTTTAGTCGTGTGTGCATTTGTTTTGATTTATGGTGATTGTTACCATATTCTCATCCAGTATTCTATCATGCGTGTATTTCTATATAATGCCCATAAGATAATATGAGGCTTATGATGAATCCTACCTTTATATTAAAGCAAGAAAATTACGAAGGAAAATTTGGATCTATTGCCCAATTTTATTTCTTCCATAATTGCCTCATATATTAGCATTTTATTCCACATGTTAAGCTAGCTCTATAAATACCTGTGATCTCAACACGTATGTTTACATATAAATATATATAACACACTTGAAAATTTGTGGTTTTGGATTGTTTCATTAGGATAACTGATCCAAAACTTTATGAAGAACAGAGCTAGTCAGTTGAAAATATTTGGGGTAAATCAAGAATGAGTCTCATCACGAGGGTTCAAATGGTAATCCGTTGTATGTGTACGTAAACTTTTTTGAATCTGGATTTAAAGGAATGCTATAATTATTTCTTCTATATGGATTAAATATGCAGTTTTCGAAGTTGAAATTAAGCCTTAGACTGTGGCTATGAATAATTATTTTTTCATTACTGAACTTTTTATCTCTACTACTGTTTTATTGTATTCTGTGTTGAATGCTAGTCTGAAACTTCAGACTTGCAGTTTCAGGTTCAAACTACTAGACAAAGTTATCTCTCAAAACGTTCGTCAAGCCTGAGAGGTGATTAATTGGAAAAGAAGGTTTCTTGAAATGATGCGGGGCTGGAGCTTTTGGATGATGAGGAGCACATTTTCAGTATGCGGATTATGTATTTGTTTCCATTTTACTTTTCTTCTTTGATGTTTGATTTATTGTGACATTCATAACCAAGACTTTGAAATGTTATTCTTGTTTGCTGCTATTGTTCAGCACATTTCCAGTCCTCCAAATGGATTTAGCATTCTGAGAGTTGGTATGATCGCCGACTCCGGTTTGAGGCAGAAAGCATAGCGCAAATGGCCGAGATGAACATGAAAAATTCGATTATTTGTTATATTTGAATGATTTTTGTTATATTTGAATAATATATAATATTGAAATATTGTATATTATATTTAATTTTCAAAAAATTTGAATATTGAGTGATAATATTGAAAGTTTGTGAATTATATATTTTTTTGTTTTTTATTTGAGAAAAAACAACGCTTTTTAAACGTTGTCGTAGGTGAAAAAAGCGTTGTCGTTACTAAAAAAGACAACGCTTAAAAAGCTTTTGAACTACGACAACACTTTTTTGTGACAAAGACAACGTGGAAAATGCGTTGTCGTTTTTAGATACGACAACGCTTTAAAAAGCGTTGTCTTTTCCAGAAACGACAACGCTTTTTCCGCGTTGTCTTTGAGCGTGGTCTTTTACAACACTGGCTACGACAACGCTTTTTCGGGGACATTAACAACGCGGAAAAAGTGTTGTCTTTGGCCGTTTTTCTTGTAGTGGCTATCGTGAATTTAAATCTAATCGATTGTATTGGGTTAATTCATTGGTAAGAGTTAATTTAGAATGCTTGTGTCTAGTTAACTAAGATTAAGATGAAATAAGAATTAATTTTTCAATGGTGAATATTCAATCAAGATTAATTATTTTAGATAATCGATGATCGAATGAATGATTTCAAGGGTATAGTCGACCGATACCAAGGCTTGCTTAATTTATTTATTTCTCATATTTTTAGTTTGCATGTTAGTTGATAAAATTTATTTAAAATTGCTTTTAATTTTTAGTAGTTAATTTCAAAACTCAAAAACCCTCTTTATTTTATTTTAGAACACACTAAATTTCACTTTTCTCGTGAAAACGATCCATACTCTCAATACTGTATATTTTATTTATCTGAATTGAGTCGGGTAATTTGGGTGCGACACGACTAAGCGCTACCATATTTTCAGTCATATTTCGTAGTTCCTCGAACTTCCCAGCAGCAGCTTTTATTTTGTTTTAAGGCAAACACTTGCCATTTTTAAATTTTTAGTAGTAATGTTGAAGTTTCAATTGCTATTAATGATTTTTCTTCATTATTCATTATGTTCTTTGACGTCTAACCCATAAAATTGAGATCGGCGATGAAATCGGGGCTCACATTCGCTTGATTTTAGAAGTTAGATTATATTTTTCATTTTTATTTCATTTCGGCACTCACGTGCCTGACACGCCTGCGCAACATACAAAATTTGCCAATTTTTATATGCAAAAAGTATGTGTGAATGCATATATGTATGTATGAATCGCTATGTGTTTTTCGTAAGAGTGGAGGGGAATTGGAATTATCCGGCTACCGTTTTCCACACGTTTGGAATTGGAATGATCATTAGACTTTAGGATATTTTCCATATCGTGGAATAGAATATCGGTAAATTATTACGGAATAAAATTAAATTTAATCTAATTAAACTACTTTTTATATGTCACTACTAGAATAATGGCTTCTAATGACACGTATAAATGCCCTTATATGGAACATTTAGTGACATTAAAGTTTTGATGACATTTACAATAAATGTCCTCTATTCTAATGTCGTCTTAGCCTTTGTGACATTTTGCAATGTCAGGATAAAATATTATTAGGGACTTTAAAAGTGTCATAAATTACGGATTTCAAGACAACATAAAATGTCAAAAAATGTTATTTTTAATGACACTGATGTATGTCTTATACGTTTATTTATAACAACAATAAAAATTGTCAGTAAAAGTAATTTATAAAGTCAATTTAAAATGTCATGTCAACTAGACTATCGTGACATTTATAAATGTCTTTTATACTCATTTTTATGACATTGAAAAATGTAACTATTTGCTATTTATAAAGACATTTCAAATTTCTTTTTATCAGTTTTACAATCACATTAATAAAATTTTGATGCCCTATCAAGACATCAAAAAATGTCAACAATTAACTATTTTGATACCATTATTCTCGTAAATATAAAATTAATTTAAAACATAAATAAAATTTTCATTGAAATCAAAATGCTATACATGATTGTCACATTTGTTATTTGTCTCTCAACTTACAAACTTTTTACTTCTAAGTAGCTATGAACCAAAAAATTACACCACAAAATTTAGTTTTTGTGCTAATAACAAAATAAAATATAGCAAAAATTCAGCAAACTGATTCATATAGCACCTTCAACCTCCACATCCTCATAAAAATCCAATGTTCGTTCTTTGATACCTGCAAATACAATAATACATATTTGCACAAGTAAGATAAAAACAATAAAAATGTAAAGTGAACAATTGATAATTGAAATGATTGAATACAATATCAAATGAGAATTAAACCGTCGTTTGAATAAGCTTACCTAATAAAATTTGTACCAACCATCAACTGCAAATAAAATTATACGTTTAAAATTAAATGATATAATAAGAACCTAAAAAAAACATATTGGAAGTGCTTAAATTGAGATCGGTGCTTAAAAAGAGAATCATTCGAGATGTAAATGTTGAAGAGAACTTCAACCAAACCAGGGTAAATGCAGTAATCATTTTTTAAAAATGAATATACTCTTCTACTGTATATATGAGAATTCTCAGCCAGAAAACAAGTTACAAATTCTGATGGTAGGCATTACCTCTGCAAAGTTCCTCTGAGCAGCAAAGCCAGCATAGAAACAACTTGTGATTGTCTGTGATAGGTGAAAGAGATCTCAAATTATCCATGAAAGACACCGAGCACATGCATAGTCCAACATGAAGACAATTCCAAATTTATTTACATTAGAAGATATCGAAATGATATGTTAGCCCGCAACTCTAAAATACTGCAGGAGATGCATAATAATATATGAGAATCAAGAAAACGTTTCCCCACCCATTAATAAGATGGTCTCAAAGCTACTATTTTTTTTTTCTCTTAGTTATGTTCGTCAAGTAGACAAATATAGAAACTTATGATAATGGGTGAATGTTATTTTGATAAGTTCATACTTCCCTTGAAAAATAAAAAATTAGCCAGCTTTCTTCTCAATTGTTTCATTGATGTAACAAAACACAACAGATACACGCAGCTTTCATCAACAAGTGCATTGAACTAAAAATGGCACAAGTTAATTAAACATTGCACTGTTTCAAACATAATATTTCGAACATAATAATTGCACACCGTGACAAGGTTTCAGAAAACATTTTTTTATGCAGGTAAGACCTAAGATCATTAGGATAGAGTCCTGGCTGCTTAGCCAGCTAAACAATAACAAGCTAAATCAGTTGCCGGGGCTTGGAAGATAATAAATCATAGATTGATTGTTAACAAATTGATTATGACGTGACTTAATACCTCGCTGACTATAGATGTTATCTTTGTGCAATTTCAAATTTTCAAACTCACCTGGATTAATGCTGCAGCGGACCTACCAGCTCCCGCAGACACACCAATTGGTACAAACAGATGCGAAAAAGTCGGGGTCAATATTTTCAATCCAAAGGCAGCATTTTCTAAAAGATCAGCAAATAGCCTCCAACCTTCGGATTGACATCAAAATGCCTCCTGTATTTTCACAATCTTTTTTCGCATAGAATCAGAACATAGTGCTTCAAAGTTCTTAAAAAGTTTTAAATGCAATGAAATATGTCCAAAATCAGTGCGATATTAATCTAAAATACAACAACGTTGGCCATCATTACCATTACTTGGATCCTTTTTAAGCAAAGGACTCAAACTTCTTTTAGAACCAAATAAATGAAGGCGAATATTTTTCGGCAATTTTATCACATCAGGGTCTCGATTCCCATTTTGGAAAATAGCACAAAGACACGTGTAGTTGTGTCAAAGATACAAATTAAGTTTTTCAAGTCACCAATGATCAATACCAGATACTAGTCATACTATATAAGAAGAGTATTAGCCGAAAATAATATTTTAGATTCATAACATTTTTTTTCAGAAGAGAAAAGGACGGACTACCTGTTTTTCAAGGTCGTCTATGTCATCCTCAAACAAATCTTTTGATTTAACCTAAAACAAAGTTGAAGTTAAAGCACAATAAAAGAGACGTTCTTGGTCAAACAGTGTCATATGTATATTAGAACCAACCTCTGGGCTTCTGATTCTCAAGGACTTTTGAGTTCAAGCAATCGTCCGTCCACTGGATTCCATTCACGCACATGGACTAAAAGTGCGCGCAGGAAACAGCTCGCAAAAAGGCAGAAATACAGAAATATGTATATATTCAATAGAATCATGTATATCAATTACTATGGCTTGCTTTTATTGTTCCCTTCTGGATAAATATTTTTTTCCAAAAGTCTATACGAAATTTATTTTATGTTCACAAAACATGCAAAGATTACTTGGTTAATGTAGCAACAAGAACAATCCCAGTTCCTGAAAAACATCTAATACCAATTTATTTATACGTGCACTAATCAAATTTCATCAATATGGCAAAGCTTAAACGTACTCAAATCCTCCTTAATTATAAGGAGCATTCATTTCTATCCTTTGCCTCAATGTATTGATCACTTTCTAGATTAAGAAAAAAACGATAAACAATGAACACTCGCTAGATTAAGAAAAAAGAACTATTTTATCTTAAAATTAGTTGGTATCATACAGTATCACGGAGATCATATAAATAAGATGTCAGTATATTTTTTAGGATTACACTAAAGGAGAATTTGCAGAATATTAAGTACTTGTCTTCGATGGTGGACATTAGTTTTAAGCGAAGGTAAGTATATAGATGTTGGAGCTAGAAGCTACGGTTCTAGCATTGTCAGCTGGTTTAAGAAGCAATATCCTAAGCAGATCAAGAATTTTGATATATATGCAATCGAAGCAGATAAGTCCTTCCATGACGAGTACAAGTTCAAGAAGGGGGTTACCTTGCTTCCATACGCCGCGTGGATCAGAAACGAGACCTTGTTTTTCGAAATCAATCAAGATTTATTAATTCCAAGAAATGGACTGAAAATGTTAAAATCCAAAAATATGAAGAATCCACAACATAAAACCCATCTTAATCTGTGCGCGTAAGAGAAACAAGGATAAAAGGATATACATACTAAAAAACAGCTAACAAAGTGGACGAACTCGTGAGGACAAAGACGCGCAGCTTCGGTCGCGAAACAGGGTCTAATTTCAAGCTTCTTGCTTGCGATTTAGGAAATAATCAAAAGCTTTAAGGCTTGGGTTGCTGGAACAGAGGTGGTCGGACCCTCTCCGGTGGTTTACGTGCGGCGGAGCGGCGAAAACCAAAGGTAGGAGATGGCTAGGATTGAGAGGCCACGGGAAAGGGGCTTAGGGTTCAGGTTTTTTCCCCATTTCTAAGTTTTAATTAATAATTGATGTTAAAGAATAAGAATTAATAAAGATTGAAATTGATATTATTTGAGTTTGAATGTGTACATGGTTTTTAGTGGGAAAAGATGGAGGGAATTGTGAAAATAAAAGAGGGATTGATATAATAAAAAGTTGATATTTAATGACATTATGATAAAAATGTCACTATAGATAACTTATTATGATTTATATTTTATCAAATTTATTTTTTTTCACAAGTGTCATTAAAAAGTAGTTTTGCCAACACTATATAAAAAATGTCATCCCAAAAATGTCACTATATCCAAATTTTCTAGTAGTGTGTATAAATAAAATTCCTCATAATTTGGTCGATGAGATCTCGCATATCCCACTGCACACATCCAACGATCATCATTAGTCTAAGCATATATGTTTGGTTTAAATCTCATATATTAAAAAAAAATTAAAATCAATAATGACAGTTAAATACTTAAATATACCCAGTTAATTAAGTTGAGCTCAACTCATAATTTGGGTTCAACCCCAAATAAAATTTGAAACCAAACTTTCACAAATTATAAACCTGAAATTCAAAACAAACGAATTTAAAAGATTAAAATTGCAATTTTCCTTCTTAATTTCGACCACGTACGAGTACATCATGTGGTTCTGCAAGAATGTCTATATAAATTGTGCTGCACTGAGTTTTTTGGAAACTAGTCTATTTAGTTCTCACATAGGTGCTTTTAGTTAATTATAAGATCAGTTTTCATTGTTTCGCTTAGCAAAATTAACAATTTATCGTATCTTCTATGTAGTACTAATTAATATTCTCAGAAAAGAGTCCACAAATCTCACGCAGAATATTCATAAAATTTATATTGAAATGAGAAAAAAAATATATATATATTTATACATTTTTGCGCAAACATTTCATTTAATTCATCTTTGGAAACCTTAGAATTTCGTTAAAATACAAAAAATACCATTCGAAATTAACTAATATACTCGATTTCGAAGGTGAGACCCGCCAATCGCCATGCCATTGCTTTAATAATTAGTACTGAACCAAAATCGTTCTACTAAAGTCACAGTCAAAACTCAAAATACCCTTCACTTATATATTTACTGTAATTAATTAATTGTGTTTACTTATACCATAGTACTCTTCATGTGTAGCAGATATTTATGTAAAATAAATATTTGGTTTAATGGCTTCGTTATTTTAATTTTTTCAAAAAAAGAAATTTTTTCTGGTTATGTTGTTAATATTTGTTTGGTTTTTTTGTTAGTTTAAGGGACATTTAATTTGTAGTTTCATGATTTAAAAAAAAACATTTTGTAAATAATTAAACATCGGTGAATATCTAAAGACCCAACGCTAATATAAATGATTTTTATATTATTTAGTAGAGTAGTATATATAGCAACTTTCAGTATCTATTATCGATAATCTTGAAAATTAAATTAAAAAAGGAAATTAAAGGGATATATTCGAATTCCCTTTGCCAAATGATGGATAATATGTTTTATTAATATATAGGGCACAAATGTTTATTTTCACCAATAAGAACGTATGGGAACATACATTAATTTCCCAGCTTATTCTTTCCTTCTTATACATTGGTTGCTATATATATATTGTAGAAGCATTAATGTTGGGAAAAATCCCTAGTAAGGGCGTTGGCCGATGTAATTACCCGGCGGATCATAGTTGCAGGAAATGAACCACCACCCATTGTTGCATCGTCCCCTAGCGCACCCGAGCCGCACCGAGTTACGCCACACGACTTGCGTGTAGTGCAGGCACTCTCCTCCGACGCACGAGTTACTCCCGTAATTATAGTTGGGCTTCTCCGCCACCCACAAGTTCACTGCCGCCACTCCCGTGAAATCACCACTTCCCTTGGCAATATTCTCCCCGTACGGGCGGTTAGTCGAGTGCACGAGGTTACAGTCTCCGAGCCTTGAGTTAACATAGTTTTGCGCGAAGGCCGCAACGTTTGCGTCCCATGTGATCGCTCCCACTCTGACTTGGGCGCGGGCGGCATTGTGGGCGTTCAGGTAGTCTTGTGGAGAGTTTTGGGCGTGGCATAAATGTTGCGATACCGCGAAAATGATGAATAAAAGGAAGGATATGGGCGTTTGGGGGATGTTCATTTTTGATATTGGAACTTAGTTTTTGGTGCAAGATTTAGGGAGGAGAAGTAGGGTTTATATAGCCAGGTTGCATGGAAAATAGGGTAACGTCGATACTACCTCCAGGATAGTGCCCCGGGGGTGGCGTGGCGGATCATGATTGACCAAAATCAATGAACCCCACGTGGGACCCACTGAATTTGATCAATCATGGAGTTACATGTTGCCCGCAGGGTAGTATCTTGCGGGCAGCACGAACAAAACCGGAAAAATAGTGGCCTAGCTAGCCTACCAGAGGAGGAAAAAGCAATTCAAACATGCATATATTCCAAGTTCTAATTTAGTACTTAGTCAATGGAATTTAAATTATGTAAATCAGTGTCATTTAACATTGGCCGTGTATTATTTTTTGAAAAATCGTCATTTACTACAATCCTTTTTTATTCATTTTTTAAAAAGAATTTACTTCAAACTTTTGTTATAATTATTGGACTTCGCAAGTCAATTGTTCTACTAAAATCAATTTTGTCACCATATTGCATCAATACACTTAATTTGCCATTCTATGTACTTGTAACGATAGAATACATGCATGACAGCAACTATACAATTAAATGAAATTCTATTATTGTTATATATATAGTTTCGACAATAAATTTCGGAAATTTATATTTTGATCTAGATATATTAGATTGTTCTTGTAGTATTTTCAAATTTTTTTTGAAAAAATTTAGACATCAGCTTTTTTTTTTTTTTTTTTTTTTTTTTTTTTATCAATGATGACAGTTAGACCTGCCTAATAAGTTGAAATCAACTAATAGTTTGCGTCTGTCCCGTGTAAATTTTACATTCATTGTTATTTTTAAAAATGAGTTTATTCAATTCTATTTGTGTAAAACGTTGGCCAAAAGTAAGGTTTAAAACATTATTGTTTGAAGAACTGGATACTTCATAGAATAGGTAAATGCTATTATCTTAATTCAGATCGATCTTGCCTCGTGAAAGCATGCTTAATTTACTAGTTTCGTTTGAACGTGTACTTTAAAAATATTTGTAGTATTTTATAGTGAAAAAAAACTTAAAATATATATTTGGACAAAAAATTTATAAAATTTTTTTTGAAAAATATTTTTTAAAACATGTTCTCCAAGTATATTTTTTGAAGAAAAATTGAGAGGTGGTATTAGATATTGTTTTTAGAATGGAAGAAAAAGATTAAAAAAAATCAAAACAACATTACTTTTAAAATTTTAAAATGTTTTTTAAAATAGTGTTCCAAACACAAATGTATTCTTAAAAAGAATTTTAAAACATTTTATAAAAAATTTAAAAAAACTAATTTTATAAAAATATTTTATAAGTACTTGTCCAAACGGAGCCTAGCTAGTTAATTAAATAGTAGAAAATAGAACGTTGTTTTCGTGTTTGTTTTAACATAAAAATACATTTTTAATCTTGTAATTAAGCATGTTTTGGTTTTTCTTCATGTATATTATCAAAGTTTTAGTGTGGATAATATAAGTTTTATTCTCAGGCCTTAGCACATGATCCATGTTGAAAAACATCGGTATCAAATAAACAATATTCGATGGATTTAATGGTTACAGGTGAAAAAAGACATGAAATATAAATATAAATATATATATATAATATAAGTTTGTGGATGAATACCAAAATTTAACAAGTTCAATGACTAAACTTTAAAACATGTAAATTTATTATATGTATAAAATTAAAATTTCCCTTGTTTAAGCCATGAGTTACAACTTACACATACCCACATGAGTTACACGTGGTTATGCAAGACAGCAAGAGTGTTTAAAATTGTGCCGCACGAGTATAGAAACCGAGAAATATCAAGAAGGATACTAATAATAATAATAATAATAATAATAATAATAGAAAATATGGGAATTCAGTGAGAATACGTTTTTCATTTTAATTTTTATTGAATTATTGAATGAACAAACAAATATGTTTGTCCATTCCCTGGACTTTTTAAATAATTACTAGCAATTGAAGCACACGTGTTGCGTGTGTAATAAATAGTAAATATATAGGATAAATAACTATTTATGTCTAAGCATTGGATGTAAATTTATGTACAATTTCGATTAATAAAAGAAAACGTAATAAAAAATTTGAATAAAGATATATTCTAAAGTTGACTTCATGATAATCGGAGCTAAAAAATATTCTTATAAGTGAGAACTAAGTCCAATTTATCATAGAGTTCCAACCCAAAGAAATTCTTTTTTACAGAAAGAAAAATTACATAGACATCATATGATATTCTTCTAACTTAAAGGATAACAAATCGATCTCCCTTTCCTAACAACAATAATAATAGGTTGTATAAGGTAAGACAACACAAAATTACAATCTTGCATGCATATTTTATAAATGTGATATAAATTTAATGTTTGTAATCATACATAGTTTATACACCAAAAACCAAAAATAAAATCATCATGCATACTCTTCAATGAGTAGAGCAGTCTCACGTTGGATACTCATTTCTCTTCTTAAAAACCAACTCCTCCAACCAATGTGCAAATCGATATATGAGTCCGATGGTTATATCCATTAGCATGTACACAACACCTGCATTTCAAGAACTGCATTGATCTAATATCTCATTTGTTGAATACACAGAAAGATCACTACTTTTCTCATAATTATATATATATAAATAATAATAAAAGAACAATTAAAAGAATCGTTAATTAACTACAAACCGACATTGAATGACAATGGGATATTGGGTTGCACGCCAATCTTCACATTTAATTATAAACATTTCCCTTCACTACATGTTTATACATAAACAAAGTATAAGCATAAAGTAACACAGAAATATGAAGAAACACTAATATTTTTGAGAAAATTTATAGATCTAACACGCTTGATGTATTAAGAATTTATTTTCTCTCCATGTGTTTGAAAGAGCAACGATGCAAAGAGATCGAATCAGAAAATGTATTTGAAAGGTGTTTGTAACTCCCTTTTGATCCGTGAATGTGAGAGTTTTAGAATCAGATAGGAACGAATCTTAAGTATTTCATACATTTAAAATTTGAATCCTTTTGTACTGTGTCCAAATGATAAACCAAATTAGATGACACAAATGCACATAAGAACAAAAGGGATGCCATAAACCTTTTTCGGCCTAATTTGTCTGTAGCTTTTGAAATAGTGACAAAGAGAAAAAAATTAGTGAATTCCTAAACAAACAAATGAAAACCCAAACAAAATTTGACAGAGGATTAATTTTTTAGAAAACAAATAAAGGAACATAGAGATAAAACCAATAAAACCAATTAACCAACATTAAATATGAACCAAAACAAAAGATAAGAAAATTTAAAAACAAATTAAATAAAAGTTACAAAAAGGACGATAAGATAAAGCAAACCATGAAATATTTGAAGCTGGTCGTCGAAGATCAGTCTAGTAGTGATATTGAAAACTACTCTGCAAGATTAATAAATAGGAAAATAATAAAAAGTAACAAAATCACATAATAAAGTAATAAACAACGGGAGAAAATGAAACATGAAAAGCTTTGATGGAATTGGAGCATGCTATGATGTGGGTGGGAAGAGGAAGATGAATATGTGAAGTGCAAATTGTGAAAGTTGTTGTTGAAGAAAACTGTTCAAACTGCCTCATTCTGCCCACAATTTTTTTTTTTTTATAAATGTTCTGTTTTGAGAAGGTGGTTATACCAAAAGAAAAGAAAAAAATTTGCCACACCAACGGACCAACAGTTAGTAATATAGGCTGAGTCTTAATTAAATAGAAAGAGATTTAAAGAGATTATAGATTTAAAAATAATTTAAATAAATATAACAAATATAAATTTTTTAAAAATATATAATAAGCCGGGTCTTGGACCCGCTTTAATTATGTGAGGAGCCGAGGGTCTCAGAATCCGACTATCCCCAATTTGTGTCAGCAAAACACAAGGCCAAATAAGAATTTTTTTAAATCGAATGCAATTTTAAATTTGAAGGCACAACTCAAATAAAAATATATCAATATAAATAAAAAAATAAAGTAAATATATAAAATAACAAAAAAGAGTAGTAATAATGTTTAAATTTCAAAATAAGAAACTAATATATTAAAAATTAGTGTTTTCATAATCAGATGGATAATTAAACTAGTCAATATTTCAAAAATAGTTCGATCTAACCGGTTCAACCGATGATCAGAAATTGTTATGTTATGTTATGTAAAATAATATAATATATTAGATAAAATATTTAAAATTTTAAATATTTTAAATGTGTGTTATTAATAATAAAAATATATCTTTGTCAAATAATATAACAATAATGTACAATATAATTAAAATAACAAATATGATTATATATTTTTTAAAAATAAATTATAAATCAAAATGAGCTCAAATACTACTAAATAATATTTTAAGCAAATTTTATAAAAATCCAAATAATCATATATCCAAAAATAAAATTTTTAAATAAAGACACCTAAAAAAATGTTAAATAAAATACATGTAATTTGGAGAAAATATATTTAGGAGCGAACATTTGCCACTTCACCAATAGCAGGTGGTGTAATGCCCCAAAATTATCTTAATGGATTTTATTTGAGATAATCAGAGATTTTAGAAGTCGAGAGCCGATTCGATTTTGATCAGGGACTAAAACGCAATTTTCGGAATTTTCAGGGACTAAAACGCAAAATGGGATTTTGTTATATTATCTAAGTTGACTAAGTCTTCTCTCATTCATCATCCTCATCCTCCCAAACGTGTTCCACCATTGTAGGCATGGGAAAAAGCTTCCAAGCTTTGTGATTTCCATTTTAGCTCGATCCGTTCGTTGGAATTTGATCTGAAGTTGATATCTGCGATCACAGCGACGAGTGCTCCGTTTGGAAGTAAGTTTATCTTATTTATGAGAGGTTTGAATTTTTTTTTTGTCTTTAGAATTGATTTATATTCGGAGAGGATGATTATGAGATAGCCGTGATAGTATATCTAAGACGGTTCGAAGAAATAACGACGATTGGAATTGATATGATTTTTGTTGTGAAATTTCAAAAATGGAGCTTTTAGATTTGAAGGATTTGAATTGTTTTGATGATATTGAGATGATTATGAGTATATTGGATTGTTGAATTGATGTCTGCGTTTCCGGTTTGATCAGTTTATAGCCGTTATGCCGTCAGTTTGAGTTTTGGATATCGTTTTGATGTTTTGATCGTATCGAGTTTGATTGAGCTTTTGATGTCGATATTGATCCTTATGACTTCTTCTGATAGATTGAATTGAAGTCAGCAGAGTTGTGAGATAACAGCTTTGGTCAGTTTGGAAGATTGAAGTCGGTACAGTATCGATATTCTTTTTATCGATTGAAGAAGTTGATTGAGTTTTGAATGAGTTTGATTGGATATTGACTATTATCCTTGCTATTTGATTTCAGATTGAAGTACCTTCGAAGCGAATAAGGTAAAAGACGACTTAGACTTGAATGGAACGATTAACTCGAATTAGACTGGATTCGAGTGTTTCAAAGAAATCACATACTTGCATGATTGAATGCTTAGTTGAAATCATGATTGAATGCTTATTTGAATTGGTTATTGAATTTATGATTGAATGCATGAGATGACATATGCATTCATATTGAGCCGAATGATTATTCGTTTTGAATTAGACGATCTGGTGATTATAGTTGAGTGGCCTTGTAGGCGAATTACTACACGTGCGGAAATAACTCTTTATAATGCTCCGGAGTCTAGAGGATTAAAATATGTCTCGTCCACATCGAGAGGGTAGTCGGTGTGATTGTTGGATATTTTAATCTCGGGATCCCAAACCGAAGAAAGAAAGAAAGAAGAATTCCATTTGATTATCTGAGTCTGATAATCCAGAAGTTTTATAGACATGCATATCATTTTAATTCAGTACTTGAATGAATTACTTGAATTATATCTGAAGTTGATATACGAGGTGAATTGATGCATATCATGTTTCATATGTTTATTTTGATATAGCATGTTGTCTCTTTTACTGTGAATTGTATTCTCACCGGATTATCAGGCTGTTTTTTTGTTTTTGTATATGTGCATGACAACAGGTGGGGTAGGACCGAGTCAAAGACGACAAGGATAGATTGAGATCAAAGATTAGAAGTGAGACTTCGGTTTAGAACGGAAGAGCATGTCAATCTAGTCTTTTGTTTTAGGTTGTATTTGTGTCGAACCTAGAACCGATGCATGTTCTCTTCGACGAAGAAATGTATAAATCTAGAACTACCATGTATGTTGAATGATGTTTAAGCATGGTTTCATGTTGTTGTTTATGAATTATGATCATCTAGATTGAGTTGAATTGATGATTGGAATAGAAGTGCATGTTCTGAATTTTCAGATTTTCTGGGCAGACCATGCGCTCGATCGCACGAGTTCGTGGGATCGAGCGCGGCCCTTTTTTTTTATTGAGGCAGAGACTTGTACAAAATGGTGCGCTCGATCCTGGCTTTTTTCCGGATCGAGCGCGACACATATTATTTTCTCGGCAGAGAGTTTCAAAATATGGTGCGCTCGATCCTGGACTTTTATAGGATCAAGCGCAGCACTGTTCATCAGAAAAATAATTTTTTTTTTGTTATTTATTTAATGTCTTATCTTTTTGCCTTTGATTGATTATCGATAGGACTAACTCTTGATTGGATGATTAGAATCGGGGTCTCACATTAAGTGGTATCAGAGCGATAAGTTTCTGGATTTTATTTCTAGAAGTGAGCGGGGTAGATCGAGTCCGCTTGAATTTAATTTCTCGCATGTGATTGATTAATTCTATGATTGAAGAATATGCGAACATGCTTTATGATTGAGAATTATTTGAATTACTTGGATATGTGATTTAAATTTTAAAGCATAAATTAATTGAGATACGAACTGTTTCGGGTTACTGGTTACATTGGTTACTCTTGAGATCGAATGAGTATGTCGAGCTGAGGTTGTTGGACACCGGATAGATGTATTTGAGATGTTGTGTCCTAATCCTCTTGAATAAGATTTTCTACTCGGCAAGTTTTGAACAGGATTCAACTAGTAGCGAACCCGATTGTATAGAATTGTTCTGTGACTGAACTGATGGATTTCACTCCGACACTGATGGAAGCATTACTGATGAGATTTCAGTCTGTTAACCCTTCAACTCTGAGGAGTTCTGAGAATGATTTTGGGTGTGAAAGCTGATTAGAAGAGATTGATCAGTTGTTTGATTCTTTAGACTACACCGATGAATGACGGATTCAGTTAGTTTGTTACCAACTGCAAGACATTGCGAAAAGTTGGTGGATATCGAAGAAGAAAGCCTTAGAGAAACAAGGTTTGGTCGTTTCGTAGAGTTTGTTAAATCCGAGTTTCTGCGACAAACTTTAGTACTTGCTTTTACCAAGGATTCATAGACTCTAACTGCCCCTGACGATGACGAAGCAGGTAACTGTTTGATTTTAGTCTTTCGAATCTTTTGCTGTTAGATATTGATGCAACTTTTCTTCTTGTGGAGAAGTGAGATTGATGCTTCCTCTACTTTTGAGTATCTGAATTAGTTGCGATGAGTTTAGTTCGAAATTGTGAATTTTGTTTCAATGGGAGTTGATTGTACTGAACAGTACTATTTTCGGTTATCAGTTTTTGATTATATTATCGATGTAGTATATTAACCGAGTACAGGGCAACCGAGGTTGATTTCAGATTGCTGCCAGATTCGGATCCGAGATGATAGACGAATGGATTTTTCCTCCGGTAAGAATTCCTGAATTAAGAATTCCTTCTTGTAGTTTGTCGATTACCGTTTGTTACAGAAAGGTGCGGAGGAATGTTTGAGGTATGCAGATGATGTCTTCAATAAGCTATGTTGATTTAATAACAGAGTTGTTGAGTTTGCTGCTGTTGTTCTAGTTGAGATTCTAGATTTGCCTCCAAGTGAGAGGATGAGTTCAGTATTAATTTTAGATCAGACATCATCGACTGATAATCTGAAGGGAAGAGGTTTTAGAGATTGAATTCGGAATGAGGTACGACCAATTTGAATTTTAATCGTACAGATTGAATGGGAATTGCATCTGCAATGTTTATGAGTCCTTTGAACCGAATCTTTCAGAGATTTGTAGATGAGTTCTTGAGTATTCTTATCGATGAATCTCTTATCCTTCGAAGAGCCGTATTGATCTTTCAGATTCTTTAAGAATTGTTCGCAGATTTTCATGTCGATCAATTATGCTATTCTTTTGACGTCTGAATCTTGTAAGATCGAGTTGTATTTTCCTCGATCTTTTATCTAGGAAGATGGAATTTTATTGAATACCTCAAGACTAGAGCTGTTATGAATTGATCTGGATCGACGTCCTTATCTGAATTTGAAGATTTTTGAATTTAGCGAATTATATCGCGAATCCTTTGAAGAATTCTTATTGTTGAGAAGACGTTTACTCAACAGATTATGTTCTTCTGTTTAGTTTGTATCTTTGAGACCAGTTTTTATTGAATTGAAGGAGAGATTGATCAACACCTCAGTATTATTGACTTCTTCGGTATTGATGACCTTTCGGTGCTTTGCACTCCTTCTTATTGAGAGTTGAGACTTATTCTTGTTCAGAAGAACTCCTTGTTATCTTGAGCATCGAAGAAGTTGAAGACGCTCGAGATGCAATGTTAGTTTCCGATTTGAGTCTCACAGAGATCTTCTTGCTGGGAAGATCTAGAATCTTTTTATTTGCTTGGAAGATTTCAGTAATCTGTTCTGATCTTGGAAGATAGAAGTTTTGATTTTCGCAGTTCGAACTGATTTTGAGTTGGGAAAGAGAGTTATAGAGGACGATTAATCTGACTGCGAATTCTATTTTTATCCAGAGAACTGATTGTAACAGCTAAGATTTTAAGCTGAATGATCTGATCTTATTTTATCTACTTCAGTTGTCCTCTTTGACAGATGATTGTTGCACTTCTGAAAGAGTCTGGAATAGATGGAACGTTTATCTTGATTCCTTCATTCGACTTCGAACCAGAGTTGATTGAGAAGATTGAGAACGCTTTGGAATTTGATTCGACCTTTCAGAATCCGGTGAAGATAGATCAGATCTGAGTATAATCCGAGTTTCAGGTTTATATTGATGCCTTATTAGCGAATAACTTTTGTTGTGCCAGATGTTTCGGTTTGAGACAGAGTATCAGGAGATTGGTACTTTGAAGTTTATTCAGAGTTCTTCCAGATGATCGGAAGATGTTTGATGAATTGAGGAATCAGATCAAATAGAGGATGATGAAGTATGAAGTTCGAAGTATGGCTTCTGATGTTTTGAACTGTCAGCAGTCAGAGAGAGAGCAATCAATTTCCGTTGTACAGTCTATTCTGATTCAGAAGGGAATTGGGATCACATTCTGATGATTTTCGTGGCAAGGCTACTTTGTGAGTCCGAGATGAGATGTCATCTGAGTATCGTTGAACGAGTGATGGAATCCCCCGTTAAGAATTCTCGATTCTAAGAATTCTTGATTTATTCTGTTTAATGACTGTTGTTACAGAATAGTATGAACGAACTCTCGAAGCTTTACAGTTGATGTATTGGATTGTAACCTGAACTGGTTGATGTGTCAGTGGTTATTGAACGACTGAAGTTGTTCGGAATGAACTTCTAGCTTGGTCCCGATTGTCAGAACGAGTTCGACACTGAATGGGGATCCGAATTTTATCTTCAGGAAGTTCGTGAAGAGAACTTTCTCAGAATCATTTCCGAATTGAGGTATGGCCATTTTGAACTTTTGACAGGCCGTTTGATTTGACGAATACTCCTGTATTGTTAAAGAATTTTCTGTTGACCGAATCTCTCAGAAGTATTAGTTGAAATTAGGAATTCTTATTGATGAATTTCTTGTTTTCTGATTATGAGAATTGTACGGATCGTACAGAGCTTTCTACAATATTTTTTCAGAATTGTACGCCGATCAGTTGTTTGCTAATTTCAATGTTTGAATTCTGATTGGACCGAATGAATTTCTTTGATCTTATTATCTGATGATGGAATTTCTGATTATCCGCTCTCGTGTATTCTGATTTTCAGTGATGATGATCTTTTAGTGCTGGGATTTCTTCTTATTGAGATTTTGGAATTATTCTTATTTCATCTACTGTCTGATTTTGATTGATTGATTGATAGAATCCGTTACAATTTTCTGTACAGAATTATTTTTGATGAAGAACAGAGGATTGATATCTGGTCAGAGGTTTTCAGATGTCATGAATTGCCGAAGTCTGTCAGTCTAGACAGAGATCCTTGATGTAATTGTTCTTTCGGCATAGACTTAGAAGAGACTTTTTATTTTTGATTCAACTATTTTCGATTCGATACCCTCAGAACGACGTACAACCAGATCAGTTGAATCAAACTTTAGAGGAATTGCCATGAGTTGTAGTGCTCGACTTAGCACTAGTTGGCAGAATTCTTGATTTTGTGTGGAAACTTCGTACAACGATAGCGATCAGATGATTATTGAAAGCACTTTCTAGAAGTTATACGAGGAGAGATGAAGATCTCCTTCCTTTTGATATGAAATTTCTGTGTCACAGGAGTTAGAACGAAAGATGATTTGAATTATGACTGTAATTAGATGGATTTTCTAACAAGGATGAGATGACTTTTGATAGACGGACGGAGTGTTGATGAAGTAATCGACTAGAGTTTTTGACTTTCTCTTTTTTTTTTTTGAGATACCGAATTGATTGAGATGAACGATTCAGAGTTGGATTGGAAGCAGATTCTGGACTTAGTTCCGAGATGTAAATTCTTATTGCAGTCCTTGATTCAAGCCTCGACCTTGTGATAGAATCATGTTTGATTTCGAGGACGAAATCGATTCTTATAGGAGAAGAATTGTAATGCCCCAAAATTATCTTAATGGACTTTATTTGAGATAATAAGAGATTTTAGAAGTCGAGGGCCGATTTGATTTTGATCAGGGACTAAAACGCAATTTTTGGAATTTTCAGGGACTAAAACGCAAAATGGGATTTTGTTATATTATCTTAGTTGACTAAATCTTCTCTCATTCATCATCCTCATCCTCCCAAACGTGTTCCACCATTGAAGGCGTGGGAAAAAGCTTCAAAGCTTTGTGATTTCCATTTTAGCTCGATCCGTCCGTTGGAATTTGATCCGAAGTTGATATCTGCGATCACAGCGACGAGTGCTCCGTTTGGAAGTAAGTTTATCTTATTTCTGAGAGGTTTGAATTTTTGGTTGTCTTTAGAATTGATTTATATTCGGAGAGGATGATTATGAGATAGCCGTGATAGTATATCTAAGACGGTTTGAAAAATAACGACGATTGGAATTGATATGATTTTTGTTGTGAAATTTCAAAAATGGAGCTTTTAGATTTGAAGGATTTGAATTGTTTTGATGATATTGAGATGATTATGAGTATATTGGATTGTTGAATTGCTGTATGCATTTTCGGTTTGATCAGTTTATAGCCGTTATGCCGTCAGTTTGAGTTTTGGATATCGTTTCGATGTTTTGATCGTATCGAGTTTGATTGAGCTTTTGATGTCGATATTGATCCTTATGACTTCTTCTAATAGATTGAATTGAAGTCAGCAGAGTTGTGAGATAACAGCTTTGGTCAGTTTGGAAGATTGAAGTCGGTACAATATCGATATTCTTTTTATCGATTGAAGAAGTTGATTGAGTTTTGAATGAGTTTGATTGGATATTGACTATTATCCTTGATATTTGATTTCAGATTGAAGTACCTTCGAAGCGAATAAGGTAAAAGACGACTTAGACTTGAATGGAACGATTAACTCGAATTAGACTGGATTCGAGTGTTCCAAAAAAATCACATACTTGCATGATTGAATGCTTAGTTGAAATCATGATTGAATGCTTATTTGAATTTGTTATTGAATTTATGATTGAATGCATGAGATGACATATGCATTCATATTGAGCCGAATTATTATTCGTTTTGAATTAGACGATCTGGTGATTATAGTTGAGTGGCCTTGTAGGCGAATTACTACATGTGCGGAAATAACTCTATATAATGCTCCGGAATCTAGAGGATTAAAATATGCCTCGTCCACCTCGAGAGGGTAGTCGGTGTGATTGTTGGATATTTTAACCTCGGGATCCCAAATCGAAGAAAGAAAGAAAGAAGAATTCCATTTGATTATCTAAGTCTGATAATCCAGAAGTTTTACAGACATGCATATCATTTTAATTCAGTACTTGAATGAATTACTTGAATTATATCTGAAGTTGATATACGAGGTGAATTGATGCATATCATGTTTGATATGTTTATTTTGATATAGCATGTTGTCTCTTTTACTGGGAATTATATTCTCACCGGATTATCCGGCTGTTGTCTTGTTTTTGTATGTGTGCATGGAAACAGGTGTGGCAGGACCGAGTCAGAGACGACAAGGATAGATTGAGATCAAAGATTAGAAGTGAGACTTCGGTTTAGAATGGAAGAGCATGTCAATCTAGTCTTTTGTTTTAGGTTGTATTTGTGTCGAACCTAGAACCGATGCATGTTCTCTTCGACGAAGAAATGTATAACTCTAGAACTACCATGTATGTTGAATGATGTTTTAGCATGGTTGCATGTTGTTGTTTATGAATTATGATCATCTAGATTGAGTTGAATTGATTATTGGAATAGATGTGCATGTTCTGAATTTTCAGATTTTCTGGGCAGACCATGCGCTCGATCGCACAAGTTCGTGGGATCGAGCGCGGCCCTTTTTTTTATTGAGGCAGAGACTTGTACAAAATGGTGCGCTCGATCCTGGCTTTTTGCCGGATCGAGCGCGGCACATATTATTTTCTCGGCAGAGAGTTTCAAAATATGGTGCGCTCGATCCTGGACTTTTATAGGATCGAGCGCAGCACTGTTCATCAGAAAAATAAATTTTTTTTTTGTTATTTATTTAATGTCTTATCTTTTGGCCTTTGATTGATTATCGATAGGACTAACTCTTGATTGGATGATTAAAATCGGGGTCTCACAGGTGGTAATGACTAATGATACAACTCAACTCTTTGAAATTGCACAGTATGACAAGAACCATGGTTTGATCGCTCTACCCAACAAGGACAATTATTGTATACCAACAATCTTCCTCTTAATTATTGCACTTATTGCAATCAATGAGAATTAAACTCATGACATTGGTTTTGATATCATTTGTTGGACCGAGTACATTCCGTTTTGCCAAAATCTATAACTAATGGTAATTATGTAACTCAAATATTTTAAACCGCACAACAGTTCAAGCACAATGGTTCGATCGATCTATCCAACATGGACGATTATTACTGTAGCTCAAATTCTTTATTTCTTAAAATTAAGAAATAGAAAATTGATACAAAGTGATTTAAATAAAGATTAATGAATACAATCTCTAGATAATCCCTTGATTTTTCTCTTCAATGGCAATTTTTTGTGAAATGTGAATTTCTTGGGTGTTTGATCTTCTTGGAAGATGATTAGATATCTTGATAACGTTAATTCGATGGGTTCACACCTTGTTATCGAAATAACCTTCAAAATTTGAGAAGAACACGATGAATGCCTTGAATCTCGCCTTGAATTTTGTTGATCTTGAATTTGGTGAAGAACAAAATCTTCTTGTATTTGAATGTATTTAAATATGTTGAAGAATAACGCAATCAATTCCTTGAATCACGCCTTGATCTTCTTGAATTTGATGAAGAACGCCTTGAATTTTGCCTTGATCTTCGTTGATTTATTTGAACTTCTTGAAGATAACTTGAGAGAGAAATCTTGAATTCTTCTACTCTTTTTCTTCAGTTTTCTCTGTGTTGTGTTTTTTTTTGTTGGTCATCTGCCCCCTATTTATAGCTGAAGGATGTAGTTTCCTTCCATTTCCATTTGATGAGGTGTCGCAATTTGATTGGCTCTTCTTGATTCATTTGGTGATTATCTTCCATTAATCACAATATTTGATTTTAAATACTAAAAAAATTAGTATTTTCTTCCATTTGATTCAAGATTTGATTTGAAATAATAAAAATATTAGTATTTCATTCCATTTATTGTAAGATGCAATCTTGATTTAAAAATTTTGATTTGATCACAAAATATATTAAAATATCAATTAATTAACTATTTATTTTTTTAGGAATTTAATTTCCAATAAATAAATAGTCAATTATTTTTATTGATATATAATATATATACTTCTTTTGGTATTTTCCATAAATTTAGGCTAGACAAATTTAATTATCTACAAATGCCCCCTCGAGACTTATTCACAATTTTTTTTTTGAGTGAATAAGTCACGATAAATTATTTCCATAAGTTGGCCTCTTTATTTTATTTTATATATATATATATATATATATAATATATGAAAGCATATATATGGATCCATGTAGGTGAATCTTGCATCATATCACATTTCCTTGTTATTAGAATTGTTTTCCCAAAGATGGAAACTTTTTATTCTCCTTTACATATTCTCTTTGAATGGAGATTTTTTCTTTCATTCATGCACATGCTTTCTACTATAAAAAGGTTGAGATAGATATTTTAACTTGATCAAGCACAGTACGCCCGTTCTCTTTTCTCTTTTACTTTCGTCTGTCGCTCACTCCTTTTCTTTTTATCTAATTAATTTGACTCCATATAATTGCAGGTTCGCGGGCTTTTAAGACCATTTCACCACTTTGTATTTGCTTGGAATTCCCTTCGCGTGCGTGGCTAAGCGGCTTCCATCTCTTTCTTTTTTGTTCTGCTATGCAAACACGTACATCAAACACTTATTTAATTCCTTGCTCTTTTTTTTTTCTTTTATATATATATGTGATAGGTATAGATATATTTCTAGTATATTTTAAATATATTTAAAATATATAAATAAATTAAGTGGGTCAATTTGAGAGAATCATATTTTTAAAGGACTAATTCTTAATTCCAGAGTCCTGAAAAGCTAATGTGCATTTTTAGACCTTGGAAGGGTTAATTATCAATTTTTGACATTGGGGGCTTAATGTGCAATTTAGCTCAATCTCATCTATAAATACCACTCAAACTCTCCATTTTGAGGTAAGTAACTCTTTAGTTTAAAAAAGCTCTCTGCTCTCCTGTTTTGTGTGGGGATGATCGCTGACTTGAGCGTCGGAGGGTTTTCGCCGGGTCTAACGTGTGTTCGTGAATCAGGTGACAGCCCAAAAGGAGGACGTGCGACTTCTTCAGGTGACCAAAGGAGTAGGAGATCAAGAGATCGTTTCCTTCTGTAGGTGACCGAGGAAGCAGAAGACCAGAAGGACGTACGACTTTTTATTTTATTTGCTGATTAAGGACATAATTATTTTGTCTGCATCAATATGTACGTTATATATATAACTATTAGATTGTTACATACATACGAAACTTTTTATACATCCTTATTTGTTATTATTATTTTGAATTATTATATGCACATGTGTATCCCTTCATTTATTATTTTTTCTTAAAATTTTCATACATATACACTGTTTTCCACATGTATCTATTTATTTTTATGAATTATTACTTTAAAGACATATATCATACATAGGTAATCGTTTTCAACTCTCTATTTTTTAATTATCATGTATGATTATTATTATTATTATTTATTATTATTATTATCATTATTATTATTTATATATGTTTACACGTGTTCTATTGTGTACGAATTATTTTGTTTACAATTTTTTTTTAGAGTTTACATATGCGTATGTTTTTCATTTTTTATTCTTTTTTTTTAGTTTTATTATTACTGTTGTTATTAAAAATTTACACGTATTCAGTTTTTTTAATACTTAATTATTGCTATTATTTTGTATATACGTATTCCTTTATTAGTGTTACACTTTCGTAATAATATTTACATATATTCACAATTTTATTATTATTATTTGTTACTTGCTTTCTCTTGTTTTGTTTCTGTTTTATTATATTATATATACATATTATATGTTTTGTTTTGTTTTTGTTTTTGTTTTTGCTTTTTTTAATTCCCTTATATATACGGATCTAATTTTAAAGTTAATTATTAGAACATCACACATAAAAGATATTTACATGAATATTCTCTGTCTTTTATTTTCGTTTCTTTATTTTATATAATATATTTTTACCTTCTTTTTTTTATTATTTCTATATATATATTCTATATATATATATATATATATATATATGTACATATTTTTCCTACGTATACACACGTATATTTTACATTTATTTAGTTCTTTTTTGTTTTATTTTTTATTATGATGTATTCACAATTTTATTTTATTTTTTTTAAATTTTATAGGTAGCATAATGGTCTTCTTCAAGGACATATCTTCTTCTTTCGACACTCAACGTTTGATGATTCTTGATGACGAAGGTCAACCCGAAGAGAAAGACACTATTTTGATTGTTGATGAGCCCGTGGCCGGTCGTTATGCAAAACCATGGCCCCGACTAACAAACTTACTTTATGCTCCCGAGTGGTTCATTGAGACTCCTTTCACCAAAAATTCTAAAGTTTGGGCTTTGCGGGCTACTTACCATCAGCAATTGCAAGAGCATGTTCCATTGCCATCATTGGAAAGACGTATTATTGAAGGCAAGGCAAGGTGGGATGACACACTCTAATTTATTGGCGAATTTCATTACATCAAAGGATATTGGGAATGGACTGAAGATATTCTTAGCCGATGTGATCATAGGCTTCGGGCGGCGCAAATATATGACCCAATTTATGCTTCATTATTCACATATGATCGAGATTCCAATATTATGAAGGCATTTTGCGAGGCGTGGTGTCCACTCAACAATACATTATTGACTTTACATGGCGAATTATCTATTTCTTTGTGGGATATGCACTCTTTATCGGGTCTGTCCATCACCGGAAATTTATATGATGAAGTTGTTCCTATTGCCAAGGAGCTCACCGGCGTTGATGAAGCGGGTAGCAGATTCTTTCCTCGATCTTGCAATCACTTACTTCATGCTTTTCACATTCTTCGCGAAAATTCAAAAGATGATCCGTGCTCTCAAGTGACTATTGATCAATGGGTTATATTTTGGTTCAAGAAGGATTATCGGTATCATTCACCTCCCCCTCGTAGAGATAAAAAGACAGGCCCCCTAAATCCACATATAATCCACTTGGCGATATCAAGACACACGAAGAATAGTCCCCTGCAGAGAAGACTATATTTTCGAAGCTTGGCGTCAGAGACAACTCAAAAGGTGAGACATACTTTGTAACACCCGGTATTTTTAAATACGTAAATCTGCCTGCATAATTAGGATATTTAATTATTTAAATTTATGATTTATGGGTTAAATAATTATGTGAATTATTTGTGCATGGTTTAATTTATTTTTAAGCATTTAACCCATAATTAGTGATTTTTATGATTTTTAGTATTTTAATTATTTGATCGCGTAGACGAGACCGTGGACGGACGAGATGACAACTTTTCACCCAAATTATTTTATGAGCCTTTTTAGAGCCTTAAAATATTATTTTGAGTTTTATTATCCCAAAATTTTAAGTATTTAATTTTATTTAATTTTAGGAGTCCATTTTATTCAAAATTAGCCAAAATATTGACTTTTTAGCACTTTTAAAATTCCCTTAAATTATAATTTCGGGATTTGTGTTATTATTATTTAAGTTATCTAAATTTTTAAAACTTAGGAAATTTTTTTAATTATGCTATTATCTCCTAATTAGTTATTAAGATATTATCTACCTAATTATAATCCTAAAACCTATTTTTATTTAAAACTTTAACCTAGTCTACCCCAAACCAACCGATCCTTCACCCTAGTAGCCGCCTCCCTCACCTCCATTCTCCATCTTCATCTTCTTCCTCAATCCAAGGTGACTCCATAGCTCGTTTCGAAGGTTTAAAGCTTGTCGTCATCGCCCGTCGTCCCGGAAACGTCCTACGTGCGTGCTAAATCAATTTCATCGGTGAAAGGCATGATTCCTTCTCTTAATTTCGTGCCATATCAGTATAATATGTGGGTATTGTGTATGCATCAAAAAACTTTCAAAAATTTTCAGAAAAGTTTCGGCCATCATGAAATTTATGGCTTGTAGTGTGAGTTTGATTGTCATGCTCATGTTTCTTAGCCATGGGTGTGTCTAGGCTGCTGGAAAGGGTCCCTAGGATGTCTAGGGAGAGTCTAGGCTCGATTGGCTCGGACGGTTCGAGCCAAAAGAGCCCAGAAATTGAGCTGGTTCGTTTCTGCCTCTCCAAGTGCGCAGAACAGGGTTTCAAGGAAGGGAGCTTCGTTCTCCTTCCTCAGACCACGGTT
Source organism: Henckelia pumila (assembly GCF_033568475.1). Taxonomy (NCBI): domain Eukaryota; kingdom Viridiplantae; phylum Streptophyta; class Magnoliopsida; order Lamiales; family Gesneriaceae; genus Henckelia; species Henckelia pumila. The sequence continues at coordinate 192,893,310 of NC_133123.1, read as the reverse complement.
TAGGGTAAGGCCGGTTGGGTTAGAACCCCATTTGAGTTTTCTAAGTTTTTGCAGAAGGTTGCATGGGCTTTCGTGGTCGGAGCTTCGAGGACGAAGGGTTTTCCCGCAGCTGCTCGGGTCTGCGCGACAGTGCAGAAGGGCCGGGTTGCAGGGCTTCGTTCTCACTCCATAGTCGACGGTTTGGGCTGGTTCTTGGCTTGTTGGAAAGGTCTGGATGTGAGCTAAGTCCTAGGGGTGGTGCTCCGGCCGGTGGGTGGCCGGAGCATGGCGGCCGCCGGCGTTCTTTGCAACTGCTCGTGGCCGCAGCAGTGCAGGGAAGAGGGTGATCGAGTTGGGGCTTTGGGAGTGGTTCCGGGTCGGGTCTTGGGTCCGGGTCGGGGCGGTTAGGTAGTGGGTCGGGTTAGTGAGTTCGGGTCCGAGTTTGGTGGGCCGGGCTCGAGTCTTTTTATTTTTAAAATATTTTATGAATTAATGGGTTTTTGAGTCAATTAAATTGAAATAAAATTATTTGGACTCCCAAATAATTTTATTTGGACCTTTAAAATTTTAATTAAGTTAGTCCATTAATTTTATGGGCTTTTGAGCCCATAAAAGTTATTGGGCCAGTCTATGGGTTTTTGGGCCCATCGGGCCAGTTTAAGTGTTATTGGGCTTAGTGTAATTTTAATGGGCTTATTTAATTTAATTGGGCTTAGACTAATTATTTGGGCTTAAAGTTAAGTTAATGGGCTTAAGTATGTTAATGGGCCAGTTTTAAGTTAATGGGCTTGTGTGTAGGGCCAGCAGTCCAGGACCATCCATGAGAAAATTTGCATGTGTCCTGATTATATATTTAATTATTTTTATGCATTGGAGTTATTTTAATATTTATATGTTAATAAGAAATTAAATTAAATATATATGATGGACACACATTTTATTCAAGTACATGCATTCATGAAATAATATTTTATGCACGATTTAATGTTTAAGTTGAGCAATAAAAATATTTTATGTTGGAAGTTGAAGTAGTGTGACAATTTAAGGGGGATTCGTCCCCATATGATTGAAGGGCAGTTTACTGCCAATTTAAGAGGTGATTCGTCACCGGCCACGTACGTAGGTTTCCACGCTGATCAGTATTTAATGTATGATTTAAGGTTACACTACGGATACAACCATGCTATGTTAGAAAATAAATTGCTCAATAATGTTATGTATTATGTTATGTATTATGTTTATTTAAGTAAGTTATGTTATGTAATTTTTTTAAGCATGCTCATTCATGTATATGTATGTATTAGTATTAAATTGGTTTAAATTATTTTAAACCCTTGTTATGTTAGCATGTTGGGCCTCTAGGCTCACTACACTGGTATGGTGCAGGTGAGTACGTTGAGGATGACATTGTACCCACCGGAGGCGAGGACGTATGAGCATGCATGCAGTGACCCCGTGACCGTGATAGATGTTTGAGTCACATGCATGTTAATATTTTTGTCAGCATGATACATTTTTATTATTTTCAGTGATTGAGGGTCTAGAATATTTATTTAATATTTTCAGTGCATGCAAACTTTTATTTACTTATGCAGTATATTTTTAATTAATGTTTGACTCAGATATTTATTATATTTTTAAGAATGTATTTTTATTTAAGTATTTAATTGTTTATTCATTTTAAATATTTTTATTCTGTGCATATATGTATGGGCATATATGTACATATTTTATTTAGTAAGTATAAAAAAAAAAAAAAAAATTCCGCATATTTATTTATTATAGAGTTAGGGTCGTTTTAGTTGGTATCAGAGCCTTGTCCTCGGAGGGGTCCTCACTGCTATGCGAGCTCAGAAATCCACGCTACCGGTCTGTAAGTTTTAAATGTTTGTAGCATGATTTAATTTCTAGAATTTAAGTTAGCATTAATTTTAAAACACTTAGTTATGCATGGCGATTTACGTAAATAAATATGTGGTGGTGCAGAATGCCTCCCAGACAGGTGAATCGACGTGGGAGACCTCCACATCCACCTCCACCTCCACCGCCACCTCAGCAGCACCCCATGACAGCACTGGAGCAGGCCAGTGCCACGATGATGGCGGGTATTACTGCCTTGCTGGAGCAGCAGGCAGCCCGGCCCAGACTGTCCCACGAGGAGGACGTCGCCGAGAGGTTCCAGAAGAAGGGGCCTAAGGAGTTTCTGGGGACCACCGATCCGTTGGTGGCTGAGGGATGGATTCGATCTTTGGAGTCCATTTTTGACTATATGGGGATCACAGACGCCGACAGGGTGAGCTGTGCTACATACATGATGCGAGGCGATGCAGCCTCATGGTGGGAGGGTGCAGTACGAGGAGTCCATCTAACTACTCTGACATGGGCTGAGTTCAGGCGTATCTTCTACGCCAAATATTTCACTGAGGATGTGCGCAGTCGCATGATCCGAGAGTTCATGAGTCTCCGTCAGGGGGACAGATCTGTGGTGGAGTACATAAGCCAGTTTGAGAGGGGCTGTCGTTTTGTGCCCATGATTGCTGATAGTCCGCAGGAGAAGCTGCGACAGTTTGTTGAGGGCCTGAAGGCTGAGATCAGGCATGACGTGCGCATGGCAGACGTGTTTACATATGAGTCTGCAGTCAGCAGGGCTTTGCGTTCTGAGGAGGGTCGGAGAGCGATCCAGAGAGAGCAGGGTAAGAGGCAGTTTGTGCAGACAGGATATCAGCGACCATCTTCGCAGCCACCTGCGAAGAAGCAGTATACAGGGCCGGCTAAGGGCCCGAATCAGCAGCAGAGGCCACAGCAGCCGAGGCCGCAGCAGCAGCAGAGGGGCGGGGCCCCTAATGCCATAGCTCATCCCACTTGCCCGAAGTGCCAGAAGATGCATTCGGGACCTTGCCTATTGGGAGCAGGAGTTTGCTTCCACTGCAGAGAGCCGGGGCATCAGATTGCTAACTGCCCCAGGAAGAAGAACACCGCTGGTAGGGTGTTCGTGATGCAGGCTGAGGAGGTCGATCCTGACACCTCCTTGATCACCGGTACATCCTATCCCTAGTATTTTAATAAATTCTCCTTTGGTTAAAGATTTAGTATTTAATTTGAAATTCTTGTTATTTGGGTCATTTAACTGCATGTTAGAATAGGAAGCATGTTTTACTTGTGATTAGAATTAAGAACTTGTAGTGACTCGTTTGGGAAAAAAAAATTAGAAGTGGTATGAAACTGTTGGGAATTTTCTGCGTGCAGGGAGAATTCTAGTTGGAGGCAACTCCACGTTTGCGTTGCTAGATTCAGGAGCTACGCATTCGTTTATCTCCCTGGAGTTTATCCGGCGGGTAGGCATCACACCTGAGAGTAGTGACAGTGGGTATGATGTTACTATGCCGTCAGGGCAGATTATGTCTACCTCGAAGGTTATTCGAGGACTGGAGTTAGAGCTGCAGGGACACTCCATTCGAGCAGATGTAGTAGTCTTGCCTTTGAGTGGTTTTGATCTTATTTTGGGTATGGACTGGTTGACAGTCAATGGAGCTTCGATTGATTTTCGTCGGAGATCAGTGTCAGTGAGACCTACAGGGGGTGACCCGTTCACTTTTCATGCATCTCAGAGCAGTGATATTCCTCAGGTGATATCCTATATTCAGGCGAGGAAGTTGTTGAGACGGGGTTGCCAGGGGTTTCTAGCGAGTATTGTCACGACTTCAGAGCCATCTAGCAGATCATTATCAGAGTTAGAGGTGGTTCGTGACTTTCCGGAGGATGTGGCAGGAATTCCACCAGTGAGAGAGGTGGAGTTCAGTATTGACTTAGTGCCAGACACCGTGCCTATCTCTAAGGCACCGTACAGGCTTGCTCCTACCGAGATGAAAGAGTTGAAGGAGCAGATACAGGAGTTGTTAGAGAAAGGCTTTGTTCGACCTAGCTTTTCTCCTTGGGGAGCTCCGGTGTTGTTTGTGAAGAAGAAGGATGGCAGTATGAGACTGTGCATCGATTACCGAGAGCTTAACAGAGTCACAGTGAAGAACAAGTATCCACTGCCGAGGATAGAGGACTTGTTTGACCAGTTGCAGGGAGCTTCAGTGTTCTCCAAGATCGATCTGCGATCTGGTTACCATCAGTTGCGTGTTAGGGATGCAGATGTGTCCAAGACTGCTTTCCGGACACGATATGGGCATTACGAGTTCTTAGTGATGCCATTTGGGTTGACCAATGCTCCAGCGGTTTTCATGGATCTCATGAACCGAGTCTTTCAGCCATATCTGGATCAGTTCATCATAGTCTTTATTGATGATATTTTGATCTATTCTAGGAGCATCGAGGAGCATAGACAGCACCTTCAGACCGCATTGCAGACTTTGAGGGAGCATCGGTTGTATGCCAAGTTCAGCAAGTGCGAGTTTTGGCTTGAGCAGGTGGCATTTCTTGGCCACATTATTTCGAGAGATGGAGTTGCAGTCGATCAGTCTAAGGTAGAGGCAGTGCAGAATTGGGGCATTCCGAAGAATGCTTCAGAGATTCGCAGTTTCTTGGGTTTGGCCGGATACTACAGGAAGTTCATCAAGGGTTTTTCCTCTATTGCAGTACCCTTGACTTCCTTGACCAAGAAGAATGCGAAGTTTATATGGAGTTCAGACTGTCAGAGGAGCTTCGATCAGCTGAAGGAAGCACTCACTACAGCACCAGTGTTAGCGATGACAGTACCACATGAGGAGTTAGTGGTTTACACCGACGCGTCTAAACTTGGTTTAGGCGCAGTGCTTATGCAGTGTGGTAAGGTTATTGCGTATGCGTCGAGACAGTTGAAGATTCATGAGCAGAACTACCCGACGCATGACTTGGAGTTGGCAGCAGTGGTTTTCGCTTTGAAAATCTGGAGGCACTATCTTTACGGCGAGAAGTGCAAGATTTTCACCGATCACAAGAGTCTCAAGTACTTCTTCACACAGAAGGAGTTGAACATGAGACAGCGCAGATGGTTGGAGTTGGTGAAGGACTATGATTGTGACATTAGCTACCATCCGGGTAAAGCTAATGTAGTGGCCGATGCTTTGAGTCGGAAGTCATCAGTGGTAATATGTTTGACTGTGCAGTTACCACTACAGACCGAGATTCAGAGGTTTGGGTTGGAGTGCTATCCGAGCGGTCATGCACCGAGCTTGTCAGTATTGACGGTGCAGCCAGTTTTGCGAGATCGGATTAGAGAGGGACAGTCCACTGATGAGGAGCTACAGCGATGGAGACAGAGAGACGAGGCCAGAGGTAATCTCTTGTATACAGTGGAGGATGGCATCGTTCAGTACCGTGGGAGGATGTGGGTACCGAACGTTGATCAGTTGAGAGCCGAGATTCTAGCAGAGGCTCATGCATCTCCGTACTCCATTCACCCCGGAAGTACGAAGATGTACCGAGACTTACAGTTATTGTATTGGTGGCCCGGGATGAAGAGTGACATCGGGAGAGTGGTGTCAGAGTGCTTGACTTGTCAGCAAGTCAAAGCAGAGCATCAGCGTCCAGCAGGACTTCTTAGACCTCTCCCTATTCCGGAATGGAAATGGGAGAATATTACGATGGACTTTGTGGTTGGCTTACCGAGGAGTGCCAGAGGGTGTACAGCGATTTGGGTGATTGTGGATAGACTCACCAAGTCAGCTCATTTCTTGCCGGTGAGGACTAACTATACTTTGACACAGTATGCAGAGCTTTACATTAGAGAGATTGTTAGACTGCATGGCATACCAGTGTCTATTGTGTCAGACAGAGATCCGAGATTCACATCTGCGTTTTGGAAGAGTCTGCACACGGCTATGGGGACTAGGCTTCTGTTCAGTACAGCATTTCATCCCCAGACAGATGGTCAGTCTGAGAGAGTGATCCAGGTTCTCGAGGATCTTCTGAGAGCTTGTGTCATTGATTTTCGGGGCTCTTGGGAGACTAGACTGCCATTGGTGGAGTTTACCTATAACAACAGCTTTCAGTCGTCTATAGGTATGGCTCCATATGCAGCACTTTATGGGAGGAGATGCAGATTCCGGTGCATTGGGATGAGGTTGGTGAGAGGATTTTGTTGGGTCCAGAGATTGTGCAGCAGACAGCTGACATCGTGACGCAGATTCGAGATAGGATGAGGACTGCGCAGAGTCGGCAGAAGAGTTATGCAGATGCCAGACGACGCGATTTGGAGTTCGCGGTAGGTGATCACGTATTCTTGAAGGTGTCACCCATGAAGGGAGTAGCGCGTTTTGGACGGAGAGGCAAGCTTAATCCGAGATATATAGGGCCATTCGAGATCTTGGAGCGAGTTGGCACGTTGGCCTATCGTTTAGCTCTACCTCCAGGGCTAGCGGCAGTGCACAACGTTTTCCATGTATCCATGCTTCGGAGATATGTCTCCAACCCGTCGCATGTGTTGGATTTCGAGCCCTTACAGTTGCCACCAGATCTAGTGTATGAGGAGAGACCAGTACGGATCCTGGCTAGGGAGGAGCGGAGGCTTAGGACGCGGGTCATACCGATGGTCAGAGTCCAGTGGCTGAATCACTCAGAGGAGGAAGCTACTTGGGAGACCGAGGCAGACATGAGGACTCGCTACCCGGAGTTGTTCGGGTAAGTACTTTAATTTCGAGGACGAAATTCAATTTAAGGGGGGGAGAATTGTAACACCCGGTATTTTTAAATACGTAAATCTGCGTGCATAATTAGGATATTTAATTATTTAAATTTATGATTTATGGGTTAAATAATTATGTGAATTATTTGTGCATGGTTTAATTTATTTTTAAGCATTTAACCCATAATTAGTGATTTTTATGATTTTTAGTATTTTAATTATTTGATCGCGTAGACGAGACCGTGGACGGACGAGATGACAACTTTTCACCCAAATTATTTTATGAGCCTTTTTAGAGCCTTAAAATATTATTTTGAGTTTTATTATCCCAAAATTTTAAGTATTTAATTTTATTTAATTTTAGGAGTCCATTTTATTCAAAATTAGCCAAAATATTGACTTTTTAGCACTTTTAAAATTCCCTTAAATTATAATTTCGGGATTTGTGTTATTATTATTTAAGTTATCTAAATTTTTAAAACTTAGGAAATTTTTTTAATTATGCTATTATCTCCTAATTAGTTATTAAGATATTATCTACCTAATTATAATCCTAAAACCTATTTTTATTTAAAACTTTAACCTAGTCTACCCCCAAACCAACCGATCCTTCACCCTAGTAGCCGCCTCCCTCACCTCCATTCTCCATCTTCATCTTCTTCCTCAATCCAAGGTGACTCCATAGCTCGTTTCGAAGGTTTAAAGCTTGTCGTCATCGCCCGTCGTCCCGGAAACGTCCTACGTGCGTGCTAAATCAATTTCATCGGTGAAAGGCATGATTCCTTCTCTTAATTTCGTGCCATATCAGTATAATATGTGGGTATTGTGTATGCATCAAAAAACTTTCAAAAATTTTCAGAAAAGTTTCGGCCATCATGAAATTTATGGCTTGTAGTGTGAGTTTGATTGTCATGCTCATGTTTCTTAGCCATGGGTGTGTCTAGGCTGCTGGAAAGGGTCCCTAGGATGTCTAGGGAGAGTCTAGGCTCGATTGGCTTGGACGGTTCGAGCCAAAAGAGCCCAGAAATTGAGCTGGTTCGTTTCTGCCTCTCCAAGTGCGCAGAACAGGGTTTCAAGGAAGGGAGCTTCGTTCTCCTTCCTCAGACCACGGTTTAGGGTAAGGCCGGTTGGGTTAGAACCCCATTTGAGTTTTCTAAGTTTTTGCAGAAGGTTGCATGGGCTTTCGTGGTCGGAGCTTCGAGGACGAAGGGTTTTCCCGCAGCTGCTCGGGTCTGCGCGACAGTGCAGAAGGGCCGGGTTGCAGGGCTTCGTTCTCACTCCATAGTCGACGGTTTGGGCTGGTTCTTGGCTTGTTGGAAAGGTCTGGATGTGAGCTAAGTCCTAGGGGTGGTGCTCCGGCCGGTGGGTGGCCGGAGCATGGCGGCCGCCGGCGTTCTTTGCAACTGCTCGTGGCCGCAGCAGTGCAGGGAAGAGGGTGATCGAGTTGGGGCTTTGGGAGTGGTTCCGGGTCGGGTCTTGGGTCCGGGTCGGGGCGGTTAGGTAGTGGGTCGGGTTAGTGAGTTCGGGTCCGAGTTTGGTGGGCCGGGCTCGAGTCTTTTTATTTTTAAAATATTTTATGAATTAATGGGTTTTTGAGTCAATTAAATTGAAATAAAATTATTTGGACTCCCAAATAATTTTATTTGGACCTTTAAAATTTTAATTAAGTTAGTCCATTAATTTTATGGGCTTTTGAGCCCATAAAAGTTATTGGGCCAGTCTATGGGTTTTTGGGCCCATCGGGCCAGTTTAAGTGTTATTGGGCTTAGTGTAATTTTAATGGGCTTATTTAATTTAATTGGGCTTAGACTAATTATTTGGGCTTAAAGTTAAGTTAATGGGCTTAAGTATGTTAATGGGCCAGTTTTAAGTTAATGGGCTTGTGTGTAGGGCCAGCAGTCCAGGACCATCCATGAGAAAATTTGCATGTGTCCTGATTATATATTTAATTATTTTTATGCATTGGAGTTATTTTAATATTTATATGTTAATAAGAAATTAAATTAAATATATATGATGGACACACATTTTATTCAAGTACATGCATTCATGAAATAATATTTTATGCACGATTTAATGTTTAAGTTGAGCAATAAAAATATTTTATGTTGGAAGTTGAAGTAGTGTGACAATTTAAGGGGGATTCGTCCCCATATGATTGAAGGGCAGTTTACTGCCAATTTAAGAGGTGATTCGTCACCGGCCACGTACGTAGGTTTCCACGCTGATCAGTATTTAATGTATGATTTAAGGTTACACTACGGATACAACCATGCTATGTTAGAAAATAAATTGCTCAATAATGTTATGTATTATGTTATGTATTATGTTTATTTAAGTAAGTTATGTTATGTAATTTTTTTAAGCATGCTCATTCATGTATATGTATGTATTAGTATTAAATTGGTTTAAATTATTTTAAACCCTTGTTATGTTAGCATGTTGGGCCTCTAGGCTCACTACACTGGTATGGTGCAGGTGAGTACGTTGAGGATGACATTGTACCCACCGGAGGCGAGGACGTATGAGCATGCATGCAGTGACCCCGTGACCGTGATAGATGTTTGAGTCACATGCATGTTAATATTTTTGTCAGCATGATACATTTTTATTATTTTCAGTGATTGAGGGTCTAGAATATTTATTTAATATTTTCAGTGCATGCAAACTTTTATTTACTTATGCAGTATATTTTTAATTAATGTTTGACTCAGATATTTATTATATTTTTAAGAATGTATTTTTATTTAAGTATTTAATTGTTTATTCATTTTAAATATTTTTATTCTGTGCATATATGTATGGGCATATATGTACATATTTTATTTAGTAAGTATAAAAAAAAAAAAAAAAATTCCGCATATTTATTTATTATAGAGTTAGGGTCGTTTCATACTTGGCGGCATATTTATCTTGTTGGTTATGTGTATTTGTCCTTCCTCAAAGCGGTGCCAAAATGATTCGTCCAAATACTTTCAAGATGACAATCATCATGGCTAGTGGGCGGAAGGTGGGTCTTGCTGTTCCAACATTGACGAGCATTTATCGAGGCCTCAACAAAATTGCTGCTTCTTCAAATCCATCTCGTGCATGTGCGACTTTTCCTGTACACTTTATCTATGGTTGGCTTGCGCATTACTTTAAAACTCACGCTCAGGTTTGGCAAGGAATATGTGGCCCAAAAATGGCGAGTTTTTCCGATGAAGGGAGTACTAAACATTACAATTCAATTGAAGCTCGCAAGAGAATCCACAAAGAAGATTTTGCTTCTTGGACTTGCACCATGATCACAAGGAGTAAAGACTTTTTATATATTGATAATGGAAACATGGAGGAACTTGAGCAGAATTATTTTATTGACATCCGTTTCGGCTATTTGTCTTTGCGCCAAGGAAGTCACTTCTTGGTTGAACCTTATAGTCCTCACCGCTTCAGTCGTCAGTTTGGATTTTATCAGATACCACCAGAGGTTCTTGTTCGAGACTTCCTCAAAGCTTCTTTGGATGAAGGGATTCTTTTTTGGCGGTTGAGTACTCTTTCCAACTCAATGTCTAGAGTGAAATTTCCATCCATGCCCCCAAATGCGAAGAGATTCTGCTCCGATGAGTATAAGAAGTGGTGGTCAATAGTTCATGAAAATTATTTGGTGGAAAATATCACAATTTTGACTATCTCAAAGCCTTGTGAAAATTTGCGAGAAGGCAAAACTTGTGATGATGAAAATGGGTTCCTTGGTGAAGACTCTTGTCCTAAAGAACATAGTGCTCGTGCCATCAAACTTTTGGAAATTAACAAGAGAAAGGAATTCCAAGATAGTGAGAGTAGCACTGCGAACCATCATTGAAAATGGGCCAAAAAGAACTCTAATCCTTCTGAGCCAAGAGTCATTGACATTGATAGTGTAATCGGAGACCTGAGACTCATGGAAAGCTTTGTGGGAGAGGTAAATTTTTTATTTTTATTTTTAATTTCCCTTTCTCTTATTTTTTTAACACCCTATTTTGTCATTCATTTTTTTTAGGTGGATAAAGAGTTATTGAATGTTGATGAAAATCATGATTCACAATGCAGCCAAAAATCAATCATGAGACCAAACACATCAATTGCAATTCTTTCAGCCGATGAAGCAATACCAAAGAAGGTTCTATTTTGGCGATTCCCAATGCAACTCCCAAGCCTGCTGCCCTTCTTGCAGTTGATGGAGGGAAATTTTTATTTGATCATAAAAAGAAATTTCTTCAAAGACTGTGGGTCGACCTTCGTGAAAAGATAATGAATACTTCAATTGATTGTATCTCTCCTCTCGAAGGCGACGTGTTTTTGGTGCTTGATACCATGAAGAGTTTCCATGATTTTGATTTCTCTAGCTTGGAAAATTTTTTAGGATCATTTTTTGACAAAGCTGCTGCATTTGATGAAGCCCGGTCAAAATCTTCCGAACAGACGGCCAAGGAGATTCTTGCACAACAACTGAGTGAAGCCAAAGATCGTTTTGATGCTGCCAAGAATAGGGAGAGCAAAGAGGCGAATCAAGTTCAATCTACTCATGAGGAGTTGGAGCGACTTACTAAAGAACTTGATGATTTGAAGAACAGATAGAAGAGTTATCTGCTTCCTTAAAGAGACAACAATGATTGTTATCCAGTGCTCAAGCGGATGTTCAGAAGATTGAGGAAGAAATCACTGCAATCAGAGATGTTTCCCCTTTGGATGATGGGGCCGTCGAAAATTTGAATATGTCGACGATCCATCTTGAAGTTTCCAAAGAAGAATTGAATAAATTTAGTCCCTTTGTTTAAAATTTGTTTTTTACTGTCATTGCTTCATATCTTTTGTAATGAACATCATTTTGAGACAACTATACATTTGTTTCTTTGATTGATATTTTTTTTTATGCTTACGTTCCACTTGAAAATAAATTATTATTTTATGTAAAAAGAAAACAACAAGTTCATGACTGTACTTAGAAAATATCTAAGTTGCCTACGTACCCAATATAGAGATCAAGTCATAATGTAGTTCAAAAATTTTGATTGTATGGGGGGTGCCGTGCACAGTTTATACTCATGCGGGCTAGAAGTATCTATTTCTTAACCACCCTAGACTAGGTGGGGATTTAATATTTTAACCACATAAAATAACATAAGTGGGAGAAATACAGTTTAACCACATGAATTTACTATTGGTGGGGACATAACAGTTTAACCACATATAATACCTTTTGTAGATACCGTTCACTGTTCATACTCTTGTGGGTCAGGAGTTTTTCTTTAATTTTTTTTTATGAATAGTAACGCTTCAAGAATTTCCCGTTTATGGGACCAATTCTTAAACCATCTTCAGCCACTATGCGCCATTAGTATAAACCTCTTTGACAACATACGGGCCATCCCATTTTGATGTAAACTTGTTTCCGGTTCGATGGGTTGTGATGATGGGTCTTCTCACTATGAGTACTAAATCATCGACTTGAAATGAGTGTGATCGCACTTTTTTGTTGAAAGCTCTAGAGAGACGAGCTTGGTAACACTCAAGTCTTTGTTGCGCTTCTAGTCTTTTCTCATCGAGAGCTTCTAACTCCTCGAGGCGCAAACGTGCATTTTCTTGTTCTGTCAAGACTTCTTGTATAGCTATCCTTAGTAATGGAATTTGTTTCTCGAGTGGCACGATGACTTCCACACCATACACCAATGCATAAGGATTTGCTTGAGTAGGTGTTCTGTAAGTGGTTCTATATGCCCATAGAGTCTCTCCAATCCTTTCATGCAAATCTTTCTTTGATTTTGTAATTATCTTTTTCAGAAGATTACACAAGGTTTTGTTGAAAGCTTCGGCCAAACCATTAGCAGCAGCGTAGTACATAGAAGACTTCCTTTGCTTGAAGCCGAACTTTTCACATAGTTTATCAATCAAAGTGTTGAAAAAAGGTTTCCCATTATATGTGATCATGTACCGAGGAATTCCATATCGGTATATAATGTGGGTGCGAATAAAATCAGCAACATTTTCCTTCTTCACTTCTTTGAGAGGCACTGCTTCAGCCCATTTAGAAAAATAGTCTGTTGCAGCCAAGATATATAGGTGCCCACTTGAAGATTTATTCAGCGGTCCAACTACGTCTAAACCCCATGCGTCAAATGGCCAAGAGGCTACTGTAGGATGCAACACCTCAGGCGGTTGGTGAATGAAATTTGAATGGTACTGGTAAGCTTGACACCTTTGTGCATAATCCATGAAATCTTTCACCATTGTTGGCCAGTAATAACACATTCTTTTTATTCGAAAATGTATCTTTGAGCCTAATTGATTGGCTCCGCAAATTCCAGAATGAGCTTCTTCCATCGCTTGGGTGGTTTCTTCATCCCCTAAACACCGTAAGAAGACTCCATCAAATGAGCGCCTATATAAGGTACTCTTGTAGTAGATAAAGCGCGCTGCGCGCCTTCTAATTTCTACCATTTGACGCGGATCATTTGGCAACTTTTCATACTTCAAGTAATCAACAAATGCTTGACGCCAATCTTCTTTCTCAATTTTGAATACTTCGACAGTGTAATCATCATCTTTTTTTTCTTCATCACTCTCATCCTCAAAAAAATGGCGGTACTACCCAATTTTTACATATTGGCACACGAGCTTCGTTGTTTGGAATGGAAATTGTAGAAGCAAGTTTGGCTAGTGCATCAGCTTGTTTATTCTCTTTTCTCTGCACATGCTCAATCTCCACATCACCGAGCCACCCCATAAGATTCCTAGCATAATTATGATATGGGAGTAATTCAGGCTTTTTGACTTCATATGATCCGAGTAACTGATTAATCACCAAAGCCGAATCCCCATATACTTGAAGATGCAATTGCTTTATATTGACCGCCATTTCTAGTCCAAGGATTAGAGCTTGATATTCAGCAACATTATTGGAGCAATTTTGAGTCAAGGTGAATGAGTATGGCAACACTTCCCCATCAGATGTCACAAATATAACTCCAGCACCGGCTCCTTACTTATTCGAAGCTCCATCGAAATACATTTTCCACGGAGGTTTAACTTCAATTACAAGAACATCTTCATCCAAAAATTCATTAGATAGCTCCCAATCGGCAGGGATTGGGTGGTCAGCTAAAAATTCAGCTAATGCTTGCCCTTTGACAGCCTTCTGAGGAACATATATAATTTCAAATTGCTACAATTGGAGATACCATCTTGCAAGCCTCTCAGAAAGAACCGGTCTTGACATCACATATTTTAGCGGGTTTGCTTTTGATACAAGCCGAATAGTGTGGTCTTGGAAGTAGTGTTTTAGCTTCTGAATGACAAATATGAGGGCTAGGCATAACTTCTCTATTGGTGAGTAGTTCAATTCATTTGGAGTCATCATTCTACTCAAATAGTATAGTGCATTTTCCTTTCCATACTCATTATCTTAAGCTAATAAAGCTCCAACAGAACGCTCTTGAGCAGTGATATAGAGGGTTAATGGGCGTCCAGGCACCGGGGCGGCCAACACAGGAGGCTTCATCAAATAATCCTTAATACTCTCAAAAGAATTCTTGCAAGATTCATCCCACTTAAATGGAACTCCTTTTTCATGAGACGGTTAAATGGTTGACAATGCCCAGCCAAATTTTAGATGAACCTCCTGATATATGCCAATTTTTCTTGCAAACTTTTCACCTCGTGGATATTTCGAGGTCCAGACATTTTTAAGATTTCATCAATTTTGGCTTGCTCAATTTCAATCCCTCGATGTCGGACAATAAATCCAAGGAATTTTTCTAATGTGACACCGAATGCGCATTTCAAAGAATTTATCTTGAGTTGGTACTTTCTTAGGCGCTCAAAAATTCTTCTTAAATCTTCCAATGGTTATTTCTCCATTTGGATTTAACAACCACATCATCAACATAGCATTCGACATTTTTGTGTAACATGTCGTCAAAAATATTCTGCATTGCCCTTTGATAAGTGGCACCAGCATTCTTTAATCCAAATGGCATCACTTTGTAGCAATATATACCCTTTGGAGTGCAAAATGCAGTTAACTCTTCATCTTCTGGCGCCATGCGAATTTGATTATATCCATAAGATCCATCCATGAAAGACAATGCTTCATGACCCATAGTGGCATCAATCATGAGTTCAGTGATAGGTAATGGAAATTCATCTTTTGGGCATGCACCATTCAGATCTCGAAAGTCAACACAAACCCGAATTTTTCCATTCTTTTTCTTTACAAGAACTATGTTGGATATCCATGTATGATACTTGACTTCACGGATGAATCCAACCTCAATGAGTTTGTTAATCTCAGTTTCGATTGGATGGATTAACTCAGGGCGGAACCTACGTTGAGCTTGCTTGATAGGCCGAGCTCCCTTTTTAACAGCTAAGTGATGGACAACCACTTTTGGATCTATGACCGGCTAAATCGGTTTGATAAAAATCTACTGGCAAGCGCACCAGGTCAAGTAATAGTAAAGTGGACTGAGAGTCCAAGTATCGATCCCACAGGGACTGTTGTCAATTCTCAAGATTTAATTATTTTACTTAATCTAGACAAAATAATAGAAAATATTTTGAATTAAATAAAATAAGAATATAAAATAAAAACTGCTTAAGAAATACGAATAAAAATAACTAAAGATAAAAATAATTAAAATAAAGACAACCAAGACACACGTAGGTACCGAACAAATCTTGTAACATGTAGTCAATTCAGGACTCAGATTTAATCTTAATTCACGGGAATTCTCCTAATTTGTTCAAAGGACTATTTCTAGAACAATCAAACCTATTCAAATATTGATGAACTAATCTTTCGTAATTCTAATCAAATTTGAATGCATTAAATATTTGTGAAAATTCAGTTTACACCCAAACCGCACACTGAAACCGAATTCTATTTCTAGTCGATTTTACAATATGTTAATTATCAGAGTGATCAAAATCAATACCTCTTCTGTCGACTTCGAATCGATTAACATGCAAGAAAACAGTTGATCAAACTATTCACAAGATAAATATAAATCTAACAATCAATAAAATAAAATCAACTCTGAAAAATCCCAAACAAACATCCAAGTTTTCTACATGAATTTGTTCGGCCCAATCACGCCGTCATGGTTGAAAATAAACTACTCAATAATTAAAAATAATAATTCAAAAATAAAAATAAAAAAAAGAAAAGAAAGAAAAAATCTTCTCTCCCAAGCCTTGTAGCCGCCTCCTCTGTGTTGTGCGCGTTCTGGAACTTCGGAACCCTAAAAAATATGTTATATATTGTATATATATGGTCCGGAACGCCTACCAGTTAATTTCCTCTCAAAACAAGGATTTTTCGGAACACATATGACCCCCGAACATGCGCGCGCGCGCGGCATAGGCCTCGCATGCGCGAAACACATAAAAACAGAGGCCTGGACATGAAACTCGCGCGCGCGCGAGCTTGATTCTCGCGCGCGCGCAGTACAAATATTCTGCACCGAGCGACGATTTTCAAAAATTTATATCTCAAGATCTAGCCGTCGGATTGAGCTGAAATTTGGACATAAGCTTTCAAACATCGTGAACTTTAATCTGAACGGTTGAGATCGGATTTGAGCTATCTAAAATTAAATTTGATTTTTTGAACAAAGCTGGTCCGTAATTTCACTCTTCAAAAATATATTTTTCTACAAAATTAACCCAAGGAGTGAAATACACACACATGCACTAAAACACATAAAAACACATAAAAATAATATTAATTCACACAAAATAGACATAAATCTATCATGAACTAATGCATACAAAATGCACTTATCAACACCCTCATACTTAAACCTTGCTCGCCTCGAACAAGACATGAAAAAACAACATGCAAACAAAAACATAAGTGAGGACGATTCATAAATGTGCAAAGCCTCCGAGAAGTTCAATCACAAAACCAAAAACACAAACATGCTCTTAACTTTTCATAATACACTTTCGGTTTAATGTGAACGTGTGTGTGTGAAATGTCATTCCAGTTTCATGCAACTTAGACCGAATTCGTCTCAAATCTGCTTATCGACCTGTGACAAATTAGTGCAAGTTTCAATTTTCAAGTGCACATTCCTTCCAACGACCTCTAGACAAACCCACCTCCCTTGAGATAATAAATTTCACACCTTCGGATTTTGCACCCGGTATTGCTTTAGCCCCAATAATTACCCGCTGACTTAGCTATAACTGGCTAGGATACGAAAAATCATTCTATTTTTTTTTTCTAATCCCCTCGTCTATAGCCCGGATGGAGCATCAATACCATTTAATCTGCATACTTAGCCTTAAATTTAATCTTTTTTTTTAGGATTTTAATCATTTCAAGGCCCGGATGGAATTGATTAATTTTTTTTTCCTCTAGGTGCGCCCAAGATCATAAGTGTCTTACTAGAGCCTCATCAAAATTCATAAAACACAATCAAGATCCACAAATCACCTATTGCCGTGCAATGGTCAAACAGACAGAAACTTCATCAAATCTTTCGCTACAATTCACTGGTCTAACATTAGTGCTTAAAAATATTCATGGTTCAACCTACAGTTTCTCATGTCCAGTCAAGAGCAAAATTTTTCAATTTTTTTTTTTTCAAATAAACTTCATCATCATTGACTACCATGACTCATCCTACTCATGCAAGACAACACAAACGAACTTAAACAAACAATATGAAAACAAACACGAAACATGACAGATGCAACACAAACAATGCAAATAAACTATTCTAACCCCCCCCCCCCCCCCATACTTATCCAAAGCATTGCCCTCAATGCTTCAAAACAATGAACAGAATGCATAACAAACACACAAATGCAAAGACGAACAAAAAACACAATGAGAACAAAAATAACACTCCCCTGGTTTTCGATTCATCCTCTTCCTTCTTGACAGTATCAGCTGGAACAGAAGCAACAAACTGTGTATATCGGCAGGCTCGGCAAACTGGAATGGGAAAGAAGTAAAAATTAAATAAAAAAAAACCAAGAATAAAATAAAAAACAAGGGAAAGAACTCTGGGTTGCCTACCAGTAAGCGCTAAGTTTATAGTCTACAGCCCGACTATGCAGAAGCAACCATCAAAGAGCGGCTGCCGCCCATAGTAAGAATCATACGACTCTACGTATGGGTCTTGATTTCCTTCGCCCTCAAGCTTGGCGTGATATATGCATGGGAAGCTCGTCGGTCCAATAACACTCAGTCGGAACTGATCAGTTCGGAAGGAGACTCGGATTGCAGGCTGAAGCTCATGGAGGATGGAATATTTTGGAGGTGGCGTCAATGGCAAGAAATAATCTTCTAACGGTGTACATGGAATGACCATTGACGAGGTAAAATCTGTAGCCTTGTATGTTTCTTTCTCCTCCAAGCCCACTATTGTCTCTTCTTCACAAGAAAATTCCTCAAAAAGTATTTCTTCATGCGCTGGCTCAGTTAGTTCACTCTCTTGGCAGATCTCAAAAATTGGTTCTCTAAGAAGCGCAATCTGTTCATCCAAAAGACTCCAAGACTTGATACGGCTTTCTAAGAATTAATTTGTCTCTGTTTGTTGCCGCAAAATATTCTCCAACTGAGCCACATTATCCTCAAAATACCCTACACACTCTTCTTGACGCTCCAGTGGTTGGTTCGAAAAATTTCAGAGTCGATATCTGGAGGATATTGGTGACTCCAACCCTGCAGTGAAGGATCACAATGCCAATGATAGTCGAAATCTGCCATATCATTTAACAAGTGCATCGCACTGTTTTCATCTCTGTTGAACAAGTGACTGCCAGTGGCCAAAGCTCCAGAATCTACCCAACTTCTTGTAATCTCATCCAAACCACCATAAAAAATTTGAACTAGAGTGTAGTTCAAAAAATCATGACATCTAAACCTGTTAGCCAAATCATTGAATCTCCCCCAAGCAGCATGGAAAGGCTCCGAGTATTGTTGGCCAAACCTTGTGAACACTTGTCGACGATCCATCTCCAAGTACCTCACAAGTAAGAAAAAAATAATTAATAATTAAAAATAAAAAAAATGCAAGAAAAAAAATGTCTAGTTTCAAGCAAATAATCTATCCTAATATTAACTAAACAGTCCCCGGCAACGGCGCCAAAAACTTGACCGGCTAAATCGGTTTGATAAAAATCTACTGGCAAGCGCACCAGGTCAAGTAATAGTAAAGTGGAATGAGAGTCCAAGTATCGATCCCACAGGGACTGTTGTCAATTCTCAAGATTTAATTATTTTACTTAATCTAGACAAAATAATAGAAAATATTTTGAATTAAATAAAATAAGAATATAAAATAAAAACTGCTTAAGAAATACGAATAAAAATAACTAAAGATAAAAATAATTAAAATAAATACAACCAAGACACATGTAGGTACCGAACAAATCTTGTAACATGTAGTCGATTCAGGACTCAGATTTAATCTTAATTCACGAGAATTCTCCTAATTTGTTCAAAGGACTATTTCTAGAACAATCAAACCTATTCAAATATTGATGAACTAATCTTTCGTAATTCTAATCAAATTTGAATGCATTAAATATTTGTGAAAATTCTTTTTACACCCAAACCGCACACTGAAACCGAATTCTATTTCTAGTCGATTTTACAATATGTTAATTATCAGAGTGATCAAAATCAATACCTCCTCTGTCGACTTGCAATCGATTAACATGCAAGCAAACAGTTGATCAGACTATTCACAAGATAAATATAAATCTAACAATCAATAAAATAAAATCAACTCTGAAAAATCTCAAACAAACATCCAAGTTTTCTACATGAATTTGTTCGGCTCAATCACGCCGTCATGGTTGAAAATAAACTACTCAATAATTAAAAACAATAATTCAAAAATAAAAATAAAAAGAAGAAAATAAAGAAGAAATCTTCTCTTCCAAGCCTTGTAGCCGCCTTCTCTGTGTTGTGCGCGTTCTGGAACTTCGGAACCCTCAAAAATATGTTATATATTGTATATATATGGTCCGGAACGCCTATCAGCATCTTCCTCTGATGGAGTTTCTTCTTCATTTGAAATGATGTGACATGATGTGACAGGAAGCAACACTTTCTGTATCATCCTCATCTTTTTGAGTTTGAGTGTAAACCACTGTTTGCATCATAGCCTTCAGGATCATATCACATGATATAATCAATGTGGTGCATCGCTTCATGCGAGATGGAATTAGACTTCGCAATCTTTTCGGGGTTTGATGATTACGCAAATGCTTGGGAAAGTTCAATCTTTGCCGATTCTTGCTCATATTCCTTTGCCTTTTACGCCAGCCCAGCCTATCAAAGATAGACACTCGTTGATCATTTTTGTTTTGTTCGTCAACAACGGTGTTTGACGAGTATTCATCTTCAGCAATATAGTTGAGGCTGACTGTTTTGATGGCAATGCGGATGGGACTTTGTGGAATGAACCCAAGGCCTGGTCGAGTTTTTTGAACATTACGCGCATTTTCTTCAAAAATCGGTTTGGCAGTTAGTCCGCGCGCTTGTTTGTTAGAAATTTCTGAGGGGAGTTTACTCAAGGTGAGGTTTTCATTTGGGCTGTATCCGGCTTTAACGAGCAATTTATAAGCTTTTGGATCAAAGCCCTTTGCATTCTGTAGTTCTGAGTATTCCCCATGTTCTACCTCGGCCCCTTGAGTTGGACTGACAAATTCGGTGATAAATGGTCGTTTTTCATCAAGATTCGTTAAAGGAAAAGCACCATATTTTTCAAATGATTTTCTTCTTGGACAGGCAATTTACCTTTTGATTGGTTTTTATGAACGTCCAAGGTTTCTTTAATCTTACTTTCTTCATCATGAGGTGAACACTCTTCGATTCTTGATGTCTTCTCATTCTCAAAGTAGTATTTTGCATCGGCAAAGTATGACTCGGCCTCGGTAAATGGTTTATCATCTCCAAGTACTTTTCTTACCACCCCGTCTCGACAGTATTTAAAACATTGATGCCATGTAGAAGGAACTACCCCATTTTCATGAAGCCATGGTCAACCAAGCAACATGTTGTATGATGTCCTGGAGTCTATGACATGAAAGAATGTACTTGAGGTCATGTCACCCATTATTAGTTCTAATCTTATGGCCCCAAGAGCCCTTTGTCCTCATTGATTGAATCCTTGGATCATCAGGCGACTATTTGCAAGTTCTTTTGTGATAATGTTCAACTCCTTCATCGTGCGCAAAGGCATAATTTTAACTGCAGAGCCTCCATCAATTAATATCCTATTCACCTTTCGCTCGCGACTAGAGCCCGTGATGAATAAAGACCGATTGTGAAAGTCAGAACCAAATGGTAGATCTTCGCCAGTGAATGCTAAGGTCGCCGCACAATCTTTCTTATTTTCAGACTGACCGATCTGGTTGCAGAGACTTCCTTGAAAACCTGTTACGTAGAATGATGCATCATCATGGTTATGTATTTCGATTTGATTGGCATTCACATTATCCTCTTCAAGTGATATTTTTCCTTGGAAATCCAACTGCATGATTTTATCCTTGAATATGAAGCAGTCATGAATAGGATGCCCGATCAACCGGTGATATTTGCAATATTTTGGGTCATCCACTCTTGTAGCTTCTTCAGGTCGCTTCAGTTCTGGTAATTCAATCAAGTTTGCTTTGACCAAATCATCAAATATCCTCGATACATCAGAGTCGAGAAAAGGGTACTATTTTGATTGCATCTCTTTTAAACTCAACTTTTTTCGCTCTCTTTCCTGATATATTTCTTTCTTGCCATTGATTTTATCACTTATATTTCCCTTGACTTTGATAGGTGCGGCATTAACTGTCATCGATTCTTTGGTCGGGGTCTTTGTGAATGGCTTGCTTCATTTCTTGAAGTCTTTCTTTTCGTTTGCTTTATGAGATTCATGAGCTGGAGGTCCCTCTGCTCCAATTGCAGCCACGCTCAATTCCATATCATGTGCTCGAGTAGCTAGATCCTCGAATGTCTTTGGCTGGATTCCTTGAAGGATGTATCGAAGCCCCCAATGCATACCTTGGATGCACATCTCAATGGCGGAATATTCCGACAATCGATCTTTTCAGTTAAGACTCAAATTTCTCCAACGACTGATATAGTCAATGACAGGCTCTTCTTTCCACTGTCGTGAGTTTGTCAGCTCGATCATGCTAACTATACGTCGAGTACTGTAGAAGCGATTGAGAAATTCTTGTTCTAGCTGATTTCAACTATTAATCGAGCATGGCTCTAGATCAATATACCAGTCAAACGCATTTCCTTTTAGTGAGCGAACAAATTGTTTGACCAGATAATCTCGTATGTTCCAGCATTGTTACATGTCTCGACGAAATGAGCCACATGTTGTTTTGGGTTTCCCTTGCCATCGAACTGTTGAAACTTTGGATGCTGGTAACCAGTTGGCATCCTTAAGTCATCGATCGTTTGCGAGTAAGGCTTGGCATATGTGAGAGAAGACTTGGAGCTTCCATCAAGTTTTTCTTTGATAGTACTCATGATGAAGTCTTTTAACTGGTCTACAAGAACTGACCCATCAGGTGAAAAATATAAATCTTTAGTATGTTCCTTTCCCTTTTTCTTCAACGATGACTCAGTTTCACCATTAGTTTCACATTGTTTGTCCATGTGACTTGCATCAGTATGGTCTATCTTGTCCATCAACTTCATAATTTGGGAGTCTTGTTCTTGAACATGTATCGAGAGTCCCTCAATTGCCTTTGTCAGACTTGCTATTTGATCTTTTAAAGTTGTGGTATTTGTCACCATTACTGGTGCTATGTGTGAGCTCTGATGGGTTTCTAGGAAACGAGCTCGCTCAGAAGATTCTTGTAATTTCTTCGACATACTTCTTGTGACGACTTTAAGACTTTCAGTTGACTTCTTAGTAGAAACCTTTATGTTGGAGATCTTTTATTGGTGGACATAATGACTTAAAACTTTTGGCGAAGAGAAAAGATGAAGGGTAGAGATTGTCCCACTGGGCGTGCCAAAATTTGTAACTCAAATTCTTTATTTCTTAAAATTAAGAAATAGAAAATTGATACAAAGTGATTTAAATAAAGATTAATGAATACAATCTCTAGATAATCCCTTGATTTTTTTCTTCAATGGCAATTTCTTGTGAAATGTGAATTTCTTGGGTGTTTGATCTTCTTGGAAGATGGTTTGGTATCTTGATAACGTTAATTCGATGTGTTCACACCTTGTTATCGAATTAACCTTCAAAATTTGAGAAGAACGCGATGAATGCCTTGAATCGCACCTTGAATTTTGTTGATCTTGAATTTGGTGAAGAACAAAATCTTCTTGTATTTGAATGTATTTAAATATGTTGAAGAATAACGCAATCAATTCCTTGAATCACGCTTTGATCTTCTTGAATTTGATGAATTTGATGAAGAACGCCTTGAATTTCGCCTTGATCTTCGTTGATTTATTTGAACTTCTTGAAGATGACTTGAGAGAGAAATCTTGAATTCTTCTACTCTTTTTCTTCAGTCTTCTCTGTGTTGTGTTTTTTTTGTTGGTCATCTGCCCCCTATTTATAGCTGAAGGATGCAGTTTCCTTCCATTTCCATTTTATGAGGTGTCGCAATTTGATTGGCTCCTCATGATTCATTTGGTGATTATCTTCCATTAATCATAATATTTGATTTTAAATACTAAAAATATTAGTATTTTCTTCCATTTGATTCAAGATTTGATTTGAAATAATAAAAATATTAGTATTTCATTCCATTTATTGTAAGATGCAATCTTGATTTAAAAATTTTGATTTGATCACAAAATATATTAAAATATCAATTAATTAACTATTTATTTTTTGTAAGAATTTAATTTCCAATAAATAAATAGTCAATTATTTTTATTGATATTTAATATATATATTTATTTTGGTATTTTTCATAAATTTAGGCTACACAAATTTAATTGTCTACAATTACACCCAACAAGATGTGAGAAAAAATCAAATTCTAAAGAAAACAATTTATTTACATTTTTTAAAAAAAGGTGAAACAGTTGGATCATTTTTAACCGGTTCATTGATTCAAGACCGATCCAACTGATTTTGTGTGGTCTGACCGGTAAAATAGTTTATCGACTTGAGTCCTTGACCGGACCCATAATTGATTCTCGATTGAACGACTAGTCAGGTCCGATTTTGAAAACGCTGCTAACATAAATATTTAGTAATTTTAAAAACATAAAAACTTTTATAAAATCGTCTCACTGTTCATTTTTTGAGATGAATCTTCAACGTACCTGACCCAATCAATGAAATTTGTTATTTTTATACTAAAAATATTATTTTTTATTTCAGATATAAACCGAGTTGACCATAGTTTCACAGATGAACTTATGGTATTTTTTGTTAGATGAAAATTTATACTTTTTCAAAGTTGATATGCGGACATTTTTTTAAAATTCATCAACCATTAATTATTGAATTTATTTCAATTCTTACGCTATAAAGTCTTGAAGATTACGAGATAGGATCAATCCAAATTCCAACAGGAAGGAGTATATGAAAGAATTCAATTACGCAAGTGTGTTGAAAATTAAGTGATAAGAATAGAATATAATCCAACAGGAAGGTAGAAAAGAATTCATGTTTTTCTTTCAAATTATATATAATCATGTATTTTGAAATTAAATTTTAAAATTAATGTAATATATACAATGTCTATATTAAAATATCATTATTAAGTAAAATCTATAAACAGAACCTACTTAGGTTGAAACCTACATTAGGGTTGAAAGAAAATTTTGGTTAATTCGGATCGGTTATTTTTTGTTTTTAATGAATATCCGGTTCTTTTTAGTTTGATTTAGAAAAATTCGGCTAATTCGTTTTTTGGGCTATTTGGTGCAATTTTATCCAAATGACCACCCTTGTCTAGTTTCGTATTTTCCACGGTCAATAATAACAACAATTCAAAATAGATATATAATTAGTTGTGGAATTGAATTTTCTAGTTGCAGTGCCAACACGTTGGAGTTACTACTAGTGAACAAATTGAGAAAGTGAAGTGTGACGTCTGTTTTCCACATGAGCCTATATATGTAGAACACGATTTGCTTACAAGATTAATGAATTAGATTAAATCAGTACTTAACATTTGGAAATTTCAAAACTTAATGCATATTGCAAATTAATGAAAAAAAATGTTGTGATCGCATACGCACATATATGTTATATATATCGCAAATTAATGAAAACAGGGTTATATATATATATATGGCATGTGAATTCACAATTCTACTCTTCGATGCACACCGGATAAACTTTTGAACTAAAGTAGTCTACACACCATGCTGGTCAGGTAAAATGCACCGGACAAAGCATGTGTGATTGACTCCTATGAGAATGTACTTGTATAGAAGATTCGAAAATTATTTGTCAAGTACTCATCTACTCTTCTACTGATCAGATAGTATCTTGGGGTTATATAAGATATTCTTCATTCAATGAACAATGCTATAGCACATTATTAAAGAATCTACGATTGTTAAACCACCCATGTGAATTGGAATGCTGTTGCACAATTGTTAAAAATATTTCTTAGTGTGTGTAATTGGTAGTCTCTAAATTTGTTTTTGACCTAATTAGAACAATTTGATAATAGAGATATTGACATTTGCCCACATTAATTAGATCGATATCTGCACCGTGTAGATGTTGCGTTTCAACAACGCAAATGTAGCCGTAGGTGCACATATATAGGACTTCACTCAATATTCGTCACCCTAAATTTTTTGAATGGTTCCTAATTGTAAGGAATAATTGGTTATACATACACAGATTTAGGTGTTATCACAAGGTGTTGACAACACCTTCAATAACACCTATGCAGCGGAAATAATAAAAGAGTGAATAAAATAAACAAGCAACCAAATAAATAGACTCAGAAATTTAAGCAAGAATATAAAATACTCTTGTAACGCCTCAGGGCAAAACTTTTACTAAAAAATAATCAAAGAGTTTACAAAACCCTAAAACTAATGAATTATTGTCAAACTCAATTTTCTCAAAACATGTGAGAAATAAAATAATAAAAACAACTCCTAAAAATTTTATGCAAGATAGAATAAAGAAAATCAAAATAAGGAGTTGGATCCTTGTCGACTAAACACCGAGAGCAACAACAACGTGCCAATTCTTCAATGCTCTCAAATTCTTCACTCGTCGAACAAGTAAACCACGACCGTAAAATAAGCTTCAATAATATCTTCGGAATTCTCGTAAGAAGAACATTAGAAGCTCTCTTAGAAAACTCTATATTAGTCGATCTCTTAGTCTTTGATTGTACACGCCTTCTTCGGTTTTTTTAAAATTTAATTTAAAATAAAAAATCAATTTAAAAAATAAGGTACGTGTAGTGACCCGCACCGTGATCACCTACTAATCAGAACTTAAGCATGCAATTAATTAAAAAATAATCTTAATCAGAGAAACTGCGGAATTAAAGTAAGTCAAATACCAGGTAAGCAAAACCTAGTGGTCAACCCCGCTATCCAGCCTTGGTCACCACCTAACCCCTCCCTGTCTCCGGAAGAACTACCTGCATCTGCCCCATGGAATAGGGCATCCAGCCAACAGAAAGTAACCGAAAGTGAGCCTAACATGCTCAGTACGAGAGTATGAGTATACGGTGTTATGTGTGCATGTATGCAAGTGAACTGGGTACCAAGACTCTCAGGTCAAGAAACAAGCTCATAGACTGGGCCCAGGGTATATAGCACGCTGCACCGTCGCATCAGGAGGTGGCTCATATACCCAGTGGATAATGGTGACCTGATACTAGTACATGTGTCCAACCATAAAGGTGACCTGACACAAGACTTACATATCCAACCATCCACAAACTCGTAGGGTGAGCGCCCTACTACAGGATACCTCTAAGGTAAAAGCTCAATATGCTCATTATGCAACATACAGTCATGACATGCTGTATATAAAGACATATAAAACATGCAATCACATAATCCATGCAAACACATAATACATGCATACTCAATCTGGATATCTCGAATAATACTTCCGTACCTTTCTAAGGCAGATCCTAGAAGCTCCCCCTCTAGGTCCAAGTCTACCATGCAGCACTACAGCATAAATAACCATGCATTACCTAGCATGCCAAACATCACCTACTAGGCTCTAAAAGCCTTAATTAAACTATAGCCTACTCCCTATTTACTATAGGGAACCAAAGCCATACCTTCGTCCATCGTCAGCCCGCTGATGTCGCATGCCCCAGAACCTGGGCATAGCCTAGCTACGACTCCTAGACGCCTCGCCAGAGCTCCGCTGCCTGGCTGCTACTGCGGACACTGTCCGCTATAAAATAAACTATTTCCTACTCCAACTCTTAAAGAAAGAGTCCCGAAGCCCTTAAATAGAGCGATTACCGGGAGAGGAGAGGGAAAATTGCACTTAAAAATGAGGGATTCGGACCCCTATTTATAGGCCACGATCGGAAGCTCCGATCGTAGGATCGAAAGCTCCGATCGGTGCATGTTTGCCACGTTTTGGACGGCCGAGATCGGAAGCTTCGATCTCCTGCATCTGGCCATGTGTTTAAATCTCCTTGACACCTGTTTCTGGTTGAGATCGGAAGCTCCGATCTCAGGATCGGAAGCTCCGATTTGCCCGGAAGCTCCGAACTGTTTCTCATGTTTCCGAACTGGTTTTGGGCCCCCAAGACCCCCGGGATCTACCCCACCATTTTCGGACGTTCCGGGTTTGATTTTCCACTTATTTTTACCAAATAAGGACTCCTTAAACATGTTTTGACACTTTTAAAATTATATGTCATTTTCTAACATGTTTAAAATCACTTAATCTTGTAAAATGGAACCGGGCTACTACAGTACGTATACAAATATATCACAAATAATGTAAAACGCCATTAGGAACAGCGGAATCGAATATTTTATTCCAACGTCCGCTGTCCCTGATGGAGGACGTGCCACATGGTTTGACGGCGGACGCTTCCTACGTGGCACTATTTTTTATTATTATAACTTTATTTTATTTTTTTTGTTTTGTTTTTTAATTAATAATATAATTAATAAATGTTTTTATAAAATTATAATTTATTTATTATT
Source organism: Henckelia pumila (assembly GCF_033568475.1). Classification (NCBI taxonomy): domain Eukaryota; kingdom Viridiplantae; phylum Streptophyta; class Magnoliopsida; order Lamiales; family Gesneriaceae; genus Henckelia; species Henckelia pumila. The sequence goes on along the minus strand of NC_133123.1, from coordinate 192,865,594 downwards.
AATGTGTAATTTTGTTTCTCAAAATTTTTAGATTTTAATTTTAAATTTCGAATTTAGTGCCCATCTAAAAAAATTATTAAGGGGACGAAAATAAAAAAATAAACTGATTAAATGAATTTTTTGTGATCATTATATTTATAAAAATATTTGGGTAACCTAAATAAAAATATTTTTTTATTTTTATTTTATATTTTTTTACTATAAATTTTATTTTTTAATTACAAATGTGTTATATCAGTTGTTGGTTTATTTTAATTTTTTTGGATTTATGAAGGTCTTTCAATTATATAAACAGACCTAGATGAATTAATTCGAAAAATATTTTATGTTTAAAAAAAAGTGTAGATTTTAAAATAGATTTTCAGCATTAATATTTATTTTAAATAATTATTTTGTTAACAATTATTTAGTTTTACTAAGTATAATTTAGATTTTTAAAATCAAACTTTCAAATTTTAATTATATATAAACGAGATTTTTTATTCTGTGTTTAAATTAAAAAAATATGTTTTGAATTTTTTTCAATTATTTTTTTAAATAAAAAAATCAAATTGGATTAATCGGGTTAGTGTCTTTCGAGTTCACCATTTTCATAATGATTTCTTTTTTTTTTTTTAAAACATAAAATATTTTTCGAATTAATTCATCTAGGTATGTTTATATAATTGAAAGAACTTCATAAATCTAAACAAATTAAAATAAGCCAACAACTAATATAACCACATTTGTAATAAAAAACATTTATAGTAAAAAATTAAAAATAAAAATAAAAAATATTTTTATTTAGGTTACCCAATATTTTTATAAATATAATGATCACAAAAAAGTTCATTTAATCAGTTTACTTTTTTATTTCCATTCCCTTAATAATTTTTTTAGATGGACACCAAATTCCAAATTTAAAACTAAAATCTAAACATTTTGAGAAACAAAATTACACATTAATAATAAATAAATTATAATTTTATAAAAACATTTATTAAGTATATGATTAATTAAAAAACAAAACAAAAAAAATAAAGTGATAATAATAATAAAAAAAACCATTGTGCCACATAGGACACGCCCTCCATCAGGGACAGCGGTTCCCCTAATAATTTTTTTAGATGGACACCAAATTCCAAATTTAAAATTAAAATCTACTAATTTTGAGAAAAGAAATTACACATTAATAATAAATAAATTATAATTTTATAAAAACATTTATTAATTATATGATTAATTAAAAAAACAAAAAGAAAAGAAAATAAAGTGATAATAATAAAAAAAAACCATTGTGCCACATAGGACACGTCCTCCATCAGGGACAGCGGACGCTGGAATAAAATATTCGAGCGTCCGCTATTCCTAATGGCGTTTAACATTATTTGTGATATATTAGTACATGCACCTTATTTTTGAAATTGATTTTTTATTTTAAATTAAATTTTAAAAAAAAACCCCGCCTTCTTTTATAAACAAGGCCAAAGAATCCTTCTTCACAATGTTTCCTTGTAGACATAGGATTTCTCTAGATTTGCTTCGATCAAATCTATAAAGATAAGGAAGAAATCAATTAGATATGAGATAGTTAAATAATATGATAAGTTTAATAATATCTCAAATCTACTTAAATAATGAATTTATCTCAAAGATACTTTACGTCCAAGAAAGGCAAAAGACTCAAATAAATCTTTTAAAACTTTAAAAAATTTTAGGAAATAAATATTCCCTTCAATCTCCCTTTTTTTTTTTTTTTTCTTTCTGGACAAAACACATTAAATTCAAAACAAATCAACTCCCCTTTTATCAAAACTCCCCCTGAATATAAGAACAGACTCTCTCCCTAAGTACAAGCAGAGGTGTTGTCACAAGATATTGGCAACATCTAAGTACAACACTTCTGATATGAATTCTTAATGTATGAAAGACAAACATGACTATATTAAAATCGTACCCTCAATCCAATAACAAAAGAAATCAAGAAATTGCTCAATCTTGAAACAAGTAAAGGTTTTGGATTATTCACCTCTAGTTTACTTGAAATTAGCAACAAACAATCACAAAGAAAAACAATTGATCACAACGGGACCTTCAGAAAACCAGTTTCTGACAACCCACGAGGATAATCAACCGACAAATGCCACAAAGTATGAACTTTGATAAGTTTGATTTTTGGATAAATCACAAAGCTTCAATAAAAATTCTAGAGAGAATTTTACGTATAAAATATGAAATCTTAATTTTTATTCAATAATTAATGTTTGTTATATTTATAATACAACTACAAAATAATTAAAAGATATCGCAAAATATATCTAAAGATATAATAATATCTCCTAAAAGTTTCCTAGTAGGATTAAAAAACTCAAAATGGGCAAAATAATACCAAAATAATAAGATTCCTGAACACACACACAAACACCTTCGGTACGTGTAAAAATACGTAGCGCGGGCGCACCGAAGTTTCGCAGGACACGGCGCGGGCGCGCTAGGGAGTGGCGCGGGCGCACCAAAGTTTCGCACAAACTTCTTCAATTTGGCATCCAGACGCGCGGGCGCGCTGTAGCTTCGAGCTTGGTCTTCAATTTCTTGACCTCCTTTGACCTTAATAAGATTATAACATCCCCCAAACTGAATATCAAGAAATCCAACGCCCTCTTGTGACTTCAACATCAAGGATTGAAGTGATTCCTTGAACTTCTGAGCTCGGCTTCTCGTAACTGGTCCTTTTGGCATTTCCAACGGATCCTTAGCCACTCGATCATCACGCGAACCATCCATGATCGCATCATCCTCCCCTTCTTGAAAAGGATTTGTCCTCAAATCTTGATCATCACCTACATCAAACGGAGATAAATCAGAAACATTAAAAGTAACATTGACATTATACTCACCTGACAAATCTAATTTGTAAGCATTGTCATTGATCCGCTCCAAGACTTGAAAATGTCCATCGCCTCTTGGTAACAACTTAGAACGCCGCTTCTCCGGAAAACGCTCCTTTCTTAAATGCAACCAAACCCAATCACCGGGTTCAAACACGACCTTCTTTTTACCTTTGTTTGCTTGCTTTGTGTATTGCAAGTTCTTTTTCTCAATGTTTGCTTTCACCTTCTCATGCAAATTTCTCACAAACTCAGCCTTTTTCTTTCCATCCATGTTAACTCTTTCACTCATAGTCAAAGACATTAAATCCAACGGGGTTAAAGGATTAAAACCATACACAATTTCAAATAGTAAAAAATTTGTAGTAGAATACACACTACGATTATAAGTAAACTCAACAAATGGCAAACATTCTTCCCAACTCTTCAAATTCTTTTTAATTATAGCACGCAACAAAGTTCCTAACGTCCTATTAACAACCTCAGTTTGACCATCCGTTTGAGGATGACATGTAGTCGAAAACACTAGTTTAGTACCAAGTTTTCACTATAATGTTTTCCAAAAGTAGCTCAAGAAACGGGTATCTCTATCAGACACAATACTCCTAGGCATGCCATGCAATCTAATAATATCATTAAAGAACAAGTCCGCAACATGAGAAGCATCATCAGATTTATGACAAGCAATAAAATGAGCCATTTTCGAAAATCTATCAATCACAACAAACACAGAATCCCTCCCCTTCTTAGAACTTCGTAGTCCTAAACAAAATCCATAGAAATATCTACCCACGGTTCACTAGGAACAGGAAGTGGAGTATACAATCCATGTGGTTGTGTCTTAGACTTAGATTTCCTACAAGTAACACATCTCTCACAAATATTCTCAACATCATGCTTCATATGTGGCCAATAAAAATGTTCATGCAAAGTATCTTAAGTTTTAGCAACACCAAAATGCCCCATTAAACCACCCCCATGTGATTCCCTAACAAGTAACACTCGAATGGACGATTTAGGCACACACAACTTATCTTCCTTAAACAAATATCCATCATGCACGAAAAATTTATCTTTTGGACCATGCAAACATGACGCATAAATCTCACCAAAATCAAAATCTCTACCATACAACTCCTTCACATACTCAAATCCCAAAAACCTAGAATCTAGAGTAGATAGAAGCACATACCTTTGTGATAGAGCGTCTGCTACCACGTTTTCCTTCCCTTGCTTGTTCTTGATAATGTAGGGAAAAGTCTCTACAAACGCCACCCACTTGGAATGTTTCTTGTTCAGCTTTTGTTGTCCTTTGAGATGCTTCAAAGACTCATGATCCGTATGAATCACAAATTCTTTTGGCCTCAAATAGTGCTGCCACGTTTCAAGCACATGAACCAAGGCATAGAATTCCTTGTCGTAGATAGGGTAATTCAACGCTGCTCCACTTAGCTTCTCACTGAAGTATGCAATTGGTCGTCCTCCTTGCATCAAACACCTCCAATCCCTACACCTGACGCATCACATTCAATTTCAAATGTATTAAAAAAATCAGGCAATACAAGTAAAGGAGCATTAATTAATTTTTGCTTAATAATATCAAAAGACTTCTCTTGCTCCTCGCCCCAATGGAATGGAATATTTTTCTTGATCACCGCAGTCATAGGAGCCGCCAAAGTGCTGAAATCCTTCACAAATCTCCTATAGAAACTTGCAAGACCATGAAAACTTCGAACTTGACCAATAGAAGTAGGCGTGGACCAATATCGAATTGCACTTACCTTGTCCTCATCAACTTTGACACCTTGAGCACTAACAACAAAACCAAGAAACACAAGCTCGTTTGTACAAAACACACACTTTTTCAAGTTAGCATACAAGTGTTCAGCTTTTAGTGTGATTAGCACAATTATCAAATGTTCAACATACTCATTCAAAATTTTGCTATATACCAAAATATCATCAAAGTAAACTACCACAAATTTTCCAATGTAAGCACGCAAAACATGATTCATCAACCTCATAAAAGTACTAGGTGCATTAGTTAACCCAAAGGGCATAACCAACCACTCATACAACCCATACTTAGTTTTGAAAGCAGTTTTCCATTCATCACCTTCTCTCATCCGAATTTGATGGTAACCACTTTTAAGATCAATTTTACTAAAGATGCTAGAACCATGCAATTCATCCAACATATCATCTAGTCTAGGAATAAGATGCCTATACTTAATGGTAATGTTATTAATGGCTCTACAATCCACACACATTCTCCAAGAATCGTCTTTCTTAAGAACCAACAAAACAGGTACAACACAAGGAGACATAGACTTACGCACAAATCCCTTATCGAGAAGTTTATTTACCTGCCTTTGTAGCTCTTTTGTTTCCTCCGGATTACTCCTATAAGCTGGACGATTCGGCAATGCACTTCCGGGCACAAGATCAATTTGATGCTCGATTCTCCTCAAAGGTGGTAATCCTTGAGGTATATCCTCCGAAAATAATTCTTCAAATTCCTGCAAGAGAGAAACAACACTGCTCGAAAGATTTTCGGCTATATCACTTGTGTTAAGGAGAATCTCCTTATAGAAAATCAACACAAGTGGAGTAGGCACATGAAAAATCTCTCGCAACTCACTCTTTTGGGCCATATATATTTTTTTATCGGCCTCTTTCCTCTCAATTTTTTTTTCATCTTTTTTTCTTTTATTCTTTTTTTCTAAGGTCATCTCACTTTTTTGTTCACTTTTTTTTTCGGCCTCGTCTTTCTTTTTTTTTTTCAAATTATCCTCCAATACTTGCTTTTGAGTCATAGGCAACAATACAACAGACTATTTCTTCATAGTAAAAGAATAACGATTTTTAAACCCATCATGTGTCACTTTCCTATCAAATTGTCATGGTCTTCCCAACAAGATATAACAAGCTTGCATAGGAACAACATCACACAACACTTCATCCTCATACTTACCAATGGAAAAAAGGTACCACAACTTGCCTAGTCACTCTCACCTCCGAACTATCATTAAATCATTGCAATCTATATGGTTGAGAATGCTTTAAAGTAGGCAAATCCAATTTTTCAACAATCTCACTACTCGCCACATTAGTACAACTCCCTCCATCAATAATGACACTACACACTTTGTTTTTCACAAAGCATCTAGTATGAAATAAATTTTCTCTTTGAGTTTCTTCATCCTCTTTTTGTTGCATACTCAAAACTCTCCTATTCACCAACAACTCTCCAACCACCTCATCATCGGGATCCTCCAATGCAGGCATACCATCATAATTCTCCTCCTCGCTCTCCGACTCAAACTCACCACAAACATTCATAATCATAATTTTTTTATTTGGACACTGACTAGAATAATGACCAACACCTTGACATCTAAAGCATTTGATATCTCTAGAACGATTAATAGGAGTTTCAGATTTACCTTACACTCATTGCTTTGGTGTGTCTGGTTTGGTGTCAATTTTTGGCTTGGACACCGGCCTGACATCCTCTCGTTTGCCAACGTTTGGACGCCAAGGAGTAGAAGAACCTCCAACAGTAGAGTTTCGACCCATGCCTCTTCTTTTGAGTTGTTGTTCCACTTTCATGGCAATTTGAACCATCTCCTCAAGATCCATACAATGTCTAAGCTCCACTTGGTCTTGAATCTCCCTATTCAAACCACATAAGAAATGAGCCATAGTTGCTTCACGATCCTCTTCAATATTAGCCCGGATCATAGTAACCTCCAACTCTTTGAAATAATCTTCAACACTCTTTGTCCTTTGCTTAAAATTTTGTAGCCGCCTAAACATGTCACGATAATAGTAATTTGGCATAAATCTTTTCCGCAAAGTTTGCTTCATCTCCTCCCATGTCTCAATTGGACGCTCTCTATTCCTCCTTCTAGAAATAACAAACTGATCCCACCAAATAAGAGCATAATCCACAAACTCAACAACCGCCAATTTTATTTTTTTTGCATCACTTTAGTTGTGGCAATCAAATATGGACTCCACTCTCATCTCCCACTCAAAATAAGCCTCTAGATCAGACTTCCCATGAAACGAAGGAATTTTCATCTTAATCTCACTAATATTCTCATCTTCTCTTCCCCCCATCAATGTATCTTCCACGCCTTGCTGCCCTTCTATTTCTTCCACCCTCTTGATCTCGCCTATTTCTACCTCAATTCTCACCAAAACTCTCATCATCCTCACTACCACCAACTTCAAGTTTACTAATTCTCTCATGCACTGCCTCCAATTCGGCCCTCATTGCTTCCCTCACCATCTTAGATAAATAATCTATTTGGGTCTTGGAAAACCCTTGACTAGAACTATCCTCTCCTTTTTTATTAGAACTCATTGTACCTGCAAGAAAAAGTTAGTAATAAAATTTCTCACCCAATAGCTCACAAGTTACTCCAAAGGGATTCACTCAACCACTCTTTTTTTTTTTCACTCAAAATTTGTGTAGGCTTTTTGCTTTGTGTGGGAATGAACCAAACTTTCAAGTTCACAACTTGTAGACACTTGAAGATTGACTTCTCGAAGATTGACAAAAACAAGAAGAAGAAAGTCATGGAATTGGATTTTTGACTTGCACCCAAGGATGAACAAGAGTAAAGTAATTGACCACAAGTTATCTTGTTTCTTCAATATATATTTTTTTAAATCTTTTTTGGTTTTTTTATTTTTTGACCTATTTTTTCGAATTTTTCCTTTTTTTTTTGAATTTTTCGAGATAACTTGTAGCACAAGACACGAAAACTTGGGCGACAAGATTGACACAGTCACGACTTAGAAATTTGGAAAATAATAGACTCAGATGAAGAACAAAATATGAAGAATGAAGAACACGAAGAACATATATAGATGAATATAGATACTTACTTGATTCAAAACCTTGGCTTTGATACCAAATGATATGAATTTATAATGTATGGAAGGCAAACACGACTATATTAAAATCGTACCCTCAATCCAATAACAAAAGAAATTAAGAAATTGCCCAATCTTGAAACAAGTAAAGGTTTTGGATTATTCACCGCTAGTTTACTTGAAACTAGCAACAAACAATCACGAAGAAAAATAATTGATCACAACGGGACCTTCAGAAAACCTGTTTTTGACAACCCACGAGGATAATCAACCGACAAACGCCACAAAGTATGAACTTTGATAAGTTTGATTTTTGGATAAAGCACAAAGCTTCAATAAAAATTCTAGAGGGAATTTTACGTATAAAATATGAAATCTTAATTGTTATTCAATAATGAATGTTTGTTATATTTATAATACAACTACAAAATAATTAAAATATATCGCAAAATATATCTAAAGATATAATAATATCTCCTAAAAGTTTTTTAGTAGGAATAAAAGACTCAAAATAGGCAAAATAATACCAAAATAATAAGATTACCGAACACACACACAAACACCTTTGGTGCATGTAAAAATACGTAGCGCGGGTGCACCGAAGTTTCGCAGGACACGGCGCAGGTGCGCTAGGGAGTGGCGTGGGCGCACCAAAGTTTCGCACAAACTTCTTCAATTTGGCATCCGAACGCGCGGGCGCGTGATCAGAAGGCGCGGGTGCGCTTTAGCTTCGAGCTTGGTCTTCAATTTCTTTACTTTCTTGACCTCCTTTGACCTTAATAAGATTATTACATCCCCCAAACTGAATATCAAGAAATCCAACGCCCTCTTGTGACTTCAACATCAAGGATTGAAGTGATTCCTTGAACTTTTGAGCTCGGCCTCTCGTTACTGGTCCTTTTGGCATTTCCAATGGATCCTTAGCCACTTGATCATCACGCGAACCATCCATGATTGCATCAACTTCAGATCATCAATTATGTATAAAAGGAGAAACAAATAACACATCAGAGCACAAGTAAGGAAAACAGTTTTGATTTACGATTAGAGCAAGACAACTTATCAAACAACTAAGACCCAAAATAGAAACAAATAAACAAGACTAAACCAACTAAACCAATCTAGAATTGATTGCTCTCCGAGGAGCCATCATCATCAGTAGCAGCAGTTCTTCTTCTCCTTCTCCTTCTCCGTGTTCAGCTTCACCTTCTCCCCCTTTTTGTCCAGAAGAGATACCTACTCCAAGGATACTGTGGTAGCGAGCTTTCAATGCCTCATAGTAGGCAAGATCTTCTTTGGCTTGAATGATCTTCTGCTGAGCATGTAGTAGTTGAGCTTGAATGAAAGTTGTATCCACGGATTGAGCTGTAGAGGATGGAACAAAAAAAGCAGTGGCAGGGGAGGTGTTGGCAACATCTGCCACAACATCTTCAACAGCACCTGTTTATGACCAAAGAAGATCCAACTTCCTATTTCCTTTAAGTAATGCAGGTGCAATCTTCAAATCTTCTCCAGGCTTAGTGAGGGATTCATCATCATCATTCTCAATTTCTTGAGATATCATCATAGAATAGATCATGGAAGGATATGGAAGCTTGAGTGTAGGCTGAGAACAATCTGAGAAGGCCATGACTGTGTCAAACACCAGTCGGCCATAGTTGAATGCGGATCTCGTACCAATAGCATACAAGACAAGTGCTTGATGCTTAGTGATAACAGTTGAATTCCCAGAAAGAGTCTAGGTCTTTACCAAAGTCTTGTGCAAGACAGAGTATAGAGATGTGAGCTTGGCAGCTGGGAGCTTCTTAGGATGAGCTGGGAATGTTGTGACTTGACCACCTGTAATGACAGAGGTCATCTCATCCAAGGAAGGTAAGACAACATCATCAGCAGAAGGTGTCCGCAGAAAGCCATTAATAACTGCCGGACTAACCTGAAAAATCTATCCTCTTACGTACACTTTCCCATAATTCATAAATCTTGGATCCTTCACTGCTTGAGTAAGATTGCAGTAGAATTCCAGCACAAGTTTCTTACAATACGAGGCAGCAGTAGTGACAGTAGCAAGCATATTTCTCACCTAAAAAAATTGAACCATATTCTGAGCTCCATAACTCTCCAGATCAATATTATGTTCTTCAAGGAACTCACGATTGACATACCTTTCCCAGTTATCTGCAATATCCTTAGAATAAAACAAGGATGAGTAAGACTCGTTTACCTGGTAGTCTTCTCCTAAGGTGTTGTCCAAGGTATCAGCAACACCTTCCTCAACATCTTCCTCAGAGTCATCAGTGTCTGACTCTTCTTCCAAATCTTTCTCAGCATCTGAGTCTTCACTCGAATTAGAGCTGGAACTATCAGAGGAATGGGGGCGGTTTTCCGCATATTCCTGCATCATCTCTTTGTCTGGCTCATCATCAGAAGGAGTAGCAGTGACTGTAGGCTTCTTACCCTTTGATTTCTTCATCCCAACCATGAATTTGGCAATGGAGGCTTCCTCATCATCGAAAAATACAAGAGGATCATTAGTGGATGGTTCCTCAACAACAGGAACAGATGCAGATGCATATTTATTAGCAGTAAACATAAAAGGAAATTTGAGTCTCTGTGGAAGAAGATTCACTTGCAGACGATGAATCACCTATTGATTCATTCTCAGCAGCAAAAGGCACAGGAATGGCTTCACTAGTTGGTTTTGTCACACTGACTTTTCCACTCTTATGACGCACAAGCTTGTAATCTTCATCCGAGCTTGCATCACCAGATGAGAATTCGGTGTCCACAAGAGAAGTTCTTGATGGTTGACCCTTCCCGCGGAATCTCTTCGATGTAGTGTAGTTAGGATTGTATCCGGCTTGACGTTTGGATCGGCAAGTCAAGGGTTTCGGTGGAAACACCTTGTTGATTGTAGAAATATCTGGTGGATTCTCCACATCTATTTCATTACCAGGCTCTCTTAGAGCAATCGAATCCATGGGAACAGGTTCCTCAGCAACCAGAACCATGGCTCGCTCGATCACAGGGTGTGGTGATGGAGGTGTTGTCACACCTTGAGCAGCTTCCTCTGCAAAAACCATCTCGGAGCGAATATCATGAGAATCATAACCCTTTCCTGCCATTTGAGATTGCGAAAGTGTATGATACATAGAGAAATTTAGGGCAATAGATAAACAAAGGCGGTGAGTGAGTAGACGGAATATGAAGGCAAGACCATGGAAATAATGTTTTCCAAAATAGATAAATACCCAATATATGTTTCACACAACCTACTCTCATATTATAACTCAGATTTATAGCCCCTCTATGGTAACAAAATCTCTAACGGTAATAAATCCAATTTAAATTAGGAAACTAAATCACTTATTCTCGGCAATTCTCTAGGCCCAATTATTTCACCAAATATTTCCAAATTTAACTCATCGTTGATATATAACTCCACTTAAACCAAATAGATCACAATAAAAATCAAAATTTCAGAGGATAGTGCAAAAATTCAAAATTTTACTTTAATTAAAACTTCAAACTTCTCAGCCAGATATATTCACACAAAGATTAATATGCATGTCCTAAAATATGTCTAAAACAGAATGTAACATACAAATAAAATGCGATCACATGCAAAATATATGTTGACAAGTGAGGTATTTTCCACGATGTTGGCAACATCTTCCAGCAACACTTCAGGATTCTCAAAAATTTTGTTATCCAATTTATTATTACTGAAGTGGTAGCCTGCACACTAAAGGAACGATGCTTCTGATTTTCAATCAAATTTTATGATTGAATTTTTTATTGTTCAACTTTTTGTTAATTTGAGTTTCTGAATTTGCAAAATCACTTTTCACTTGGAACAAGATCGTGGAATACACGAATACCCCTCCACTACTTTGTGATTTAGTCAGAACTCTTTAACAATTATTTTTTATTAAACTGTAAAACACTTTTGCAAGGAATCTTGAGTGAAAAACTGGTCAATGGTTTCAAAATATCAAACACATCACAAAAAAAAGTGAATGCATGAATGCAACATGCCTAAAGATCCTAAAAATGCACATGCATGAAAAAGTTTTGTCTTAGGGTTTTGGCAACACTCCAAACAACATTTCAGTTTTGTCTATAATGCATACATACTGAGAGACTTCCTTAGACTGGAGTATCTATAAAAATCCAAAGCTTTTGTGAATATATCAGCTAATTAGTTATTAGTTCCAACAAACTCAATAATGATAATGCCTTTCTCAATAAAATCTCGAATGAAGTGATATCTAATGTCAATGTGTTTGGTTCGAGAGTGTTGTAATGGATTTTTGGATATATCAATGTCACTAGAATTTTCACAGTACACAATAGGAGTATCAATCTTAATTCCATAATCATTTAACATTTGATTCATCCATAAGAGTTGTGAGCAGCAACTTCATACAACAACATATTCAGACTCGACAGTTGAAAGTGAGACACTATTTTGTTTCTTACTATAACATGACACTAAATTGTTTCTCAAGTAGAAACATCATCTTGAAGTGCTCTTTTTCTCATCTAGATCCCCAGCCCAGTCAGCATCACTAAAACCCTACCAAATTTGAGTTGGTTTCTTTAGTGTACCACAAACCCAAATTCAAAGTACCTTGCACATATTTCAGTATACGTTTTACGGCCTTTAAATGTGTAACTTTTGAGTTAGACTGGTATCTAGAACAAAAACAAACACTAAACATGATATCAGGTCTAGTTGCACTCAAATAAAAAAGACTACCAATCATACTTTTGTAGAGGGTGTTGTCAACACCTTCAGCAACATCTTCCCTCGACAGTTTTTCATTAGACCCCATAGGTGTGCGCATGTGTTTAGTGTTGTTATTCAAGAACTTTTTCACCAGATTTTTAGCATACTTACTCTGACATAAAAAATACCATCATGCATTTTCTTTACTTGCAATACCAAGAAATAAGTTAACTCACCAACCATTCTCATCTCAAATTTAGAAGACATGCACTTCACAAAATCATCAACATGTTTATTACTCGAAGCACAAAAGATTATATCATCTACATAAACTTGGCAAATTAAGATATTACTTTGAGACTTTTGCACAAATAAAGTCTTATCAACTTCACCTTTTTTGAAGCCAAGATTGAACAAGTATTCGGTCAACATTCCATACCATGCACGATCATTCAAGATCCCATTTAAAAAGACGCTTTTTACATCAATTTGAAAAAGTTTCATTCTCATGTAACATGAAATTTCAAGAAAAAATCGGACTGACTCAATGCGGGTTATAGGAGCAAAGGTTTCATCAAAATCCACCCCCTCTACCTGTGTATACCCTTGAGCTACCAACATAGCTTTATTTCTTATGATGTTTCCTGATTGATCAGTCCTATTTTTGAAAATTCATTTTGTTCCTATAAGATTACCATGATCAGGACACGGTACCAAGTACCAAACATCATTCTTAACAAATTGTTGTAGCTCTTCATGCATAGCATTGACCCAAAATTCATCTTTTAAAGCTTATTCAACCTTTTTGGGTTCAATGTTTGACACAAAACATGAAAATCTTACCTGGGAATACGTAGAGCTCATGCACATCATACCAACCATTTTTCTATAGTCCACCTTCTCTTTCCTTTGAGTTTGCAAGTCTTCATGTACATCTCCAATGACCTGTGAGGTTGGATGGTACTTCTGAATTTTCCTAGGAATATTCTTACCAGTTTCATTTACCTCACTGTCCTCATCATCATTCTCATCAAGGTGTTGTTCAACTTTAGTTTCTGGAATTTTAGCAGAAGGTGTTGTCAGAGGTGTTGTAACACCTTGGACAACTACTAACTTTCCACAATTGTCAAGAATACCATCAATCTCATCCTCATCAGTTTTCTTCTTTAGATCTGCAAGATCATCAAACACAACATCAATAAACTCGAAAATAGTCCTAGTTCTCAAGTTAAAAATCATATAGGTTCGGCTATTTGATGAATATCCTAAGAACAAACACTTATCACTATTTGTATCAAACTTAGCAAGATGATCTCTATCATTCAAAACGTGACACACACATCCAAACACATGAAAATACTTAAGGTTTGGCCTCTTTGCCATGAGTATTTCATAGGATGTCATAGTAGTACCATTTCTCAAATAAACTCTATTCGAAATATGACATACAGTGTTCAAGGCTTCTGTCCAAAAATGTTTTGAAATATTCTTTGAACTTAACATCACTCTTGTCATCTGTTGCAAGGTTCTATTCTTTCTTTCAGCAATTTCATTTTGTTGTAGAGTTTTAGGAGCAGAAAATTCATTAGAAATACCTTTCTTATCACACAAACTTGCAAAAGAAGAGTTTTCAAACTCCTTACCATGATCAGTGTATCTCAAAAAATCATCAACACAAACAAAAGAGTATTTCTTACCTCCAATGTGGACCCATTAGGTCCATATGTATAATCTCAAGGAAGGGTGTTGTCACAAATGTTGGCAACACCTGGTGTGGCACCCTAGTCTGCTTTTCCTTTTGACATGCTTTACACACAAATGGAATACCAGTTTTCAAATTAGGCATAACTCTAACAACATCAAGCTTACTTAGGTTCTTTAAAGTCTTGAAATTTGCATGACCCAACTTTTGATGTCGTAGGTCAAATTCTATCACTTATATGTGCCTACAAGCCATCTCTTCATCAAGTTGATAACAGTTATCAGATGATCTTGTACCTGTCATTACACACAAGTTAGAGCTATCAAAAATTTTGCATAATTTCTTATCAAATTGAACATGCAAGTTATCATCACAAAGTTGGATAATGCTTATTAGATTTGCAGTAAGCTCTTCTACATGAAACACATTCCGAAGCTTAGGAAAACCAGCAACATTTAGTGTGCCTTTTCCAACAATGTTTCCCTTTGAACCTCCTCCATAGGTTACTTTTCTACTTTTCTGTTCAACATATTCAGTTATAAACTTTTTGGAACCTGTCATATGACGTGAACTACCACTATCAAAGTACCATACACCTGAAACATTAGTTTTTAAAGCAGTCTAAATCATATAATAGTGAATATCAGCTTTTGGTACCCCAAACCTTTCTTCTAATTGATATGTTCTTTGGGATGTTGTGTGAGGGTGTTGGCAACACCTTGGATGAAGATCTCTATCTGTAGTCTTCTTGCAACTTAAAAAAGAATGGTTTGATATGACCAGGTCTATGAAAGTAGTGACAAATATACTTACGTTTCTTTCTAGACTTTAAAGGAGCAGTAGGCTGTGGCTTTGGTTTCGGAGGATCAGTTGATGTGGCCTTTTTAGTTGAGCTTCCTGTACAGCTACTTAATTTGTTTGACAAACACAGGGCCATATGAACATTCACCAACTTCAAATTTACTATTCTCAAAGCCTAAACCCGCCTTAACATCTCTTCCCCTCAAGAGCAAAGAATCAATCTTGGTAGTGCTTGAGTTAAACTTGGTCAATGTGGCTTTGGCTTTCACAAGTTCGTCCTTCACCTGACACAACTCTAGGTCCTTCTTGCTCAGCAAAAATTCATGTCTAGAAACAACAACCTTCAGATCAGTGTTTTCTTTCACAAGAATCTTGTTCAACTTATTTCTTTCAATCCAGTCAGCATACAACTCTTCATACATCATACGAGCTTCTTCCATAGTCATTGATCTATCACCTGCATCAGGATTACACTTATCATTAACAGTAGAAGAAGTTAAATAGACTGATCTTTGGGAGATGTTGCGGCCAGGTGTGGCAACACCTAAAATATTGACTTGAAAACACTTCTTGCTTTCCAGTAAAGCTGTAAGAGTTGTGTGATTTTCTTCATCTTCCTGTTCTTCATCTTCTGCAGATTCATCACTCAATGATGTGTTCATCCTTTTTCGAAGAGTATTAGCACACTTATTGGCATAGTGTCCAAAGCCTTGAAATGCATGACACTGAAAAGTGTCTAACTTTTTTGAAACAGGTTTATTTTTCCCTTCAAACATCAGTCGAGGCTTCGAGGGATCAGTAAACTTCTTGGGTGACTGTTCTAGTCCAGTAATTCTCAAAGGCTTGTTGGATAACATTGGAGCCTTAAGTTTTTTATCAGATTTCTTAACTTCCTTCATCCTCTTTAGATAATCAATGAACTTCTTGGTCATGAGTGAAATCGTATCATCCTCAAAATCAAATTGAAGAACTTCTTGACGAAACTGAACATAATCCTCATATGAGTCATTGGAAGCTTGAAAGGCTATTTATTTTCCTTTATCCTTCTTCTGTGCAGTGATATTCATCTCAAACACTTGAATAATACTCATTAATTCTGTCAGATTCATCTTCGAGGTGTCCTTAAATTCTTCAAGAGCCCAAATCTTACCATTGAATCTCTCGGGTAATGACCTAAGCACTTTGTTCACAAGTCTTTCATTAGAAATTAGTTCTTCTAGATTGAATGCTTCAGTAACTAACTCTCGAAGTCTTTGATCATACTCGAAAATAGTTTCATCTTTGCTCATACGGATATTCTCGAATTTTGAGTTAAGAAGCCTCATCCTTGTTCTCTTGACACTTTCAGACCCTTCATAGTTCTCTTGTAGGGTATGCCATGCATCCTTGGCAGTAACACAATCAGTAATAAGGCTGAACATCCTCATGTCCACGCTGAAAAAAAATATGGCGTTGATTGTTTTAGCATTAAAGCTTAAAATTTGTGCCTCCTCGGTTGTCCATGTGGTTTCTGAATTTATTATATAGTCACCATCTTTGTCCACGATCTTTGGAGCAGTCCAACCGGTAAGTATACTCTGCCATGCATGTTCATCCATAGCTTTGATCGTAAATCGCATCCTTGTCTTTCACAAAGCATAATTCGTGCCATCAAGAACTGGAGGTTTTAGAAATGAGTTTGCAGTAGTAGATGAGTCCATATTATTCCCTGAAATAAAATAAACAAACCAGAATCAGTTTTTAGTATATCAAGAATATGACTCTGATGCCACTTGTAAGGAATAATTGGTTGCACATACACAGATTTAGGTGTTGTCACAAGGTGTTGACAACACCTTAAATAACACCTTCAGTAATATGCAACATAAATAATATAAGCGTGAATAAGATAAACAAGCAACCAAATAAATAGACTCGGAAATTTAGCAAGAGTATAAAATACTCTTGCAATGTCTCAGAGAAAAACTTTTACTGAAAAATAATCAAAGAGTTTACAAAACCCTAAAACTAGTGAATTATTGTCAAACTCAATTTTCTCAAAACATGTGAGAAAATAAATAATAAAAACAACTCCTAAAAATTCTATGCAAGATAGAATAAAGAAAATCAAAGTATGGAGTTGGATCCTTGTCGACTAAATACCGAGAGCAACAACAACGATCCAATTCTTCAATGCTCTCAAATTCTTCACACGTCGAACAAGTAAACCACAACTGTAAAATTTTAATAAGCTTCAATAATATCTTCGGAATTCTTGTAAGAAGCACGTTAGAAGCTCTTTTAGAAAACTCTATATTAGTCGATCTCTCAGTATTTGATTGTACACGCCTTCTTTTATAAACAAGGACAAATAATCCTTATTCACAATGTTTTTTTGTAGACATAAGATTCCTATAGATTTTCTTCGATCAAATCTACAAAGATAAGGAAGAAATCAATTAGATATGAGATATTTAAATATTATGATAAGCTTAATAATATCTCAAATCTACTTAAATAAAGAATTTATCTCAAAGATACTTTACGTTCATGAAAGACAAAAGACTCAAATAAATCTTTTAAAACTTTAAGGAATTTTAGAAAATAAATATTTCCTTCACTAATAGTCAGATATAAGTTGAGTTATAATTGTACATCACTAATACCCCGATCCAAGACATGTTTCTAAATCAATTTAATGAGCACTGTATAACTGTTTTTTTTTTTTTTTATTATTTTTCAATTTTTTCGATAGTGATATATGTTTAGTTCTCATATGACAGAACGGTCTTTTTTTTTTGTATGTTAGATGTTTATCTCACATGAAAAAAACTGACTGTTAGATCTGTCTTTCTGAGCTGCCTGATAGATAATATGAACCGAACCTATTTTTGGACTCTGCGAGCTGATCCCAAGGTTGGAAGCTTGGTAAAATTTTAAATCCGGTGACTGGTAGGAGCTTGCACTGAGTTAGGCTCTATGGTCTATTGATCACATATGTATGCAGATATCATTTGTGATCCAAGTAAATAAACCCAAGAATATATAAGAATAGTGATTTTCACTAATATGAACGATTTATGATACTTTTGAACAAATGTAAGTTATAAATTCTTTATGATTATGTTAAAAAAAATAATCTTTATGAGATCTCAACCAGTTGATACCTAAAATCTGACCCGGAGGCGAGAGATAAAAGCTAAAAATAGATACTATTTCATATTATTATTGGAAGATTCTATCACCCACTTTCGATTCACATACATCGGATTGTGAGGTGGTGTTGTTAGATGCTAATAAATATTCTTCAAGTTGAATCAAAATTGACTTATTTCATATTAGTAACTAATAAATGAATTTAATTTTTTTAAAAAAATTAATTTAATTGATCGATTAGGCATTTGCGGTATGCCTTATAGGTGCACTTGAAGGATTAATTTGAAATCCATGGATTTCGATTGTAGTTTTATTGTTTAAAATGAAACAATGGTGTGAAGGCTTTTCTTTTGACTACAATTAGTTGACTTTGGATGGCTGAGATTGATTCATACTTTTAATTTTGATCCAACGGCTGAAATCTAATTGGAGTTGGTTGGTTAGTTAATCTGTTATTTAGCTAACTTGATTAAATATATCCTTTGAAATTTTCTCTACAAGGTCTTAAGACGAGATCGAGATAGACACACACAAGATTGAATATCGAATCCTCTGAAGATTCTTGCGATTGCTGCTATTGGAGTCAAGCTCCTTCTTCTGCTGGAAAGATTCAAGTAGAACCTGTTGAAGAAGATCAGCTGCTGGATTCCTGGATTAGACAGCATAGATCAGGTTTAATCTTTTGTGCTTGAAGATTGTTATTATCTTGAATTGAGGATTGTAAACTCGGATATTCTTGGTTCATAGTGAATTCACTTGGGGTGATTCCCAGATCCTTGGGTGTAGGATTGATCTCAATTCAAACCAAGTAATTGTGGTGTTCGTGTGTAGCATTATTCGTTTATTTTAGTTCTAGATCTTTCAGTCTTGATTGTGTCTGTTGAATCGTGATTGCTGAAACATATATTTGGGGCTTAATCACAACAAGTGGTATCAGAGCCTCAAGATTTGGATCTTGGGGAAAAAGTTCTTTTTTATTGCGAATCTGTATCATCTCTTCGATTGTCCAGTCGATCTTCCCAAGTTTTTTTTTATTCTATCTGAATATCATTGATAAAGATGTCTACTAGCCAGGGGCATTCTTTAGCAATGCCCACATCAAGATTTGAGGTGGAGAAGTTCGATGGAAAGAATGATTTCAAGTTATGGAGAGAAAAATTTGTTGCTCACTTGGGTAATCTTGGCTTAGATGATGCCCTGCAAGGTGAAACCAAGATTCCCGATACAAAAGAAAATAAGGCAGAGATCTTGAAGAAGGCAAGGAATACGATAGTTCTGAGTCTTAGTGATCAAATACTCAGAAAAGTTGTAAGGGAAAAATTGGCAGCTGATATGTGGCTCAAACTGGAACAGTTATACATGACCAAGACCTTGCCCAATCGAATATATCTTAAACAAAAGTTCTACAGTTACAAAATGGATGAGAACAAGACAATCGATGAAAATATTTATGAATTTACAAAGCTTCTGGCAGACTTGGAGAATATGGATGTTAAGATAGATGATGAGGATCAAGCTATCTTTCTACTAAATTCTCTGCCCAAGTCCTATGACCAGCTGAGGGACACTCTCAAATATGGAAGGGAAACACTTACCCTTGAAGAGGTAATAGGAGCTGCATACTCCAAAGAGTTGAACTTGAAAGTAAATGATAAACTCAATAAACCTGCAGGTGAAGGGCTGAATGTGAGAAGAAGGTCTTTGGAAAGAAAAGATCATAATGGAAAATGGAGACCTCGATCAAGATCAAAATTAAGGCCAAAAAGAGTATGCTGGTCTTGTAAAAAGGAAGGAAATATTATAAGATTTTGTCCCTCAAGGAAGCAGAATCAGGGACAAGAAGCAGCTTCAATAACAAATGCAGAAAATGTATTACAAGAATATGAAGTTGCTGAAGTTCTAACTATCTCTTCAGAGGATACAAAAGATGAATGGATATTGGACTCGGGCTATTCCTACCACATGACTCCAAGAAAGGACTGGTTCACAGATTTAAAACAGGTAGAGGCTGGCTATGTATTGCTGGGAAATAATGAATCTTGCAAAATTCATGGTATTGGATCTATAAGGTTGAGAATGAGTGATGGAACAGTAAAGGTGATGACTGATGTTAGATATATTCCTGATCTGAAAAGGAATTTGATTTCCTTAGGTACTTTAGATCAAAGAGGGCTTAGTTACAAAGCTCAAAATGAAGTTCTTAAGGTGATAAAAGGTTCTCTAGTTGTTATGAAGGGAATCCTTAAACACGGCCTCTATGTACTTCAAGGAACAACTTTATCAGCAGAAGTGCATGTAACTACATCAGAAACAGGCAGTACCCACCTTTGGCATAAGAGACTCGGGCACATGAGTCTTAAGGGACTACAAGAACTGAGCAAACAATAGCTCCTGGAGCCAAATCAGATCAGCAACCTTGATTTCTGTGAAAATTTCATATTAGGCAAAGCTCATAGACTAAAATTCAATACGACTACCCACAATACAAAGTCTCCACTGGCTTACATACATGCTGATTTATGGGGCTCACCTAAGGTACCTCTCTTACTTTCTAAGTGTCAATACTTCATTTCGTTGATTGGTGATTATTCTAGGAAAGTTTGGATATATTTTCTTAGAACAAAAGATCAAGCTTTTGAGAAGTTTGTTGAATGGAAAAATCTAGTAGAAAATCAATTAGCAAGCAAGGTTAAGACACTTAGAACTAATAATGGACTTGAGTTTTGCAATCAAGAGTTCAATGATTTTTGTGCTAAAAGTGGCATTGTTAGGCATAGAACTTGCACATATACACCACAACAAAACGGTGTTGCAGAACGAATGAATAGAACCATAATGGATAAGGTAAGGTGTATGTTAAATAAAATTTCATTACCTGCAAAATTTTGGGCAGAAGCGGCCTCCACAGCATGTTACTTAATAAATATGTCTCCTTCTTCAGCGATTGATTTTATGGTCCCTGAGCATAAATGGTCAAGTTCAAAACCATCCTGTAAACATCTTAGAACCTTTGGTTGCATTGCATATTTTCATTCTAATCAAGGAAAATTAAATCCTAGAGCTAAGAAGGGAGTCTTTCTTGGATATCCAAATGGTGTTAAAGGCTATAAGGTGTGGCTTTTAGATGATCTTAAATGTTTAATAAGTAGAGATGTAACTTTCAATCAAAGTGAATTCTATAAAACTAATAATTTTGTTGAAGAATCAGCCAACTCTAAACAAGTTGAGCAGAGTTTTATGGACAGGGATGATGTGCAGCCTGAAAAACCAAATGAAGATCAAGATGAAGGTGGGGTTGATCGAAATACTTCAGAAGGTTTTTATGATATATATTCAAGTGAAAGTCAAGAAATAAGCCAAGATAACACCAAGACAGGTGCAACTGGACAAGGTGATTTAGATCAACACCAAGATGAATATCTTCTTGCAAGAGATAGAGTAAGACGAGAAATCAGATTGCCATCTAGATTTGCCTCATCAGAATTCACTGCTTTTGCACTTAATGTGGCTGACATTATGGACTTAGAAGAGCCATCTTCATACTCAGAAGCTATGAAGTGCAAAGATAGAGATCAGTGGCTGAAGGCAATGAGAGAGGAATACACATCTCTAATTAAGAATAACACTTGGGTGCTAGTGGAAAAACCAAAATATCAGAAGGTTATTGGTTGTAAATGGGTGTATAAAAGGAAGCCAGGAATACCAGGAGTGGAAAAGCCAAGATATAAAGCGAGATTAGTGGCCAAGGGATTCTCACAGATTGAAGGGATAGACTACCATGAGGTTTTTTCTCCAGTAGTTAAGCATGCATCAATAAGAATCTTGTTAGCAATAACAGCTATTCACAACTTGGAGCTTGAACAATTGGATGTCAAGACAGCTTTCTTGCATGGAAAACTGGAAGAAAGGATATTCATGACACAACCTGAAGGTTTTGAAACACAATATGGGAAGGTTTGTTTATTAAAGAGATCTATCTACGGCTTGAAGCAATCTCCAAGACAATGGTATAAGTGTTTTTATGATTTTATGCTTCTTCAAGGATATAATAGATCCAAGTTTGATAGTTGTGTGTACTTTAAGCTGCTGCCAAACAAGCTACATATATATCTGTTAATATATGTTGATGATATGCTAATAGCTTGTAAAGATCCTAAAGAGATACAAGAGTTAAAACATCTTCTCAACACTAAATTTGAGATGAAGGATCTAGGACCTGCAAAACAGATTTTGGGAATTGAGTTAAGCAGAAACATAAATCAAAATCAGTTGTTTCTGTCTCAAGAGAAATATGCTAACAAGATTCTAGGAGTCTTCAATATGAAAACATCTAAGGCAGTAAGTACTCCTATAGGTGCTCATTTTAAATTGAAGGCAATAAAAGATGATAAAGAAGAATTGGAATCTCTTTACATGAGGAACATACCATACTCAAATGCAGTTGGAAGCATAATGTACATGATGATATCAACAAGACCTGATATTTCATATGGATTAGGACTTGTAAGTAGGTTTATGAGTAAACCTAGTAGAGAACATTGACAAGCAGTTAATTGGTTGCTCAAGTACTTGAAGGGATCCTCGAAACTAAAGCTCAAATATTCAAAATTGCTAACAAATTTGTGTGAAGTTGAAGGATATTGTGATTCAGATTATGCTTCAGACCTTGATAAAAGAAGATCGATTTCAGGCTATGTTTTTTACAGTAGGTGGGAATGTAGTTAGCTGGAAATCTAATCTTCAACATGTGGTAGCCTTGTCCACGACTGAAGCAGAGTACATATCCCTCACTGAAGTTGTAAAGGAAGGCCTATGGATAAAAGGTTTTGTCATAGAGTTGGGTTTTGAACAAGGAGGTGTTACAATTTTCTGTGATTCACAAAGTGCTATTCATTTATCCAAGAACTCTATGTTCCATGAACGTACTAAGCACATTGATGTGAGATTACATTTTGTGAGAGACATCATATCACAAGGAACAGTCAATTTTCAGAAGATAGACACTTTGGTTAACCCAACAGATATTATGACCAAGGTTGTATCGGTTGGTAAGTTGAAAGGAGCTCTGAGTAAGCTCAACGTCATAGAGTAAGTGGTGTTTACTCTGCTGGGGCTTCATCCGAGTTTTCTATGAACGACTAATATGTGTCAAAGGTGGAGATTTGTGAAGACTTTTCTATTGACTACAATTAGTTGACTTTGGATGGCTGAGATTGATTCATACTTTTAATCTTGATCCAACGGCTGAAATCTAATTGGAGTTGGTTGGTTAGTTAATCTGTTATTTAGCTAACTTGATTAAATATATCTTTTGCAATTTGTTCTACAGGGTCTTAAGGCGAGATTGAGATAGACACACACAAGATTCAATATCAAATCCTCTGAAGATTCTTGCGATTGCTGCTATTGGAGTCAAGCTCCTTCTTTTGCTGGAAAGATTCAAGTAGAACCTGTTGAAGAAGATCAGCCACTGGATTCCTGGATTAGACAGCATAGATCGGGTTTAATCTTTTGTTCCTGAAGATTGTTATTATCTTGAATTGAGGATTGTAAACTCGGATATTCTTGGTTCATAGTGAATTCACTTGGGGTGATTCCCAGATCCTTGGATGTAGGATTGATCTCAATCCGAACCAAGTAATTGTGGTGTTCGTGTGTTGCTTTATTCGTTTATTTTAGTTCTAGATCTTTCAGGCTTGATTGTGTCTGTTGAATCGTGATTGTTGAAACATATATTTGGGGCTTAATCACAACAAATAGATTAACATGAAATAGTACTATATAAAAATGTATAGACCTAACAGACAGGCCAACTCATGCTGGGGCAAATCGGTCCGCCAAAAACCCGCAGTTTGGCAGGGCGGTGGCAGGCCGGCCTAGCATCTTGACGGGTTGAAAATCTTCAACCCAACTCAACCCAACCCAAGGTGGGTAGTGGGTTGCGAGTTAATTAGACGGACCGGCCCACGAGTTGGTTCACAAAAAATAAAAATATATAAAACTAAAAAATTATTATAATTAATTATAAATTCCATCTCATAAATAAATATTAATAAAAACATATTAATAAATTTTTAATTATTGATTTCACGCGTGTACATTTTATACAAAGTTATTAATACAAAAAATTCACAATATAAGTTTCATTAAAAAAAACATATAAACCCCAATGTAAAATTTTAAAAAAAAATTCTCCAGACCCGCGAACTAAACAAAGCCCGCATTGGTTGGCCCACCTAGGCCCGCCTTTTATTGTATTAAAAAAATCCCCACCAACACACTTAAATTGTGAGGCTTGGCGGACCGACCAGAGATGCCAACGCAAATTGACGGTTCTTAACATGTAATGTGTAAATTTGAAAATTTTTGATATTACTTATTTAATTAATAAAAATATATTTGAAATCCATCTATTCCAAACACAACCTAAAAGAATAAACTAGCCTAACACTAAATTCAAAACAACTCCAATCTCATGCCTAGTTTCCATCAAAATCATTGAAGTTCATACGAATATTAACAGAAGTTCTAAAGTTCGAGTCTAGAATTTTTAAAAGCACATGTTTATCATAAAAATTACTTTTATTGAACTCTTCGTATTTTGATTTGGAAGATACCATCTATTGCTTTGGGTCTTGGCATAGACGGATCTTCATCAGGGGTAGGATGATCAAATTATAGATCAGTCATTTTTTTATCATTATTTTTCACTTATATAGTGCTGCAAAATTTTTATTCTCGTATAAGCGTATGTAAAATTCAGTCTCATGAGTTTTTCAACTGATCGGGCGCACATATATATGAAATCTTTTTTGTTTTAGATTAATTTTTTAAATATTTTAATGGTTATGTGATGTGTATGTATTAAAAAAATGAGACTCTTCATGATTGAGAGATGAAAAATCACAATTCTTGAATAAGAAAATTTCAATTTGTTAATTTGATCAATTATTCGCGGTAGGATCAAAATAACTTATAAGTTACAGGATTTGGAAAGAAAATGAAAATTTCAAGTCATATTACTCTAAATCCATGAAATTCTTAAACGCGTTCAAAATATATTATATACAAAATTTATTATATATTTTGATGATAATATATAATACAACTCTAATTACTGAATCCGTTCCTGTGTCTCGGTCTCGGTCTCGGTCTCGATAGAAGTATAATAACAGTTCTGGAGGACGATCACATAATTATTGGATTCGTTAAAAGATTAGCAGTGCTTCCTAAAATATCTGCAAAACACTACCTAAGCCCTTAACATTAGGATAGAACTTCAATTAGAAGACCATGTGGAGTCTCAGTAAGTGAGTAGACTAGTTTTAATTTGTGAAATGACGATTAATTGGGCCGGGTCATTAGCTCTGAAACTACTATGCCAGACCTAATTCAAAACAGTTATGGTATGTATGTCATATTGCTTAATCGTATCCAGCCCACATTCTAGAGTTTGAGTTGAATGTAAGATCGATTTTTTTAGGCCCACACGAATTATTTATTTAGTTTACGTATTTAAATTTGTGTTTGATTGGTCAATAAAGCCCAATATAATGTAGCAGCTAGGGCCTTGTCATTAAGGCCTATCAGAAGAATTTTTTTTTAATAATATAAAATATTCACATGTCACATACCAAACACTTAATTTATTTCAATTATTATCCACTTAAATTTACCACTCTTTTTTTTTCAAATTTTTACTATCCCACTTTCTAATTTTTATATTGGACTTAATTTGTTTGTATTTAAGCCTTCTCAATTTTTATGAAAAAATAGAATATTATAGAATTTTGTATTTTAATATAAATTAAAATCGAGCTATTTAATTGCTCTAATAATGACTATATATTATAAAAACAATAATAATTAGTTTCTTATGATATAAATCGTGTCAAATTTAAATTGGTTAAATGAAAAATTATTAATATATATAAATTACTATTCTAATTGTATTGGTCTTATGAACATTAATTAAATTCAAAAAATTATACCTTATCTTATGAAAATAATATAAATATTTTATTCTTCACACAACTCAAAAGATAAATATGCAATCATTTATAAAATTTTTACACATTTTTTAAAAAAACAAAATTTAATTTAATTATTAAAACATAATAAAAAATTTTCAATAAATTTAATGAATAATAATATTACCGATTATGATTTAATTTTTTTCTACTATTACTAATATTAATAAGGTTTGGATTCAAAAATATATATATATAAATTTTAAAACATAAAAACTAAGAAAACAAAAGATTAACACAATGAAATTTGTAACTTGACTTGTCAATTTTTTTATCCATAAATTTTTTAATGCAAAACCCAGCCCCCCTGGAACGAAAATCCTAAGTCCGCCCCTATATGTCACGATGATTATGCTGCATGAATTATCACGTTGAGCTTACACCTTAATATTACCTGTAGAGGGGTTGCTAAGCCTCGAGGTTTTGTGGATGGATGTCATGAATTTGGGTCCAGATTGTCCACTTATTTCTTATGGTATGGGAGTACCTCCTGTTGCGACGACCTAGTGTGCTACATATTTTGACGTCATTTGTTGAGCAAAAGTTTCTACAGTGATAGGTTTCTGGTACCTGATAATTTGTATTTAGCATTCATAGCATGTGTATACTCATATTTTCGTACTGAGCGTTGTTACCTCACGTCATCGATTTTGGTTCTTGACACTCCATTCCACAGGACAGGACTTAGGTTGAACGGACCGGGTGGTAGCGGTCACTGAGCAGTAGTAGGACGGATTGCATTGTACCAGGTTTCCTTTCTAGGAGTTTACCATTATATTCGATGTGATTATAATACATTTATCAACACTTGATTTTGGGACCGGTTTTATTCATGCCGGTAGTTTTTAGTTGTATTTATTAAATTTCCGCTGGCTTATTTTGATTATCATTTATTAAGTTATATTTCATTCTTAGGCTTTGACTCTTAGAGATTCCGGGTTGGAACACTACATTTTTGGTATTAGAGCATGCATTCATATTTGGGATCTAGGTTAGCAGTTTTGAGGTTACAATTCTGTTACTTTTATATATGGCAGGATGTGGAGACAAGAGCCGTGGGAGTGTCGGTGTTCATTGGGTAGACGACGAGGGCAGAGAGCATCACTGCAGGCACCGTCACCATAAAGACGACAGAGGCCGATTTGATTTGCGTAGGTTGGTGCAGATGGCTCTTAAGACATTGGCAAGCGGAAGATGCAGGCTGTTAACTTCCTGCTAGAAGGGAGTGCCCACAAGTGGTGAAGGTCTACTTCCAAGCCCTTTGTGTTTGCACGAGGTTTAGTTACTTGGGCCGAGTTCCGAGAGGCGTTCTTGAAATTTTACTTTCCTCCAGTTCTCCGTCAGTCGAAGACGAACGAGCTTATGAACTTGTAGCAGGGCACCATGTCTATTAACGAGTACCAGCAAAAGTTTTTTGAGCTGCTACCTTATTGCCCGTATGTCGCGACCAGCTCCGAGGACAAGTATGACCTTTTTTTGCAGGGACTTAACCCAGAGATACATGACCGTGTAGCTATCAACGACGATCCAACGTCGTATGAGGTGCCGGTTAACCATTTTTGGCAGGCAGAGGACAACATCAAGCGTAAAAGGAACTTTTTCTATTTCCGACCAGGTAAATTTTTGGGTCTTAAAGCCCAGTCCTCAAGAAGTCTTGTGCTTCTTCTTCTTCAGGTTCGGGTTTTGGTGGAGGCGTGTTCCAATTTGGGAAGAAGAAGAGTTAGAGCGAGAAGTGTAGGGGACGTCATCCTACTGACAGATGTCATGGGGCAGTTGGTACATTTTTTCGTTGTGGCCAGATGGGTCACATGAAGAGGGGTTGTCCACAGACGAGTGGAGTGTCAGCATCTGGCTCGGGTTCTCCAGAATCGATTCTGTAGAGGCCATCAGGACAGTCGGTTAGGAGCACCAACCAATGGCCACGCATTCCCGGCCAAGTCTTGGCGCTGAGCAAATATCAGGTTCAGAAAGAGAATGAGGAAGTCATTGCAGGTACATTTATTTTGTGGGGAATTCCTGCATCCGTTCTCATAGATGTTGGTGCATCAGATTCATTCAATCATTCATTCATTTTGGCACGTTTAGTTAAGTGACATAGACTGTCGTATATAACCCTAGAAGAAGTACTTTCTGTATCCATACAGGTCATTCGACTTTGGCCAAGCATCTAGTCTTGGGATGTTCATTAGAGTTTGAGGGTTTTGAGATATCACCGAATCTTATGATTCTAGCGATGGAGGATTTTGACTGTATTTTGGGTATCGATGTTTTGACTTCTTATCGATCTACTATAGATTGTTATCAAAACGTTGTTCAGTCTTGTCCGGTTGAGGGCGATAATTATTTTTTCTATGGTGAGGGAGCGTGAACCCTTATGCCTCTGGTATCAGCTCTGATGGCTTGTCAGGCTTTAGAGGCGGATGGGAAGGATACCTTATCTATGTGATTGGTACGTTTTGAAAGAGTGGGTGCCCGGTGAGCCAACTTGTGGCTAAGGGCTTTTATGACTCTATGTATAAACAATCTTTTGTTTAATATAATTTACACTTTTATAATGATGTTTACTTTATCTTTTATCATATTATTATGTTGTGACATACTATAAGATGTTTAGATGAAGACCTTGAATATACTATAGTGTATGTAAGATGTGGTGGCACATGGGGATGGCTATCATGAAACACATCTTATAGTCACTGTATATTCTAAACAGTTCCTAGTCGATTGAGCCGTCCGTTAATAAGGATAAGGATCGCTCGAGATTGAGACTAGCATTTGCGATGCCGAGTACCACGTTTCATTGGTATGGAACATAGAGATGTTCAAAGCATGCAAATGGATATTTATATGATGAATGATCGAACTACCCTATCCGGACATTCCAAATGGTTATCACTTATCGAGTGGATAAAGTCCGCGGTTTTGGTTGTACACCATTAGTCCTTACTACTTGAAACATCATTGAGACTTTATATGCTAGTACTGTACTTTGACTCGTTTACCGACTCTATTGGGGTCATCAGGTGTCGGGATTGGGTACAGTTACGACACATATAGGAGTCGATGCTTTGTTTTCAAGGATTCACCACATACTTACTAGTATGGATATCCTATGCAATCTGAGGAGATATTAGTGTGACGAATCTCTGGCCAGAGTACATGATGTGTTTTAAGAAATTGTTTCTTAGTAGCACATGCGATGTCACTATTTGATCTTCAAGATGCATTGCATAGTTATCGAATCTCAAACGACTCTCGATTTACCAATGGTTGTTGATTCGATCGGGATATATGGATGAAGGGACCGTACTGTACGCTAACCAAAATCTATTGGTTCTTGCAGGCACTATCAGTGATACCTAGGGAATCATGGGGCGATGTTGCTAGGCGCTCTTACCATGATTCGATGGGCAAGTCGGAAATTTTTGTTCCGAGTCACAAGGAGTTGTGAGCCCATGGCTAGCTATATCCCTGAACCATTGAGGGTCACACAAGTAATGGATTTTTAATCCCCGTTGAGATAATTAAATTTAAAGAGTTAAATTTAATGAACAAAGAAGTAGGACTTCTTATTTAAGAGTAGAGGGAGTAAGATTTTCTAAAATGACATAGTGATGGACATTTTTTTGGAAACCACTGAATTCGGATTCAAAAAATTTATCTTGACTTTAAAAGATGCAGAAATGGTTTCTGTGCACATTGGTGAAATTGGTTTATCAATCTGAGTCACGATGAATTTTATATTAATTTCTGAACATGCGGGCTTTGCTTGTAAGACTTGAACTTATGACTAATGGGCCCTAAGCTGTTAGCAGCCCACATTATAAATAAGTTATTGCAGTACAGAAATTATACAATAGAGGCATAATTTTCGAAAAACACTAGGGTTTTCTCTCTAGTGGCCACCGCCCCTCTCCTCTCTCTGTCGAAAATTCCAGCCTGTGAATTTTGAATTTGCAGTCTGGTTTAACGGATCAAATTCGTTAATTCTCTTCGTAGAAACTTCTGATAGATTTTCTAGTGCAATCTATCAGAGGGATTAAACTTCTGTTCGTGGACCTGATTGAAGAATTGTTCGTCCATCAGTTCCTGGGATATACAACAAGAGCAGAGTTATCTGTTGGTGTCCATAATCTCGTTTCGAGATTTCAAGGTAAAAATTTAATTGTTATTTAATTTTTACACGCATAATTTAATCGTAAAGTTTTGATACCCATGATATGGAATCGTTCCATATAAAATTTTAAAACTTCCGCTGCACCAGGTATCAATTCTGATTGATCTGATCACCGTTTTCCAACAGTGGTATCAGAGCTAGGTTGCTCAGATCAAGCGATTAAATTAATCGATTGTACAAAATTTTTAAGCCTCGGTTTTTGAAACAAAACAAATTTTAAAAATTAAATTTTTGACGGGCAAAACACGGGCAGCGATTGGATCGCTGCCCAGGGCAGCGACGGGCTGCCCGGCCCGAGCCCCTTTTGGGGAGCGCCTTCCCGGGAAAATTAATTTTTTATTTTTAATTAAAATTTTAATATGTTAAAATTCTATTTTTGGTCCGATCAAAAATTGTTTTTGATTGGTCCACGAGGCATCGGATCGAATTGTTCGAGTCCGAAAATTTTAAAATTGATTTTTGGATAAATTTGAATTTTTGGAAAATTTATAGATTTTATCCGTTAAATCAGATTTTATGAAATTAATTATTTTTAATACAATTGATGATAAGATATGATCTTATGGAAATATTGAGTAAAATATGATTTTATGTATAAAATTGGATTTTATATGTAAAATATGATTTTATTTGATAAAAAGATAAAATATGATTTTGTATGTAAAATAAGATTTTATATATGGAATATGATTTTATCCTTTTTAATTTAATTGTCATTGCATGTTATCCAATAAATTAATTTTGAATTAAATATTATTGGATAAGGATGATCGATTGCCATGACCAATTTTGTAGGTGTATGTTAGGGAATTTACATTTGTTTTTATTGTTGTTGGATTTATTAATGGGCCTGGTTTATGGCCCAATATGAATTGTCATATGTAATAAAAGTGGGCCTGGTTTATGGCCCGTTCCCACCCCTTAAAATGTATCCCCTACTTGTCATAGTTATTTATTGTAAATACATTATACTTAGTGGGAGATGAAGATTTGAAGACGGAGGTGGGCCCAGCAGACAATAAAGACTGAAGAAATGTAAATTGGAAGCACAATGTAATAGGATTGCATTGCATACTTGCATATCACCTAGGATTGGACTTAGACTCGTGATTGGCAACCACGGGTCAATTAGTAATGGAATCGATCATCCTAAAATATAATATATGATATTATCGTTGTATGCATGTTTAGAATAAATTGTATGAATCCCGCAAGCATACAAATTTTAAATGATGAGACAAATTTTCAAAATCAAAATCCCTCATTTTAAATATAATTTAAAATTGATATCAAGATAAATAAAGGAAATTTAAATATTGTTTAAATATTCCTACCTTCCATCAACGATCAATGTATGAGATGCTACCCACGGATACGGTCCGACTCATATTATTGGGGGGGCCCGTTCGTCGGAAAGCTGTACATTGGATCGACACATGTTGTAAGTTGGGTGGAACTCCCATGGGATTTGCTCATATTATTGGGGATCCACATGGCGACCGTCCATCACAACTTAATATTGATGGGTCATCTTGACGTGTCACAATAAACGGCGTCATATTATTGGTCCCTTGTTGGACATGAGGTAAAAACGTGGAGGTTGCTTTGGAAGCAATTGGGCTCTACCTTTTGAAAATTATGGTTGGATGATATTATTCGGGACCATAGTTTGTCAATTGGACTCCATGTTCCCACTAAGGAAAACAGTTTCCCGTTTTCACTAGAGGGTAGTGAAATCGTTAAAATAGTGGGAGTGAGATTCATAAAATAAATTTCGCCTATTTTATGTCTTAGTAAATTAATTAAACAATCACTGATTATTGTCTGTTTCTTTTCAGTATTTCATTAAGATGAATTCGCGCAATTCACTATTCTCTATTCTCGAACAAAATAAACTGACAGGCGCAAACTATACGGAATGGTTCCGTAAGTTGAAGATTGTCTTGACCTCGGAGAAGATGCTCTACGTGTTAGAAAAATCTCCTCCGAAGGAAGCACCAGCTGATATAAGTCCGGAAGAGTTGGCCAAACTTGATAAATGGTGGGACCATGATATCAAGGCCAAATGCTATATGCAAGCTTCGATGTCTGATGAACTCCAGAGGCGATTTGAGGATACCGTGAATGCTGCTGACATTCACGTGCAACTCAAGGAACTTTTTAGGGCTCAATCGAGAGCTGAAAGGTTCGCTACTGTAAAAGAGTTAATGACGTGTCGCATGCGTAAAGGGACTTCGGTCCGTGATCATGGGGTACGCGTGATTTGGCTCATTCAGAAGTTGGTAACGCTTGATTTGGTATTGGAGCATGAACTCAATGTGGACTTATTACTTCTCTCTCTTCCTTCATCGTTTGACGGTTTTGTGGTGAATTTCAATATGAACAAGATAGAGGCCTCCCTTGAAGAGATGGTCAATATGCTTGTAACTTATGAAGCCACTTTAAAAAAGGATAAACCGGTTCTCTTGGTGGGCTCCTCTTCTTCTGCTAAGAAGGGGCCAAGTACAAAGGGTAAGAAACGTTCTGCCCCATCCAAGAAAACCGGACCCGAGAAGAAGAACAAGACAAAGGCTTCAAACATGGAAAAGTCCAAGGATGTTTGCCATCACTACAAGAAACCCGGTCATTGGAAACGTAACTGCAAGGAATATCTAGAGCAGTTGCGAACTGCGAAGGGTATGTTTTATATTGAAATAAATGTTTCACTTAATACTACTTCTTGGGTATTGGATACCGGATGTGGATCTCACATTTGCAATGATTTGCAGGTGATGACAAGAAGTCGCAAGCTTAGAATGGGTGAGACCCAGCTGAGGCTCGGAAATGGTTCTAGAGTTGAAGCCAAAGCTGTGGGAGACGTTTATTTAATTTTGCAGAACGATTTTAAGTTACTTTTGAGAGATGTTTTATTTGTTCCAGACTTGATTAAAAACATTATTTCTGTTTCTATGCTTGATAGAGATGGTTTTTCTTGCAATTTTGTGAATGTGATTTGCAATATTTACAAGAATGAATGTTTGATTGGAAATGGACAACTTGAAAACGATCTATATAACTTAAAATTAAAAGACGTTCCAATAAATTATGTTGATAAACCGGTAACAACGAACAAAAGGAAAATCGATAGTCAAAACCCGGCAAACCTTTGGCATGCTAGGCTAGGTCATATTTCCTCAAGGAGGATGAACAAGCTAGTGGGAGAGAGCATGTTTGATATGTCTGATATTAACTCTCTACCTACTTGTGAATCCTGCCTGAAAGGAAAAATGATTAAATCTCCATTCAAGGGGAAACCTGAGCGTAGTCAAAATCTGTTGGATTTAATCCATACAGATGTTTGTGGTCCATTTAGAATTGGTACTCAATTTGGCCACACCTACTTCATTACCTTTACTGATGATTATTCAAGATATGGGTATTTATATTTAATGAAATATAAGTCTGAAGCATTTGAAAAGTTCAAAGAATTCAAGGCTGAAGTAGAAAACAAGCTAGGTAAAAGTATTAAAGCACTTCGATCGGATCGAGGTGGAGAATACTTAAGTACCGAGTTTTTGGACTATCTGAAAGAGAATGAGATTCTCTCTCAGTGGACTCCTCCTATGACACCTCAGCTGAATGGTGTATCGGAGCGTCGTAATCGAACTTTGTTGGACATGGTTCGATCCATGATGAGCTTCACTGAGCTTCCACCTTCGTTTTGGGGCTACGCGCTTGAAACGGCGGTGTTGTTGTTGAACAACGTCCACACCAAAGCAGTGGATAAAATACCATACGAGTTATGGAATGGCAAAGCTCCTAAGTATTCGTACTTGAGGATTTGGGGATGTCCTGCTTACGTGAAGCAGACAGTGGGAGATAAGTTGGATAGTCGATCCAGCTTATGTTATTTTGTAGGGTATCCGAAGAATTCAATCGGATATTATTTCTATCATCCTACTGAAACAAAAGTGTTTGTTTCAAGGAATGCCACCTTCTTGGAGAAGGAGTTCTTATTGGATAAGAAAGGCGAGATGATGGAACTCGAAGAAATTCGAGAAGAACCCGAAATACAAAATAATGATCCCATACCTCAAGAATCTTCAGAGGATACGCCTATACCTAGAAGATCCGAGAGGACTTCTAGACCTCCTATTCGATATGGTCTTCTTCTTGAAGGGGATCAAGATGAACCCGACGTTGGATGTGATCCAAGAAACTTCAAGGAAGCAATTTCTGATGCGGATTCAAATTTAAGGCTTGAAGCTATGCAGTCGGAAATAGATTCGATGCATACAAACCAAGTTTGGTCTTTAGTAGATCCTCCCAATGGAATTGTTCTAATAGGGTGTAAATGGATCTACAAAAGAAAGCTTGGGCCTGATGGTAAGGTATTGACCTACAAGGCACGATTGGTGGCGAAAGGTTATACTCAAAGACAAGGAGTTGACTATGATGAAACCTTTTCACCAGTTGCAATGTTCAAGTCCATAAGAATCCTTATTGCCATAGCTGCTTGGTATGACTATGAGATATGGCAAATGGATGTAAAAACTGCATTTCTTAATGGAAACATTAAGGAAGAGATCTATATGACGCAGCCTGAGGGATACACATCCATGGGAAGCGAGCATAAGGTATGCAAGCTTCAGAGATCGATCTATGGTCTCAAACAAGCATCAAGAAGTTGGAACCAGAAATTTGATGAAACAATAAAGGATTTTGGTTTCATCAAGAACCCGGAGGAACCGTGCGTGTACAAGAAAGTAGTTAAGGATGCTGTGACATTCTTAGTACTTTATGTTGATGACATCCTACTCATTGGGAATGACGTAGGGATGTTGCAGTCAACAAAGATATGGTTATCAGGTAGATTCTCGATGAAGGATTTGGGTGAGGCATCCTATATTCTAGGGATACAGATCTATAGAGATAGATCTAAGAGAATGATAGGACTCACTCAAGCAACCTACATCGACACAATATTGAAAAGGTTTTCAATGGATGGGTCCAAGAGAGGACATCTACCTATGTGTCATGGAGTTTCTCTATCCAAGTCCATGTGTCCCAAGACTGATGAAGAGATAGAGAAAATGACACATGTACCATATGCGTCAGCCATAGGTAGTATCATGTATGGGATGATATCTACCAGACTGAATGTAGCATTTGCTCTGAGTGTCACGAGCAGATATCAAGCCAATCCCGGTCAAATGAATTTGAAAGCCGTGAAGGAAATTCTTAAGTACTTACGAAGGACTAAGAATATGTTCATGGTATATGGAGGAAGAGAACTAAAATTGGAAGGCTATACCGACTCTAGCTTCCAAAGTGACGTGGATGACTCGAAGTCAACCTCTGGATTTGTGTTCATGCTCAATGGCGGTGCTGTCTCTTGGAAGAGTTCCAAGCAGGACACCACAGCGGATTCCACCACTGAGGCAGAATACATTGTGGCATCAGCTGCTGCTAAAGAGGCCGTTTGGATGAGGAATTTTGTCCAAGAGTTGGGCGTCATTCCTGAAGTTGTTGGTCCAGTCCCGGTGTACTGTGACAACACGGGTGCCGTTGCTCAGGCAAAGGAACCAAGGTCTCATCAAAGATCCAAACATGTACTGAGGAAATACCACATCATCTGGGAGATCGTGGAAAGAGGAGACAACACTGTCGAGAGAGTGGCCTCTGCAGACAATATCGCTGATCCACTTACTAAGCCCTTGCCAGGACCATTATTTGACAAACATCGCGAAGCAATGGGACTGCGTAGTATGACTAGTTGGCTTTAGGGCAAGTGGGAGATTGAAAGAGTGGGTGCCCGGTGAGCCAACTTGTGGCTAAGGGCTTTTATGACTCTATGTATAAACAATCTTTTGTTTAATATAATTTACAATTTTATAATGGCGTTTACTTTATCTTTTATCATATTATTATGTTGTGACATACTATAAGATGTTTAGATGAAGACCTTGAATATACTATAGTGTATGTAAGATGTGGTGGCACATGGGGATGGCTATCATGAAACACATCTTATAGTCACTGTATATTCTAAACAGTTCCTAGTCGATTGAGCCGTCCGTTAATAAGGATAAGGATCGCTCGAGATTGAGACTAGCATTTGCGATGCCGAGTACCACGTTTCATTGGTATGGAACATAGAGATGTTCAAAGCATGCAAATGGATATTCATATGATGAATGATCGAACTAACCTATCCGGACTTTCCAAATGGTTATCACTTATCGAGTGGATAAAGTCCGCGGTTTTGGTTGTACACCATTAGTCCTTACTACTTGAAACATCATTGAGACTCTATATGCTAGTACTGTACTTTGACTCGTTTACCGACTCTATTGGGGTCATCAGGTGTCGGGATTGGGTACAGTTACGACACATATAGGAGTCGATGCTTTGTTGTCAAGGATTCACCACATACTTACTAGTATGGATATCCTATGCAATCTGAGGAGATATTAGTGTGAAGAATCTCTGGCCAGAGTACATGATGTGTTTTAAGAAATGGTTTCTTAGTAGCACATGCGATGTCACTATTTGATCTTCAAGATGCATTGCATAGTTATCGAATCTC
This sequence comes from Henckelia pumila, assembly GCF_033568475.1. Taxonomy (NCBI): domain Eukaryota; kingdom Viridiplantae; phylum Streptophyta; class Magnoliopsida; order Lamiales; family Gesneriaceae; genus Henckelia; species Henckelia pumila. The sequence continues at coordinate 192,828,698 of NC_133123.1, read as the reverse complement.
GAACGACTCTCGATTTACCAATGGTTGTTGATTCGATCGGGATATATGGATGAAGGGACCGTACTGTACGCTAACCAAAATCTATTGGTTCTTGCAGGCACTATCAGTGATACCTAGGGAATCATGGGGCGATGTTGCTAGGCGCTCTTACCATGATTCGATGGGCAAGTCGGAAATTGTTGTTCCGAGTCACAAGGAGTTGTGAGCCCACGGCTAGCTGTATCCCTGAACCATTCAGGGTCACACAAGTAATGGATTTTTAATCCCCGTTGAGATAGTTAAATTTAAAGAGTTAAATTTAATGAACAAAGAAGTAGGACTTCTTATTTAAGAGTAGAGGGAGTAAGATTTTCCAAAATGACATAGTTATGGACATTTTTTTGGAAACCACTGAATTCGGATTCAAAAAATTTATCTTGACTTTAAAAGATGCAGAAATGGTTTCTGTGCACATTGGTGAAATTGGTTTATCAATCTGAGTCACGATGAATTTTATATTAATTTCTGAACATGCGGGCTTTGCTTGTCAGGCTTGAACTTATGACTAATGGGCCCTAAGCTGTTAGCAGCCCACATTATAAATAAGTTATTGCAGTACAAAAATTATACAACAGAGGCATAATTTTCGAAAAACACTAGGGTTTTCTCTCTAGTGGCTGCCGCCCCTCTCCTCTCTCTGTCGAAAATTCCAGCCTGTGAATTTTGAATTTGCAGTCTGGTTTAACGGATCAAATTCGTTAATTCTCTTCGTAGAAACTTCTGATAGATTTTCTAGTGCAATCTATCAGAGGGATTAAACTTCTGTTCGTGGACCTGATTGAAGAATTGTTCGTCCATCAGTTCCTGGGATATACAACAAGAGCAGAGTTATCTGTTGGTGTCCATAATCTCGTTTCGAGATTTCAAGGTAAAAATTAATTTTTTATTTAATTTTTACACGCACAATTTAATCGTAAAGTTTTGATACCCATGATATGGAATCGTTCCATATAAAATTTTAAAACTTCCGCTGCACCGGGTATCAATTCTGATTGATCTGATCACCGTTTTCCAACACGTTTGCATGTAGCAGATCTGTTGAGGAGTTACTAGTAGTTTGCGAGTACCCAAATGTCTCTCCGGAAGAGATTCAAGGTTTTCTCTAGTTTGATAAGTCAAGTTTGGGATCAAGCTTGTGCCCGGGACGACATAGATTTCTCATGAAACTTATAGTCTAGCACCAACAGATATGAGAGAGTTATAGCAGCAGTTTTAGGATTTGTTGGATAAGAGATATATCCGACGAAGTGTTTCACCTTAGGGAGCGCCAGTTCTTTTCGTCAAGAAGAAGGACGGTTCCATGCATCTCTGTACTGACTACAGATAGTTGAACCATGCGACAATTAAGAACAAGAATCCTTTTCCGCGGATTGATGATGTTCGACCAACTTTAGGTACCTCTGTGTATTCCAAGATTGATCTAAGGTTAGGATATCGTCAGTTACATGTTCGAGATGCGTATATTTAGAAGATAACGTTTCGTACCAGGTAGGGTCATTACGAATTTTTAGTGATGCCTTTTGGACTGACAAACGCACCTGCAGTGTTCATGGATTTGATGAACAGAGTCTTCCACGATTATATATACAAGTTTTTCGTGGTTTTAATTGATGATATTTTGGTCTACTCTCGTGGTATTGACGAGCATAAGCAACACTTGAGGCTTGTACTGCAGATTCTCCGTGAGAAGCAGTTATATGCCAAGTTCAGTAAGTGCGAGTTCTGGATTGACCGAGTGGTATTCCTTGGTCATGTCATTTCTCGGGAAGGTGTACCAGTAGACCCGAGTAAGACTGAGGCTATATTAAATTGGTTGTGCCCAACGACAGCCTCAGATATTCGTAGCTTTTTGGATTTAGCAGGGTATTATCGTCGATTCATTGAGAATTTCTTAGGAAATGCTAGACCGTTAATGCAGCTGACAAGGAAGGATATTCCTTTTTTCTGTTCAAGCAATTTTGAGCAGAGCTTCGATGAGTTGAGGAGTTGACTGACTACTGTGCCAGTTCTTCATTTACCATCTGAACCCGGAGGCTATGTGGTTTACAGCGATGCATATCTTCAAGGGTTGGGATGTGTGTTGACACAAAATGGGCATGTAATTGCTTATGATTCTAGACAGCTGAAAACTCACGAAGGGAATTAACCAGTGCACAATCTAGAGCTTGCAGCGATCGTGTTTGCACTGAAGATTAGGCGCCATTATATGTATGGCAAGCATTTTGAAATCTTTTTGGAACACAAGAGTCTGATGTATTTGTTCATTCAGGCAAAGTTTAACATGCAACAGCGTCGTTGGATGGATCTTCATAAGGACTATGGTTGTAAGATTAAGTACCATCCGGGCATTGCGAATCCACTGGCAGATGCACTTAGCCGTAAGTTGAGTATTAGTGCTCTCCGCACTAGTGAAAGGGGTAGTACAGTTCAGGAGTGTTGTTCTTTGGACTTCATGTTTTGACCCAAGAAAGGACAAGAGGGAATCCGAGTGCTTTCACTGCTAGCTGAGCCATCTTTGTTTGCCCATATCTGAGAAGTGCAGTTTTCTGACCGGAAGACACAAAGGTTAGCGAGACTTGCCCATGGAAACAACACGTCCGATTTTCATTTTCAGACAGACGGATTGTTGTGTTTAACTAGTAGAGTGGTGGTACCTAACGATTTGACCTTGCGAGATGAGATTCTGCCTCAGGCTCATCGTAGTAGATTCATCGTGCAACCAGGAAATGCCAAGATGTATAGGGATCTACGTACTAGATTCTGGTGGAAAGGTATGAAGCGTAGCACTAACCACTTTGTCTTTAGATGTCTTGTTTGTCAGTATTTCAAGGCTGAACATCGACGATCAGGTGATCTGATGCAGAGCTTGAAGATTCCAGAATGGAAGTGGGATCACGTGACAATGGAATTTGTCACCCACTTTCCAATGACCTCCAGAAAATGTGATGCTATTTGTGTTATTGTAGATAGGTTGTCCAAATATACTCATTTCTTCCATATAATTGCGAGTTCACTTTTGATCGCATTACAAGGTTATACATCCAGGAGATAGTGTGATTGTATGGAGTTTCTTTGAGCATAGTCAACGATAGAGATCCTAGGTTCACCTCATGATTTTGGGGTTGCTTTCAGCGAACCTTGGGTACTACTCTGAGTTTGAGTACTCCGTATCACCCAAAGACTCACGGTTAGTCCAAAAGGACTATTCAGACATTAGAGGATATGCTAAGGACTTCAGTGATGAATTTTGGGTTATCCTAGTAGGATCACTTGCCGGTGATAGTGTTTGGTTACAACAATAGCTATCATCGTAGCATTGACATGAAACCTTTCGATGCTCTTTATGGTCGCCGTTTTTGGACACCCTTATTTTGGGACGAGGTAGGGGAACGATAGGTTGAGGGACCGGAATTTATCCAACAGATCGTATACAAGTTTGAGTTGATCAAGAAGAGAATCAAGACCGCACAATACAGACAGACCATTTATGCCAACATCAAGCACATGCCGTTGCATATTGAGGCGGGAGAACATGTTTTCCTACCAGTATCGCATTTTCGGAAGGTGATGAATTTTGGCCTTAAGGGCAAGGTAGCGCCTAGATTCATGGGTCTGTTCGAGATACTAGAAGAGGTTGGAGATGTGGCTTACCGTGTGGTATCAGAAATCTGAAAAAATTTGTACTTGAGCCTGGTGGTACAAGTTTGATTCCCGTGGAGGGCAAAACTTCCCTTTCCAGGTGGGGATAAGGCCATGAGTTGAATATGGCTGGGCCGGCCCAGATCTGAGGCCTGATATGTCCCGAGTGTAGAGGTTACGGGCCCAGTCCATTACAAAAAATGGCGCCTTTTTTGTAATGGACTGGGCCCGTAACCTCTACACTCGGGACACATTAGGCCTCAGATCTGGGCCGGCCCAGCCATATTCAACTCATGGCCTTCTCCCCACCTAGAAAGGTGAGTTTTTGCCCTCCCCAGGAATTGAACTTGTACCACGAGGCTCAAGTACAAATTCTTTCAGATTCCTGGTACCACTTGGTACATTTCAATTCCTGGGGAGGGAAAAAACTCCCCTTTCCAGGTGGGGAGAAGGTCATGAGTTGAATATGGCTAGGACGGCCCAGAGTTGAGGCCTGATGTGTCCTGAGTGCAGAGGGTGCGGGCCCAGTCCGTTACAAATGTCATTACTCTGTCAGTATATTGCAGATTAGTCGCACATTCTGCATCCGACTGAGGTTCAGCTTGAGCAGGATTTGTCGTACGTGGAGAGACCACTCAGAATTATTGTCAATAAGGGCAAGGTACTTCGGAATAAACACATTCCTCTAGTTATGGTTTAGTGACAGCGACAAGGAACAGAGGAAGCGATTTGGGAGTTAGAAAGCCATATGTGTTCCAATCATCCGGAGTTTTTTTTATTGTACTTTGTTTCCTTGAGCAGTCGTTGTATTTGTAACTGCAGTATTTAATAAGATTGATTCTATATTATTGTTCTGATTATCCTATTCTGGATTTCAAGGACGAAATTTTTTAAGTTGGGGAGAATGTAGTAGCACGACTACTAATAAATCTAATATATTGCTTAAACATGATTTAGGGATTCCCATTTGAGTTTAAGAAGTTGATAATCGGATTCAGAACTTTCAAAAATGGTTCCAAGGACTTCTAGTGTTGAAATAGTTCGGAAGCTCCGAAGAGTAGTTCGGAAGCTCCGAAGAGTAGTTCGGAAGCACCAAACTGGTTCGGAATCCATATTTAGTGATCGGTAGTACCGAGCAGTTTGGAATCACCGAACTGGAAATCGGAAGCTCCGATCTTGTGACAGTCTCACAGGACATGAGTTTTGATTGGTTGATTAGACTTGACAGAGTTCGGAAGTTCCGAACCAGAGTTCGATAGGTCCGAACTGTGTCGGCAGTAGTGTGTTGTCCAATCAAAGACACTTTTTCGGTACAAGGAGTTTGGAAAGATTATCGGTAGTTCAGATGTGCGTTCGGAAGCTCCGAACTAGGGATTGGAAGTTCCGATTGAGGACTATAAATAGGGGCTCGAGACAGTTATTTCCCTCACTCATTCTTCAGTTTAATTTTCATATCATTTTCTAGATATATTTTGGGGTTTTTGGGCGACGTATTCGAGGGCCAGTTGATAGCGAGGCACTATCGGAATTGTAGAAAAGTTGTGCCTAGGTTATATGGCCATCTCCATCAATGAGCTGACTACGGACTCATGTATAGGACTAGAACCTGATTACTTCAGTGAGTAGTTATTAGTCTAGTTATGTTTAGTGATACGGTGATTGTTGGTTATAGGCTTGGAGTAGAGTGCCTTTATCGCCAGGTGACCGATTAAATCGTTATTAAAAATAATTACTAGCAAGCGCACAAGGTCAAGTAATAGTAAAGTGGACAGCGAGTCCAGATGTCGAACCCACAGAGACTGATATATGTAATTACCAAAATACAATTATTTTAACTTAATCTAGACTAATCAATAAAAGTAATTTCAGGATTTCTAACTAACAAATAAAATTGTAAATAAGAGCAATTCAAATAAACCTCAATAAGAATTTTTAAGTGTAATTCAATGACAAAAAAATTCGATTAAGGACTCACGTAGGTATGAACAACTCATGCAACATGTAGTTAATTTAGGACTCAATTTAATCTTAAATTACGGTGAATTCTCCTAAATTGTTTAAAGGTCTATTTCTAAAACAATTAAACCTATTCAAATATTGACAGATCAATCTTACATAATTCAAATCAAATTCGAATGCATTAAGAATCATGAGAATTCAATTTGCACCTAAAACCGCACAATGAAATCGAATAATATTTTTAGTTAATTTAACCTTGTGTTGATTTATAGAGTGATCGAAATCAATTCCTCCTCTGTCGACTTGGAATCAATTAACATGGAAGAAAACAATTGGCCAGATTATTCACAAGACAAATTAGAATCCAAAAATCAATAATATAAAACCAAATCTGAAAAATCCCAAACAAACATTCAAGTTTTATACATAATTTTTTTCGGCTCAATCACGTGGCCTTGATCAAAATAAAACAACTACTCTAGATCAGACATAGTCTAAAATTCAAAGTATTAAATCCAAAACATCAATCAAAAATCACAAAATAAGAATAGAAGAAGAAGAATGAAGAAAATATTCACTCCAAACGATGTAGCCGCCAACTCTAGGGTAGAATACGTGTGTCGTCCTTCATCTGATGTTAAGAAAGCTATTTATACGCCCAAATATCTTTAAAATATAGTATCCATCTCGAGCAAGAATTTCCAAAAATAAAAACTCTGCACGCCCATATCTCTTGAGCGGTAGAAACTTCCCGCTCGAGCGAGAATAATTCTGTCTCGCAATTCTTTCCTTCTCCGCTCGAGCGGTAATAAAGCCCCGTTAGCAAACATATTTCTGCCAGGACTGATCTGAATTTATCCGTATTTTGCCATTTCTACACAAAAACCCGTGAGAATGTTATGTAGACATGATGCATGAAATATGATAAAAACTTCATTAAAAACATAAACAATGTGTAACACCCCAAATTTATCTTAATTGACTTTATTTGAGATAATCGGAGATTACAGAGTTCAAGAGCCGACTCGATTTTGATCAGGGTCTATTTTGCAATTTTCGGAATTTTCAGGGACTAAAACGTAAAAAATGGATTTTATATTATCCTTGGCCCTTTGACTTAGTCAATCACTCTTCATCCTTCCTCTCTCTCTCGTCTCTCTCTCCCTCCATTGAAGCTGCCTCCAACGATTCTCAAGCTTCCAAATTTCATCCCGAGCTCGATCCGTCCATTAGAAATTATTTCTGAAGGCAGATTAGCGATCACGACTGCGAGAACTTCGTTCTATCGTAAGTTTTTCTCCGATCAGATACATTCAATTTTTTTGGATGTTGTTAGAATCGATTGAGTTTCGAGTATGTTGTTCTTGACAGAGTTCTGATCGTTTATTCTTTGTCGGTTTTGAAATAGAGCGTCATTTGGAATTGTTATGATTTTCGAAAGCATAATTCGAAAATGGAGATTTTGAGATTGGTTGGAATCAGATTGTTATTGTTGTTTTAGTGTTGATTTGAGTTAGTTGCATTGTTGCATGCTGTCTGTGATTTCGGTTTGATTAGAATATAGCTGTTATGCCGCCGGTTTGAGTTGAGGGTTATAGTTGGGTTGAGTTGATTGAGCTGTTTTCAGTCATGTTTGAATGTCGATAGTGATCTCGGGCCTTTATTACTTCTTTTTCAGATTCATTTGAAGGTCGTTGAGTTGCGAGGTTGTAGGAGTTAGATACCTTTGAAGATTGGAGCCGGTATAGTATCGAATTCTTATCGTATGAAGTATATTCGAGGGAGTATTTGAATGAGTTTGTTGTTGTTGTTTCTAGGTTTGGAGCATCGACGTCTTGAGAAGAGGTATAAGACAACATAGAGTGGAATGGAACGTTTATCTCGAATCCGACTTGATTCGAGTGTTCCGGAGAAATCACATACTTGCATGTTATTGTTTACTCGGATTATTGAATGAGCTATGCCTTGAACTTGCATTCATATTGAGCCTTTTGAATTCATTCATTTTGATTTAGATGATCTGAGGATTATAGTAGGGGGCATTGGCAGGAGATTTACTGCAATGACCGACTTAACCCTCTATAGTTGCTTCAGAGTCTAGAGGATTGAATTATACACTATCCACCCCGAATGGAGGGTCGGTGTGATTTGTGGGATAGTTCATCCTCGGGATCCCCATAGAGTAAGAAAAGAATCAGATTACCTTTTGATTATCCAGACTTGATAATCCCAGAGTTTTAAAGACATGCATTTCATTTTTGATTTCTTCTTGAATTGCATGTTTGAGATGTTTATATCCTTAGTTGATATATTGAATGATATTGCATGTTTGTTGTTTATACTTGGAATGTTATTCTCACCGGATTATCTGGCTGTTGTCTTGTTTTTGTATGTATGCATGGCAACAGGTGGGGCAGGATCAAGTCAGAGATCGTGTGGCTAGATCGGGATTGAAACGATAGAAGTGGGACTTCAGTAGGGATGTAAACGAGCCGAGCCGAGCCGAGCCGAGCCGAACAGTATCAGGCTCGGGCTCGGCTCGTTTGGTATATGTGGAGGCTCGGGCTCGGCTCGAGCTCCAGTCGAGCTTTTGTAATAAATCTCGGCTCGGCTCGCTTATTGAATTTGTAAGCTCGGGATCGGCTCATTTATCATATGAAACGAGCCTGGCTCGAGTTTGGCTCGTTAAACGAGCTCGTTTTCAAGCTCGTTGGCTCGTTTAACTGACTCGTTAAGCAAGCTCGTATTATGGCTCGAGTTTGGCTCGTTAAACGAGCTCGTTTTCAAGCTCGTTGGCTCGTTTAACTGGCTCGTTAAGAAAGCTCGTATTTTGGCTCGTTAAGTGGGCTTGGGCTCGGGCTCGAGCTCGTTTTCAAGCTCGTGAAGCTTAAATACAAAATATAAATATCTATATAAACTAAAATTAAATTTTTCTTAAAAAATTAAAATGACAAACATAAATAAAACTATAAAATTAATTATCAAATGTATGTCATATGCAACAGTCCACTACAACGATACACAATAACAATATTGAAAGAGTGGGTGCCCGGTGAGCCAACTTGTGGCTAAGGGCTTTTATGACTCTATGTATAAACAATCTTTTGTTTAATATAATTTACACTTTTATAATGGCATTTACTTTATCTTTTATCATATTATTATGTTGTGACATACTATAAGATGTTTAGATGAAGACCTTGAATATACTATAGTGTATGTAAGATGTGGTGGCACATGGGGATGGCTATCATGAAACACATCTTATAGTCACTGTATATTCTAAACAGTTCCTAGTCAATTGAGCCGTCCGTTAATAAGGATAAGGATTGCTCGAGATTGAGACTAGCATTTGCGATGCCGAGTACCTAGTTTCATTGGTATGGAACATAGAGATGTTCAAAGCATGCAAATGGATATTCATACGATGAATGATCGAACTACCCTATCCGAACTTTCCAAGTGGTTATCACTTATCGAGTGGATAAAGTCCGCGGTTTTGGTTGTACACCATTAGTCCTTACTACTTGAAACATCATTGAGACTCTATATGCTAGTATTGTACTTTGACTCGTTTACCGACTCTATTGGGGTCATCAGGTGTCGGGATTGGGTACAGTTATGACACATATAGGATTCGATGCTTTGTTGTCAAGGATTCACCACATACTTGCGAGTGTGGATATCCTATGCAATCTGAGGAGATATTAGTGTGACGAATCTCTGGCCAAAGTACATGATGTGTTTTTAAGAAATGGTTTCTTAGTAGCACATGCGATGTCACTATTTGATCTTCAAGATGCATTGCATAGTTATCGAATCTCGAACGACTCTCGATTTACCAATGGTTGTTGATTCGATCGGGATATATGGATGAAGGGACCGTACTGTACGCTAACCAAAATCTATTGGTTCTTGCAGGCATTATCAGTGATACCTAGGGAATCATGGGGCGATGTTGCTAGGCGCTCTTACCATGATTCAATGGGCAAGTCGGAAATTATTGTTCCGAGTCACAAGGAGTTGTGAGCCCACGGCTAGCTGTATCCCTGAACCATTGAGGGTCACACAAGTAATGGATTTTTAATCCCCGTTGAGATAATTAAATTTAAAGAGTTAAATTTAGTGAATAAAAAAGTGGGACTTCTTATTTAAGAGTAGAGGGAGTAAGATTTCCTAAAATGACATAGTGATGGACATTTTTGGAAACCACTGAATTCGGATTCAGAAAATTTATCTTGACTTTAAAAGATTCAGAAATGGTTTCTGTGCACATTGGTGAAATTGGATTATCAATATGAGTCACGATGAATTTTATATTAATTTCTGAACATGCGGGTTTTGCTTGTCAGGCTTGAACTTATGACTAATGGGCCCTAAGCTGTTAGCAGCCCACATTATAAATAAGTTATTGCAGTACAGAAATTACACACAACTTACACTCAAATTTTCGAAAACCCTAGCCTCCAGTCTAGGAATTTCGGCCGGCCCCCTCTCTCTGTCTTAGAGAATTTTCAGTCTACGAATTTCGAATTAGCAGATCATATCTGTTCTATCTTTTTGCAGAAACTTCTGATATACTTTCTAGTGCAGTCTATCAGAGGGATTAAACTTCTGTTCGTGGACCTGATTGAAGAATTGTTCGTTCATCAGTTCCTGGGATATACAACAAGAGCAGTTTAATCTGTTGGTGTCCATAATCTCGTTTCGAGATTTTAAGGTAAAATTTATATTGTTTAAATTTTATATTATCAATTTTAATCGTAGGAATTTGATACCCATATGGAATCGTTCCAAATAAAATTTTAAAACTTCCGCTGCACCGGGTATCACTTTCTTTTTCGATCCGGAGAACGACCGTGTTCCAACAGTGGTATCAGAGCCAGGTTGTTCTCGGATTTTACGATTAAAATTTTATCGATTGTACAAAGCCTCGATTTTTCAGAAAAATAAAACGGAAAAGAAAATATATATATATATATATATATTTTCGGGCTGCCCGAAGGCAGCGGGCAGCGCCGCGTGCAGCCCTGCGCGAGCTAGGGAAAGCGTTGCCCTAGCCTGCGCAGCTGGGCCGCATGGAGCGGCCAGCGGCTGGGCTGGACGAGTCCAGCCAAGCGACGGGCGGGCAGCCCGGGATTGTCCCGGGCTGCCCAGAAATTTTTATTTTTATTTTTTATTAAAAATTAAATTTTTTCGTGAATTATGAATTCTAGTCCAAAATGGTTTTGGGCCCAGTTTTTGGCCCGATTGAAAATTGTTTCAGTTGGTCCACGAGACAATGGGTCAAAATTGTTTGAGCCCAAAATTTTTAAGAAAATTAATTTTTGGATAAATTTTGAATTTTGGAAATTTATAAATTTAATCCCATAAATTAAATCTTTAATTATTAATTTTGGTACAATTGATAATAAAATATGATTTTATGTATAAAATTGGATTTTATATGTAAAATATGATTTTATGGATAAACTAGATAAAATATGATTTTATATATAAAATAAGATTTTATGTATGAAATATGATTTTATCTATTTATATTTATTGCCATTGCATGATATCCAATAAATTAATTTTTGAATTAAATATTATTGGATAAGGATGATCGATTGCCATGACCAATATTATAGGTGTATGTTAGGTTGTTTACATTTGACTTTATTATTGATTTTTGGGTTTTATTAATGGGCCTGGTTTATGGCCCAAATTTGATTTTATCATTTGTAATAAAAGTGGGCCTGGTTTATGGCCCGTTCCCACCCCTACAATGTATCCCTTTATTTGTCATAGTAATTTATTGTAAATTCACTAGAAATAGTGGGAGTTTTTGAAGATGGAGGTGGGACCAGCAAGCAATGATAAAGACTGAAGAAATGTAAATTGGAAGCACAATGTAATAGGATTGCATTGCATACTTGCATATCACCTAGGATTGGACTTAGACTCGTGATTGGCAACCACGGGTCGATTAGTAATGGAATCGATCATCCTAAAATATAATATATGATATTATCGTTGTATGCATGTTTAGAACAAATTGTATGAATCCCGCAAGCATACATAAAAATGAATGATGAGACAAATTTTCAAAATTAAAAATCCCTCTTTTTAAATATGATTTAAAATTTATATCAAGATTAATAAAAGGGAATTTAAATATTGTTTAAATTTTCCTACCTTCCATCACCGATCAATGTATGAGATGCTACCCGCGGATATGGTCCGGCTCATATTATTGGGGGGGCCCGTTCGTCGGAAAGCTGTACATTGGATCAACAAATGTTGTAAGTTGGGTGGAACTCCCATGGGATCGGCTCATATTATTGGGGGATCCACATGGCGACCGTCCATCACAACTTAATATTGATGGGTCATCTTGACATGTCACAATAAACAGCGTCATATTATTGGGCCCTTATTGGACATGAGGTAAATACATGGGGGTTACTTTGGAAGTAATTGGGCTCTACCTTTTGAAAATTATGGTTGGCTGATATTATTCGGGACTATGATTTGTCAATTGGACTTCATGTTCCCACTAAAGAAAATGTTTCTCGTTTTTACTAGAGGGTAGTGAAATCGTCAAAATAGTGGGAGTGTGATTCATAAAATAAAATTCGCTATATTTTATGTCTTAGTAAATTATTAAACAAATCATCGATTATTGTCTGTTTCATCTCAGTATTTCATTACAATGAATTCGTAATCCACATGTTTCAATTCTCGAACAAAACAAACTTTCTGGCGCAATCAATACAGGATGGTTCCATAAGTTAAGATTGTCCTGAGTTCGGAAAAGATTTTCTAAGTGTTAGAAAAGGCTTCTCCGAAAACAGCCTCGACTGATTAACTGCCGAAAGGTTTGCCGAACTAGAGAAATGGTTGGACCTTGATCTCAAGGCCAAATGTTACATGCAAAATTCGACATTTAGACAAGTTTTCCATTACTGCAAGAAACCCGGTCATTGGAAATGTAAATGCAAGGAATACCTCGAGCAGTTGAGAACTGCAAAGGGTATGTTTTACATTGAAATAAATTTTTTACTTAATACTACTTCTTGGGTATTGGATACCAGATATAGATCTCACATTTGCAATGAGTTGCAAATGATGACAAGAAGTCGTAAGCTAAGGATAGGTGAGACCCAGCTAAGGCTCGGGAATGGTTCTAGAGTCGAAGCCAAAGCTATAGGAGACATTTATTTAATTTTGCAGAACAATTTTAAGTTATTTTTGAGAGATGTTTTATATGTTCCGGATTTGGTCAAAAACATTATATCTATTTCTATACTTGATAGAGATGGTTTTTCTTGCAATTTTGTAAATGAGATTTGCAATATTTACAAGAATGAATGTTTGATTGGAAATGGACAACTTGAAAATGATCTATATAGCTTAAAATTAAAGGACGTTTCAATGAATTATGTCGATAAACCGGTAACAACAAATAAAATGAAAAACGATAGTCAAAACCCGGCAAATCTTTGGCATGCTAGGCTAGGTCATATTTCCTCAAGGAGGATGAACAAGCTAGTGGGAGAGGGCATGTTTGATATGTCTGATATTAACTCTCTACCTACTTGTGAGTCCTGCCTGAAAGGAAAAATGACTAAATCTCCTTTCAAAGGAAAACCTGAGCGTAGTCAAAATCTATTGGATTTGATCCATACGGATGTTTGCGGACCATTTAGTATTGGTACAAAATTTGGTCACACCTACTTCATTACCTTTACTGATGATTATTCTAGGTATGGGTACTTATATTTGATGAAATATAAGTCTGAATCATTTGAAAAGTTCAAAGAATTCAAGGCTGAAGTAGAAAACAAACTAGGTAAGAGGATTAAAGCACTTCGATCAGATCGAGGTGGAGAATACTTGAGTACCAAGTTTTTGAGCTATCTAAAAGAGAATGGGATTCTCTCTCAGTGGACTCCTCCTATGACACCTCAGCTTAATGGTGTTTCGGAGCGTCGCAATCGAACTTTGTTGGACATGGTTCGATCCATGATGAGCTTCACTGAGCTCCCACCTTCGTTTTGGGGCTATGCTCTTGAAACGGCAGTATTGTTGTTGAACAACGTTCACACTAAAGCAGTGAACAAAACACCATACGAGTTATGGAATGGCAAAGCTCCTAAGTATTCGTACTTGAGGATTTGGGGATGTCCTGCTTACGTGAAGCAGACAGTGGGAGATAAGTTGGATAGTCAATCCACCTTATGTTATTTTGTAGGGTATCCGAAGAATTCAATCGGATATTATTTCTATCATCCTACTGAAACAAAAGTGTTTGTTTCAAGGAATGCCACCTTCTTGGAGAAGGAGTTCTTATTGGATAAGAAAGGCAAGATGATGGAACTCGAAGAAATTCGAGAAGAACCCAAGATACAAAATAATGATCCTACACCTCAGGAACCATTGATTGACATGCCTATTACTAGAAGATCCGAGAGGACTTCTAGGCCTCCTATTAGATATGGTTTTCTTCTTGAAGGGGATCAAAGTGAACCCGACATTGGATGTGATCCAAGAAACTTCAAGGAAGCAATTTTTGATGCAGATTCGAATTATGGCTTGAAGCTATGCAGTCGGAAATAGATTCGATGCATTCAAACCAAGTTTGGTCTTTAGTAGATCCTCCTGATGGAATTGTTCCAATAGGATGTAAATGGATCTATAAGAGAAAACTTAGGCCTGATGGAAAGGTACTGACCTACAAGGCACGATTGGTGGCAAAAGGTTATACTCAAAGACAAGGAGTTGACTATGATGAAACTTTTTCACCAGTCGCAATGTTCAAGTCCATAAGAATTCTTATTGCCATAGCAGCATGGTATGACTATGAGATATGGCAAATGGATGTGAAGACTGCATTTCTTAATGAAAACATTAAGGAAGAAATCTATATGATGCAGCCCGAGGGATTCACATCCATGGGAAGCGAGCATAAGGTATGCAAGCTTCAGAGAGCGATCTATGGTCTCAAACAAGCATCGAGAAGTTGGAACCAGAAATTTGATGAAACAATAAAGGATTTTGGTTTCATCAAGAACCCGGAGGAACCGTGCTTGTACAAGAAAGTAGTTAAGGATGCTGTGACATTCTTAGTACTTTATGTTGATGACATCTTACTCATTGGGAATGATGTAGGGATGTTGCAGTCAACAAAGATATGGTTATCAGGTAGATTCTCGATGAAGGATTTGGGTGAGGCGTCCTATATTCTAGGGATACAGATCTATAGAGATAGATCTAAGAGAATGATAGGACTTACTCAAGCTACCTACATCGACACTATATTGAAAAGGTTTTCAATGGATGAGTCCAAGAGAGGACATCTACCTATGTGTCATGGAGTCTCTCTATCCAAGTCTATGTGTCCCAAGACTGACGAAGAGATAGAGAAAATGACACACATACCATATGCGTCAGCCATAGGGAGTATCATGTATGGGATGATATCCACCAGACCGGATGTGGCATTTGCTCTGAGTGTCACGAGCAGATATCAAGCCAATCCCGTTCAAATGCATTGGAAAGCCGTGAAGGATATTCTTAAGTACTTGAGAAGAACTAAGAATGTATTCATGGTTTATGGAGGAAGAGAACTGAAATTGGAAGGCTATACCGACTCTAGCTTCCAAAGTGACATGGATGACTCGAAGTCAACCTCTGGATTTGTGTTCATGCTCAATGGCGGTGCTGTCTCTTGGAAGAGTTCCAAGCAGGACACCACAGTGGATTTCACCACTGAGGCAGAATACATTGCGGAATCAGCTGCTACTAAAGAGGCCGTTTGGATGAGGAATTTCGTCCAAGAGTTGGGCGTTATTCCTGAAGCTGTTGGTCCAGTCCCGGTGTACTGTGACAACACGGGTGCCATTGCTCAGGCAAAGGAACCAAGGTCACATCAAAGATCCAAACACATACTGAGGAAATACCACATCATCCGGGAGATCGTGGAAAGAGGAGACATTACAGTCGAGAGAGTGGCCTCTGCAGACAATATCGCTGATCCACTTACTAAGCCCTTGCCAGGACCATTATTTGACAAACATCGCGAAGCAATGGGACTACGTAGTATGACTAGTTGGCTTTAGGGCAAGTGGGAGATTGAAAGAGTGGGTGCCCGGTGAGCCAACTTGTGGCTAAGAGCTTTTATGACTCTATGTATAAACAATCTTTTGTTTATTATAATTTACACTTTTATAATGGCATTTACTTTATCTTTTATCATATTATTATGTTGTGACATACTATAAGATGTTTAGATGAAGACCTTGAATATACTATAGTGTATGTAAGATGTGGTGGCACATGGGGATGACTATCATGAAACACATCTTATAGTCACTGTATATTCTAAACAGTTCCTAGTCAATTGAGCCGTCCGTTAATAAGGATAAGGATTGCTCGAGATTGAGACTAGCATTTGCGATGCCGAGTACCACGTTTCATTGGTATGGAACATAGAGATGTACAAAGCATGCAAATGGATATTCATACGATGAATGATCGAACTACCCTATCCGGACTTTCCAAGTGGTTATCACTTATCGAGTGGATAAAGTCCGCGGTTTTGGTTGTACACCATTAGTCCTTACTACTTGAAACATCATTGAGACTCTCTATGCTAGTACTGTACTTTGGCTCGTTTACCGACTCTATTGGGGTCATCAGGTGTCGGGATTGGGTACAGTTACGACACATATAGGAGTCGATGCTTTGTTGTCAAGGATTCACCACATACTTGCGAGTGTGGATATCCTATGCAATCTGAGGAGATATTAGTGTGACGAATCTCTGGCCAGAGTACATGATGTGTTTTTAAGAAATGGTTTCTTAGTAGCACATGCGATGTCACTATTTGATCTTCAAGATGCATTGCATAGTTATCGAATCTCGAATGACTCTCGATTTACCAATGGTTGTTGATTCGATCGGGATATATGGATGAAGGGACCGTACTGTACGCTAACCAAAATCTATTGGTTCTTGCAGGCACTATCAGTGATACCTAGGGAATCATGGGGCGATGTTGCTAGGCGCTCTTATCATGATTCGATGGGCAAGTCGGAAATTGTTGTTCCGAGTCACAAGGAGTTGTGAGCCCACGGCTAGCTGTATCCCTGAACCATTGAGGGTCATACAAGTAATGGATTTTTAATCCCCGTTGAGATAATTAAATTTAAAGAGTTAAATTTAGTGAATAAAGAAGTGGGACTTCTTATTTAAGAGTAGAGGGAGTAAAATTTCCTAAAATGACATAGTGATGGACATTTTTGGAAACCACTGAATTCGGATTCAGAAAATTTATCTTGACTTTAAAAGATTCAGAAATGGTTTCTGTGCACATTGGTGAAATTGGTTTATCAATATGAGTCACGATGAATTTTATATTAATTTCTGAACATGCGGGCTTTGGTTGTCAGGCTTGAACTTATTACTAATGGGCCCTAAGCTGTTAGCAGCCCACATTATAAATAAGTTATTGCAGTACAGAAATTACACACAACTTACACTCAAATTTTCGATAACCCTAGCCTCCAGTCTAGGAATTTCGGCCGCCCCCCTCTCTCTGTCTTAGAGAATTTTCAGTCTGCGAATTTCGAATTTGCAGTCTGAATTAGCAGATCATATATGCTCTATCTCTTCGCAGAAACTTCTGATAGACTTTCTAGTGCAGTCTATCAGAGGGATTAAACTTCTGTTCGTGGACCTGATTGAAGAATTGTTCGTTCATTAGTTCCTGGGATATACAACAAGAGCAGTTTAATCTGTTGGTGTCCATAATCTCGTTTCGAGATTTTAAGGTAAAATTTATATAGTTTAAATTTTATATTATCAATTTTAATCATAGGAATTTGATACCCATATGGAATCGTTCCATATAAAATTTTAAAAATTCCGCTGCACCGGGTATCACTTTCTTTTTCGATCCGGAGAACGACCGTGTTCCAACAAATATAACATCATTACATTGTACATAAAAAACCCAAATTAGAAAAACCATTAGAAAAGTGCAAACTGCATCTCCAATAAAAATTAAATACATCCTGCAACCACATTCTTCGCAACATCATCTCTAATAAAAATTAAAAATCATCATGCAATATAAAAAATAAAGTTAGTATCACAAAGTAATATAAGCAAGCAGAAAATTGAATGCGACGACCATTTTTTAAAATACGTTTGTAATTTTAATTAGTTGTTATAAATATCGGTAATTTTAATTAGTTGTTATAATTATCGATAATTTTAAATTACGACACGTTTATAATTTTGTATGTATCTAACGTATCGGTAATTATTATAATTATGAAAAACAATTTCTATAAATAAGTTGTTGTTTTTGAAGAGTTATTCCATTCGCAAATGATGTATTAAGTCGTTGTCTGCAACTAAATTTTTGAAAATATTAAATTAAGTTTTGAAAATATTTTAACAAAAACTTCAGCCTACCACAAATTTATGGACACCTATATGGTGACATAGTTTTAAAACATCATTCTACATAATAATTCTAATGATCACATATAAACATCATATTATTTAACAAGAGTGAATTCATAGTTTTAACTTTTAAGTTTTAATCATAATAAAATTTGGTTTTATAATTTGTTTGATAATTGATAAGCTTATTTTTATTACCTATACCAATGAAATGATATTATTATTTCACAAATTCTTTTAATTATATATAATGATTTAATTATACCAATGTGTGATATGATTTATATCATAATCTTTTCATTTCAATTATATATACCTAATTTTTTCTTCACATAGATAATAATATCATTAAAAGAAAATGTATAAAATGAATGAAAAAAATTGTTTTTGTATTTTCATGGCTATATACATGCATGTATTTTTGTAAACAAAATTACTAAATACAATATAAATTATAAACCTATATACCTTCCATTTGATTAGGGTTGTATTATTTTGTTAATATAACCCGAAGTTGTCATAAAATTATAATCTAAAATAAAAAAATATTATTTAATATTAAAATTTAAGATATTTTGTGTTCTACCTTAAACTTTTACTTGACAATCATAGACACCTAATTGGTTAACAACTCATGTAACAATAATTGATTGAATGTACAAAGTGTTACATCAGTTATTGTCCATGTAAGTGCTTAAAATTGTTGTCCGTACGATACCAAATTTATATATATATATATATATATATATATATATATATATATATATACATATATATATAATTATTACTAAAACGTAATTACCAATAAAAGAAATAAACATAATCAAATATATGTTTTTTTTAAAAAAATTTGATATAATATTGTCACTATTTTTTATTTTAACTAGTTTTTGTGTGCAAAAATATTCACAAACGATATAGATGCATAATAATGTATCTATTTTTTCTATAAAAATTTTAAATTTGATTAAATGTTATCATTATTTTTTAATTACACTTAACTTTTTTGTATCCATATATATGTGAAAATATCCATAAATTCTATCTGTAATGAAATTATGAATTTGGTTTCACAATTTGAAATTTGATCGAATATTATAACTAATTTTTTATTTCAGTTAATTTTGTGTCTCCATATCGTGAACATTTATATAAATGAAATATATGCTAATATAAAAATTTTATTTTATATTTGATTTGATGTTATCACTTATCAGCAATTTTCTATTTATTACAATATACTAATTTTTGTTTTAAAATTGAAAATTTGATATGATGTTATCACAATTTTATAATTTCAAACAAATGTTTCGTCTGCATATATATGTAAAAACAATATTAATAATTTTTACAATAATATTTTAAAAACAAATAAATTTATTATATCATATCAATACTTTGATATAAATTTCAAATACAAATCAAAATTTTATTATTTAAAAAAAACAAGTTTTTTCTAGGAATATTTAATTTAATTTTTAAAATATTATAGATTTAAATTTACTCAATGAGCATATAAATAACTAAACCAGCCGAGTTCGAGAAACTATATAAATTAATATATTTTCACAAGCCAAAAAAATGAGTCGAGCTCGATCCAGAACCTGAGCTCAAGCTGACGAGCCACTAAACGATCCAATCCCAAGTCCAAGCCCGAGCTCGCAAGCCACTAAACGAGCCGAGCTTGAGCCCGATCTGACGAGCCACTAAACGAGCCGAGCTAACAAGCCATTAAACGAGCCGAGCTAACGAGCCATTAAACGAGCCGAGCCCAAGCCCGAGCTAACGAGCCACCTAAACGAGCCGAGCTCAAGCTCGAGCTTCCGAGCCTATTAACGAACATGTTCGCGAGCTAACGAGCCGAACATCCTTAAGCTCGGGCTCGGCTCGTTAAAATTTTCGAGCTCAAAATTGAGCTCGGGCTCGGCTCGATAAGCTTAACGAACGAGCCCGAATGAGTTTTTTCACGAGCCGAGCTCCGAATAGCTCGCGAACAGTTTGGTTCATTTACATCCCTAAACTTCGGTTTAGAGTCGCTTAGCGTGTCGAACTCGTAATGTTTGAAAGTTTGAATAACTTGTCAATTACATGTCTAAATTGTATTATTGAAGAATGGAGTCGAGAATTATGTTGGATTTTGGTATTGTATCGAAAGCATGCTTTTATCATTGAATTATGTATTGCATGTATTTTTATTTTACCTTGAGTAATTCTTGATTGGATGGCATGTTGAAAATTTGAGTTCGGAAGCCTTTGATTTTTACTGGGCATTTTCTGCCCAGGTGGCCTGCGCGTGCGCGAGCCTTTCCACTGGTTGCTGGTTTCCTCAACCACGCGCGCGCGCGCTTTTCCCTCGCGCGGGCGCGAGTTGATGGCTTGGGTTCTGTTTAATGAGCCTGCGCGCGCGCGAGATGCTTAGCTCGTGCGAGCGCGGGGCCCTTTAAAAGAAATTTTTTGTATTCGATTTCTACCGGGCTTTGATTATCGATGTTTTTTTTATTATTCGAGATTAGATGATTAGAAACGAGGTCTCACATTAAGGTTTTGTAATGGACTGGGCTTTTCTCTCTGCTGGCCCAGCCATTTTTGCTACTCATGGTCTTCTCCCCACCCGGCTATGGGAGTTTTCGCCCCCCCCCCCCCCCCAGGGATCGAACCTTGTACCTCCAAGCTTAGGGATCAGAAAACTTTGTACTTAAGCCTGGAGGTACAAGGTTCGATCCTTGGGGAGGGCGAAAACTCCCATAGCCGGGTGGGAAAAAGACCACGAGTAGCAAAAATAGATCAATGGTACCAGGGATCAGAAAAATTTGTACTTAAGCCTGGAGGTACAAGGTTCGATCCCTGGGGAGGGCGAAAACTCCCATAGCCGGGTGGGGAAAAGACCATGAGTAGCAAAAATGGCTGGGCCAGCAGAGAGAAAATCCCAGTTCATTACACAATGAGACATGAATGTATGCAAAACAACAATAAAAAGATAAAAAAAATATATGCAAACAAAACACAGGTATCACTAGGTGATAAGTGCAATTTATGCACTTAATTTATATATGACTTGACTTGACTTTTGTGATGTATCGAGTAGATATTATGTGTATTAGTTGTTGTTTTTGTGAGTTGCAAGGATTGACGCAAAAGTAGCAAGAAGAAGCGTAAGGATGCATTATGGAGTATCAACTTCAGAAAATTAGTGGGAATTATTGAGGCATCAAAATCCAATCTCCACTGTTCATAATAAAGATTAGGATGTTTTGAAGCTGTCAAAATTTCAGCTCAATCCGACAGTTAGATTGGGAGATATGATTTTTTTGAAAATTGTCGCGCGATGCAGATTTTCTAACCAGAGAGGCATGCGCGGGGGCGCCTGATGAGAAATTTTGAGCATCCAGGAGACAGAATCACATGTGCGGGCGCCCCTCTCTTCAGGCGCGGGCGCGCCATCGCGAAAGTCAGTTTTTTGGGTTTTTCGGGAAGGAAACCTTCGGACTTTTGTGGGCTTTTATTTATTGGATTTGAAGCACATATAAAAGGGATTCTTTTGCACACAATTGAAGGGGAAGCCGCCGCATAGAGAGAAACACATCAAGGATCGATTGAGAGAGAAATTTGAAGGAAAAATCTGTGCAAACTCGAAGAGAAAATCTGGAACAAGGAAGAAGGTCGCATTATCTGGACACGGCATCGCATCTTTGGATTTGTTTTCTTTATATTTTGTCATTAAACTTTGATTCGATGTCTAGTTTCATGAATATGAATAGTTTTTGCAATATTTTGAGTATGAACTAAACTTTTTATGTCTAGAGGTTGATGTAGCCTGGTCAAGACATGTTTATAAATTTTTGATTTTATTGAATTGAGTTCTTCTAAATTAATTGTGATTCTAGTTTTGAAAGTCTTTTCAATTTACTGGCCATAAATTTATTTGTAATACCGGCACTCGGGAGAGGGGATTTAGAATATGATTGATAGAATTCACACTATTAATTGTTTATATGACTCGGGAGAGCTTATAACTTTAATAGAGCCTAGAAAGAACATTGTTTTACACATATCACTACACGTAAATTCTCAATAGGGATATTAGAATTGATCGGTGGTTGATATACTTTATTTGATACTCAGAAGAGGGAAATAGTATAATCTATGTGTTCTTGGTTATTTATTGAAAAGAACTCATGAAAATAGGTTAATTAGGAATGAATATTGTTGAGACCAGGTAAAATTAAAACCTCTAGACTATTTTTCTTTGATTGATAATCTCTTAAGGATTTTGTGTGCTCGCGCTTTACAAACTTTATTATTTATTTAATTTATCAGTAAATCTCTAAAGTTTAATTTTCTAAATAAAATTAAGACTATTTTAATTACAAGTATTGAATATTTTCAATTTACTCCTTGTGGGATCGACACTCTCTCTATCACTATATTAAAACTTGACACTCGTACGCTTGCAAGCATTTTTCACAATACGATTTTGGCGCCGTTGTCGGGGAGTAAATTTTGATTTTTTTTAGTCTTGTTAACAATTAGTATAAGTTTTAATTTAGAGTTTTTTTATTTTTTTTAGTTACTAATTGAATTTTTTTTGTTTGTTATTGCAATTTATGCGAAGATCTCAAAGTGCAAATTCTCTACTGTTTGATCCAGAGATCGAGAGAACTGCACGTGCTTTGAGAAGAGCGAGAAGAGAAGAAGTTAATAGAATGGCTGAAGAGAATCAAGCTCCCTTGGTGCCAATTAGAGAGCACTTCAGGCCAGTAATCCAGGCTCACTACTCTATAATAGCTCGTGGAACTATCAATGGTAACAATTTTGAGCTAAAGCCTGCATTGATCAACATGGTTCAGCAGAACCAATTTAATGGGAGCGCCACTGCCGATCCTCACCTACACCTGCGCACTTTCTTGGAAATATCTGATACGGTAAAAATTAATGGTGTGTCTGAGGATATTATACGCTTATGGTTATTTCCTTTTTCTCTTAGGGACCAAGCCAGAAGTTGGCTACAATCACTGCCATTGGGGAGTATTACTACATGGGAGGAGTTGGCAGAAAAATTTCTTGAAAAATATTTTCCACCTGCCAAATCCACCCAACTGAAGATTGAAATCAGCACATTTAGACAGATGGACTCTGAACAGCTTTACGAGGCATGGGAAAGGTATAAAGAGTTATTAAGACGTTGACCTAACCATAAATTTGCAGATTGGGAGAAAATTGAGCTGTTCTATAATGGGCTGAATGTGCCTACTCGATTGTCTGTGGATTCCGCGGCTGGAGGTACTATATTTGTGAAGGATCCCGCTCAGGCCTACGATATGTTGGAACAGATGACAATCAATAGCTTTCAATGGTCATCTGAGCGTATGGGAGTTAAGAAGCCAGTTTGAGTGTATGCAGTGGATCCTCTCACATCTATCACTACCCAATTATCTGCACTGACTACACAGGTGGCCGCATTGAATAAAGTGAGTGTTGCAGAACCAGTAGGTGTGCCGGGTGCTATGGACAAATCTCATCATTTTGAACAAGTGCAGTACATAAATCAGAGATGTTATGGAGGCTAGAGAGGTAATCCTGTTCCAAATACTTATCACCCGAGTTTGCAAAATCACGAAAATTTTTCATATGCTAATAATAATAATGTGTTGAATCCTCCGGGGTTCATTACAAATAAGGGTGAAGGTAAGCCTCCTTTGGAGGATGTTGTTAGAACTTTCGTGCAGGAATCGAGTAAGAGGATGGCGAGGACTGAGACTCTCCTAGACATCCTAGAGACGCACGTGGCCAGCATGGGTGCGGTGTTGCAATCCATGGAGACTAGCATTGGACAGTTGGCGAACGCACTGAAAGATAACAACCGCGGCCAGTTCCCAAGTAATACTGAGGTGAATCCCATAGAACACTGTAAGGCCATAGAGTTAAGGAGTGGGAAAGCAGTTGGAATCCAAGAACCTGCTATTGAAGAGAAGAAAATTGAGGAAGAAGTCGAGGAGCAACAGTGTGAACCTGAGCTGAAACCGATGTACAAGCCGTCACTTCCATACCCGCAGAGATTCAAGAAAAAGGCGTTGGACAAACAGTTTGCCAAGTTTCTTGAGATCTTCAAGAAACTTCACATCAATATTCCATTCGCTGATGCTTTGCTGCAAATTCCAAATTATGCTAAATTCTTGAAGGAGGTGGTGTCTAAGAAGCGGAAGTTGGAGGAGTTCGAGACTGTTAACCTGACTGAAGAGTGCAGTGCTATCTTACAAAAGAAGCTACCATAGAAATTAAACGATCCAAGGAGTTTTACGATTCCTTGTATTATTGGTTCTTCTAATTTTAATAAAGCACTTTGTGATTTAGGAGCTAGCATTAATTTAATGCCTTTTTCTGTTTTCAGAAGTCTAGGACTTGGGGAGGTGAAGCCCACGACAATTGCATTGCAGCTCGCCGATAAATCTATCAAATATCCGCGTGGAATCATTGAGGATGTTCTGGTAAAAGTAGATAAGTTTATTTTTCTGGTGGATTTTGTTGTGTTGGATATGGAGGAGGACGGAAATATGCCTTTAATTTTGGGGAGACCGTTCTTGGCTACTGCTGAAGCCAAGATTGATGTTAAGAAAGGTGTGTTGACGATGGGTGTAGACGGTAAGAAAGTTACTTTTAATGTGTTCAAGGAGGCTGAAAAACCATCCACGGAGAAGGTGTTCCTGATTGAACAATCAAAGAAGATGGAATGTTGCTGCGAAGTTATTAGTGCTGTAAAATTGCCAAGAGAGAATAATCCAAAGTTGGTGAAGATGAAGATGAAGAAAAAGCGATCTAAGTTCAAGAGGGTTGTTGAGTTTGTTTAGAGGGTGAAGGAGAATGAAAAAACCTCCAATAAATCGAGGGAACCGGGCTGAAAGTGGCATAGAGTCGGGCTATAGACTATAAACTAAGCACTTCTTGGGAGGCAACCCAAGCTATTTTTGTTATTTGCTTTATTTTGATTTGTTTTTATTTTGATTTTATTTTTTTTTCTTTTCTTTTGTGCATGTTGAGACTAGACATCAATAATAATCTTGAGTTGTGTAGGTAAAAACTTTGAAGCGGTGAAATTTTAGACGCCACCCCTGCATGAAGAGCTTTGAGTGATTAAGATGGTGCCGAGTACTGATGCTCGGTGCCCAAGGTATGTGTCCTTGTTTTGATTTAATACTGTGCATTGAGGACAATGCACAGTTTAAGTTTGGGGGGTGTTTACAAAAATTCTGAAAATTTTGAAAATTTTCATGACTTAGTTTGAGTTGAATAAATGATGTGTACTTGTGTTGTCCTATGATGAAAATAATTTTTTGTGCTGAAAAGTTCAAGTTAGCGATATTTAATCTTGAGTTCTCACCTACATGCACGAATGCCATGATTTTCGATACTCCTAGCAATTAGAGAAATTATGTGAATTTGTGATGTGGATTAGAGGATTTGATTCTTAACTATTGTGATTTTTACTTGAAACTGGGGTAGATTTTGAAGAGCACAGAAGTGATTTAGGCATTTTTGAATTCGTTGAGCCTTTTTAGCCATTATTAATTTGTTAGTCATATAAATCATGAAAAATTCAAAACAAATTGAGTAGTTAAAAAGTTTACAGAAAAGTAATGGCGGAGAAAGTATGGTGAGGGGAGGCCTTGAAAAAAAAAAATGGATTGAAATTCTAGTTTAAATACAAGGCATAAAGATGGAGATGTATGGAGTAGAAAAAGCCAAGACTAATGTCTGTCAATGCAAATAAAAAATTTTAGCTACTCATCATCCTGCACAAATTGGAAATATTCAACTCCCTTTGCTTTGAATTCTGAGTCCTTGTTTACATTGATATACATATGGATGCTTATCTCCTGCTGATTATGCTTGAGCCTAATGTTAACCGAAAAATTCATGTTGATCTATGCAATTAGAAGTTGAACTTGGTGGAGAGTGTCTTGAAACTAAAGGGCGGGATTGATGAATCTGTGAAGCATACGGATTGCATGATTTTATCGAAAGTTGGTGGGTAGATGAGATTGGAAAAATCACACACACACACGAAAACTCTTGAGAAAATTAGCCTACATGTGTATTTAATCTTGGAATGTAAAAATTCAGAGGCCGATAGATTACTCATTATTGCTTTGCTCGGGACTAGCAAAAGTCTAAGTTTGGGGGAATTCGATAAGTTCAATTTATGCACTTAATTTATATATGATTTGACTTGACTTTTGTGATTTATCTAGTGGATATTATGTGTATTAGTTGTTGTTTTTGTGATTGCAAGGATTGACGCAAAAGTAGCAAGAAGAAGCGGAAGGATGCATTATGGAGTATAAAATTCAGAAAATTACTGGGAATTATTGTGGCATCAAAATCCAATCTTCAACGTTCATAATACAGATTAGGATGTTTTGAAGTTGCTGTCAAAATTTCAGCTCAATCCGACGGTTAGATTGGGAGATATGATTTTTTGACAATTGTCGCGCGATGCAGATTTTCTAACCCGAGAGGCATGCGCGGGCGCGCCTGATGAGAAATTTTGAGTATCCAGGAGACAAAATCACATGCGCGGGCACCCCTCTCTTCAGGTGTGGGCGCGCCATCGCAAAAGCCAGATTTTTGGGTTTTTCGGGAAGGAAACCTTTGGACTTTCGTGGGCTCTTATTTATTGGATTTGAAGCACATATAAAAGGGATTCTTTTGCACACAATTGAAGGGGAAGCCGCCGCATAGAGAGAAACACATCAAGGATCGATCAAGAGAGAAATTTGAAGGAAAAATCTGCGCAAACTTGAAGAGAAAATCTGGAACAAGGAAGAAGATCGCATTATCCGGATACGACATCGCATCTTTCGATTTGTTTTCTTTATCTTTTGTCATTAAACTTTGATTTGATGTCTAGTTTCATGAATATGAATTGTTTTTGCAATATTTTGAGTATGAACTAAACTTTTATGTCTAGAGGTTGATGTAGCCTGGTCAATACATGTTTATAAATTTTTGATTTTATTGAATTGAGTTCTTCTAAATTAATTGTGATTCTAGTTTTGAAAGTCTTTTCAATTTACTGGCCATAAATTGATTTGTCATATTTATTTATAATCTGGCACTCGGGAGAGGAGATTTAGAATAGGATCGATAGAATTCACACTATTAATTGTTTATATGACCCAGGAGAGCTTATAACTTTAATAGAACCTAGAAAGAACATTTTTTACACATATCACTACACGTAAATTCTCAATAGGGATATTAGAATTGATCGGTGGTTGATACACTTTATTTGATACTCGGGAGAAGGAAATAGTATAATCTATGTGTTCTTGGTTATTAATTGAAAATAACTCATGAAAATAGGTTAATTAGGAATGAATATTGTTGAGACCATATGAAATTAAAACCTCTAGACTATTTCTCTTTTATTGATAATCTCTTAAGGATTGTGTGCGCGCGCTTTACAAACTTTATTATTTATTTAATTTATCAGCAAATCTCTAAAGTTTAATTTTCTAAATAAAATTAAGACTATTTTAATTATAAGTATTGAATATTTTTAATTTATTCCTTGTGGGATCGACACTCTCTCTATCACTATATTAAAACTTGACACTCGTACGCTTGCGAGCATTTTTCACAATACTAGGTTGCTTATTCTGAGGTACAGACGTACTATCCGAGATATCCTGGTTGAGTATGCATGTTTTATATGGCATGACTTATGTGCATTTATTATTTCATGATTATTATTCTACATGCATTATCACGTTGAGCCTATACCTTGATATTACCTATAGAAGGGTTGCTCAGCCCCAAGGCCATGGATTTGGGTCCGGATCATCCACTTAATTCTTATGGTATGGGGGTACCTCCTTTTCCAACGACCTAGTGTGCTACATACCATGGTGCCATTTGTTGAGCAAATTTTTCCACCGTGATAGGTTTCCGGTACTCGATCATTTGCATTTGGAATTCATGACATGTGTATAATCATACTTTCGTGCTGAGCGTTGTTAGCTCACATCCTCGATTTTAGTTCTGAACACCCCATTACACGGGGCCGGACTTAGGGTGGACAGACCGGGTGGTAGCGGTCATTGGGTGTTAGAACCTAATTGGGGGGGGGGGGGGATTTAGGTTCTATTGACAAATTTAGCAATTTAAAGCGATTATGCAAGTATGCAAGCGGAAGTCTTAAATCAATCAATATAAATGTGGTAAATAAATATGTAAAGTAAATAAAACAATAAAATAGATAGGATATGTTTATGGAAGTTCGACGATAAATCGTCTACGTCTCCCCTTCTTGGTTAAGGTCGATTAACCAAGGATCCACTAGAACTTTAACGTCTTGGCTTTGATGACTCCAAGGATAGCCGTACAACAACACCACGATCATCGCACCGATACAACTCGATACACTTGGCCTTAAGGTTTCCAAGGATAGCCTCAACAATATTGCAACAAACTCGGCTTCACACTCGAGTGTTTACAACAACAATTTTCAAACACTTATTACAACTCGATATAGATATAGATTGTGGGAATCGAAATAGGCTTGAATGCTTGAAGAATTTCTTTGAATATTGCTTAGAGAGGATGAGATACTCGAATGGAATGTGATACTTCAAATGACCTCGGAATGCCTCTATTTTTAGTTGCATTTCGGTTGCGATCGGAGCTTCTGGTTTTCCATCGGAGCTTTCGTTCTTCAGCAGATTTAAATTCAAAAATCCTAGCGCCAGGTGCGATCAGAATTTCTGGTGGTGCATCAGAGCTTCCGTTTGGCTGCTTCATTAAATATTTTTCGGCCAACACATCCCTTAATTTTTGGAAGCGATCGGAACTTCTGTTCCCGCATCGGAGTTTTCGTTCTACATATGTTGGTACTGCACGGCAAATTTGAAAAAATCATATCTCATAATATAACTGTCGGATCAAGCTGAAATTTGTACAACAACTTTAAAACATCCTAGAATTTATTATGAACAGTGAAGATTGGATTTCGAAGTCTCAAACATTTCCAGTAATTTTCTGAAGTTGCTTTTTCATCTTTTCGCTCCTTGTTCTGTAGGTACTGCGCGGCAAATATGAAAAAAAATCATATCTCACAATCTAACCGTTGGATCAAGCTGAAATTTTGACATAAACTTTAAAAAATCCTAAAATTTATTATGAATGGTGAGATTGGATTTGGTCGTCTCAAAAATTTCCAGTAATTTTCTGAGTTTGTTGCTCCATAATTTCAATTCTTCTTGTTACTTTTCCTCATATCCATCGTCAGAGTGTTTCGTACCATCTACAGAACATTGCGTCCATTCTATGAGCAATACTAGACTTCATAAATATATTTATAGCTTCAAAATAGCTTCCAGGAATTTAATTGTCAATAAGAATCTAATCTACGAAGTCTCACTTTAAACGATTAGTAATAATAACCTAGTTTTGTAATTATCAAAACAAGATAAGTTATCGCATTAAAAGCATTAATCTCATTACACAAGATTTTCATGCGTTTAAGGCATAGCAATCTCTCCCTTTTTGATAATCACAAAACTTGGTTAAAATAGGAAAAATAAATAAACAATTTAAATTTGCACAATAAAATTGCATAAATAAACATAGGCATAAATAAAAATCCCCCTAAATTGAACAATTAGTTAAGAACAAGTTTAACAATTTATTTATCAAATAACAAATTTTATTCTCCCCTTTATATCCCCCTTAAAGCATTTAATGCATTTAACCAAACTAATTCTCCCCCTTTTTGTGATAATCAAAAAGACTGGAAAACTAAATGCAAAACAAGAAATTTCAAATCTGATTACATCAATTAAGACTAAAATACAACAGCAATAAAAATTAAGAATCGTTATCTGAATCATTCCGAAGAAGATTATCTTCCAACTGAGCGACTCTTAAGTTTATTATTATTGCAATTAAGTCCTAAAACAAATAATTCACATAAAATGTGAGCTTTAGAACTTTGAATAAATACAATTACTTTGTATTATTCAAAATTAAATTGCTCGAATTTATTATGAAGCTCCCCCTTAACTTGACATTACATTTAAAATTATGTCTACAAGCGATTACAACTCAATCATGCCAAGTTCACCACGCAAACGAATAAAAGTATTTTCATCTAGTGGTTTTGTAAAAATATCTGCAATTTGATTTTTAGTGTCAACATATTGAAGTTCAACTTCATTTCCTTCGATGTGGTCACGAATAAAATGATGACGAATGTCAATATGTTTGGTGCGCGAATGTTGAAGAGAATTCTTTGTAAGGCATATGGTGCTAGTGTTATCACAAAAAAATAGGGATTTTCGAAAAAGAGACGCCATAGTCGAGCAATTGATGCTTCATCCAAAGAATTTGCGCACAACAACTACCGGCAGCCATATATTCGGCTTCGGTCATTGACAACGCAACACAATTTTGTTTCTTTGAAAACCAAGAAACTAAACAGTTTTCTAAGAAGAAACAAGTTCCACTAGTGCTCTTTCTATCCACCTTATATCCACCAAAGTCAGCATCGTAGTAGGATTTTAAATAAAAAAAAGAATTTTTGGAATACCACAAGATGAGATTTGGAGTGTTTGAAAGATATTTGAAATGCGTTTTAAGGTGAATGTGATTTCTTTGGACATGATTGAAATCGTGCACACAAGCAAATACTAAACATAATGTCCTGTATACTAGCAGTTGCATAAAGTAAGGAGCCAATCATACTACGAAAAGAGGATTGATCTACAGTTTTACCATTTTTATCTTTGTCGAGTCTGATTGATGTGCTCATCGGTGTGGATGACGATTTTGAGTTCTCCATTCCAAACTTCTTTAAAATCTCCTTGATGTATTTGCCTTGGTTTATAAAGAAACCATCCTTGAACTGTTTGATTTGCAATCCGAGGAAATAAATAAGTTCCCCCATCATACTCATCTCAAAGTGATCCTGCATAAGCTTGGAGAATTCTTTACAAAGAGTTTCGTTAGTAGAACCAAAAATTATATCATCAATATAAATTTGCACAATCAATAAATCATCTTTAACAATTTTGGTAAACAAGGTAATATCAATTTTTCCTCTCGAATAACCATGCAAAAGAAGAAAAGTAGACAATTTATCATACCAAGCTCTAGGAGCTTGTTTCAAACCATATAATGCTTTGTTTAGTCTATAAACATGATCAGACAATAAATGATCAACAAAGTCATCTGCTTGTTCAATATAAACTTCTTCTTTTAGTTCACCATTCAAGAAAGCACTTTTGACAGCCATTTGAAATAACTTAAAATTTCTAGAGAAAGCAAAAGAAAGTAGCATGCGAATGGATTCTAGTCTAGCAACAGGCGCATTAGTTTCATTATAATCAATACCTTCTTCTTGACTATAACCTTTCGCTACAAGTCTAGCTTTATTTCTAGTAATAGTACCATGATAATCAAGTTTATTCCTAAAAACCCATTTAGTACCAATAATTGATCTATCATGCGGCCTAGGAACAAGTAACCAAACATAATTACTTTTAAACTCATTCAATTCATCTTGCATGGATATAATCCAAGAATCATCTAATAAAGCATCATCAATAAACTTAGGTTCAACATGAGAAACAAAAGCAAGATGATTGCAAATATTATTAAGAGATGAACGAGTGGTTACTCCTTTCGAAGGACTACCGATAATAAGATCCATAGGGTGATCTTTGTGATGTGTCCATTCCTTCAGAAGAGAAGATTTCTCAATAGTAGTAATTTCATCATATAGGCTTGAGGAAGCCATCTCTTCTTCAAGTAGTTCTATATCATCAGCGTTAGTGCAAGAAATAGTAGACACAGATTCATTAAAGACTAAATGCATGGATTCTTCTACTAATAAAATACGTTTATTAAAAACTTTATAGGCTTTGCTAGAAGTAGAATACCCAAGAAAATACCTTTGTCAGGTTTTTGTATCAAATTTTCCAAGGTTGTTCTTACCATTGTTATGGATGAAACACTTTGATCCGAAAGCCCAAAAATAAGAAATGTTAGGCTTTCTCCCTCTCCATAATTCATATGGAGTTTTTTTTAGAATAGGCCTTATTGATACGATTGATGATGTAACAGGCAATGTTCATTGCTTCAGCCCAAAAGTATTTTGGTAGAGAGTGCTCACATATCATGGCCCTCGAAATCTCCACAAGTGTCCTATTTTTCCTATCAATGACCCCGTTTTGTTGCGGAGTCCTAGGACAAGAAAAATTGTGACCGATGTCTTTCTCGTCACAAAAATTTGTAAAATTTTCATTTTGAAATTTAGTTCCGTGGTCACTACGGATCTGTTTTATTGAAATTTTTTCTCATTTTCAACACGTTTGACAAAAGTTTTAAAATAATCAAAAGCATCATTTTTGTGGGCTTAAAACAATGTCCACGTGAAACGTGAGAAATCATCCACAATGACAAATGCATAAAACTTTTCTCCTAGGCTAGCGTTCCTCGAAAGACCACATAGATCTAGGTGGAGAAGTTCAAGGGGCATAGAAGTAGATACAAAATTTTTTCTTTTAAAATATTCTTTTGTGTGTTTGCCAATCTGACACGCATCACAGACAGAATCTAATTTTAAATTGAGTTTTGGAATACCAACTACTAGATCAAGTTTAAAAAAAATTTCAATGGTACTAGGACCAACATGACCTAATCGTCTATGCAAAAAAATGTTGTCATCAACATTCAAGGATACAAGGCTTTTAATATTTGACAAAGATAAATTATTTAAAGAAACCTTGTAAACATTTTCACTTTTATATTCTTTTAAATATATGTATTTGTCAGTTGTGAATGATATAGTGCAGTGTTGGGGAGTGAATTTGACTTCATAACCTCTATCGCACAATTGACTTATGCTTAGTAGATTATGCTTAAGTCCTTTCACTAGGAGTACATCATCAATCAAGCAAGATTTAGATATACCTATTGAGAAGATTCCTTCAATTACTCCTTTGTTGTTGTCTCCAAAGGTCACAGTTCCCTTCTCTTTTGGTTTGACTGATTGGAGTAGATCCTTGTTTCCCGTCATATGTCTAGAACATCCACTGTCTAGATACCATATACTTTGGAGAACATTTTTCCTATTTCCCTACAAAAATTGTTTTTGGTACCCCTTAGTCCTTTTGGGTCCACAGATGTTAGAAAAAAGAAATATAAAATAGATTTCTAAGAATTCAGTCTCTCATAGCGATATCATCGACACTTTTCAATAGTGCTCCCAGTAGTAGGTAGGGCTATGACCTCTTTAAAACCCTATTTCCTTAGACAGATCAGCATTCATCAGGAAGACTAGCCGCAAGTCAAGGCAGTTTAAACCGGTCTATGATGAACTCCCTTGAATCATGTTCTCATAATGCTGACTGATAAGTTGTTAAGAACTCTTAGGCCTCCATTTCATATAGCTCTTTTTATCATATTGATATTTTGAAGATCTACATTTATGTCTAGCATGTCCTATTTTTCAATAGTAAGAGCATGTAGGGGTGATCTCATTTTAGCTTTAGCAATAAGGCTAGTAAAGTCTATTGATTTCTTACCATACCCTATTCCACCCTTATCAAAGCTACATTTTTGCATGCTTAGTAAATTATTCAATTTATTACTACTAACATTGAATTTGTCAAATGATTTTTCTAAGTGAGCTATATCATCCTTTAATCATAGGTTTCATGCTCCTTAGATTATAATTCATTTTTGAGATTTCTATTTTTCTTTCTAAGTGATTTAGTCATGTCAAACATAAGTTTATATGCATGTATTAATTCATCGTAAGAAGATACCTCATCATCGTCGTGAGAGACGATGTCATCATCCCTAGCCATGAGGCAGATGTTGGCTTCCTCCTCATCATCATCACTGTCGCTTCAAGTTGGTATGAGGGCTTTCTTCTTGCCTTTGTCAACCTTCTTCTTGAGAGGACACTCATTTGCATAGTGTCCTTGTTGTTGACAGTTGTAGCATGTTACGTCTTTCTCCGATTTCTTATCTTTCTTGAATTTGTTTCCTCGCATAAATCTTTTGAATTTCCTTGCGAAGAGCGTCATGTCATCATCATCTTCTTCGTCGACTTGGCTGGATAAGGCAATCCCCTTTGCTTTGATTTTCTCATCCTTCTCTTTACTTCTTTCCTTGTAGATGATTCCAACTCATGGGTTTTTAGGGTCCCATGTATTTGATCAAGATCGTAGGAAGCGGTGTTGCCTTTGTTGAACTCAATGATGGTCGTTCTCTTTGCATCCCACTCCTTGGGTAAGGCACGAAGAGCTCTCCTCCACACTTGTTTGGAAGGATATTGTTCTCCAAGTTGAGCTAGCTCGTTGATAATTTGGGTAAGCCTCCGGAACATTGTATCTAAGTCTTCATTGGGATCCATCTCAAATGTCTCGTATTTGAGTTGTAGAAGATCAATATTTGTTTCTTTGACTTGGTTGGTTCCCTCGTGGCATATCTCCAATTTGTCCCAAATATCTTTTGTGGAGGAACACATCTAGATCCGGTTGTACCCGTTCATATCTAAATAACAATGCAAAATATTCATAGCTTTATCATTTTGAGAGATTACTTTCATATCCTCTTTTGAAAAGTCATCCATTCGTTTAGGAACTTCAATCCCATAAACTATTTTCATAGGTGTATATGGACCTTTCACCATCACTTTCCAAAGATCATAGTCTACGGATTGGATATATAGGGACATTTGATTTTTCCAATAGCTGTATTCTATGCCGTTGAAAAGATGAGGACGATTGGTTGATTGCCCTTGAGCATAATCACTCGCTAGATTTTCTATTAGAACCTTTTGAAATTTTTTCAAAAGTGTGTCTCTGATACCACTTGTTAGAACCTAATGGGGGGGAGTATTTAGGTTCTATTGTCAATTTTAGTAATTTAAAGAGATTATGCAAGTACGCAGCGGAAGACTTAAAGTAATAAATATAAATGCGGTAAATAAATTCGTAAAGTAAATAAAGCAATAAAAGAGATATGATATGTTTATGTAAGTTCGACGATAAATCGTCTACGTCTCCCCTTCTTGGTTAAGGTCGATTAACCAAGGATCCACTAGCACTTCAACGTCTTGGCCTTGATGGTTCCAAGGATAGCCGTACAACAACAACACGATCACCGCGCTGATACAACTCGATACACTTGGCTTAAGGGTTCCAAGGATAGCCTCAACAATATCGCAACAAACTCGGCTTCACACTCGAGTGTTTACAACAACAATTTTCAAGCACTTACTACAACTCGATATAGATATAGATTATGGGAATCGAAATAGGCTTGAATGCTTGAAGAATTTCTTTGAATATTGCTTAGAGAGGATGAGATACTCGAATGGAATGGGATACCATAAACCGTGGACATATCCGGATCCAAAATCATTGCATCCATCCACAAAAATATCATGGGGCTAAGCGACCCCTATACAGGTAATATCATGGTATAGGCTCAATGTGATAATGCATGCAACATAATAGTTGTGAAATAATAAATATACAAAGTCATGCCATATAAACCATGCAAACATATAACATGCATACTCAACCAGGGTATCTCGGATAGTACGTCCGTACCTCAGAAAAACAACCTAGCGATACTAGCTCCTAGTTCAAGCCTATAAGCAGAAAATCACCGTATCAATAAACGTCTACTAAAATTCTTAACTAGACTAATAGTTACTCACTGAAGCTAAATCGAGTCTAGCGATATACATATGACCGTAGTCAGCCCTTTGATGGTGATGGCCTTGAAACTTAAGCACAACTCTGTTACGATCTCGGTAGCACCTAGCTATCATCTGGCCCTTGAATACTTTGCCCAGAAACCCAAAATATAGCTATAAAATGAGAGGAAAGTTGAGGGAATGAGTGAAGAAAAGTGAAGCTCATGGCCCCTATTTATAGACCACGATCGAAACTTCCGATCCTTAGTTCGGAGCTTCCGAACGCACTTCGTAACTACCGATCATCCTTTCAAACTCCCTCTATCGAACACATGTCTTTGATTGGACACAAAACTGCCAACACAGTTCGGACCTACCGAAATCTGGTTCGGATCTTCCGAACTCCCTCAAGTCCAATCACCCAATCAAAACCCATACCCTGTGAGACTGTCATAGTATCGGAACTTCCAATCTCCAGTTCGGTGATTCCAAACTACTCGGTACTTCCGATCACTGACTCTGGCTTCCGAACCAGCTCGGTACTTCCGAGCTTCCGAACTTTCCCAAAACTTGAAGCTCTTGAAACCATTTTTTATCGTTCTGAATATGATTTTCAACTCCTTAAACCCAAATAAGTAACTGATAATCATGTTTAATCAGTAGATTAACTTAAATAGGAGTCGGGCTACTACAAGATGATACCATATACTCAAAATCAGAGTGGTAACCAATGCCTTCTGAAAAATACCCAATAAATATGAAGTAAACTATGGATCTCGATCAATGACAATGCTCAGTTGAACACCATGTAATCGTACTATCTCCTGGATGTATAGCCGTGACATGCGATCAAAAGAGTAATCCCGGTTTTAAGGAATAAAGTGTGCAGACTTCGTCAAGTAATCCACGACAACCGATATAGCATCACATTGTCGAGAGGTCATGGGCAAGTGGGTGATAAAATCCATAATCACATGCTCCCACTTCCATTCGAGAACATATAGACTCTGCAATAAACCACCTGGTCGTCTATGCTTGGCATTGACCTGTTGACAGACAAGGAATCTAGAAACAAACTGGTACACACTCTGCTTCATTCGTTTCCACCGGAATCTAGATCGCAAGTCTTTATACATTTTCATGCTTCTAGGATGAACAGTCAGTCGACTCCTGTGAGCTTGAGATAGGATCTCATCCTTCAACTCCTTGTCATCAAGCACTACCACTCGATTGGACAAGCATGGTAATCCATTAGACTGGTAATGGAATCCATATGTATTCCCTTCATTGGATAGACAAGCGATTTTATGTGTCTTAGAGTCAGAAATTTGAGCATTTATAATCCTCGAGTACAAAGATGTCTCATATAGAATAGAATAAAGACGAATTCCATCGCTCCTTTTTTGTGCTTAAATGTGAATCCAAGGAACAATATTCCTCAATTGTGCTAGAGATATCACTAGTCTGAAGAGAAGAGTGTCTTACCTTTCGACTCAAGGCATCAGTAGTAAGATTAGCACAGCCTGAATGGTATTTAATTTCTCAATCATAGTCTTTCAATAAATCCATCCAGCTTTGATGTCTCAAATTCAAACCAGCCTGATTGAATAGATACTTTAGACTCTTGTGGTCAGTGAATTTCTCAAATTTCTCGCCAAACAGATAATGCATCCAAATATTGAGTGCAAACACAATGGCGGTTAACTCGAGACCATAGTGAGTCTTCAACTGTCGAGAGGCATAGGCAATCACATGAATATTTTTGACAAAACACATCCCAGTCCTTGTCAAGAGGAATCAGTGTATAAAATATATCCTCCCAATCCAGACAGTAAAGCCAACACAATTGCAGTATTTCTCGAAAGGATTCCTTACACTCTGAAGGCCAAGCAAAAGGAACATCCTTCCGGGTAAGTTGTGTTAAAGTCCTGGCTAGGGATGTAAACTAACCGAACGGTTCGCGAGCCATTTGGAGCTCAGCTCGGTAGAAAGCTCATTCGGGAACGGTTCGCGAGCCATTTGGAGCTCAGCTCGGTAGAAAGCTCGTTCGGTAAGCTTATCGAGCCGAGCCCGAGCTTGATTTTGATCTTGAAAATTTTCATGAGTCGAGCTTGAGCTTAAGGATGTTCGGCTCGTGAGCTCGCGAACATGTTTTTTAATAGGCTCGGGAGCCCGAGCTTGGGCTCAGCTCGTTTAGGAGGCTCGTTAGTACAGGCTCAACCTCAGATCGTTTAGGAGGCTCGTGAGCTCTAGCTTGGGCTTGGCTCGTTTAGGAGGCTCACAAATATGTTCAATTAATTTATGTGGTTTTATCTAATTTGAGTTTGAGTGGACAAATAAAAAAATATTAATATTAATGTAAATGACATGATTATAACATAATACTTTGTTGAAAGAAAGATGAATTTACAATACATAGGATGTAGCCACAATTTGTATTTTTTATTTTAACTTTAAAATCATTGTATTAAAATTCTCTTAAAAACACAATAAATAAAGTATTTATATGTGTAATATTACTAATGAATGACAATTCAATCAATACATTTTTAAAGAACTGAAATAACAATTTTATATAAAATATCTTACGAGAATTAGAACTATATGTGATAGATGAATGATATTAAAAAAATTTAATTAAAAGAAGTTATAAAATTATCTAAATTAAATTTGTTGAGGTAAAACTTGTTAACTCAATATATTTATATATGCACAAAATTTTAATAAATTATATAATATCAATAAATAAAATATTACATACATGGGCAGATTGTATCACAAGTAATGCTTATAGCCCAAAGGGGCATAGGCGAGTTGGTAAAGCCTGAGGTGACGTGGGAATAAATTTTTCAGCGTTGCGGGTTCGATCCTCGTGTGGAGCATATTCCCTGCTGAAATATTGTGGGGTATGCTCTGGAGGTTGGACCATGTTGCTCCCTCCCTCAGGTCCCTGCCACTCGTGCACATCCCTCGATTTAACCTCCCCATGAGCCAATGAGCCTCTGACTCATGTGGAAAATGGGTCTCCTTCGGGGTCAACGCCCCTTTTTTAAAAAACAATAATGCTTATATCTCATTATTAAAAATAATATTGTGATGGGTTTTTAAATTTTTTTTAAAATAATTATACATTTTTTTGAAATCTAAAAATATATATATTATAATAATTAAGTTACACAATAAATTTTTATATACTTGTGAAATAAGCATTGACAGTGTTAATTTCCTTCAAGGATAAGTGCTCGAAACTTGGGTTTAGCATTTTTAGTTGGGAGCTTCAGATTTTATTTAAAAGATATAAAGAATAACGAAACTTGAATTTTGAGTTTATTAATTATTTGATTGTATGATGAAATTTTTGGAATGATTAATAAAATTGCGTACTATACAGCAGAGGATAATGCACATTGAACTTGTACAGATTGAAAGCAGTTGAAGGATTGTGGTTGAAATTTGCATCTAGAATTTGATCTATAATAAATTCAGAGATTTCAAGATATATCATTACTTGAGTAGTTAGTAATGATGTTGTAAATTCATACAGATTAAAAACTTTGATAAATGAAATTGGTGGATTTTTTGAATTGTGCTGTGTTGGAGGTTGAAGTTTTAGATCATGATAAGCTTATAAATCAAGTTATAGTCAATTTGATCGAGAAATTATAATTGGAAAAATTAAACTCAAGGTCTATTGTATATCTGACGAGCCAGAAAAGGAGCCTACTTAATGAGCCTGAAAGCGAGCTGGCTAACGAGCTCACTTAAAGAGCCTGAAAACGAGCTTTCTTAACAAACTCGCTAACGAGCCTTGCTTAACGAGCCCAAAAACGAGCTCACTAACGAGCCTAAAAACGAGCTTCCTTAACAAGATCTCTAACGAGTCTTGCTTAACGAGCCCGAAAACGAGCCTGGAAACAAGCTCTCTAACGAGCCTGAAAACGAGCCAAAATCGAGTTAGGCTCGTTTAGTATGATAAACGAGCCGAGCTCGAGCTGAGCCCGAGCTTTCATATATATATATATATACTAAAATGAGCCGAATCCGATCTTTATGATAAAAGCTCGGATAAAACTCGAGCCAAGCTCGAGCCCATATTTCTGTCAAACGAGCCAAGCCCAAGCCGGATACTGTACGGCTCGGCTCGGCTCGACTCGAATCGGCTCATTTACCCCTAGTCCTGGCTAATTGGGAGAAGTTTTTGATGAATCGACGGTAATATACAACTAGATCCAGGAACTACGAATCTCATCCACCATCATCAGACGAGACTAGTTCAACACTGCCTCAACCTTACTCGGATCCACAGATATCTCTTCTCTAGATACGACATGACCAAGAAACATGACTCGATCAATATAGATGTTTTGCCTCAACCTTATTTTTGTGTAAATTTGTCATTATCGTAACGTCTATAAGACAATTCTCAGATGTTGTGCGTTCTCATCCATATCATGAGAATAGACCAGAATATCATCAATGAATATGATAACAAATTTATCTAGATAATCTCGAAATACTCGGTTCATCAGGTCCATAAAAACTGCAGGTTCATTTGTCAGACCAAATGACATTACTAGAAATTCATAATGACCAAATCTAGTATGGAAAGCAGTCTTAGGAATATCTGAGTCTCGGATACACATATGGTGGTAGCCCAATCTCTCAATCTTGGAGTAGACATAAGTACCCTAGAGTTGATCAAAAAAATCATAAATGCATGGAAATGGGTAATTATTATTGATGGTTACACGGTTCAGCTTCCTGTAATCAATAAATGACAACATATATCCATATTTTTTTAAAAAAATATGATGGGTGCTCCCCATGGAGAAACACTACGACGAATATGTCCCCTTGTCCAGCAGATCCTATAATTGTTGCTTCAGTTCTCGCATCTCTGACGGAGCTAGATAATACGGTGCTCGGGATATTGGTGCTAATCTTGGAAACAAATCAATACCAAACTCCACATTACGCGGATTTGAGGAAAGCCAGGAATCTCGTTGAGAAAACATCGGGTAACTCGGTGACTACTGTTATGTGCTCAATACCATGGCTACTCATGAAAGTATCAATAAGATAGATGAGGTAGTCTTCTCCGCCTTACCCTAAGGCACGACAGGCCTTCAGATCCGACAAAAGATGCATTAGAGCTCGTTCTCTGCCACCATAGAAGAATTAACCAACTGTCACCATCATCTAGATGAAACTGTGCCAACCTTTAGTACAGTCCACAATAGCCTGATCAAAGTCAACATATCTATTCCCAAGTGTTAGGATCGGGTTTTGGGGGAGGGGGGGTCTTTCTCTACTGTAGCAATTGACCCTTGAAATACTTGATTGAGTTCAGTTGAGGTTTGCCAACTGAACTGCTTCCTTCTCGTGTGTTGACATCAATTGGAAAACAAATAATATGTGTGGAATGATGCCAACTAACATATTAGAACCAAAATAAAATGAATAGATTGATTTTCTGAGTGAGTGAGTGTGCTCGATTGATATATAAAACAAACTAAAAAATAAAATATGCAAGTGTTTTTTTATGGATGTTCGGAGCTCAATCTCCTATGTTATCCCTTCTTCTTCCTCGAAAAGATTCACTCTAGAAGACTTTGACTATTACAACAATTTGCCACATCCCACTCCAAGAATAGAACTTACTCAACTGCCTATCTCGGAACTCCTAAAACTAAATCTCAAAAACTCAACCTCAACTGATTCTTGTTACAACAAGGTTTGCAGCACCTCAATTGATATACTAATACAACACTTGTATCACAACTCAACACTTTGCACAATATGATCCTAATTGATTTGATATACTCGAGATGTGTGCTTGTGTTCTTTGGCACTTGATATAATCTTCGATGTAGGCTTGAAGTCCTTGACTGAATGTCTGTGAGTATAATTAATGTGTTCAGTTTATCTTTTGATAACTTTAACGTGTTTTTGAGTTCTTTATTAGAGCTATCTCTTTATTCAAAGTGCCTTAGATCTCTATTTATAAGCGGATTGTAACGGTTCTTTCAATTCAAATTGTGGTCGTTAACTTGTCTTATCTGCTATCTCGTACTCCCTCTGACATGAAGGTACACTTTTGCGCTTGGTGGATTTGTGGTATTAGTTATGTACAAAAAACTCTATCCAAATAGAAGTAGACTGATATCTGGAGTTTAGTCTTGATCATGCAGTCTCGAACGGTTCATTCTTGCAATTGTCCAGTCTTGATAATTCAGTTTGGCTCACCGAAGCAGTTTGTCTTGCTGGAAGACTGCTTCAGTTTGGCTCCCTAAACTGAATGCAGTTGACTTAGATGAACTCAGTTGGTTTGTCTTGACCAATTGGTGACTTCAGTTTAGCTCTGGTCAAAGTCAACTTAGTTTCAATCTGGATTGTGAATTTGTCCATTTTACGTCTTCATTTATCTTGTAGACAAATTCAGATTACTTTGATATTTTGCTTGTTTAGTTTTGTCAACACCAAAACTAAGCATGCATGTTCCAACAATTTTCCCCTCTTTGGTGTTGGTAAAATTCTAGCATGTAATTTCATCTTCGGACAAACTCAACTCTTTAAGTACATCGGAAGTTGCAGTACTTAATTAGCTGCTCTTCAATTTTTTTTGAAATAGTGTTTCCGGCGTTGTATCTTCAATCATTTAACAGATTTCTTCTACAAAAATTTCCCCCCTTTTTGTGATCATAGCATTCCCCCTTAATGAGTGATGTGTCCAAAAGCTTTAGTTGTGAGAGCTAGACAGATTTCCTTTCTCCATTTATCACTATGCTATCCTATAAGATATAACGTGTTGGTGATGGGTTGAGCCTTTGAT
Source organism: Henckelia pumila (assembly GCF_033568475.1). Taxonomy (NCBI): domain Eukaryota; kingdom Viridiplantae; phylum Streptophyta; class Magnoliopsida; order Lamiales; family Gesneriaceae; genus Henckelia; species Henckelia pumila. Next base: position 192,786,063 of record NC_133123.1, on the reverse strand, counting down.
GATGCCACTTGTTGAGATCAGTTTAAATTTTCATATTCTTCTAAGTTAGGTCTTGACTGATGCCACTTTGTGGGAATTTGGTCTGCTCAGTTTGTCTTCAGTTCTATTCAAGAGTTCCAGAACTAACTTTATCAACTGACTCTGTAGCATGTCTTCGTTCCCCATTAATCGATTGTTCCAATTGTTAGAGTTGTATTGGAGATTGTGTTGTCTCTTCGTATTATCAAAAGTACCTGAAATTTTTTATAGAAAATAGTGAGAATGTGTGTGACTCTTCGTATGCTTAGAATATATCTATAAAAGAGATACATGTTTCCTGAACTTGAACATATTATCAAATAATGGAGAATACACGATCAGCTCAAGTCAAAGATTCAGAGATAAGTTCAGATTCACAGAAGAAGAGATACAAGACTATCGTCTTTATGATGATAGAATCCATCAAGTTTAAGGTGAAGAGGTTGCAGTCGCTCATGGCTACTCCACTTACTCAAGTTGTAGACTCTAAATTGAATAAATATAAAAAACAACTTGGTACTTCAAAATCTGAAGACATCTTCAGTACTGAAGGTGTTTGACCGGCTAAATCGGTATGATTAAAAATCAACTGGCAAGCGCACCAGGTCAAATTATAATATAGTGGACAAAGGTCCAGATGTCGAACCCACAGGGACTGTATGTATATGAATACCAAAATATATTTATTTCTACTTAATCTAGACTATTCAAAAATTGCGATTTCAGATTTTAAACTATTAATAAGAATTGCATTTGAAATTAAATTAATTAAAACTCAGCTGGAAAATTTTGGATTTAAATCAAATTTGGGAAAAGCTCGATCAAGGACTCACGTAGGTACTAGACAATTCATGTAACAAGCAGTCAATCTAAAATATCAGACTTAATTTTCATTCACGGGAAATTTTCTAATTTGTTCGAATGACTATTTCTAAAACAATCAAACCTATTCGAATATTGATGAACCAATCTTTCGTAATTCTAATCAAATTCGAATGCATGAATAACTGTAAAAATTCAGTAAACACCTAAACCGCATAATGAAACCGAATTCTATTTCTAGTTAGTTTTACACTATGTTGATTATTGAAGCGATCAAAATCGAAACCTCCTCTGTCGAATTGGAATCAATTAACATGCAAGCAAATAACTGGCTAGGAAATTCACAAGATAAATATAAATTCGATAATCAATAAAATCAAATCAAGTCTAAAAATATCAAATAAACAAATGAGTTTTATACATAAATTGTCTGGCCCAATCATGTGGCCTTGATCGAAAAAAAAAACTACTCAATAAATAAATTCATGATCAAACAAGGTTTTTAATCATGAAAAGTAAAAATAAAAGAAAAGAAGAAGAAATCTTCTCCCAAGCCTGTAGCCTGTAGCCTGTAGCCGCCTTGCGTCTGAAATTCTCCAACTCTGGAACCCTTAATCTGATGGTTGAAAGGGTATTTATATGTCCAAATATTAAAAAGATTGTATCCTGCTCGGCCAAGGAATTTTCTAAAAATAAAACTCTGATCGCGCGGCTCGCTGTTTCCGAAATTTCTTTTCCGTATTTCTCGCTCGAGTGAGCACAAGCTCACGCTCGAGCGAGACACTTTTTGTCCCGAGAAACTAATGCACAGCTTCCTTGCGCGAACGTTTAGCGCTAACCTCATCTCCTCAGCGCGATTGCGCTTCTCCATGTTTGTTTGCACCAAATTGTTGTGCAAAACAATTTCGTTTGCACAAACACTAGCGCTAACGCACTTGTTCCCTCCCGTTTGCACAACATGTTGTGCAAACAATTTTGTTTGCACAAGATATTGTGCAAACGCGCTTCAATCTTCTTTTTTTTTCTTTTTCTATTCTCTTTTCTTTTCTTCTCTTTTCTCTTTTTCTATTTATTTTCTTTTCTTCTCTTTTCTCTTTTCCTCTCTTCTCTTCAAAACTCTTTTAAATTTCATTAGGAAATAGAACCCGGAGAATGAAATTCACACAAATGCAATAAAACACAAAATAACACACAAAATAGTATGAATGCACACAAAATAAACATAAAAATATCACGAACTAATGCATACAAAATGCACTTATCAACACCCCCATACTTAACTCTTGCTCGCCCTTGAGCAAGACATGCAAAACATAATGCACACAAAAACATAAGTAAGGATGATTCATAAATGTGCACAGCCTCCGAGAAGTTCAATCACAAAACCAAAAACACAGACATGCTCTCAACTTTTCATAATATACTTTCGGTTTAACGTGAATGTGCGTGTGTGAAATGTCATTCCAGTTTCATACAAATTAGACCGAATTCGTCTCATATCTGCTTAGCGACCTATGACAAATCAGTGCAAGTTTCACTCTTCAAGTGCACATTCCTCCCAACGGCCTCTAGACAAAATCCCACCTCCCTTGAGATAATGAATTACACACCTCCGTATTTTGCATCCGGTATTGCTTTAGCCCCAATAATTACCCGCTGACTTAGCTATAACTGGCTAGGATACGAAAAATCATTCTATTTTTTCTTTCTAATCCCCTCGTCTATAGCCCGGATGGAGCATAAATCCCATTTAATTCACATACTTAGCCTTAAATTTAATCGTTTATAGGATTTTAATCCTTTCAAGGCTCGGATGGAATTGTATATAAATTTTTTTTTCTAGGTGCGCCTAAGATCATAAGTGTAAACTAGAGCCTCATCAAAATTCATAGAACACAATCAAGATCCACAAACCACCTATTGCCGTGCAATGGTCAAACAGACAGAAACTTCCTCAAATCTTTCGCTACAATCCACTGGTCTAACACAAGTGCTTATAAATATTTCCGGTTCAACTTACAGTTTCTCATGTCCAGTCAAGAGCAAATTTTTTCAAAAATCCAATTTTTTCTTCAAAAAAACTTCATCATCATAGGCTACCATGACTCATCCTACTCATGCAAGACAACACAAACAACAACAAAATGATATGCATGATTACAAACCAAACACAAAAACTAAACCAAATGAATGCAAACAAAATGAACACAATAGATAATAACCAATGCAATGAACTAGTCTACCCCCCCATACTTATCCAAAGCATTACCCTCAATGCTTCAGAACAATGAACAGAATGCAAACAAACAAAAACACCATGAAAACGAAAATAATACTCCCCTGGTTTTTTATTCATTCTCTTCCTTCTTGACTGTATCCTTGGTGATGGTAGCCTCAGTCTAGATAAATCAGCAGGCAAGGCAAACTGGCATGGGAGAGAAACAAAAATAATAAAACAAAACAAAACAAAAACAAAATAAAAAGCAAAAGAAAAAACACTGGGTTGCCTCCCAGTCAGCGCTAAATTTTTAGTCTATAGCCCGACTATACTCCTCTCTTAAGTGGCGAAATTCAAGGTGGTTTATCCACCATTTGTGAAAAACTCAGGTCAGTCATGCACTTGCATGCTACACCGTTAAAGAAATTGTGCAAGGGACTAATTCCTACAGAGAGTTGTACCTGCAAACATTCATCATCATAATCATGAATCATATCAACCAAATTAATCGCAGAGCAAGATTTTAAAATTGGGCTCATAGTAGCCGACTTTAACATTTTAAATATAACTTGCTCATCGTTCAGTCTCAAAACTAACTCTCCTCTCTCAACATCAACTAACGCCCTACTAGCAGCAAGAAAAGGATGCCCTAAAATCATAGGCACCTCACCATCCTCATCCATGTCAAGAATAACAAAATCTACAGGATAAATCAACTTGTCTATCTTGACTAGGACATTCTCTACTACTCCTCTCGGATATTTAATAGAACCATCAGCAAATTTGAGAGATATAGCAGCAGGTTCAATATTCTCTGCACCTAATTTTCGAGCAAAAGAATATGGCATTAAATTTATGCTCGACCCTAGATCACACAAAACATTATTAAAAGACAAACTTCCAATTTGACAGGGTATAGAAAAACTCCCTGGATCTTGCACTTTTGGTGGAAGCTTCTTGTTCAACACCGCTGAGAACTCCTCCTTCATCGTGACTTGCGTAATATCATCCAATTTCTTCTTGTTTTTCAGCAAGTCCTTCATAAATCTCGCATAATTCGGCATCTGAGCTAAAGCATCTGCAAAAGGTATGTTAATATGCAGTTTCTTGAAGATTTCAAGAAAATTTTTACATTTAGAATCAAATAACAATTGCTTAGCTCTATGAGGGAAAGGTAAGGTAGAAATATCAACATTATCATTAACTTAAAATTTTGAAGTCTTACCTTTCTTACCTGCCTTGGAGGATTTTTCAGTCCGCGCATCCTCCTTGAACTCTCCAATTTTCGGCCCCTCCATCCTATTCTTTTCGCCCATCTACTGCTCCTCAGATTGTGCTTGAGTCACGACCATGATAGCTTTCACGCCTCTGGGATTTGGTTCAGTGTTACTTGTTAAAGCTCTAGCAGGCCGGGTTGATAATTGGGTTGCGATCTGACTCATCTAAATTTCCAGCTTCTGCAGCATGCTCTCCTGATTTTGCAAGCGAGCCTCAGTACCCGCCACGTACTTCATCATGATCTCCTCAAAACTCGGCTTTTTCTCCTCTTGCTTGGCCTGCCAGTTCTGACTGTAGTTGTTGTTTGAGTTGTATGTCTGCCTTCCTTGATTGCCCATAAAATTCACAGCCTCAACTTCAAACAATTGCTGGTATTGTTGCATATTCCCTTGTGCTTGATTGACCGGTGCTATTTTCATGAGTGCCACTTGGTGTGTCAGCGCGTCGATCTTCGCATTCAGGGCCATTAAAAAATCGACCTCTAAAACTCCAGCCTTCTTCTCTCTCTTTACATCCGGCCACCCAATGTTACTCTTTGCCATGTTGCCAATGATCTCCCAGGCTTCAGCTGGCGTCTTCCTGAATAAACATCCATTAGCCGCAACATTCAGCATAGATCGAACCGACTGATCGGCTCCATTGTAGAACGTCTGAGTCTGCTGGCTTTGAGTTAAGTTATGCTGAGGACACATCCTCAACATCTTCTTGAATCTGGTCCATGTCGCATGTAAAGATTCACCCTCCTTTTGCTTGAATGAGATAATATCTGAAAATAACTTTGCCATCTTCGTAGAAGGAAAATACTTGATCAAAAAAGTCTGAATAAGTTGGTTCCATGTAGTGATGGAACCCGCAGGCAAATCATCTAGCCACTCAACAGCTTCACCTTGAAGAGAGAATGGGAATAACCGCAGTCGCACTGCATCAGATGTTACCCCATTAACCCTAAACGTGTCGTAGATCGATAGAAAATGCTTCAGATGAGCGTAGGGATCTTCCACAGATGTGCCCCCAAATCTTGCTTGCAGTTGGATCAGTTGAATAGTAGAGGGCTTCAGCTCAAAATTGTTCGCCTCAACAGCGTTGCCCTAGCCCGCGCAGCTGGGCCGCATGGAGCGGCCCAGCGGCTGGGCTGGACGAGTCTAGCCCAGCGACGGGCGGGCAGCCCAGGATTGTCCCGGGCTGCCCAGAAATTTTTTTTTTTTATTAAAAATTAAATTTTTTCGTGAATTATGAATTCTAGCCCAAAATGGTTTTGGGCCCAGTTTTTGGCCTGATTGAAAATTGTTTCAGTTGGTCCACGAGGCAATGGGTCAAAATTGTTTGAGCTCAAAAATTTTTAAGAAAATTAATTTTTGGATAAATTTTGAATTTTGGAAATTTATAAATTTAATCCCATAAATTAAATCTTTAATTATTAATTTTGGTACAATTGATAATAAAATATGATTTTATGTATAAAATTGGATTTTATATGTAAAATATGATTTTATGGATAAACTAGATAAAATATGATTTTATATATAAAATAAGATTTTATGTATGAAATATGATTTTATCTATTTATATTTATTGTCATTGCATGATATCCAATAAATTAATTTTTGAATTAAATATTATTGGATAAGGATGATCGATTGCCATGACCAATATTATAGGTGTATTTTAGGTTGTTTACATTTGACTTTATTATTGATTATTGGGTTTTATTAATGGGCCTGGTTTATGGCCCAAATTTGATTTTATCATTTGTAATAAAAGTGGGCCTGGTTTATGGCCCGTTCCCACCCCTACAATGTATCCCTTTATTTGTCATAGTAATTTATTGTAAATTCACTAGAAACAGTGGGAGTTTTTGAAGATGGAGGTGGGACCAGCAAGCAATGATAAAGACTGAAGAAATGTAAATTGGAAGTACAATGTAATAGGATTGCATTGCATACTTGCATATCACCTAGGATTTGACTTAGACTCGTGATTGGCAACCACGGGTCGATTAGTAATGGAATCGATCATCCTAAAATATAATATATGATATTATCGTTGTATGCATGTTTAGACTAAATTGTATGAATCCCGCAAGCATACAAATTTTAAATGATGAGACAAATTTTCAAAATTAAAATCCCTCATTTTAAATATGATTTAAAATTGATATCAAGATATATAAAGGAAATTTAAATATTGTTTAAATGTTCCTACCTTCCATCAACGATCAATGTATGAGATGCTACCCGCGGATACGGTCCGGCTCATATTATTGGGGGGCCCGTTCGTCGGAAAGTTGTACATTGGATCGACACATGTTGTAAGTTGGATGGAACTCCCATGGAATTGGCTCATATTATTGGGGATCCACATGGCAACCGTCCATCACAACTTGATATTGATGGGTCATCTTGACATGTCACAATAAACGGCGTCATATTATTGGGCCCTTATTGGACATGAGTTAAAAACATGAAGGTTGCTTTGGAAGCAATTGGGCTCTACCTTTTGAAAATTATGGTTGGCTGATATTATTTGGGACTATAGTTTGTCAATTGGACTCCATGTTCCCACTAAAGAAAATGTTTCTCGTTTTCACTAGAGGGTAGTGAAATCGTTAAAATAGTGGGAGTGAGATTCATAAAATAAATTTCACCTATTTTATGTCTTAGTAAATTAATTAAACAATCACTGATTATTGTCTGTTTCTTTTCAGTATTTCATTAAGATGAATTCGCGCAATCCAGTATTCTCTATTCTCGAACAAAATAAACTGACTGGCGCAAACTATACGGAATGGTTCCGTAAGTTGAAGATTGTCTTGACCTCGGAGAAGATGTTCTATGTGTTAGAAAAATCTCCTCCGAAGGAAGCACCAGCTGATATAAGTCCGGAAAAGTTGGCCAAACTTGATAAATGGTGGGACCATGATATCAAGGTCAAATGTTATATGCAAGCTTCGATGTCTGATGAACTCCAGAGGCGATTTGAGGATACCGTGAATGCTGCTGACATTCACGTACAACTCAAGGAACTTTTTGGGGCTCAATCGAGAGCTGAAAGGTTCTCTACTGTAAAAGAGTTAATGACGTGTCGCATGCGTGAAGGGACTTTGGTCCGTGATCATGGGGTACGCGTGATTTGACTCATTCAGAAGTTGGTAACGCTTGATTTGGTATTGGAGCATGAACTCAATGTGGACTTATTACTTCTCTCTCTTCCTTCATCATTTGACGGTTTTGTGGTGAATTTCAATATGAACAAGATAGAGGCCTCCCTTGAAGAGATGGTCAATATGCTTGTAACTTATGAAGCCACTTTAAAGAAGGATAAACCGGTTCTCCTGGTGGGCTCCTCTTCTTCTGCTAAGAAGGGGCCAAGTACAAAGGGTAAGAAACGTTCTGCCCCATCCAAGAAAACCGGACCCGAGAAGAAGAACAAGACAAAGGCTTCAAACATGGAAAAGTCCAAGGATGTTTGCCATCACTGCAAGAAACCCGTTCATTGGAAACGTAACTGCAAGGAATATCTAGAGCAGTTGCGAACTGCGAAGGGTATGTTTTATATTGAAATAAATGTTTCACTTAATACTACTTCTTGGGTATTGTATACCGGATGTGGATCTCACATTTGCAATGATTTGCAGGTGATGACAAGAAGTCGCAAGCTTAGAATGGGTGAGACCCAGTTGAGGCTCGGAAATGGTTCTAGAGTTGAAGCCAAAGCTGTGGGAGAAGTTTATTTAATTTTGCAGAACGATTTTAAGTTACTTTTGAGAGATGTTTTATTTGTTCCAGACTTGATTAAAAACATTATTTCTGTTTCTATGCTTGATAGAGATGGTTTTTCTTGCAATTTTGTGAATGGGATTTGCAATATTTACAAAAATGAATGTTTGATTGGAAATGGACAACTTGAAAACGATCTATATAACTTAAAATTAAAAGACGTTCCAATAAATTATGTTGATAAACCAGTAACAACAAACAAAAGGAAAATCGATAGTCAAAACCCGGCAAACCTTTGGCATGCTAGGCTAGGTCATATTTCATCAAGGAGGATGAACAAGCTAGTGGGAGAGGGCATGTTTGATATGTCTGATATTAACTCTCTACCTACTTGTGAGTCCTGCCTGAAAGGAAAAATGACTAAATCTCCTTTCAAAGGAAAACCTGAGCATAGTCAAAATCTATTGGATTTGATCCATACGGATGTTTGCGGACCATTTAGTATTGGTACAAAATTTGGTCACACCTACTTCATTACCTTTACTGATGATTATTCTAGGTATGGTTACTTATATTTGATGAAATATAAGTCTGAATCATTTGAAAAGTTCAAAGAATTCAAGGCTGAAGTAGAAAACAAACTAGGTAAGAGGATTAAAGCACTTCGATCAGATCGAGGTGGAGAATACTTGAGTACCGAATTTTTGAGCTATCTAAAAGAGAATGGGATTCTCTCTCAGTGGACTCCTCCTATGACACCTCAGCTTAATGGTGTTTCGGAGCGTCGCAATCGAACTTTGTTGGACATGGTTTGATCCATGATGAGCTTCACTGAGCTCCCACCTTCGTTTTGGGGCTATGCTCTTGAAACGGCGGTATTGTTGTTGAACAACGTTCACACTAAAGCAGTGAACAAAACACCATACGAGTTATGGAATGGCAAAGCTCCTAAGTATTCGTACTTGAGGATTTGGGGATGTCCTGCTTACGTGAAGCAGACAGTGGGAGATAAGTTGGATAGTCGATCCACCTTATGTTATTTTGTAGGGTATCCGAAGAATTCAATCGGATATTATTTCTATCATCCTACTGAAACAAAAGTGTTTGTTTCAAGGAATGCCACCTTCTTGGAGAAGGAGTTCTTATTGGATAAGAAAGGAAAGATGATGGAACTCGAAGAAATTCGAGAAGAACCCAAGATACAAAATAATGATCCTACACCTCAGGAACCATTGATTGACACGCTTATTACTAGAAGATCCGACAGGACTTCTAGGCCTCCTATTAGATATGGTTTTCTTCTTGAAGGGGATCAAAGTGAACCCGACATTAGATGTGATCCAAGAAACTTCAAGGAAGCAATTTCTGATGCAGATTCGAATTTATGGCTTGAAGCTATGCAGTCGGAAATGGATTCGATGCATACAAACCAAGTTTGGACTTTAGTAGATCCTCCCGATGGAATTGTTCCAATAGGGTGTAAATGGACCTATAAGAGAAAACTTGGGCCTGATGGAAAGGTACTGACCTACAAGGCACGATTGGTGGCAAAAGGTTATACTCAAAGACAAGGAGTTGACTATGATGAAACTTTTTCACCAGTCGCAATGTTCAAGTCCATAAGAATTCTTATTGCTATAGCAGCATGGTATGACTATGAGATATGGCAAATGGATGTGAAGACTGCATTTCTTAATGGAAACATTAAGGAAGAAATCTATATGATGCAGCCCGAGGGATTCACATCCATGGGAAGCGAGCATAAGGTATGCAAGCTTCAGAGATCGATCTATGGTCTCAAACAAGCATCAAGAAGTTGGAACCAGAAATTTGATGAAACAATAAAGGATTTTGGTTTCATCAAGAACCCGGAGGAACCGTGCGTGTACAAGAAAGTAGTTAAGGATGCTGTGACATTCTTAGTACTTTATGTTGATGACATCTTACTCATTGGGAATGATGTAGGAATGTTGCAGTCAACAAAGATATGATTATCAGGTAGATTCTCGATGAAGGATTTGGGTGAGGCGTCCTATATTCTAGGGATACAGATCTATAGAGATAGATCTAAGAGAATGATAGGACTTACTCAAGCTACCTACATCAACATTATATTGAAAAGGTTTTCAATGGATGAGTCCAAGAGAGGACATCTACCTATGTGTCATGGAGTCTCTCTATCCAAGTCTATGTGTCCCAAGACTGACGAAAAGATAGAGAAAATGACACACATACCATATGCGTCAGCCATAGGGAGTATCATGTATGGGATGATATCCACCAGACCGGATGTGGCATTTGCTCTGAGTGTCACGAGCAGATATCAAGCCAATCCCGGTCAAATGCATTGGAAAGCCGTGAAGGATATTCTTAAGTACTTGAGAAGAACTAAGAATGTATTCATGGTTTATGGAGGAAGAGAACTGAAATTGGAAGGCTATACCGACTCTAGCTTCCAAAGTGATGTGGATGACTCGAAGTTAACTTCTGGATTTGTGTTCATGCTCAATGGCGGTGCTGTCTCTTGGAAGAGTTCCAAGCAGGACACCACAGCGGATTCCACCACTGAGGCAGAATACATTGCGGCATCAGCTGCTGCTAAAGAGGCCGTTTGAATGAGGAATTTCGTCCAAGAGTTGGGCGTTATTCCTGAAGCTGTTGGTCCAGTCCCGGTGTACTGTGACAACACGGGTGCCGTTGCTCAGGCAAAGGAACCAAGGTCTCATCAAAGATCCAAACACGTACTGAGAAAATACCACATCATCCGGGAGATCGTGGAAAGAGGAGACATCACTGTCAAGAGAGTGGCCTCTGCAGATAATATCGCTAATCCACTTACTAAGCCCTTGCCAGGACCATTATTTGACAAACATCGCGAAGCAATGGGACTACGTAGTATGACTAGTTGGCTTTAGGGCAAGTGGGAGATTGAAAGAGTGGGTGCCCGGTGAGCCAACTTGTGGCTAAGGGCTTTTATGACTCTATGTATAAACAATCTTTTGTTTAATATAATTTACACTTTTATAATGGCATTTACTTTATCTTTTATCATATTATTATGTTGTGACATACTATAAGATGTTTAGATGAAGGCCTTGAATATAATATAGTGTATGTAAGATGTGGTGGCACATGGGGATGGCTATCATGAAACACATCTTATAGTCACTGTATATTCTAAACAGTTCCTAGTCAATTGAGCCGTCCGTTAATAAGGATAAGGATCGCTCGAGATTGAGACTAGCATTTGCGATGCCGAGTACCACGTTTCATTGGTATGGAACATAGAGATGTTCAAAGCATGCAAATTGATATTCATACGATGAATGATCGAACTACCCTATCCGGACTTTCCAAGTGGTTATCACTTATCGAGTGGATAAAGTCCGCGGTTTTGGTTGTACACCATTAGTCCTTACTACTTGATACATCATTGAGACTCTATATGCTAGTACTGTACTTTGACTCATTTACTGACTCTATTGGGGTCATCAGGTGTCGGGATTGGGTACAGTTACGACACATATAGGAGTCGATGCTTTGTTGTCAAGGATTCACCACATACTTGCTAGTGTGGATATCCTATGCAATCTGAGGAGATATTAGTGTGACGAATCTCTGGCCAGAGTACATGATGTGTTTTAAGAAATGGTTTCTTAGTAGCACATGTGATGTCACTATTTGATCTTCAAGATGCATTGCATAGTTATCGAATCTCGAACGACTCTCGATTTACCAATGGTTGTTGATTCGATCGGGATATATGGATGAAGGGACCGTACTGTACGCTAACCAAAATCTATTGGTTCTTGCAGGCACTATCAGTGATACCTAGGGAATCATGGGGCGATGATGCTAGGCGCTCTTACCATGATTCGATGGGCAAGTCGGAAATTGTTGTTCCGAGTCACAAGGAGTTGTGAGCCCACGGCTAGCTGTATCCCTGAACCATTGAGGGTCACACAAGTAATGAATTTTTAATCCCCGTTGAGATAATTAAATTTAAAGAGTTAAATTTAGTGAATAAAGAAGTGGGACTTTTTATTTAAGAGTAGAGGGAGTAAGATTTCCTAAAATGACATAGTGATGGACATTTTTGGAAACCACTGAATTCGGATTCAGAAAATTTATCTTGACTTTAAAAGATTCAGAAATGGTTTCTGTGCACATTGGTGAAATTGGTTTATCAATATGAGTCACGATAAATTTTATATTAATTTCTGAACATGCGGGCTTTACTTGTCAGGCTTGAACTTATGACTAATGGGCCCTAAGCTGTTAGCAGCCCACATTATAAATAAGTTATTGCAGTACAGAAATTACACACAACTTACACTCAAATTTTCAAAAACCCCAGCCTCCAGTCTAGGAATTTCGGTCGCCCCCCTCTCTCTGTCTTAGAGAATTTTCAGTCTGCGAATTTCGAATTTGCAGTCTGAATTAGCAGATCATATCTGTTCTATCTCTTTGCAGAAACTTCTGATAGACTTTCTAGTGCAGTCTATCAGAGGGATTAAACTTCTGTTCGTGGACCTGATTGAAGAATTGTTCGTTCATCAGTTCCTGGGATATACAACAAGAGCAGTTTAATCTGTTGGTGTCCATAATCTCGTTTCGAGATTTTAAGGTAAAATTTATATTTTTTAAATTTTATATTATCAATTTTAATCGTAGGAATTTGATACCCACATGGAATCGTTCCATATAAAATTTTAAATCTTCCGCTGCACCGGGTATCACTTTCTTTTTCAATCCGAAGAACGACCGTGTTCCAACAGAAAACTACTCAATAAATAAATTCATGATCAAACAAGGTTTTTAATCATGAAAAGTAAAAATAAAAGAAAAGAAGAAGAAATCTTCTCCCAAGCCTGTAGCCGCCTTGCGTCTGAAATTTTCCAACTCTGGAACCCTTAATCTGATGGTTGAAAGGGTATTTATATGTCCAAATATTAAAAAGATTGTATCCTGCTCGGCCAAGGAATTTTCTAAAAATAAAACTCTGATCGCACGGCTCGCTCGAGCGAGAGACTCTCTATTTCCGAAATTTCTTTTCCGTATTTCTCGCTCGAGCGAGCACAAGCTCTCGCTCGAGCGAGACACTTTCTGCCCCGAGAAACTAATGCACAGCTTCCTTGCGCAAATGTTTAGCGCTAACCTCATCTCCTCAGCGCGATTGCGCTTCTCCATGTTTGTTTGCACCAAATTTTTGTGCAAACAATTTTGTTTGCACAAACATTAGCGCTAACGCGCTTGTTCCCTCCCGTTTGCACAACATGTTGTGCAAACAATTTCGTTTGCACAAGATGTTGTGCAAACGCGCTTCAATATTCTTTTTTTTCTTTTTCTATTCTCTTTTCTTTTCTTTTCTTTTCTTCTCTTTTTCTATTTCTTTTCTTTTCTTCTCTTTTCTCTTTTCCTCTCTTCTCTTCAAAACTCTTTTAAATTTCATTTTTCCTACAAATAGAACCCGGAGAATGAAATTCACACAAATGCAATAAAACACAAAATAACACACGAAATAGTATGATGCACAAAAAATAAACATAAAAATATCACGAACTAATGCATACAAAATGCACTTATCAGTGTTTTCCTCCTGATGCTCATAAAAGAGCTTTAGATTCTGAATAAGATTTCCTCTACCACTGAATTTCTGGAGGCATATACAGGTGAACTGGGCACCTTGATGTGCTACCGGATGATGGAAGTAGAGTGGGAAATAGATATTGTTAAACATCAGTTATGAATAAAATATATTTTTGTTTAGCTATATTGTTCCCTTTATTCCAATCCATGTGAATAATTACTTACGAGTGATACTAAAACTGCATAAACATATCAATAGTTGTGAATTAAACTGAAATAATAAACTTAATTAATGCTTTGATTTAAAATATAGGGATAAGAAAGCTTAGTGATGAATCAAGATGTGTTATTAAGTTGTCAAGATTTGATGAGATATTTGGCCTGATCAGCAACACTATGAAAAAAAAAATGCAAAACTGAAGTTTCCCCTCACTTCAGTTTCCCTCTAAACAGATTTTTTTACAGTTCTCAGTTTGGGTTAAGATATCAGTTTGGCTTCATATTTGATCCGTTTATACATTCCGAACTGATTTATTGACTTGTTTAATTCATGTCACCTGCAAACATAAAAATATGTTATGGTATCCAAATCTACGTGGGTTCAAGATGGATTAATCCTTTAGGAATCCAAACTTTGATTAACCGAACTGGTCTATCATTGAATGTGTCTTATAAGATTTTTTTTCCTTGTGTCTTGTGTGTTGGTGTGGTAAATAATATGCACTTAACTTTGGGTGATGTGTATAACATGAATTTTGTGGTGAGTGATGTGTTAGTGAATATGCACAGATAAAAGTTGCTAATATTCTTCGAGCATTCTTTAAAGAATCATCTTATATGCTCATATTTTGCTAATATTCTTCGAGCATTCTTTAAAGAATCATCTTATATGCTCATATTTCCCACATACAGTGATATATCAGATTTAAGTATCAAAAAGGGATAAGAAACAACTATCAACTTCCCACTGTCATTAAGAAGTTGATCATCAGATTGAATCTAAGAATTCATTCATTATTGTATTTCGTTGTTAATTAGGACCTGGTGTCTTAACTTGGAGGTATACTATGAATTTTGATCTAGGGAAGGGTAAGTCCTACGATTTGAGTGGGTGTATTATAAGATGTTGTAATAACCAAAGTATTCTAGTGGATCTTTCTTTCATGGAAGAAAGGGTGACGTAGGAGTTTTATCTCCGAAAATCCATAAACATATCTGCGTTATTTAAATACCAGTTCAGTCATTATATATGCCTGTTCAATCTGTTAGTTAGCATGTTTTTGCACATATATTTGTTGGCTAATTAACATTGACACGTGAGAAAGATAAAAGTTCAGTTGCTAACACAACTTTTCTCACATTTCAAGATTTTCATATTAAACTTCTTATCGAAGTTCAAAGGACCATTCTGAATCGATCCCCGACAAATTTCATCATTCTGTGGGCAAGACTACTATGTTCATGTACCAAACTTAATTTGACAAGATGAATGTATTTTCCTTTGCATATGTCCAGTTTTGCTTGAGTACTTGTCTCAATAGGTCTGCAGTCCTTGTCATTAAACCCGACACCAGTTTTGTCTCCAATAGGTTTTTGTGACTCTTTCAATTCTATCAACAAAATTGAGGACTTATTCCAAGTTTGAATCAATTCAGTTAGCCTCATATTTTCTGATTTTAACTGCTGAATTTCAACTTGTATCTTGTCATTTTTCAGTCTTGAGCTTAGCAATATTTGCCTCTAGACTGATTTTCTCAACTGACTGTTCGTAACTGGGCTCAGTTGAAATTTCTGGCAGATCATTTTTCTTAGCTTTGACTTCCTCAAATGCTAAGCACGGTCTTTAGTATTCATTAGTCATGTCATGCAGTTTTATTTGTGGTTCTATCTTAGCAGCAGGGTTCTTCAATAAGCTCGATTAATGGACTCCTACTCTCTTCAGTATTTATTTCCTCATTGCCTAGCTTGATCAACTGCTGCCAAAGATTCTTAGCCATAAAGAATGTCTCAACAGTTTTGGCAGTGCAGTTGTCCATGGTGGTGTATCAGAATTTCTTGGCCATCTCACTCATAGTATCCATTTGAAATAATTTCAGAGAAGAGAAGGAACCTCACTCTGATACCACTTGTTAGGATCGGGTTTGGGGGGGGGGGGGTGGTCTTCCTCTAATGTAGTAGTTCACCCTTGAAATACTTGATTGAGTTCAGTTGAAGTTGGTCAACTAAACTGCTTTCTTCTCGTGTGTCTATATTAATTGGAAAACAAATAATATGTGCGGAATGATGCCAACTAACACATTAGAACAAAAATCAAATGACTAGACTGATTTTCTGAGTGAGGGAGTGTGCTTGACTGATATATGAATGAAACTAAAAAGTAAAATACGCAAGTGTTTGTTTATAGATGTTCGGAACTTAATTTTCTACGTCACCCCTTCTTCCACCTTTGAAGGATTCATTTTATAAAACTTCGACTATTACAACAATTTGCAACATCCAATTCCAATACTAGGACTTACACTCAACTGTCTATCTCAGAACTCCTAGAAACAAATCTCAAGAACTCAGCCCTCGCCTGATTCTTGTTACAACGAGGTTTGCAGTACCTCAACTGATATATTAATGCAACACTTATATTACAACTCAACACTTTGCACAATATGATCTTAACTGGTCTGATATACTCGAGATGTGTGCTCGTGTTCTTTAGCTCTTGGTATAATCTTCGATGAAGGCTTCAAGTCCTCGACTGAATGTCTGTGAGTAAATTGAAGGTGTTCATTTTAACTTTTGATAACTTGAATGTGTTTTGTGAGTTCTTTCTTAGAGCTGGCTCCTTCTTCAAAGTGCCTTAGATCTCTATTTATAAGCGGATTGTAACGGCTCTTTTAATTCAAATTGTGGACATTAACTTGTCTTATCTGCTATCTCATACTCCCCCTGACATAAAGGTACACTATTTCACTTGGTGGCTTTGCGACGTCAGTTATGTACGAAAAACTCTATCCAAATAGAAGTAGACTGATATCTAGACTTCAGTCTTGATCATGCAGTCTTGAATGGTTCAGTCTTGCAATTGTCCTGTCTTGATAATTCAGTTTGGCTTGCTGGAAGACTGGTTCTGTTTAGCTCCCTAAACTGAATGCAGTTTATGTAGATGAACATAGTTGCGTTGTCTTGAAAGATTTGTGACTTCAATTTGGCTCTAGTCAAAGTCAACTTAATTTCAGTATGGCTTGTGAATTTGTCCACTTTACGTCTTCGGTTTAGCTTGTAGACAAATTCAGTTTACTTTGATATTTTGCTTGTTTAGTTTTGTCAACATTGAAACTAAGCATGTTCCAATACCAAGATGAAGTCAAAGTCTGACTTTGCTAAAATCAACAAATTGGCAGTAAATAAATGACCCTCAAACTCTAGAAGGAAGCCCATCACTAGACGATTATTTATCACCTCATGACCCATAGGAGTAGATAAAACTAAGTCAAGGTCCAGTGAAACATAAGGCAACTTATACCTCTTGACAAATTGACTAGATAGTAATGAATACGATGCACCAGTATCAATAAAAATAAGTGTAGTTATACCACATAAAAAAAGTACTTGCTGTCATGCAGTTTCTTTAGGCATTAGCTTGATCCTGATTGAGAGCAAACACATATCTTTGGGATCGTGGTCGCAAAGTAGAAGTACTTTGCGGTGATGGAGGCAGACGTGGCTGGAAAGAAGCCTAGGATCCACTAGAAGCTCCTGAACTAGTACCTCTTGTCTGAGTAGGACAATCCTTCTGCAAATGCCCCTTCTCGATGCAGATGAAACATGCCCCCTTTTCCCTCCATCACTTCTCGGTTTTATGCTTTCTGCGTTAGTGATCATAGCCCCACTCTTTCTTTTTCCTACAAAATAAGAATACACAACGAGAACCAGAAGAATAAGTAGAAGTATAACCCTATTTCTTGAAATACTATTCATGGGGTCCAAGTGATCCATGAGGTTGGGAAGATGACATGGCTCGGTTGACGCTAATATTTGCCTGAAGACAACAATTAACCAAAGTCTCATAGGAATTCGGATCATCACAGACTGTGAATGGATCAAAGATATCTTGGTTCAAGCCTTGCAAAACTTGGTCATAATTTGCCTCGGAACTGACATTGATATGCCGACACAATGTTAATAAGTCGATGTATTTCTACTGATGTCCATCAACAGTCATAGAGCCTTGTTTCAGATTCAGAACCTCTATTGATTTTGCCTGGCGAAGAGCTGGAGGAAAATATAATTTCATAAAAGTCATGCGGAAGTCCTCCCATGATACCTGATCTTGCTCCTGGAGCAACTAGGTAGATTTGGATTTCAACCATTTTCTAGAACGTCCCTCAAATAAAAAGTTAGTGGCCTCCATCTTTTTCTTTTGATAAAAGTAAAAGGCACGAAAAATGCTCTCCATATGCTTGATTCAGTCCTAAGTAGACTTAGGAGTCTCGCCTCCCACTAATGGCTTTGGTCCCACGAAAAATGCTCTCCATATGCTTTCAGTCCTCAGTATACATATGTTTAATTTTTAATTTATGTAATAAATTTGTTTTTATTATGATGCTTTTATTTTATTTAGTTGTATATTTTGTTTTAATTTTTATTTAAATACTGTCATATTATAATTTTATGATGTTTTTGTTATTATCGTAATCTTTGCTACAAATTATATTACGAGAAATTTAAATATTCTAATCTATGTTAATAAGTTATTTTTAAAAATATATTTTAAAATATTATTCAATATGGTATTTATAAGTCAATCGTCATAAAATATTCTTTCTTACACCCCAGGGGTGTATTCAATTCAGAGATTTAATGACTTTCAGTGACTTTTTTTAATGATAGACTTTTATGGAGTTGATAGACTTTTATAGACTCTCACAGATTTCTAAACAGAATTCTATTGATTCTCACAGATTTCTAAACAGAATTCCATAGACTTCTTGTATGACTTTTGTAGACATTTTTTGACTTTTTCATTTAAATTACGTAGAATAATTGTCTAGTGATGAATTAATATATCTTTGAATTATTTGACATATATAATATCTTAACTGAAATTATTTTATTTTTATTATTATTAACGTAAATAAAATTCATTTAACATTTTAATAAATAACTAATCAATTCACAACTCATTTCAATATTTACTTAAAGCGTATTAATGAACGTAATTTATTAATTAATGAATATTATTTAATAAAATAAAATATAATATTTTTAAATCAAAATTAGCTTAAAAATCATAATAGTATGACAATTTTAACAAAATGACAAAGTTTTATCAAAAAAATTATAATTGATATTGACAATAAGTTCAACATCGCTCCACATTTGATTTGATATAGCATCTCTCCATGCATTAGCATTTGCCTGCTTTTGTTCTTGTGTGTCAAATAATTGATCAAAATTGCCATCTTCGTAGACTTGTTCTGATGAAGATGGTGTAACTTCAGTCTCAGTTTCAACTGAAAATTCATCAGAACGACACTTCCTGCGAAGAAAATTGTGTAATCCAGCACATGCCAATACAAGATCCTTCTGTGTTTTATAGTAAAACGGAGGAGCAGTTTTGAATATTTTGAACCGCGATTTAAATATGCCAAAGTTCCTCTCTATTACGTTCCTCAGAGAAGCATGAAGAATATTGAACAACTCTTTTGCATCTTTAGGGTGACGACCTTGGCCAGTGAATTCTTGGAGATGATAACGCACACCACGAAAAGGAGCCAAAAATTGCCGTCGATTTGGATATCCACCATCCACTAAAAAGAATTTACCTGTCGACCCATATTTATAAGATCAAGTGAATAATACATATAATATATAATCTTGAAAAATATAAATAAGCTAGAAACATTTTTTTTATAAGTACCTTGTGGCACTTTCAGCCCATTATTTCTTGATAAAGCATCTGTCAATACGTTTGAATCATGTGCAGATCCCTCCCATCCACTAAGCACATATATGAATTCTAAATCAAAGTTACATGCTGCCAAAACATTTTGAGAAATCGTCCCATGACGATACGATAACTGTTAGTATCACGACCAAACACAGTGGCCGGAATATGAGTATCATCAATAGCTCCAATGCAATCCTACAACAACAACAACAACAACAACAACAACAACAACAACAATAATAATAATAATAATAATAATAATAATAATAATAATTTCATTACTTACTTTGAAGTAAGGATAAAATCTCGTACTCTCTCTTATTTTTTTCTGGCACTGCAACTGCAGGTTTAACCATCATATCTGCTACAATGCTATTTAATGCTTTCAACACGTTGTTGAAGTTTTGACTTGTATTGTAGTGTGAACGATCAAATTTTTTACGAATCAAGCAGTATCGAGTATTATGACCGACCACGAGTAAAAACACGTCAAGCATTTCTTCAACACAAATGTATCTTGTGTCTTGCAAATGTGTTTTCTCCCTAAGGATGTTGCTCAATTTTAAAAATACATCGGGGTACATTCTATAAATTTCTCGAAAATTTGTTGGATCTTTTTTTAATATTTTATGAATATAATTGTCACCCCTTGAAGTTATTGGTCGTATGTTTAAAGGGCGATGGGCACATTCACAATGCATAGTAGATATATGTTTAGTAAACGTATAGAGGTTCTCACGAACTTCCATCAATAAAAACCCAATAGTTTCATGTAATTTTTCTTCGAATTCCTCTTCTTCCATTTGTTCTTCTACTTCATCCACATTCATATTTGACATTTAAATAAACTACCTGATAGCAAACAACAAATTCAAATGAAAAAACTGTACAAATTTATGAAAAAAACATTCTCATATATCAAACAAGATGTATTCAAGAAACAAATGAAAACTTATATAAATAAACCAAAATTCAAGAGTTTGCAACTAGATCAATAATTAGAAAAACAATTCAAAACAAGAATAGAAATTTTAACACAATTTAACTCATCATTAATCATGTTTCAAAACATATTTATCCTTATATTTTATACTATATCCATCCCGAACGCTCTTCAATTGTCATTTTTAAGAAATCCATCTTTTTTTATCTTGTGTTAAGTAAATCAAGCACCTTGTATCGAGTACGATTATCCAAATTTGGGACCTCCTTGATAGCTTCCCAACAAGTGTCACCTGCATTCCCTATTGATTCTATCTTAGAAACTACCTTCTCAAGACTGTGGGAGAACTCGTGCATAGTATTTGGGTTGATACTCTTGCATGTAGTTGATTTTGCTTCAAAATCAGTCCTATCTCGTTTCTTAGTTGTTGGTGGAACCTCTAAACTTATGGGATGAGAGGGTAATGTTGAAACAGAGTCCTCGAGAAATGCAGGCTGATATGAAGATTCTTGTCTGTCGCCTTGCACGAAATATTCACCAATATTGTGATCATATACATAATCATCTAATAAACTAGTTCTCCTATTTTCTTCTATCTCAACTTTCTTGCATCATTGTCATCTCCTGATCCAGTTGAGTATTTTCCAGTAGCAGTGCCAGCAACAACAATTCTCAAATCTTCATAATCCTCAAAAGTGTCTGTCCGATAGTATTCATGTTTAGGATGAGACTGGTAAAGAGCAAAAAATAACAATTAGTGTATAAGCTAGTTTAATTATAATTGTAAATATAAATTTTACTTTTCAAACTCGAAGAGTCTCACCTTGAAATAATCATCCCATACTTCGTCATTAGCCGTGAATTTTTTTGTCATGGGATCCCATCCAAAACCAGAGTTATGACGCATAAGCTTACAATAACTAGTGTATTTTTGTTTGTACCACTTCAGACGACTTTGATATTGTGTAATACTTTTTCCACACCCAAGCTTGTCATTCAAAGCAGGAAGTATTTTTGTTTCTTTGGTTTTTTTGCTAAATACTCCATTCTTATCACGCCATCCTCGCATGACAGCATCAACCATGATTTTTAGCAATTCATTGCTCTCTTCAGCGGTCCACACATTATATTTTGCTTGTGAATCTCCCATTGATAATGTGACTTGAGTATGCAGAAGATAAGAAATAAATATAAAGTAAATAATTATCTCAACAATAGAAATAATATCAATTCACATTTTTCAAAGTTTATTTGATTAGTCTACTCTCAAACATCAAGAACATTGCAAACAACTGTGAAACAGATGAGTAAGGATGCTAAAGATATATAACACATAGATAGTTCCAAACATCATCCAAGAGCCACCACCAAATAACCATAAACCATGGTCCATTTAACTAATACAAGTGCTCCTATATACACACAATTGAACCCAGATTCTATCAACTAGCATTTTGTATTCCACCACAGTTGTGTGATTGTAACCTTACTGTGTCAAACAATATAATTTCACATGCTTTACGAATGCAATCATCTAAGTTTGCTGCAAAATATCCCTACCTATTTGTCAAGTATCTCCATCTCATGTCTTTTCATTATTTATAAAGCGTTACCTACTCAATCAAACGCTAAGTTCCTGAGCTTTTTCCATGTTCAATCCGTAAGATCACTATTTGGCAAATAAAGATCGCTTAGGCTTCGTGACAAAGAATGAGCAGGCTGGTATAAAAAAAATTTATCATCCCCTATAAGTCCTCTCAAGGGAAAAAAATTGTACATGTCGTTATCTCTTCTTACATTTACTCAAATCCAATAACCTCTCACTCATGCTTTTGACTATCTTGATCTGCAATATCTCTAGAAGGTCCATTTATCACAGCCTAAGAGTTTTACTACAAATTTCTACAGTCATTCGCTACTCTGCTAAAACATAGCAAAAAAGAAGCACAACACACGGATACCAAAACTGCATATATTATGTTTTCAACCCATGAGTGCCGTGAATTCATAAAAATTTCAATAGTGAAACAACCATAATTTCCATTATATGGAATTTAGAAAGAGACATCAGTTAAAGGTAGGGAAAATTTTATTAGAAAAGATCATATCTTAAAAATCACATCTTCAACTTTACCTGTTAACTATGTCAATACACACTGCTTATTTGAACACACAAACTAAAGATGAGAAAACATTGGTGACAATAGTAAACTATAAAATTCTTGGATTTATGATCATTAAGGGTCGGAATGAATGCTATGAAAATAGCTTTGGCCCAATCAAAAACCAAAGCTTGAATCGTTTACTCATTAAATAATTGAAAAATCTTAACACAATAGTTACATCAAACCCACAAACTGAAAAAGAGGGCGGATCCAAAAAGGGGCCGAATCCAACAAAAAGAAAAAAAATTCTGGGACACGAATTAGTGAAATCATAATATGCTAAACCCATATAAACAATCGAGAATTCAAAAAAAATAAATATTCTAGAGGAAACATACCTTGAAAGAGAGGAGACCCTTGTTGATTTTTGCAGAGAAGAGAAAAGCGCCGCTTGATATTGTAGAAAGTTGTGAATAAGAAGTCTGCGAAAATCTTTAGGGTGGACAGGGGAGAATTTTTTATTTTTTATAGTTGTACGTAGTGTTTTAAGTTTTGTACATATAAAAATCTTCAAGAATCTTGGAAAATCTATGGAAAATTTGAATACTAGTAGATTTTCATAGAGTTTTTAAAAGTCAAGTTTGAATACCACTTGACTTTTAATAACTCTACAAAAATCTAATTTGGATACCACCAAATTTTTACAGAGTCTGCAAAAGTCAAAGTTGAATACCTCTAGATTTCCAAAATCCATTAAAGTCATTAAAAGTAATTAAATTTCCAACATTGAATACACCCCTGAGTTTTATATTTCAAAACTCATTTAATTATGCATTATTTATTTTATTAATAAATATTTGATGATAATAACATGATATTATTGTTCAAATAATAATGAATAAATTAATTAAATTATTGATAATGGATGTGAAAATAGTTGTATTTATGCAGAAAATTAAACATAAGTGAATAAATTACATATTCCGAAAATTAAAAAAAATTATTAAAAAAAATAAATTATTAGTCATATATATATATATATATAAACAAAGTTTTTCACTAAAAATAATAGTATTCCGCCAAAATATGCATACTATAAAAATAAATAATTTTTAGCATTAATTATATAAATTTACTAAATTAAAAATTTAATAAATTAAAAATTTTAAGTATTTTTTTAGAATATGTTACAAAACATTATGTCAAATTTTAATTAAGATACATTTATTATTGATTTACAAATATTCAATATACCAAATATTCTTAACGATACTCTTTTAAAAGTTCGACGTAACATTATAAAAAAATTTATATTGATTTAATATAATAAATAGTAGTGAGAACTAAATATATAAAAGTAACACGACACTCAAAATCATAACATAAATTAAATAAAATGATATATCAACGAAGATATTTAAATGCAACCTATATTTTGAGGTTGATCGAGTCATTACATTGGTTATGTAAAGCAAAATTTAAAGTATCATTTATAGAATTATGAAAATTTTAGCATCTTCACGGACATAAAAAAAACTAAATGAAATTGAAAAATTGTGATATGTGATCAATTTTCGAATCAAAATTGATACATTAGAATATATCAATCATGAAATTTTTTACAGCATAAAAAATATACTGTTGGGTTGTGAAACAAAATCAATCTTTTATTTGATGATAACAAAACTTATTATTGTGTTTTTAACATATTTACTCTGTTGTGAACATATTTACTCTATTGTGAAGTTGTTAAACTCAATATGGAATCCAAAAATAAAATTTCGCCAAACTGAATTTTCGATGAGCTCTAGTATTTCGATGATGTCTTACAACCCAATGACGAAAATGATTAGCTGCCAAGTGAATGCATACAAGACTCAATTTGGAACATATCGTATTTCACGTCGGCCAAAAACAGATTTTATCTAGGTTAAACTAACGTGTCAAGTCCAAACTGAATTCGGTCAGTCGAGCAAGAAAACATAAGCAATTGAGCTCGAGAGTTCGGATATTTTGGCCATATATCGTGGTTCAGTTATTCAAATGGAATGATTCAGCATGATTTAGAAAGCGAAGACAATAATCTACAAACGAAAGTCAATCTAATACATCAATGCTCAATATTTTAATAACTGAGCTATCGTAACTCAAAATATTTTTAGAGTGTGTATTGATAATATTTATTTATTTATTTAATTTAAATTTGTAACGACTAATCAAATTATTTATTACTTATTTTGTTATTATTTGTTCGAATTTATATCTTTTATTATATAGTTGATAATTATCTATGATAATATTTTAAAATTTCCCACTATGTTTTAACGACTACGCGTCGCGAAATATATCAATAAAATATTTTTTCCATTAAAAAAATTTGGCGACGCTTGCAATGCGTCGTGGAATGATGTATCTGTTTTGCGATGAGGGAACGCGCGTGGGAATTTCCCGCTATGTTTTAGCGATGGTAACTTTTCTTGACGTCTCCAAATGCATACCATTCGTGACGCATAGACTTTGTCTCGTCGCCGATTAACCCAAAATAAAGGCTCGCAAACAATCTTATATTTTAGCGACGCTGAGCACAACTTACGTCGCAAAATGGTAGTATTTGGCGATGTTTTCTGTGCGGGGCATCACAAAAAGTCTGATTTCTTGTAGTGAGTGTGTGTAGAGGGAGGGGTGAATACACACTCTAAAAATTTTATACTTTAATGCAATGATGTCATGTGGATGCCGGATGCGTGCTACTTTTTGAATCCGGAGCATACTTCTCCCAATTCACAAATTTGTATATATATACATACAAAATCGTCGGGGACAGTCAGATATTTGACAGATTTTGGTGAATCCGGGATAGTCTGTCCCGGATTGTATTAGATTGGTATTTTTTTTTTTAAAATGCAATATTTTAATTAATTTTATATTAATTTAATATAAAAAAAACCTGGATGTTGTTCACCATTTCAACTCTCAAGGTTCAAGATAAAGAAAATAGTCTCACAAATATAGTTTTTAAAATTATTTTGCCGGCTGGTTCCATCCACTAAGTTACAGCGGACTAATCTATTTTGAAATTGCAACTTGCTGCAAAGTCAAAAAGAAGGATGTGGCCCAGGAAAAAAAAAACAATAAAAAAAAACAAAGTCAAAGTCAAAAGATGGAAAAATTGGGATAATTCAGACATAGGTGAGTACCTTATGACTTATGACGTCTTTTATATTGATCTTGACATAGTTTTTGCAATTAAATCCGCCATAAGTTTTCATAACATCTTTGTAACAATTACTGCAAGCCTTGAACCACGACAATGCTTTATTTTCAATTTGATTGATGCTTGTTTTGATTTAATTATATTTGTCAAATCAGAAGATTATCTGATCGTGAACATGTCGAATTATTTTAAAGTCATATTCAATATAGGAAATTTGATTAATTTTAATTAATTTTGTAGATTTTAAAAATTCACGGGTATTCAATTTGAACTTTTGTATTTTCTACAAAATTCTAGTAATATTCAAAATAAATTTTCCTAGAGTTTTAAAAAATCAATTGATATTCGATCTTTACTTTCAATAATGTAAGGACGGGAATTATTTAATTTAATCCAGGATTATTTAATTTAATTCGAGATTATTTAATTTTAATTCGAGTATATTTAATTTAATTTTAAATATACTCGAATTAAAATTAATAATCTCGAATTAAATTAAATAATCTTGGATTAAATTAAATAATCCCGAGCCTTACAAAAAATCTTACAAAAGTCCACTAATATTCAAAACTGATAGTAAATTGATTGAATTCATTAACATAAAAACATTAAAACATAAAGTAAAACTATAAATTATCTATAATTTTTTTTGATCCAACCCAAAGATTTAGATGTATTTTTAAAACTCTCTCTCTCTCTCTCTCTCTCTCTCTCTCTCTCTCTCTCTCTCTCTCTCTCTCTCTCTCTCTCTCTCTCTCTCTTTTTATCTTCAAAATGTATTTTTATATTTGCACTTTTTAATTATAATTTTTATCTTAGGAATTTTTTTTTCATTTTTCTAACAAGATTTAAATACTTTCTTAAGTCATTAATAATTTTTACAATAATTTGAAATCAAAACCAAATTATAATTATAATTTTTTTAATAAAATTATTATGAAAATCATACAAATTTGTTGCCCATAGAATTAAAAGACGTTAATTTTTTCAATAAATAAAATCTAAATTTTTTGTTAACTTTTGAAATTGATTTTTTTTGTATTTTCAATTATTATATAAATTAATATATTTTTATTCAAAAATTATATTTACACAATTGTAAATAATGTTTTTGAACTTTTTTTACATGAAAATATATATTATAAATTCAAACATCATGTTTCTGATTTAATAAAATGACAAATTTTTAAACAAATTAATGGTAAATAAATAAGCCAACAGATAGATGCATATACATGTATGTAAGGATTAAAATGATTTAAATTTTAAATAAGTAAAATCTATGTATTTAATAAATTAAAAAGTTATTTCAAACTGATATACATGTTAAATAATTATTAGTTAAAATAGATTAATGAAAAAGAATAAGTCATCACAAACTTAGAAATACATATCGCAATTAAAAAATTCAATTATATGTGAAAGATGTGGCGTAATATTAAAAATCATGGATATTAATATAGACAATTATAAATTGAAGTTTTTTTTTAAAAATAGAAGTAAATTAATTTCATTGCATCAAATGTTACAACGTTACATACCTAGATTCATAAAAAAATACATTATTATAAAACCGGTTGTCGAAAGAATTGAATGAAAATATATTATTATACGATCATATACTTGACGGAATAAAAAAACAGGAGATAACATATCTTTGAACAAATCTTAAAAAAATATTGGAGTAACCGATAAGTTCAACTTATTCTTTCCAGAAACCCAATTAAACTACAAAGGTTTCTAAGAAAACCTCCAAGCACGACAAAAATGACACAATGAGATCGATGGAAGTACATGTAAGAGATCCAAAGCCACCTTGTTGACTGTTAAGAAAAATAATTAATCAACAACATAGAAAAGATAGTCATATACATCTTTCACATATTTAATCAATCTCAAAATCCCTAATCTCAATTTACTTCAATATTATAATCATCTATGTTTTTGGTTAAACATCTCACAAAGTAGTTGTCCTTTTTTAATTTTTTTTTCTATATATAAATTGGATTTTTAACTTGAACAATGTAAATTAAAAAAAAAACATATCATCATCATCATCATCATGTTATTTAAAAATTTTACAGTGTATCACTAAATTTTGAATTTTTAAAAATTATTTGTGAAATATTTTTTTTATTTTTTAATAAAAACTTTATAACATAATCAAAATTATATTATTATTATTTTTATGTAAATAAATATGTTATAAATTTTAATCATTATAGTATTAACTAATTTTACATTAATATGTTTTCTTTTTAATTTTCATATGAATATTGAAAAAATACATTACCCCATATTTTGTTAAATTTAAGTTTCAAACATTGGTTGCTAAATTTTATATAGTTTTTTGTTTTAGATATTTGGTAAATTTAATTTCTTTTTTGTATTATTTAATAAAATTATTTATAGTGTTTTTACTATTATCGATAAGTTATTATACAAAACTAATTATTTTAATAAAAAATAATATAATTACCTAAATATTATTGATTTAAAAAAATTTACCTAAATATTATTAAATAAAAAATTATATATTATATTGTAAATATTTAATTTTAATAATTTATTTTTTATATGTAATTATTTTTAAAAATAAAAGATTGATAACATTGTTACCAATATTTTAATTATTTTTATGCTATCAACTTTTTTTTTATCTAATTAAATTTCAAATGATGACAACTAAAATTTTTAATTTTTGTTCAGTCTCCATTAAACACGGTTATTATCGAATAAATAATTTTTTAATTTAGTGAAAATAAAATGAAAGGTTTAGTGGATACAAAGATCAATTTAAGGCAATCAATTTAAACATAAGGACAATTTAGATGATAAACACAATTTATTTTATATTTATACGATAAATCGAAGAGTGCATGACAAAAAAATTTAATTGGACAATGAGAGGTAAAAAAAATATTTGTATGATAAAAATTCATCTAACATGACAATAAATTAAGAGGCAAACATTTAAGAGAATGACAATTTCACTCACCTTCTTTAAATATTGGCACAAGGACAAAATAGATATGTCATAATTAAACTCTCACAATTTTAATGTTCACACAATGACAAAGTCGACATTTGACAATTACTTAAAAACACAATTTATTTTATATTTAGACAATAAATCGAAGAGTGCATGACAAAAAAATTAATTGAACAATGAAAGACAAAAAATATTTTTAGGATAAAAATTCATTTAACTTGACAATAAATTAAGAGAAAAACATTTAAGAGGAAGATAATTTCACTCACCTTCTTTAAATGTTGGTACAAGGACAAAATAGGCATGTCACAATTAAATTCTTACCATTTTAATTTTTACACAATGACAAAGTGGACATTTGAGAATTAAACTCACATTTTATATATATATATATTAATAAAATATTAGATTAAAATATTAGATTATTTTGCCAGCTGGTTCCATCGGCCTAATCTATTTTGAAATTGCAACTTGCTGCAAATTTCAAAGCATGTAGTACAGAAGGGTTCTCAAAAGTCAAAAAGAAGGATGTAGCTCAGAAAAAAAAAAAACAATAAAAATAAAAACAAAGTCAAAAGAAAAATTGGGATAATTGAATCTTTGCTCAAATCTTGTGTTTTTTAATACCATATTCATTCTTTTCCGATCCCTTGGTTTCAACAATGGCATATGCTGCTCTTGTGTCCGTTTCGCAAACTTTGGAGCAGATTCTTCATTCTGATCCTTACTTCTTCCCCTGCACTAAGGAAAGAGTCGGGTCTTTTCAAGAAACTGTCGCTTCTTTAATTGCATTTCTTGACAATCTGCCACCAATTAGCACCCAAACCATCAACAATTTGATTACAAAAATCAGAGATTCATCCTATGAAGCAGAAGATATCTTCGAATCTGTCGTTGCAATTCACTTTCTAACAACGCATGGAAGTCATTATTGCAGTGAGAAATTCAAAGCGTTCACTCAAAGCTTGGAAAAAGTTACAGAAGATTTTGAGTCGATAGAAAAGGATATTGTAAAAAATTTTCATCCATATGAAAAAGTAGTACACGAGGAGAAGATTTCGACTCTTGCTAGCTCATCAAGGGGCAACAACACCAAAATGGTGGCTCTAGATAATGATCTAGAGATGAAGCTTATGGAACAACTTGTAGGCGGAAGATCCAATATCGATGTCATCCCCATTGTTGGCATGGGTGGAATTGGTAAGACGACTCTGGCTAGAATCTTGTTTGATAGTAAACTGATTAAGGAGACTTTTGATGTTCGTGGGTGGTCAACCATATCTCAAACATATAATGCCCAAGAAATTGTTCTAAGAATTCTAAATGACATTGGGATGCCTTTGGATGGAACAAGGAATATTGAACAACACCTGTATCAGAGTTTATACCATCGAAAGTATTTGATTGTATTAGATGATGTTTGGGATATGCAGATCTGGAATTACATTAAAAGGCTATTTCCGGATAACTATAATGGTAGTCGAATCATGTTGACCACTAGGGATTCTAAAGTAGCTGCATATGCCAACTCTCTTGGTTCTTACCATGAGATGCAACGTCTAGATAAGGATTCGAGTTGGAGTCTACTTTGTCGAGAGGTCTTTATGCAAAACAATTGCCCACCTGAGCTAGTTAAAATCGGAAAGGAGATTGCAAGACAATGCCAAGGTCTTCCCCTAACGATATCTGCCATGTCCGGACATCTTAAAAAGGAAAAGCAGACACAAGAATATTGGAGAAGTGTTGCTACAAGTGTAAGTTCGGTCTTAAAGACCAACAGCGATTCGTGCTTGGAGATACTTACTTTAAGTTACAACTATCTGCCTCATCATTTGAGAGCATGCTTCCTTTATTTTGGATCTTTTCAACAAGAATATGGTCTTGTAGATGTATCTAGACTTGTAAAGTTGTGGGTCGCTGATGGATT
The DNA here is from genome assembly GCF_033568475.1 of Henckelia pumila. Lineage (NCBI taxonomy): Eukaryota > Viridiplantae > Streptophyta > Magnoliopsida > Lamiales > Gesneriaceae > Henckelia > Henckelia pumila. The sequence continues at coordinate 192,755,297 of NC_133123.1, read as the reverse complement.
TGTAAAGTCAAGGAGGTCGAATAGCATGGAAGAGGTTGCAGAAGAGTACTTGCGAGATATTATTGAAAGAAATCTTGTTTATGTGTATAAATATGATCCATTTGGGAAACCAAAGATTTGTGGCATCCATGATCTGTTTAGAGACATATGCATCAGGGAGGCAAAAAAGGAAAAGTTTCTTTACATCTTGAATGGGAACGCACCATTGGATCTTCGGGAAATATATATCCAACGACGCTTGATTTTTGTTCCAAGTAGTAGTACAATTCAAGATGATGAATCATCTTCAAGTGATGGTAGTGATTGTTCTGAGGATTATTATTGTGCTGGTGTTTCGGATGATTCTAGTTATTCAAATGTCGATGCTAAGTGGTCGGCCGCCCGTTCTTTAATTTGCTTTGGTGATAATACTTCTTCATCAACAATTAAACTAGCTCCAAGATTGCTCAAGGTGCTGGATGTTAGGATGAAATCAATAAACTTTCCAGTAGGAATTTTCCAACTAGTTAACTTGAAGTACCTTCAGCTTGGCTATGTTCTGGAAATCCCATCTTCAATATCTAGACTCGGTAACCTTCAAACTCTTATAGCTCGGCATATAGAAATATATCCTACACCATCTTTGCCATCTGAAATCTGGGAGATGGCGCAGTTAAGACATATTCAAACCCGGGGTTTTCATCTGCCTGATATCCCTGATGTTGAAATGAAAGGGACAAATGGATATGTTCTTAAAAATCTCCAGACACTTTCAAAGATAACCAATTTCGGATGTACGCAAGAGGTTTTCGCAAGGATCCCAAATCTTAAAAAGCTAAAAATTGCCTACGACTGTGATGTTGTTGGCTTGTCTTTCCATTCTCTCAACAGTCATGCTGAACTTGAAACGCTAAGTCTCACGTTCGACTTTTCGCCTAACCACGGTCATGTCTTGCAGAACCTGATCACCTTCCCATTTTCACTGAAAAAATTGGTGTTGGAAGGCTGTCAAATTCCTTGGGAACGAATGACTATCATTGGTACTCTGCCTAATCTGGAAGTTCTGAAATTGAAGAGTACTGAATCCATGGAAGGAAGTAATTTGTGGGAAACAAATGATGAAGAATTCAAGAAACTGAAATTCCTGTTCCTTCAGTCTTTTGATTTGGAGGAATGGAAAACTGAAAACGACCATTTCCCGAGTCTTCGACACCTTGTCCTTCTGTTCTGCCATTCATTGAAGGCAATTCCTTGTGAAATCGGAGAAATCGCGACCCTCGAAACCATTGAGTTAGTTTTATGTCCGCCTGCAGTAGAGTCTTCGGCAAAGGAAATGGTCGGGGAAGACAGTGACATTAAACTGATAATTTTCCGTTCATAATGATTGAACTTAAGTTTGATCAGATGCAGAAAATTCTAGTGATGTCTGAAACACAATTGCTCGAGATTTCAGTCTTGCAAAAGAAGCATTGTATGTATCCCCTTCAAGTTCGTGATTTGTTAAAGGTGATCATGGTTCACTTTCTTTTCTTTACTTTTTCCTTTTTTTTAATAAAGGATCATGGTTCACTTTCTATATCTTAGATAAACACCTTTTTTCTATTATAATAATTAATAATTAAAAATGAGATTTGAAATTAGAATAGGAGTTGGATTTCACATGGATTTATAAATTTATTGTATTTCGTTAATCTTATTTAAGAATTGAATTTGATATTTAAAATTAATATTATTTGATATTTAAAAAATTTTGTTTTAATTTTTTTTAAAAAAAATCTCTTTCTTATTAAAATATTTAATATTCACATATTGTTTATACATGGTATAGAAAAAATAATTTATTAATATAAGAGAAAATATGTATTTTTGTAGTGACCTTACCCAAATCACTATTGATTTGCAAACTTAGTCATGCAATTAACTTAATAACAAAATAATTAAATAGAGTAACTTGCAGAAACTAAAACATATTTTCAACATAAACCGACAGATTTGGTACTAAATCCCAAATATAGTTATACCATATCCAACTGTGAACAAATTAAACCTCCAAATGGCTTCTGGCCTTGCACTTAACCCTGCCTCGAACCTTCTACTCCGTCCAACCTGAGACATGTTCCGTCGAATGAGGTATCCAAGATAATATCAAGGACATGTGCGACTAACACCCAATACGATAAGTATGAGTATACAAGCCGATATGATGCGTGCAACATGAGATGACCGGGTGACTGGTCAACTATCAAGTTCTGCTCAGACTAAGTGAGTGAGTAGTACCATCTGAGAATCTGACCATGGGGTTAGCTTACACACTCGTCTAGATCATTGTAGCCTCGGTCTCCGTCGTCACGGTAGATTCTGGTGTCAGACAATATACAAAGGTGTAGGGCTGAGCAACCCTACTCGAAAGACTATATCGAAAGAGATACGACTCAACATGCATGTGCACATGCAACATGTATATAAAGCAATAAAACATATATCATGACATATAAAATGCATTATATAATCATGCATACTCGTTGACAACCTCAGTCAGTATTACTTTCCTCCAAATAACATGTCGACTACAATCAAGGCCTAGGGTCCAAGCCTGCAGTCAAGTGATTATCATATCACTAATCACGATCTAAAAATCATAACTAAGCTAATAGGTACTCCTATTTTCTAATAATATTATCGGACTATACCTGCATCTGTCGTTAACTCTTTGATGTTGAAGGTCCATGATTCTAGGCACAACTCTGCAGCTATCTCAAAAGCTCTTTGCTATTGCCCGGCCCTTACTAGTGTTGCATAATTTTGTGCCCGCAAGTGCACGGTGTCAAGTTTAAATATAGAAAATGAGTCCAAGTCGATCCCACAAAAAATGAATAAAATGATATTATATTAAATATTTGCAAATAATCAAATCTTAATCCTATGTAGAGCTACGAGAATGATTTGAGTTATATCAAACTAAAATTTGCAATAAATAAAATTAATTAACGACGAGTTCGCAAGACGAAAATTCAATGAGAGACAAATTCTAAAGGTTCGACATCACTTAACCATCCACCAGTTTAATTCATAAAAAAATCTATATCATAAATTCTTCTAGTTTATTAGCCAAGAATTCCTATTATTTTCTACTACCTCTCTCGAGTGTCAAGAAGAAATTCGTATTCAATAGCAAACTCAATGAAACATCTAATACTCTTTAAACTTAAAATGCGGAAATATTTTTTATTTTTAAATAATATCAATACATATATGCCCATACATATATGTATCACATTTAAAATAAAATACTACTTCTTAGTAGTAACTTAAATAATAATAAACAAATAAATAATTAAAAAGGGTTTCATGCATGAAACAAAAATAGTAAGTAACACATGTTTGAAACTCTCATATGCGGAAATAATAAATAGAAAAATGCAATTTGTTTAAAGACTCAACATCATCAAAATAAATGTATCTTAAAACATCATCTAAAAACAGCAACGGTCACGGGGCCACTGTTCCGTGAACTCATACGTCCTCACCACCAGTAGGAGCTGAAAGAGTGGGTACCCGGTGAGCCAACTTGTGGCTAAAGGCTTTTATGACTCTATGTATAAACAATCTTTTGTTTAATATAATTTACACTTTTATAATGGCATTTACTTTATCTTTTATCATATTATTATGTTGTGACATACTATAAGATGTTTAGATGAAGACCTTGAATATACTATAGTGTATGCAAGATGTGGTGGCACATGGGGATGGCTATCATGAAACACATCTTATAGTCACTGTATATTCTAAACAGTTCCTAGTCGATTGAGCCGTCCGTTAATAAGGATAAGGATCGCTCGAGATTGAGACTAGCATTTGCGATGCCGAGTACCACGTTTCATTGGTATGGAACATAGAGATGTTCAAAGCATGCAAATGGATATTCATACGATGAATGATCGAACTACCCTATCCGGACTTTTCAAGTGGTTATCACTTATCGAGTGGATAAAGTCCGCGGTTTTGGTTGTACACCATTAGTCCTTACTACTTGAAACATCATTGAGACTCTATATGCTAGTACTGTATTTTGACTCGTTTACCGACTCTATTGGGGTCATCAGGTGTCGGGATTGGGTACAATTACCACACATATAGGAGTCGATGCTTTGTTGTCAATGATTCACCACATACTTGCTAGTGTAGATATCCTATGCAATCTGAGGAGATATTAGTGTGACGAATCTCTGGCCAGAGTACATGATGTATTTTAAGAAATGGTTTCTTAGTAGCACATGCGATGTCACTATTTGATCTTCAAGATGCATTGCATAGTTATCGAATCTCGAACGACTCTCGATTTACCAATAGTTGTTGATTCGATCGGGATATATGGATGAAGGGACCGTACTGTACGCTAACCAAAATCTATTGGTTCTTGCAGGCACTATCAGTGATACCTAGGAAATCATGGGGCGATGTTGCTAGGCGCTCTTACCATGATTCGATGGGAAAGTCGAAAATTGTTGTTCCGAGTCACAAGGAGTTGTGAGCCCACGGCTAGCTGTATCCCTGAACCATTGAGGGTCACACAAGTAATGGATTTTTAATCCCCGTTGAGATAATTAAATTTAAAGAGTTAAATTTAGTGAATAAAGAAGTGGGACTTCTTATTTAAGAGTAGAGGAAGTAAGATTTCCTAAAATGACATAGTGATGGACATTTTTGGAAACCACTGAATTCGGATTCAGAAAATTTATCTTGACTTTAAAAGATGAAGAAATGGTTTCTGTGCACATTGGTGAAATTGGTTTATCAATCTGAGTCACGATGAATTTTATATTAATTTTTGAACATGCGGGCTTTGCTTGTCAGGCTTGAACTTATGACTAATGGGCCCTAAGCTGTTAGCAGCCCACATTATAAATAAGTTATTGCAGTACAGAAATTATACAACATAGGTCATAATTTCGAAAACCTAGAGAGCCTCCTCTCTTGTGAATTCGGCCGCCCCTTCCCCTACTGAGTTCGAAAATCCAGTCTGTGAATTTTTGAATTTGCAGACTGATTTAACAGATCATATCTGTTCTATCTCTTCGTAGAAACTTCTGATAGACTTTCTAGTGCAGTCTATCAGAGGGATTAAACTTCTGTTCGTGGACCTGATTGAAGAATTGTTCGTTCATCAGTTCCTGAGATATACAATAAGAGCAGTTTAATCTGTTGGTGTCCATAATCTTGTTTCGAGATTCAAGGTAAAAATTTAATTGTTATTTAATTTTTACACGCACAATTTAATCGTAAAGTTTTGATACCCATGATATGGAATCGTTCCATATAAAATTTTAAAACTTCCGCTGCACCGGGTATCAATTCTGATTGATCTGAACACCGTTTTACAACAGTGGTATCAGAGCCAGGTTGCTCAGATCAAGCGATTAAATTAATCGATTGTACAAAATTTTTAAGCCTTGGTTTTTTGAAACAAAAGGATTTTAAAATTTTAAAAATTAATGGGCAAACCCGGGGCAGCGACGGGCTGCCCCGAGCCCCTTTTGGGGCACGGGCTGCCCGGGATCGTCCCGGGCGGCCCGGGAAAATTAATTTTTATTTTTAATTAAAATTTTAATATGTTAAAATTCTATTTTTGGTCCGATCGAAAATTGTTTTTGATTGGTCCACGAGGCGTCGGATCGAATTGTTCGAGTCCGAAAATTTTAAAATTGATTTTTGGATAAATTTGAATTTTTGAAAAATTTATAGATTTTATCCGTTAAATCAGATTTTATGAAATTAATTATTTTTGGTACAATTGATGATAAGATATGATCTTATGGAAATATTGAGTAAAATATGATTTTATGTATAAAATTGGATTTTATATGTAAAATATGATTTTATTTGATATAAAGGTAAAATATGATTTTGTATGTAAAATAAGATTTTATATATGGAATATGATTTTATCCTTTTTAATTTAATTGCCATTGCATGTTATCCAATAAATTAATTTTGAATTAAATATTATTGGATAAGGATGATCGATTACCATGACCAATTTTGTAGGTGTATGTTAGGGAATTTACATTTGTTTTTATTGTTGTTGGATTTATTAATGGGCCTGGTTTATGGCCCAATATGAATTGTCATATGTAATAAAAGTGGGCCTGGTTTATGGCCCGTTCCCACCCCTTAAAATGTATCCCCTACTTGTCATAGTTATTTATTGTAAATAAATTATACTTAGTGGGAGATGAAGATTTGAAGACGAAGGTGGGCCCAGCAGACAATAAAGACTGAAAAAATGTAAATTGGAAGCACAATGTAATAGGATTGCATTGCATACTTGCATATTACCTAGGATTGGACTTAGACTCGTGATTGGCAACCAGGGGTCGATTAGAAATGGAATCGATCATCCTAAATAATATATGATATTATTGATGTATGCATGTTTTAGACTAAATTGTATGAATCCCGCAAGAATACAAATTTTAAATGATGAGACAAATTTTCAAAATTAAAATTCCTCATTTTAAATATGATTTAAAATTGATATCAAGATTAAAAGGGAATTTAAATATTGTTTAAATGTTCCTACCTTCCATCAACGATCAATGTATGAGATGCTACCCGCGGATACGGTCCGGCTCATATTATTGGGGGGGCCCGTTCGTCGGAAAGCTGTACATTGGATCGACACATGTTGTAAGTTGGGTGGAACTTCCATGGGATTTGCTCATATTATTGGGGATCCACATGGCGACCGTCCATCACAACTTAATATTGATGGGTCATCTTGACGTGTCACAATAAACGGCGTCATATTATTGGGCCCTTATTGGACATGAGGTAAAAACATGGAGGTTGCTTTGGAAGCAATTGGGCTCTACCTTTTGAAAATTATGATTGGCTGATATTATTCGGGACTAAAGTTTGTCAATTGGACTCCATGTTCCCACTAAGGAAAACAGTTTCCCGTTTTCACTAGAGGGTAGTGAAATCGTTAAAATAGTGGTAATGAGATTCATAAAATAAATTTCGCCTATTTTATGTCTTAGTAAATTAATTAAACAATCACTGATTATTGTCTGTTTCTTTTCAGTATTTCATTAAGATGAATTCGCGCAATCCACTATTCTCTATTCTCGAACAAAATAAACTGACTGGCGCAAACTATACGGAATGGTTCCGTAAGTTGA